>NC_139013.1:36464116-37213468 GCF_964374135.1 Grampus griseus
TTGGTTCACTGCAGGCCTAGATCAGGTAAATTTCAGATTTTCTACAATTTTAGACATTTTAATAATAGAGCTACCCACCTAGAAACCATATCAGAATGGCCAGCCACTGCTTATTTAATATATCCAGTCCAGCCTACAGTGAAAAATTGAATCCAATTATTATTTTTTTAAAGTAAACCATTCCGAAATCTTGGCAGTTTTTCCATGATTATTTTATTGTTATACTATTTCTTGAACCCTTGACAAATAATCTCACCACACCAGTGCTCTGCTCTACTTTAGAAACCTATTGATTTCACCCAACCCATTCATTTTGTAAATGAAGGAACTGAGGTCCAATAAGGTTGGGTGACTTAACAAGACTGGCCACACAATAAAAAAAAAGTGTGAGTTATATCTTATTATCTCATACTTGGTCCTGAGGTGTGGCTTACAAAGCCCATCCCTTGCTCTTCGTTTAATTTACCTCTCAAGGCCAAGTCTTCTCTTCCTTGTATAAATAGCGACTGGGAACAAAGCATGAGGGTATATTTTGCATAAATGAAAATAAATAAATGTAATTTTACTGATAGGAAATGCATTTAAAAGAAATGTGATTTCAGTTGTTTTTATGTTCCAGCACGAAATAACCTTGACATGTGAAGTTTATTTGTAAGCTTTCTTTTGCTGTGTGTAAGTAAGAAAAGAGAATATAGCCGAATTCTATGTTTCACTTTATTTTAGTCCACCACTGCATGGGTGCTTCACTGGATGAAAATGAGTACCTGCTAAGTTATTTATTAATAGTGGATGAGTTCTGTGTGCTGAGCTCCAGCTGGCACAGCCTACCCTACCCCTGACTGAGCACTGGAAAAAGGATGAGCCGATAATGCTGTGAGAGAAGACTACTCTTATTCCTAGACAGTTATAGATAGTAGAGGATTGGTGCCAACCATATTTATGGGACAGGTTTCTTTACAAGACTGGTGAAATTAAAATAGACAAAAATGAGCTTCAGATGCCCAGCCTCCCTCACATCTCATATAGATACAGATATATAAATATAGATAGATAACTGAAGAAAATTTTTCTGAACAGATGTCATCAGCTAAGCATTGTGTTGCCATGAAAATGTTCACCTGATCAAATGATGCCCGAGACCGCAGGGAAAGAAACAGTTACTATAGTAAGTGGCACCCCCAACCTAGATAGGGTCCTTTCTGGAAGAGGTGCTCAACACTTTCTCATGCTGCGCATCATCCTTCTCCCAACAAACGTTTTGAATCAGGTAGATCTCCCCATGGTGGAAACTTTAACAAGTTACCCAACTACTCTGCGCATTCTGTTTCTCATCCGAAGCAAAGGAATCAATGCATGCCTTATAATGTTGCTATAATAATTAAATGAGGTGGTAGCCACTTTTAGCTTAGTGGCTGCTGTAAACTCAGTATTGAAGAAATGGTAGTAGTTGCCTGCCATATAAATGAGAATTTGTAACAATAACGTAAAAACGTATTTAAAAATGCCTGAATTCTTACATTATTGAATACTTACCAAAGCATGTATAGATATGCATTCAGAATAATACAGAACTTGGCCATTCACTGTGTTTTCTATGAATTGGCACCACTGGCATCTTCTGGGGGCTTATTAAAAATGTGAAATCACAGAATCCACCCCATGCTTACTGAACCAAAATTTTCCTTTTGAATAATATCGTCAGTTGTTTCACATGTATGTTAAAGTTTGAGAAGTGTTGAGATATGGTATAAAATTACCTATTTTTGTTGTTGTTATTGAGTATCGGCTACATGCCAGGTACTGCATTTAGTTCCCTTATGTTGATTAGCTCATGTATTCTTCACAAAAAAATATTATAAAGAAAAAGAGTTATCTCTCATTTCAAAGATAAGGAAACTGGCTGGAAGAGAGTTCAGACAACACAGTTTGATAATGTCTGAGACAATTTTCAGAGCAAGACTTTTCTTTTTCAAACATCGTACTTTTTTTTTTCCCCATTATTTAGCACTACATGCTTGTTTCACTAGAGGTCCTAGCAGGAAATAGAACTCTCAAATTGTAATTTGAAGAGGGTTTATTAAAGGTACTATTTACAAGTTGTGGACAAGATGTAGAAACACCATAAAAAGATAATAACAGTGAGATCATACCTCAGTCGGTCTGAAATAAATTAGAGTAGGTAGAGGTTAACACAATTTAAGGGTAGAGATGGCTGCGCTGAAAGGAACTAAGAACTTTGGTAAAAGACTCTACCAAGCTGAGGCAAATTTCTCATGAAAAAAAAAAAAATTGGTGAAATAAGTTATTCCACCTCACTTTCCTTATTCCCTCTGATATTGGCTTCCATCGGCCAAACTCTACAGGGAGCCAGAGGGCATGGGAAGCCACTGATGTAATCCATCCCTACCTACCACACCTAGCACAGAAAAGTGTGGAAATAGGAGCTATATGGACCATGCCCCAAATCCATGCATGCTATTTGATATGTGTATTTTTAAATATAATGAAACATGTACCATAAGCTGTATATCAAAAGCAAGTTAGAAAATCATAAACAGTATGACAACAGAGACATAAAGAAATATATACAATGACTGGAAAAATATCTAAAATTTAACATTTGTGTTGTCCACATGGGTGGATAGTTACGCCATGATTTTTAACATTTTAAAGTATGTCCAAAGGGAGTTCCCTGGTGGCGCAGTGGTTAAGAATCTGCCAGCCAGTGCAGGGGACACGGGTCCAGGAAGATCCCACATGCCACGGAGCAACTGAGCCCGTGCGCCACAACTACTGAGCCTGCACTCTAGAGCCCATGAGCCACAACTACTGAACCCGCGTTCCTAGAGCCCATGCTCCGCAACAAGAGAAGCCACCACAATGAGAAACCTGAGCACCACAACGAAGAGTAGCCCCCGCTCGCCACAACTAGTGAAAGCCCGCACACAACAACAGACTCAATGTAGCCTAAATAAATTTATTAAATAAATAAATAAAATATGTCCGTGTAATATACTTTGTTTTAGCATATTTTATTATATTTTGTGCATCTAAGTTAATGCATGAATATAGGTGAAAACTCAAATAGTAACAGGGGATTTATAATAAAACATAGGGTAGCCCTTCCCCAGTCTCACTTCCATAAGGTGGTGAGGTTCAACTCATTTAGATGTCTCCTATAATATTTTATTCCATCTATCTAAATTAGATATAATTAACTTTTCTTGATTTATAAAATCTATGCTTTTTTTTTTGTTCTTCTTATATCTCTTTCCCATTGCTCCATCATCATTCAGCTAATACTTTTATATCACAATTGTCATTTAAAATCTATAGTGTGCATGGTAATGTAAATTTTACTTATAACTGAGCCAAATATTACATAGACATTTTTAAACATTATATTCTTCTTAGAATTAATATTTTAACTTGTGTAAGGATTAACTTGTCCAAGACTGATCTGCATTTGGCCTTCCAGTAAAGAACTTTGCCTCTTGCTAAACTCCAGAACTTAGACACACCCAAGTACTTATAACAGTGACAAGGTTGTATCCCAACATTCCAACACTCCAGGGGAGGGGATGGTGCTCTTCTAACCATTTACAGTGAGATCATGCCATATCTCACCACATCACAGAGCTGTAAACTCAAACTCAAACTGATGACAGCTTAGCTGTCAAGATAAGGCTAGAGACGAGGTACTGCCACATTATATTTCTACTACATTGAGCCCCCGATGATGGTAGGTGAGGAGCTAATGATTCCCAAATCAGATATATTGAAGTTCCCACAGCACAAAGCTCTGGGTCTTTCTCCGAAAGTCCAGTATCCAATTCTGCTTGGTCTCTGTGTTCTGACCTTGAAAGTAGTGAGCAACAGGAGCCCACATACCAGTTATCATTGTCTCCATGTGATTCCCTCTCTAAGAAGCCTATGTATGTGTGCTTCTTTATCACTTGTCCTTGTTCAGTTGACACTGAGCAATATTTCCCCCACAATGTTGTAAACTATAGCATACTTTGTCACAAGCATTCCCCTAAGACATTCTTCCTAGAGCCTTTCCTGTTCATGCTGCAGTTTATATTGGTGCTTCTCTCCAAGATCTACACTGAAAATTTGAGGTTGCAGAATCATGGGATATCCATTTGCTAACCTCTTGATATGGAGTTCTGATTCCTGTATTCCATGCATTCATTTAAATTTATTACATAAGTTCATTTAAGGACATTTCTAATACTTCCATAAATGGATACACATATATATCCATTTATATAAACAATTTTTAGCCCTTCCATGTTCTGCCCTCTCACTTCATTGATAATTGGGTTGGATATAGAAATCTAGGATGCAAGTGATTTTTTTTTCTTATGAATTTTGAAGGCATTGCTGCAATATATTTTATTATCCAGTACTACTTGAAAAGTCCAATACTACGTACATTTACATTATTTTGGTCATGACCTTTTAGTCTATTTAGAAGCCATCAAGGATTGTCGCTTTATCCTTGGTATTCTGAAATTTCACAGTTGTATGCTTGGTGTGCGTGTGTGTGTGTCTATGTATGTGTGTAATAGTTTTGTTTTTCTTTAGGCTCTTGTTGATCCTTAAATGACCTTTCCTTCCCTTTAATTTTACTTTCTCTGTCTGAAACTTGTTAAATTAAATGTTGAGCCTTCTGATTAATCTTTTTCATTTGCCTCTTCTACTTTCCATATCTTTATGATTTTGGCTTACTCTTTATAAATTCTTTCAATATTATCTTTCAAACTTTCTAGTGATTAAGGAGTAAGTTTATATACATATATATTAATTTATATATGAAACATTCATTTTTAAAGTTTTTTAGTTGCTCTTTGCATTCTATCAGTTTCTTATTTATTTGTATAATCCTCCAACAACTCTCTTGTTGGAGGATTTCCTCAAATATCGGGTGATTCTTGTCTATTCATTCAACGAAGCACTAAACTTCATGCAAGGGGGGATATATTGATGACCAGGGGTCCTCAGTTTACTGTCTATAGGTGCCTGCCATTGTCTTGTGGATATATATATATATTTTTATATATATATAAAAGATATAGATATCTATATAGATATATTATATATAAATATATATATTTTATATATTTATATTATATAAATTTATATATTTTATATTATATAAAAATATATATTATATATATAGAGATATAGAGATAGATATAGATATATCTATATCTATCTCTATATATAGAGATATATTTTATATATATAAATATATATAAATATATATAAAATATAAATAGATATAGATAGTATATATATATATATAAAAGATATAGATATCTATATAGATAGATATATATCTATATATAATAAATAGAGAGATATATATATTTTTAATTAGGGTCATTCAGTTTCTCTACAGAAGAATCCTCTAATTTCCTGCTTTGGTATGCATAAGCCATGCTTCCTGAATTTTGTGATTAGGGTGGATAATGATGAACGTGCCCCATTGTACAGTACATAGACCATACTTTTTTCACTTTTATTTAACTGTTCCCCCCCTCCCCATCTCAGCTTAACATTTCAACTAGTTTGGCTGAGTTCAGGTCTTTTGATTAAATATTTTACATGGCAGCCTTCTTATCTTCGGTGAAGAGGAAGTCAGTGGGAAAGGAAGAACTAATTTAATCTCCTGGAGTGTGGGATGAACGGGAAACCTGAGAAATGCCAATCACTTTGTAAAAAACAAAAAATGTATAAAGAATTCCCCTGTGTTCACACCCTCTTCAATTCACCTCCAAATTCTGAGCCCCTCAGGGGTTCTGCAGGGCAAACTGCCCAATTTCTTACTAGTCTGTCTTCCTCCTCAGAAGCCACTTATGTTTTACCTTCTGTCCTAGTGTGACATTTCCAACTCCTCCATCTATATTCTACCTGCTGAATTTGTTGAAAAAATTTGTCTGCTCTTTTCTTCTCACCTGTCCCATTGTCATTGGGTAAATGGTGATTTTACAAACATTTTCCCATTAGTGTAGTGAGGTTTTACAGGGAGAGAAAAGTAAACTGCATGTGGCCAACCCCTTGCGTTATGCTTATAATGAGATATTACACAAAGTGTATAAGTGATGGAAGAAACAATACATTGATCTCAGCCTAAAATGATTAAATTTGACAGGAAAATGTTAAAATATGTAATATGAATAAGGTGCATAGAAGCTTCATGGATGTTCCCTCACACACATAAAAAACATAAAAACACACAAAATATAGTTGCAAAAATATAATGGCTAACACAGAAAAACTTCCCCCAATCAGGAAAACATCCAGGAAAATGAAATATGCTTTTCTACCCCGAAATCATCATGTTCAGTACGGAAAGGAGGGCAGAAAACTGATACAGAAAAGTGAATGCAACACTTTGGAAAAATAATACGACAAAATGAATAAAGAACAATTTGTGTACTAGTAATCCCGATTCTGGCAATCCTATGGAGTGGTAGGAAGCAACAAATATTGTAATAATAATAAAAAATAAATTGTATATAATGAGTGAAGGAAGGAGGGAATATAGAAAGAAAAGGAAAACAAAAGAAAGAAAAAATTGGATACAACCTAATAACTAAGACATTTTACTACACTGACATAATGTGTTACTTGCATATAAAAAACTACATGAAGTTGTTCAAAATAATGATCTCACATAGAAGAAAAATATTATCTACTAGCGTTAATTTTAAAAAGTTAGACACCAAATTATATTATGCATGCAACATGACCAAAGCTATGTCATAATTAGCACTGAAAGAGCCTAGAAAGAAATACATTTAAATGTATGCAATGGCTGGTTTTGAGTACTTAAATGAGTGATTCTTATTTTTCTGCTCTTGTATTTTTCAAATATTGTCTGAACAATAATATTACTTCTACATTAAAATAGCAAAATAAAATTTTAAAAATTTAGTTTGGAAGAAAACAACCCAGTGGTGTGTTTAAGGGAAAGAAAGCCTCCACACCTACCTTTTCAAGCCACTGTTTTCATACAAACTCTGAACACTAGCTCCTGCCCAGGCAAGAAGTCCTCCCACTGTTGACTCTCTCCACTCCTCACTGCTTTCGTAGTTGAGAACTTTACCTTAGACTTAGTCTGACTTGATTTAAAGCCTGGATTGTACTCGTATACCAATATTTCTTTGGTTTAGATAATTCTTCGTGGTGGGAGAAAGGATGCTGTCCTGTGCATTTTAAGAAGTTTAGCAGCATCCCTAGTCTCTACCCACTAGATGCCAGTAGTATATCTTCCTATAACAACCAAAAATGTCTCTAGACATTGTCAAATGTCCCTTGAGGGGTAAACCAGCCACATTTTGCAAACAATTGCCTTGCTTGTTGTGTGACTCTGGGCAAGTTATTAACTCTTTTATTTCCTTTTATAAAATCAGGCTACTAATATATTAGTTTTAGAGTTGTTGTTATTAAATGGGCTCAATATAGCTTGGCATATTATCTGGTAAGTGTTCAAGAATTCTTACCTGTGATGAGAAAAACAATAATTAGTGTTATTGTTGTTTAGTCACTAGTATTTTTTTTTTTTTTTTTTTTTTTTTTGTGGTACGCGGGCCTCTCACTGTTGTGGCCTCTCCCATTGCGGAGCACAGCCTCCGGACGCGCAGGCCTAGGGGCCATGGCTCACGGGCCCAGCTGCTCCGCGGCATGTGGAATCTTCCCAGATCGGGGCACGAATCCGTGTCCCCTGCATCGGCAGGCGGGCTCTCAATCACTGGGCCACCAGGGAAGGCCAGTCACTAGTATTTTTATGGATTCAATTGTGTCCTGCATAAATTTATATAGCCAAGTCCTAACACCCAGTAACATTGAATGTGACCTTATTGGGGTTCTGGTCTTTACAGAGGTAATCAAGTTAAAATGAAATTATTAGGGTGGGTCCTAATTCAATATGATTGGTGTCCTTATAAAAGAGGGAAATTTGGGGACATACAGGCATGTAGGTGAAATACTTTGTGACGATAAAGGCAGCTACTGGGGCAATGCTTCTACAAGCCAGAGAACATCAAAGATTGCCAGAAAACCTCCAGTAGCTAGGTGAGAAGAATGAAAAAATTCACAGCCCTCAACAGGAAGCAAACTGTGAATACCTTGATTTTGGACTTCTAATGTCCAAAACTTTGAGACCATAAATTTCTCTTGTATAAGCCACCCAGTTTGTGGTACTTTGTTATGGCAACCCTAGCAAATGAATACTATTATTTTATTGTTGTTGTTGTTATAATTACTATTTCTCTATTAATCCCCCTATATTCCATAGCAGCTGATTCCATGCAGATGTTAGCAGGGTGTGAGAGATTCTTTTTGCTTGGCAGTAAAAGATAAAAGAAAAAAAATAAAACTTCTTGAATTTCATTATGGTTTTTCAACAGCCATCATCAGGATTTATTTTGGAAAGTAAAAAATGCTGCAGCATCCTGATTCAAGTTATACACGACAAAAAGTTAAAACATTTTATTTTCATTTCCTCGGAGTTAGTTTTATAAAGAGTCACAGAGACTTGAATGATCACTTTGTAAAATTTTTGGCTATAGTGTAATTGTAGATCATGGTTAAAGTCTCTAAGGAAAACCACTTTATGGGATACTGGAGTGAAAACTGGGCAAACTGCATTCTAGTCCTGGTTCTGCTCTTTGCTCTAGGACTTACCACAGGTCAGTTTAATTTTAGGGACATCAATTTTCTCAACTATATATAATGTGAGATAGTTGGACAAAATGGTCTATAGATTTCTTTGAAGTACTGATGTTTTATTTATTTATTTGCGGTACGCGGGCCTCTCACTGTTGTGGCCTCTCCCATTGCGGAGCACAGGCTCCGGACGCGCAGGCTCAGTGGCCATGGCTCACGGGCCTAGCTGCTCCGTGGCATGTGGGATCTTCCCGGACCGGGGCACGAACCCGTGTCCCCTGCATCGGCAGGCGGACTCTCAACCACTGCGCCACCTGGGAAGCCCTGATGTTTTATATTTTTATACAGAGAAAGAGTGAGCAGAAAAGGGGCAAAAGCCAATGATAACATTTTGGTCCTCTCTCCAGATTGTACTTCATATATCATATGTATTAACATGTACTTCATGTATAATATTTGTCTATTTTGATTATGTTTCTTGAAAGAAGGAAAACATGTCTCTTTCTCTCTCTCTCTCTCTCTCTCTCTCACACACACACACACACACACTAAGGAACTGTGTAATCATCCTTACCTACTTATCATAGAGCAAATGAGTAAAGTCTTCTCAGGAGAAAAACATTAATATTGTTCCTTCACAGAAAATGCCTGTCATCTTTCCAAGGGTTCTGGCACAATACAAGACTATCTTCATAAACTGAGAAGCCTACACCATTGAAATCCAACATTTTAACCTAATATGTTGATTATTTCATTTACCTGATCTGAACATATTACTGATCTGGACATACTGCAGTGGAAAAAAAGGGTGCGGGGGGAGAAATAAAATTTTAAAAAGAAGGAAAAGGGAAAAGACATAACTCAACACTGACCTGAGAAACCTATCGGCATCTCTTGCTACCTGATTCTCCACCCCCAAAATATACATACCTGCAAAGACACACAGAGGAAGAAAAGCAAAACACATCCATCAAATACATACAGTCTTTTATTTGTTAACATCTTCATTGGAGTATAATTGCTGTACAATGGTGTGTTAGTTTCTGCTTTATAACAAAGTGAATCAGTTACGCATATACATACGTCCCCATATCTCCTGCCTCTCGCATCTCCCTCCCTCCCACCCTCCCTATCCCACCCCTCTAGGTGGACACAAAGGACCGAGCTGACCTCCCTGTGCTATGCGGCTGCTTCCCACTAGCTATTTTACGTTTGGTAGTGTATATATGTCCCTGCCACTCTCTCACTTTGTCCCAGCTTACCCTTCCCCCTCTCCATATCCTCAGTCTTAACACAGTCGGTTATTTCTCAACTTTGGAGTGCTACCGCCTGCCATAGATTTCTGCCTGACCTGTCTCCCTCTGCTTTTAGATATCCCACCCATTTGGATTTTCTCTTCTTTCAGTGCCCTTCTTTAGATAGGACCACCTGGTTTCCCAGTGCTAACTAAGCACTCACTTGGTGGAAACCTGAAAACTACATTAATTTTGAAACTGGGAGGGGGATTAAGAATGTATCACTTAGGGCTTCCCTGGTGGTGCAGTGGTTGAGAGTCCGCCTGCCGATGCAGGGGACACGGGTTCGTGCCCCGGTCCGGGAAGATCCCACATGCCGCGGAGCGGCTGGGCCCGTGAGCCATGGCCGCTGAGCCTGCGTGTCCGGAGCCTGTGCTCCGCAATGGGAGAGGCCACAACAGTGAGAGACCCGCGTACCACAAAAAAAAAAAAAAAAAAAGAATATATCACTTAAATATATTTAAGTGAAAGCAAATCCTGTGTTGTTTGTTTCAACAGCTGTTAGGAGAGGAGGATTTTAAATACGGAGAATTGAAAGCATAAATTAGAGAAGAAAATACTATTTCAGATGTTCCTTATATTTCTAACTTAAATACATTTCAAAGCATCTTCACATATGGATGACATGAAGCTTTGATATCAGATGACTCTCATGAAACTTAGCAATCTGGGCTTGTTCATCTGTCTTGGGTTCATTCTTACAAGTCGTACTGAAAAATCCCAACTACATCGTATCAGAATAAGCCTGGATAACTGTAGTTGCTGAGGGTACCCAGTTGGGCAGAGTGATCAACCAACACCTTTCTCCTCTTTCTTGCATTAAACAAGATGTCCTTTATGTAAGTAGAAGTTGAGACATTGTTTAAAGGACGAAATTTGCACCTTTGTCATAAGAGCAAATGGAAACAGTACATGGCAATTTTTATTTAATATTAGTAAAGTTGTGACTTGTAAAAGTGTGCTGTTTAGCTATAGAACACAACGGAGTACTCAACTCAGTGATGCTGAACATCCAGAATACATTATCATTCTTTATGGTGTCAATTCCCTTCCCTAGTAAAAGTCTAAAGGACAACACAAGTGACATCATATTCACTTTGTTCCCAATTGATTAGTTTTATCTCTCAAAAGGTGAATTACCTGGCAAGATAAAATAAGTTTTCATTTGAATGCATGAGTTTAACCATGTAACCCCAGTTCTGAGGAATGTAATGCAGATTTCTGTGTTTCTCTCATAATCTTCATTATATAGTCAGATTTTCTTTTCCTAGTTATTACTTATAATGCCCATTATTCTACAAGTGACATTCTGTGTAAATAGCATTGTGCTAGAGATTGCAATCTGGGGAAATCATGTGAAAGCACAGAGAACAAGGGGAAGACACCTAGAGGCCGAGAAGCAGATGCATATGATTCTATCTTTCGCTGCTGTATCCAAGTTGCCTGACACATAACAGGTGCTCCCTAAATATTTTTGTAAAACTGACTGATGAATGTATAAGTGAACTGGAATTGGCATTTTGCATTTTGTTTCTCTTTTCAAAATATTTTAAATATTAGATTCTTTCTCATATCCTCTCTCCCTCTCTCTCTCTCTTCCTCTTGCTCGCTCTCTCTCTCTCTTTGGGGGCTTGAAGCTAACCAATCTTAGGCCTAAAATAGGCCCATCAATAAACGTTGAATGACTGGTCTTCCATGATCCCTAGACTGTATGCCTGATATTCTGTTCTCATCCAGCACATTCTCCTTAGTCAATCTGAGTCATGTCAGTGGTTTCAGTTACTATGCCTAAGCAGATAATTTTCAAATAAAAATCTTCAAATCAGATTCTGTCTGACTTCCAAATCTGTGTGTAGCTCTGCCAACTTGCTGTCTACCAATATGACACTGGCTCTACAGACTGAATATTTTCAAAACCCACTTTTTTCATGCTCTCCATCCCTAATACTTTGTTGTATTTCAGGCCCTTGTCATTTGGCATCTTGAATCTAGCCATTGTCTCTTGCTTCTAGTCTTTGCATTCTTTAATCCAACTGCTTTGAACTGTTCATTATAATGCAGTTTCTTAAGTCACTGTCTTTCTAGCATCCTTCGGGAGTTCATAATGATATATGTTACATTCTGAACCTTTTGCAAGCCTCTACGTGTCTCTTCATGTTGTAACCCCGCCTCCCTAACCGTTCCGTCTGACAGGGGCTTCCGCCATTCAGGGAAACAGTGGGCACTCCAAAACAGCAGCCAGGAAAGACAGCAACTGTGGGGAGAGGAATCTCCCTGCTGATGATGGAAGAGTTTTGAGAATGAATCTTATTGATCCTTGGTAAGTGAACGTTGCAGTTGTGAATTCTCACTCCATGATATTGACGTTTAAAGCCCATTCTAAAAGAAGTTGTGCTTAACCCACTAAGCTGACTCTACTGAAAAAACTGATGAGGCTTCCCCATCCTCTAGCGATGTATTCCTGGAAAGGCTTTCTTCCAGGATGTGAGCTCATTTCGAGTAAATCATGTAGTTACCTAGCTCTCAGGAAAGCGTATCCATTAGACAATAATCTTTGAGGGGGGGTGATGCCATATTCTTACTTGCCAAAATGAACTGCATGCTAAGATTTCTGCTTTGAAATCCCTTAAGATAATTTTGCTTCATCAATTCAGCTATTATTAAGAGTTAGAAAGTTTAGTATTGTTAATTACATTTTCTAAAAGCAACCAGTGATATGTTTCAGGATCATAGAATTTCCTGTTTTAGAGAAGCCTCAGAAATTACCTGGTGGCATTGGGGTACTTGAATTACTGCCCAGTCGTTCCTTTGAGAGGTCTCTGTTAGGGTCCCACCATGGACAGGAGGTGCTGTTGCTGCCTCTCACACAGTTGACATGTGATTTTAGGCAAAATGTCCACACAGATTGTGTGGGCACAGCAATCAGCTTCGCTGACTGGAATGACCACACCTCCTGTGCAAGCTATCTGGTTGAGATTTAACTAGTAATTACCGAATGCCGATTACATGGCAGGCACGGAGCTGATGCATTTCCACATGGTTGCATTTAACTTTCACAATTTTGGAAGTCTTTAATATTGTTCCCATTTGAAAAATGATTAAATTTAAGCACAGATGATTTAAGTATTTTTGCTTAAAATCACTAAGATGAAGTAGCAGAGAAAGGATTAGAAACTAGGTTTCCTGATTCCAATCCTAATGTTATTTCCTACGCTCTCACCTCTCACTCATTCTGTGTTTACTTGATAGGGTTTAACACGTCATGATCAGATGGTGCCTGGTAATTTCTGTTCATTACCTCTATTTTCCAAACTTCTTATTTTCTAATTTTATAAATACCTCAAATATACATAAATATTTTTTCTGGAAATCTCATATTATAAAAATTATTTTCCCATTACTAAAACAGTGTTCAGCAAGTTACTATCTGCTTTTTTGTAAATAAAGCTTTATTGGAACACAGCCACTCCCATCTGTTTATTTATTTTCCATGGCTGTTTTTGTCCTGCAACAAGAGCTGAGTAGTTGCAACAGAGACTTTATAGCCTGCAAAGCCTAAAATATTTACAGTTGGTCCCCTTCCAGAGTCCTGCAATGGAATTGAGAATTCCAGTCCTAAATACAGCCCTTGTGTTGGTGTTATTCCACCTGTGTAGCTTCTTTACTTGATTGTATTAAGATGGCCCTGGATAGCGCTTCCCTGGTGGCGCAGTGGTTAAGAATCCACCTGCCAATGCAGGGGACATGAGTTCGAGCGCTGGTCTGGGAAGATCCCACATGCCACGGAGCAACTAAACCTGTGTGCCACAACTACTGAGCCCGCATGCCACAAGTACTGAAGCCCGCGCGCCTAGAGCCCGTACTCCGCAACAAGAGAAGCCACTGCAATGAGAAGCCCACACACCACAACGAAGAGTAGCCCCCACCAGCTGCAACTAAAGCCCCCGCTCAGCAACGAAGACCCAACGCAGCCAAAAATAAATAAATTAAAAAAAAAAAAAGATGGCCCTGTATAATGCTGATGTACTCTGCACATTTAAAATTAATGTATTGTCTAAAAGGTTTGCTCACCCCTGGTTTAAATCATGGGAAATCATTCACAGAAATTATTTGCATTTGTGCATGCACATGAGGGGATGCACACACATTTAAAATGCTGACAAATTCTTTTTGGAAAAAGACTAGATGGAAACAAATATTTGCATATGAATTTTCTATCTCCTATCTATCATCTATCTATCTATCTACCTATCTACGTATATGTTTCAACTATCTCATGCCCCACTTTTTATTCTAGTCATTGCTGCAAAAACGAGCTTTTGCAAGTATATATTTAGAGTGGATTGTCTCAGCTGAACTACATTCTGTCTCTTGCTGTCTGAGGACTTCTCTGATGTCATAGTATGGGATATCTGGAGGAAACTAATCCCATAAATGCATGAAATTGGAAGAGCAAGGGCAATAACAACCCAGGGTCAATCCTTGACTAGCATGGTAGAAGAACTAGGTGGACAAATGCTCCCTTTTTTGTCCCCTGGATGGACAACTCTGAGGTGCATTCTGCATGACTCCTTAGACGTTAGCAGAGATGGAGAGGGTCAGGTGCCTATCATGATGACCAGTTTGATTATGTACTCTTAGACAGGCTTTTTCTTCTTCCTCATTTTTCCTTCCTAGTTCCTCACTCCTAGTCTCAAGAAACACTTCCCAAAATAAACTAACTGCATTTATGCACCCACTCAAAAACACAGGATGTAGAACAGTGTATGGATATGTGTTGCATATACTTAGAGTTGGCAAATGAGAAGTAAGCTTGCAGCAATGTCCTCCTACTGTGACCGTGGTATCTTTCATTATGCATTATGCTTGTACTTTCCCATGGCAGTTAGATGAGCCATCTGAATCCTTTCCAAAATAGCATTCTAGAAAATGACTACTCAATATCCCGAGTTGCCAATGGAAATGAAAACTATGTTTAATACCCAGTATACACCATATTGCATAGCCTAAATGTAATGTGTGTGGTGGTGGAAGTGGGTGAAGGTAAGTACTCAAAAGTATGCACATATACTAGAGCAACACACAATACATATTTTCAATAATATATGTATTCTTGCATACATTAAAAGATTATAATTTTGCATTACATAATGACATATTTTTATAATATATGGAATAGAATTATTTGAAATCTTGCTATTTAAAAAAAGGTGATGTGGCATACAGTATCTGATAAAACACAAAACAGGGAAATTTAATACAGAACAAAATACTAATACAAAAGAGTGATATATTTTTGACCTAGCTTATAAGGTTAGATTTATTAGAGTTTCATTTGTTTAACCTTTGTTGCTAGATTCTCATGTTTTAAAAATCGTGAATGTTATTCTTTACTGGACAGAGAAACAAGGGTAACGTGAAACACACTGCATTATAAAGTTACTGTTGAGTGGTAATACTGAAGTTCATTCCAGTGGCACAGTATCTCCTATCAGTGGACAGCATGATGGTATTTATCAGTCAGTTGTGAATTTAACTGGCATCATCAAACATAATAGAAAATAGATTCTACTGTAAGTTTAGAGAAGACAGACATGCTCTTCAAAACGATGTTTTTTATACCCACCTTCCATAAAATCTGATGTCATAATATAATATCTTTACCCTGTGAAAATATTTTCATGTCAGCCCCAGAAATTATGTCTCCTCCTGCTATAAAATCTGTCCTTCATCCACAAAGGAGAGGCTTCTAGAGAAAATATATTCCTCTAACACAGGTTAGTGTGATAGATTATGGGCCCTAGAGTCAAACTCTAAGTCTGGGGTGTGTGTATGTATGTGTGTCCTTCTCTGACCCTCTGTCTCATTCTCAGTTTCTATTGCTGCTGCAACAAATTACCAAAAACTTAGTGGCTTAAAACAACACAATTTTTTTTTTAATCTTAGAGGTCTTTAGGTCAAAAATCAGACATGCGTCTCTATCGGCTAAAATCAAGGTGTCAGCAGGGCTGGGAGAGAATTGGTTCCCTTGCCTATTCCATTTTCTAGAGGTCACACAACCTCCTTGGTTCCTGGGTCCCCGGCTCTATATTCTAAGTGAGTAACATAGCATCTCTCTGACCATTCTTTCATAGTCACATCTCCCTCTGACCACAGCTGGGTAAGGTTCTTTATTTTTAAGGACTCACGTAGTTTCATTGGGCTCACAGACTCATTAATTAGAGATCCCACTCAGGAGAAGCTTCCCATCTCATGGTGCACAACCTTAATCACATCAGAGAAGTCATTCTTGCCAGGTAAGATAATGTTACTGAATTAAGTCGTATGGACCCTGCTCGGGCCCTAGCCTGGCTGAGTCTCTCTGCCTTGACAGGGGAGGATTCTTTTTCCATTTGGGTTCTAGTAGGTGAATACCAAAACCAAAGCACAAGCTATATTCAGTGGCCAAAGAGTGAAGAAGTGGGAACTAGGTTCGCAGATCAACTTCTTGCCCACCTGGAGAGTGATTTAATTTTAAAGAGTAGAGACAAAGGGAGGAGGAGTGAGGCTAATGATGGGGAGAATATGCATTAGTCTACTGGGGAAGGGACAGGGCTTTTTCGAGTGAGTGGGGTGCCACCCTCTTTCTATCCTTCTTTGGTACTTAGTGTCTGGTCATGGCCACCGGTAGATATGTCATTTAATATGCTAAAATAGTAAAATCAACTTATAATGAGACTCAGGGTCTGTTGGAGGTCAGATTAATCACCATCTTGGTCCCAGCTAGTTCCACCTGCTTTTTTCTTTTTCTGTGTGTTTCTCCATTTCTTATCTCTGGACCCTTTAACTTAAAGATTTATGTTCACTCCTGCTAAAGGTGGGGTTGGCAGGTTTTGAGCAAGGACACTCCTGTTAATGGCGGGGGTTGCAGGGTTGTAAGCAAGGACACTTCTGGTAACAGTGGGAGTTGGAGGGTTGTGAGCAAGGACACGCCTGCTAAAGGTGGGGGTTGATGGGTTTTGAGCCAAGACCTGGACGAGCTCTGGCAACAATAACATAGTCACAGGTTCTGTGGATTAGGATATGGATAGCATTCGAGGGAAGGGCATGATTCTACCTAGCACACTCAGTACTGAGATTAGAAATATGTTTCAGAGAACTTCATGATGATTCAGTAAGATGACATAGGCAAAGTGCCTTCCGTTCCCTAGGCCATAGTGGGTGATTTATAAGTGTAAGTTATTTTCCATTTTCCCCATTCCCTTCCTGGTATTTAATCACATGAAGTTTTTATGAGTCAGACATATAAGAATACTGATGCATGTTGAAGACAAAGTGCCACCACATCTTGGGTGATGATACCAGCCTCGAGCAGAAGTAGATTAAGAAGTGAGAGAAGATATTTCTGTTTTGGCAAATGGACATATTCATGTGCACAAAAGTTGCAAATCCACCAAGTAAGGACAATCTCTACAGGAAATTAATGCTTTTATGTGTATTATTTGTACAACCTCACTGTATACTAACTATCTGTTTTTATATTAGTTTCACTACTGGATAGTGACATTCTTTGGGAGCAGTATTTTTTTTCTTATTTATCACAGTATTTCTGTATTAAATATTGTGTGTGAGCGTATGTGCATGTAAAGAATGCTTTTACCGTAAATACTACATACTACAAATAAGTATTTACAGAATGGATATTTTATATGTTTCATATAATATATAAATAAATATTAAGCAATTTAGTACAATTACACATACACATACATGAATATGTATACGTGTGTGTCTATTTATATATACACTATGTTTGATTTTTTTCATATATACTTGTTTGAGTTCATCTTTTCATAAGACAATCCAATGTGGTTAGAATATTTTGCACACATTGAATGTTCAATATTTAGCTACTATATTATATGAGTTTACACACATGTACTTGGTTTTTCACCTTTGTCATTGAATATGTGTCACGACTTTTGTTTCAGTTGAATACCCAAAACTTGAGATACAGCCGAATGGTTGTGATTTTAAGCTGTTAAGTTTTGAAGTAATTTAATTAATAGCAACTGGCAACTGTACAGTTAAAGGCAAGGATGGTCTTAAATTCCTAAAAAATTTCACAGAAGGTGATGGGATGAAAGGTAATATTTCAGGCTATGATTAAAGTTAGATGGAGATTAGCAGTAAAATAATCATGCATTTCCAAATGGAAAGATTGAATCTTAAGTTTTAAAAAAAGTTGTAAAGAATGCCAGTTCTTTGAGACTTCAACATAGCAAGGACATATATGTGCTATATGAACTTTTTGTATAAGCAGGTCTAGTGGTTAGAAAGGAAGGAAAGATAGACAGATGTTTAGTTTGAAAAGCATATCAGTATGTAGGTCAAATAAACCAGGGTCTAAATAATCAGCTTCCCACTGGTTGAAAGGGCCAGTTCTTGAAATCTTTCCTCTAGTGGACATGATACCATAGTTTTTAAACCATCAAGATGCACAGGATGTAATTCAAGCTTTTTAGAAATTGTGGTCCCTCTTGAGTAATGCATGGATGCTTTTAAGTAAATGACAACTACAGTGTATTTAGTTGTTCTCTGAAAGTATCCATCAAATTTGCTAATGTTAATTCACAGTACATCATGGTTTGGAAACACCACCATTTACATTCAGGACTTCCCCAATTGTATAGCACATGATACTTCTTTTCCTTAGAATCCCTCATTCCCTTGCCTTTCCTTCCTTATGACGAACTCATATTCTGTCATTAAAAGTTAGTTAATTCTGTGAAGAATGCCACTGGTAGTTTGATAGGGATTGCACTGAATCTGTAGATGGCTTTGGGTAGTATAGTCATTTTCACAATGTTGATTCTTCCAATCCAAGAACATGGTACATCTCTCCATCTGTTTGTATCATCTTTGATTTCTTTCATCAGTGTTTTATAGTTTTGTGAGTACAGGTCTTTCACCTCCTTAGGCAGGTTTATGGTTAGGTATTTTATTTTTGTTGCAATGGTAAATGGGAGTATTTCCTTAATTTCTCTTTCTTATTTTTCTTTATTGGTGTATAGGAATGCCAGAGATTTCTGTGCATTAATACTGTATCCTGAAACCTTACCAAATTCATTGATTAGTTCTAGTAGTTTTGTGGTGGCATCTGTAGGATTTTCTATGTATAGTATCATGTCATCTACAAACAGAGACAGTTTTACTTATTTTCCAATCTGTATTCCTTTTATTTCTTTTTTCTCTCTGATTGCCGTGGCTAGGACTTCCAAAACTATGTTGAATAAGAGTGGTGAGAATGGACATCCTTGTCTTGTTTCTGATCTTAGTGGAAATGCTTTCAGTTTTTCACCATTGAGTATGATGCTTGCTGTGGGTTTGTCATATACGGCCTTTATTATGTTGAGGTAGGTCCCTCTATGCCCATTTTCTGGAGACGTTTTATCATAAATGGGTGTTGAATTTTGTCAAAAGCTTTTTCTGCATCTATTGAGATGATCATATGGTTTTTATTACTTAATTTGTCAATGTGCTGTATCACACTGATTGATTTGTGTATATTGAAGAATCCTTGCATCCCCGGGATAAATCCCATGTGATCATGGCGTATGATCCGTTTAATGTGTTGTTGTATTCTGTTTGCTAGTATTCTGTTGAGGATTTTTGCATCTATGTTCATTGGTGATATTGGTCTATAATTTTCTTTTTTTGTGATATCTTTTTCTGGTTTTGGTATCAGGGTGATGGTGGCTTCATAGAATGAATTTGGGAGTGTTTCTCTTTCTGCAATTTTTTGGAAAAGTTTCAGAAGGATCAGTGTTAGCTCTTCTCTAACTGTTTGAGAGAATTTGCCTGTGAAGCCATCTGGTGCTGGACTTTTGTTTGTTGGAAGATCTTTAATTACGGTTTCAATTTCATTACTTGTGATAGGTCTGTTTATATTTTCTAATTCTTCCTGGCTCAGTCTTGGAAAATTGTACCTTTGCAAGAATTTGTCCATTTCTCCGTGGTTGTCCATTTTATTGGCATATAGTTGTTTGTAGTAGTCTCTTATAATCCTTTGTATTTATGCAGTGTCAGTTGTGATTTCTCCTTTTTCAACAAAAAATTTTACAATTCGTATGGAAACACAAAAGACCCTGAAGAGCCAAACCAATCTTGAGAAAGAAAAGCGGAGTTGGAGGAATCAGGCTCCCTGACTTCAAACTATACCACAAAGCTACAGTAATCAAGGCAGTATGGTACTGGCACAAAAACAGAAATATAGATCAATGGTACAGGATAGAAAGCCCAGAGATAAACCCATGCATATATGGTCACCTAATTTATAACAAAGGAGGCAAGAGCATATAATGGAGAAAAGATAGCCTCTTCAGTAAGTGGTGCTGGGAAAACGGGACAGCTACATGTAAAAGAATGAAATTAGAACACTACCTGACAACCATACACAAAAATAAACTCCAAATGGATTAAGGACCTAAATGTAAGACCAGACACTATAAAACTCTTAGAGGAAAACATAGGAAAAACACTCTTCGACATAAACCACAGCAAGATCTTTTTTGACCCACCTCCTAGAGTAATGGAAATAAAAACAAAAATAAACAAATGGTAGTTAACTAACCTTAAAAGCTTTTGCACAGCAAAGGAAACCATAAACAAGACAAAAAGACAACCCTCAGAACAGGAGAAAATATTTGCAAATTGAACAACAGACCAAGGATTAATCTCCAAAATATACAAACAGCTCATGGAGTTCAAAATCAAAAAAACAAACAATCCAATTAAAAAACGGGCAGAAGACCTAAATAGACATTTCACCAAGGAAGACATACAGATGGTCAAGAGGCACATGAAAAGATGCTCAACATCACTAATTATTAGAGAAATGCAAATCAAAAGTATAATGAGGTATCACCTCATGCTAGTCAGAATGGCCATTATCAAAATATCTAGAAACAATAAACGTTGGAAAGGGTGTGGTGAAAAGGGAACCCTCTTGCACTGTTGGTGGGAATGTAAATTCATATAACCACATGGAGAACAGTATGGAGGTTCCTTAAAAAACTAAAAATAGGACTACCATATGACCCAGCAATCCCACTACTGGGCATATACCCTGAGAAAACCATAGCTCAAAAAGTGACATATACCACAATGTTCATTGCAGCACTGTTTACAATAGCCAGGACATGGAAGCAACCTAAGTGTCCATCAACAGATGAATGGATAAAGAAGATGTGGCACATATATACAATGGAATATTACTCAGCCATAAAAAGAAATGAAATTGAGTTATTTGTAGTGAGGTGAATGGACCTAGAGTCTGTCATACAGAGTGAAGTAAGTCAGAAGAGAAAAACAAATACTGTATTGTAACACATATATAGGGAATCTTAAAAAAAAAAAAAAAAAAGGGGTACTGAGGATCCTAGTGGCAGGGCAGGAATAAAGATGTAGACAGAGAATGGACTTGAGGACATGGCGGGGGAGGGGGAAGCTGGGGTGAAGTGAGAGTAGCATCGACATATATACACTACTGAATGTAAAACAGTTAGCTAGTGGATAGCAGCAGCATAGCACAGGGACATCAGCTCAGTGCTTTGCGATGACCTAGAGGGGTGGGATAAGGATGATGGGAGGGAGGCTCAACAGGGAGGGGATATGGGCACATATGTATGCATATGTCTGATTCACTTTGGTGTATAACAGAAACTAACACAGTATTGTGAAGCAATTATATTCCAATAAGGATCTATTAAAAAAAAAAAGGAGAAAAAAAAAGTTAGTTAAGCTAGCTCATGAGATAGGTTGACTGCATCCAAATTCTGTTTCTGCCACCTAGTGGCTGTGAAACGCTGACAGTCACTTAACCTCTCTTGGCCTCTACTTTTTAAATCTTAATGTGCTAAAATTTGCATTGATCATTTAGGATACATGGTTATTATAAGGAATTAAAGATTTGATGCACATAAAGCAGTTAGAATAGTACCAAGCATGCAGTAGAAACTCAAACATATTCAATATTATAAGACTCAAAATCAGTGTTTCCTTAAGGACTTCTCAGAATCCTCCAGTTGGCTTTATTTTCCTATACCTTTTGCCATAACATATTTTGAAACATATGTCATAACAAATATTGCTGCTTTATAATTATTTGTTTTCAAGCCTGTTTCTCCACTAGAGAACGCATTCTTGGAGTGGAAACTAAGTTACTGCTGCATTCTTGGGGGTTTTCAAAATGTGGGACACAGATTAGGTTATCTAATTTGTGAGATTAGATACTCATGAAACAGAATCCAAATGAATAAATGAATTAATCAATGCGTCTGTCAACCTATTTGAGGCTGGTTAAGGTTAAGCACAGATATACATTATATATTATTATATATTATATATATATATTTTATATTATACTCCTATGTATAAATTTTTCCCAACATACATGTATATGTATACACATATGAAGGTTAACATAAAGTAAGAAAATATTAGTTGGAAAAAAATGTAGAAGCTGATATCATACAGAGCAGGATTAAAACAAACTCTGGCATCAAGCACTTGCTGTTGACCTTCAAGAGGTAACTTAACAAACTAGAGTCCCTTCTACCTACACTGCATCAGTGTGAAAATTCATATAAAATCTATAAAGGACCTGACACCTTGGAGACACCTAATAGCTGATAGCTATTGCATTGGCATTGCCAAAGGTTAGAAGGCTTGGCTATTTACAGAAGCACATTATGGATTGTTAGGAATAAACAGTCCTGCCTAGAGTGAACCACATTATTATTCTGTTTTTTAAACAAAAAAAGTGAAGTAATTTAGGGCCTTCCAGATAAGCTCAACTTTCCTATATTGTTACCTGGGGCCAGGGAGAATATCGGTGAGAAAGCAACTGGTAGAAACAGATAGGGCTCTTTGCTCTCTAAGTTGGGCCTGTGAAATGATGGTTCTACAGGCAGATTTCCCAAAGCCTGTGAGAGAGTTACTGCTCTGCTGGAACTCTTTACCTGTGCACTAAAATAGCCAGTGTAGCTTCTTTCATATAAGAAGTATTAAGTTTGTCCATTTACTCCAAGAGATCAATAAATCCCAATCCCTGATTTTATTCCGAGTATTAATCTGCCACTGATACAAAATCTAATGAAAAACTTTTACCCTCAAGGAAGAAATTACCATCATATCAGAAGGTGCCAGATATGTAATGCCAATAAAGCTATGTTAAGTGGTTTATGTGTATTATTTTATTTAATCCATTCAAAGACCCTATGACTTAGATTCTATTATTATTAGCATCATTATATAGAAGAGGTTCCTGAAACTTGGAATACTACATTAATATTCACACAAGTAGGAGGTGGAAAAGATATTTAAACACAGATCTTTCTTACTCCAAAGGCCTGACATTTCCATTCAATCAGACTGTCTTTTAAAAAATATTATTTAATTGGCACATGTTAGTGGGAAATAGAGCTGAACTGGAAATCAAGCTACATAGGCTAAATGCCCTTATTTTAATTGTAGAGTGAAGGGCCATTTGCTAACAGGATGATATAAGAGGAATATCCATAGGAAGACCTTTATCTCAGTGAAATTTTTGAGGTTAAAAATTGCAATGTGTTTGGGTTTGGGATATATGTAGCCTTGTGTCACCTTTATCAGTTCCTTCCTGTGTGACTTTAAGATAGTCAGTGATCTTCATAAAGTTGTTTCCCCAAAGGCTGACCTTGTGACAAAATTTGTGCGCAAGTATTTTCTTAAGAAGCCATCCTAGAAGGCACAGTAGGGAAATGGGGAAGATATATGGGAAAGAGATGGAAGTCAATGCAGAGAACATTAATGAACTCTGGGTTCATTGTGGGTATAAAGGTTCAGTCCCACTTGAGACCTCTGGGACACTGCAAAAAACATGCATCAGAGCCTCACATCTCTGAAGAAAAGTGAGGAAGGTAGCACATTTATCCACTAACTCCTGTCATTATTGAGCAAAGACTGCACTAGAGGCATTAATCTCTATCATTTCTGGTCTACCCTGAGGAGGCAAGCCTGCTCCAACTGCCAGAAAACATCATCAGTCAAAGTATCACAGGTTCTGGAAGTAGAAAACCGTCAATGCATATAGAAAGCATGAATGCTGAGGACATATGGATGGGGCACTGACAGCATCTGCTATACTCACAGAGGCTCAGTTTTCCTATGTAGAAAATAAGGATAGTAATCCTTTCTCTGTCTGACTAGATATCATTAAAGTATAAATAACACAAATACTGAAATGATTTGAAGAAAATCTGAGCAAATACCATTGTTATCCTTTTTGGTGAAATTGTTAGTTCCATTGTTGTAGGAAAATCTTATTAAATTACTTTAAGTAGTTCCCTTCTATGGTGAAAAAATCTATCATTTCTCACTCCATCTATCTTTGTTAAACTAATGAGAGATATATCAGAGTTTTCCTTATTATCTTGTTTTTTAAGCCATATACTTTTGGACTTTTCAATTGAAGAGAAATTTTTTTTTCCTTAGGGGATGATCAGGAAATAATTTGGAAGGGCATTCTGGGAAAAGAATACCTCATTCATCTTTGTGTATCCCCATTAATAACTACGTACACTGGAGGTGATTCATAAATATATGATAGATAAATGAATGGGATTTATAAAGCCTTATATGGTAGGCTGAATACCTTAGAAGTATTTCTTCTAAGTTTATTATTTTTAGAATTTTTGATTATCCTTTTTCATTCTGTCCTCTTATTTAGAATATTTTTAAAGAAAATTTAAACGAACTTCTCATACCTGATTTATTGTTTCGAAAGAACAGCCATGCTCCTCCCCTTGAACAAAGGGAGACCTTGGCATTGTTTGTTTATCTGACAGATGCTTCTGACATTTGGTCATTTACTACTTAAAAATTTTTAAAGACTATTTTCTCCCCTTTGAGGGGATTCACAGAACTCTTGTTCATTTAGTTGTTGCATATACACCCAGCAGCCTATTGTCAATATATGGGGCAAACATATCTAAATGACATCTTAAGCATTTGAGGGACTCCAACTCTTTTCACATGTATAAGCTGGGGTATCAAACAACGAACCATGTATGTAGGCATGGGTGAGGGCTAACAGCAGCGTGGTGTTTATAAGAAATTTCGAATTTCAGAAATGAGAAGAAGATTAGGAGAGACTAAAGAGCCAACTCGAGGAGCCAGGCATGAAGGGCCTTGAAAACTATGCTGATGTGATTGTGATATATATTTTTTAAAGGATTTTCAGCATGTGAATAGGTAGTTAAAATTATATTGTAAAATATGTTTCAGCTAGTACCAGATCAGGCTAGCACTCCTACCATGAAAACCATAAAAGTAGACAAGATACATAAGGTGACACTTTTCATACTCAGAGAATAGGCATTACAGCTGGGTCATCTCTGAGGGGAGGAGGGCTCAGGCCACCTGAGGCTTATCAGAGAGTATCTGCTATGGAGTTGAAAACAGAAGGAGACAGTAGAGATCAGGCTGTGAATAGGGAAGCGTAGTGTCTGAGTTCCAGCCCCACCAGAGTGGAAAGATTTCCTTATTACCTTCTTCTCAGCCCTACACCATTTAGTATTTAATAAAGGCTGTGCCTTTATTAGGAGCAAAGATCACACACAAAAGTAAGATGTACTTTCCTGATGAAGAAAGCCCGAAATGAAGATTGATAAGATTTGTAAGGGAAACAGAGTGGAGTTTGCGCCTTCAAAAGTTAGAAGAACGTGGAAAATACCTTGCGTTTTCTAGCAAAATATAAAGAGAAACCTGTACAAGTTCAAGATGATCAGACCATAATTGAACATACGATTCTACACATAGGTACTTACCTCAAAGAAATAAAAACATACATTCACTCAAAGATTTGTACATAAAAGTTCATAGCATTTGTACTTATTATTGTCTCTAACTGGAAACAATACATCTACCAACAGGCGAATGGATAAACAAAGTGTGGTATGAAATACTACTTATTCAGCAGTAAAAGGGAAAAACTACTGAAACAGACAAAATGGACATATCTCAGAAACATTATACACAGTAAAAGAAGCAAAACGCTGTATGATCCACTTATAAGGAACTCTAGAGAAGACAAAGTAATATACAGGGACAGAAGGATGATCAGTGACTTACTAGATTTCTTTTCTTTTATTGGTTGTTTATTTGTTTTTGAGTGTATAAGTGTGTTGAATGTAAAGAGACATAAATTTTTTTTTTCTTGGTTAAGGAAATGCTTTATATCCGGATGGAGATGGTGAAAACATGGGTGCTATGCAATGAATTATGTCTATCCAAAATTCATGTGTTGAAGCTCTAACTTCCAATGTGACTGCATTTGGAGATAGGACCTTGAAGAAGTAAGGTTAAATAAGGTCATAAAGGGGCTTCCCTGGTGGCGCAGTGGTTGAGAGTCCACCTGCCAATGCAGGGGACACGGGTTCGTGCCCCGGTCCGGGAAGATCCCACATGCCGTGGAGCGGCTGGGCCCGTGAGCTATGGCCGCTGAGCCTGCACATCCGGAGCCTGTGCTCCGCAACGGGAGAGGCCACGGCAGTGAGAGGCCCGCGTACCGCAAAAAAAAAATTAAAAAAAGGTCATAAGGATGGCACCTTATAAGAAGGCATACCAGAGAGCATTTTCTATTTCTCTTTTGGACCCATCTGCAAGCCAGGAAGAGAGCTCCTACCAGAAACCAAATAGACCAGAATCTCAGTCTGCCTTCCTAATAAAGATTTCCTTATTACCTTATTCTCAGCTCTACACCATTTAGTATATAACAAAGGCTGTGCCTTTCTTAGGAGCAAAGGTTGTGACTTTCTTAGGAGCAAAGTCTGTGCCTTTACTTTCTCACACTTCTAGCCTCCAGAGTGTGAGAAAACAAATTTCTATTGTTTAAGCCACCCCGTCTATACTATTTCTGTTATAGGAGTTCAAACTCACTAATAAAATGGGTATTTATATATGTTAACACTCTACATTTAAACATGTATAAAATTTATATATAAATTATACTTCAATAGAATTGATTAGGAATATGTTATTGAGACAGCATGCTGAGAGAAATGTGGCTTATTGAGGAATAAGGATGAAGATAGAAAGCAGAATGCCTGGTTATTGTTCATACATCAGTTTAATGGGAGTATCAAACAAAATTAAAAAGAAAAAAAAAAACTAGTCTGGGATTTGGACAGAAAGTGAAAAATGTGCTCAAAAACGACCATATTATCTAGAAGTTATAATGAACTTATTTTGGAGTTTGACAGATTGTGTTGTGGTGACAAAGATGGAAGAGTTTGTGGTGATGTCCAAGTTTCTGGATTTAGTGACTAGGTGAATGATGACATTTATCTGGAATACAGGGGACCATGTAACATGCACATTAGGAAGAAAGATGCATTTATTTTGGATATGATACGTTGAGTTGTCTTGGGAACATTCAAAAGGAGATGCATCTACAGCACTAGATATAGAGCTTTGAATTTCAGAATGAGTTCATACTTGCCTATAAATGGAATCATTAGCATAAAAATGAGAAAGAATTACAACCATGAGAGTGGATGAGATCACCCAGTTGGAGATGTTAGAGAAGAGAATGACATTAGCAGAGAACACATAAAAATATGAATATTTAAGAGACACACAGAGGAAGTGAAGTCCGTGAAGGAAGCAAAGAAAGATAAAAGAGTGAATAAAGAAAAGTGGTGCCACAGGAGTCAAAGGAACAGAGACGTTTGGGAGTAATGTTAAATTCAGCTGAAAAGCCTAGCAAAAGAGTCCATTTAGGGCTGGAGCACTTGGCACTAAGAACTAGGACTGGCCACGGACAAGAGAAAGAAATTTTGGTCTAAAAGCGACAGTATCTTCATTCACATGCAGACTCCAAATAATTGTTGTGTGACACAGAACATATTTCTTTATCTCCATGAACCTGAACACTCTCTTTTTCAAAATTAAAAAAATAGGCTGTAGGAAGATGAAATGCAGTAAATAATATGGAAGCAGCTTTTTACTTCTGATGTTTTCTTCCCATATAAGCTATTTTATGTGCTACTCTGCTTTGTGAGCAAAGAATAATACATCAGAAATATTATCATGTCTTCCCTGGTGGCGCAGTGGTTAAGAATCTGCCTGCTAATACAGGGGGCACGGGTTCGAGCCCTGGTCCTAGTCTGGGAAGATCCCACATGTCGCGGAGCAACTAAGCCCGTGTGCCACAACTACTGAGCCTGCATGCCACAACTACTGAAGCCTGTGTGCCTAGAGCCTGTGCTCTGCAATAAGAGAAGCCACCGGGATGAGAAGCCCGCACACCACAACAAAGAGTAGCCCCCGTTCACTGCAACTAGAGAAAGCCCGTGGGCAGCAATGAAGACCCAACGCAGCCAAAAATAAAATTTAAAAAAAAGAAATATAATTATTCTTGTATATCTCCATCTGTCAGGAGAGGCTAAACTATATTGCAGTAACCAAATACAAAAAATCTTCATGGCTTAGCATGACTGAATTGTGTTTTTCATATCCATGCTACATGCCCAACACACGTTACCCTACACAGTCACCCTATGCCATTTAATAATATTATGCCATCTTATGATATGCTATTGCACACAAATGCCTTCAAATTCTTTGTGGCACAGAAGGAGACAGCTGTATAATCAAGTACTGACAGTTAAATGTCTTGTCCTGGAAACGGCAGGCCACTTCTTTTCATATATTCCATTGGCATAATTAGATATTTAACCATTCACAACATTAAAGGGTTAGGAAAGTTCAATTTTCCCATGTGCTCTCAAGGGAAGAAGAATTAGAAAGATTAGGAATGTGTAGATTTCCTATTACAACACACTAAAATGATATTAGGACACAAGTCCTACAGAGTGACACTAAAAGAGACATCCACACTTCTGGTCTCATTCAATGCAGGACTTTCTTTTGTCCCCAACTTTGTCACTTATAGCATCTAACAATGTCCATAGACTTGTTAGAAAAGCATAATCTTTCCACTTACATAATCATTTAAGTTATCATACAGAAAGACATAACTTCAGTGGAAAGAACACAGGTATTGGATAAAGCAGACGTGTTTGAATACTGTATATGCATTGTAACTACAAGCAAAACACTGAAACTCTCCAAGATTTGCCATTTTTATTTATATAATAAAGACAATATATAACCCTCAGATTTTTTTTCTGAAAATGATATGAGATAAATAAAATCACTGAGCACAATATCTTAGAACTGGTAAAGCATTTTCTTCATTTATTTTTTAAAATTGCCATATCTAAATCTAGGCAGGATACATCAGGTTTAGAGATAATTTTGCATCCTTCTCCTCCGCTTACAGAATAGGTTCATATCAGCTTCCTTGAATACTTGATTGAAAATACCATATAAATAATTATAATCAGAATTTCTGGAGAAATAGTCCTACTATTCATCCACACTCCACCTTCCTCTAGCTCCCATAGATATACTTCATAGGAAAGGAGGACAGATTGTTGTCTCTGAGATATCAAGTTTCTGATTCAGAAGTACTTGCACATGCTTTATTTGGCTTATTGCTCTGTGTCTTTTGCGGAATGGGGAAAACTCAGACTGTGAAAATCCACAGCAGTGCCATCCCAGCTCTAAAGAGTCCCTAATCTCAACCACCACGCACACTTTGCTCACACTCTTCCATATGTAGGAGAGAATGCAATATAATATTGTTTTCATTATGGCTTGTGTGTTGCTTTCACTTAATTGCAATTTTCCCAGAACCCATAAATTAGAGTCAATACTTTAATCACAGTGCTAGGTCAGCCACCCAAATTGTCAATAATCAGGCTATTACCCAAGCAGGTGTTTTGTGTCTTACTGAATGAAACCATCAGAGGCAACATCTGTATTTCTGTTGTGAAAGAAAATCTACTTTTTGAGGGAGATTAATTATATTGCTTTCCATAGCTCCTTTAGGTTTTTGTCTAATTTATTCCACTGCACTCACTCAGGAGTGACTATGAATGAAGTGGCAAGCATCTTCTCATGACCAAAGAAGTGTTGGCAAATGATGCTGCTTGAATCTGATACAGATGCTCTTGCTTACTATTTGACTAGTGTGTTGGAAATATGTTAGACATCTGTGTCATGGTTTGATTTAGTTAACGTGTAGTTATATATCTCAATTTATCAGAGAAGTACTCAAAAATAAGTCTTGCTCCTGTTTCCAAAACATTGACTTAGAATCAGGAATCAAGGACCAGGCCATTGACTGTCAATGTTATACATCAATTGATGAATCAATGATAGTGATTCATCCTCCCTGAAAGGAAAATCACTTCTGTGTTCTTTGGAAAATGAATAATAAACTTATTATGGTATGAAAGTAGTGAAACTGTAAAAGTGCCATCATCTTCCTTCCTTTTGAAATAATTTATTCAAGTAATATAAGTCACAAACTGAAAAAGATATAGAGCATTAAAATATGATCAATCCTTAAAAATCAGATCAAATTTGTATTACTATTGTGTGACAAATAGCAATTTCAATTTTAAAAGTTCAAGCATAAATAGTAACAACTATGAACACAAATCAAAATCCAGCTTCATTTTCACAAATGCTTTTCTCGCTTATTTTTTTTTATTTTTTTATTTTTTTGCGGTACGCGGGCCTCTCACTGTTGTGGCCTCTCCCGTTGCTGAGCACAGGCTCCGGATGCGCAGGCTCAGCGGCCATGGCTCACCGGCCCAGCTGCTCCGTGGCATGTGGGATCTTCCCGGACCGGGGCACGAACCCGTGTCCCCTGCATTGGCAGGCGGACACTCAATCACTGTGCCACCAGGGAAGCCCCTTGCTTATTTTTAAAGAGATAAAAAATAACCCATCTCTATTCCAGTGAAGCTGGTTTTAAATGAAATTAAAGCTGAAGGGTTGATTAATAAGTATTGACTAATCCCTCTAATCCTTAAGCAGATTATCTGAAAGTAGATTGATTTCTGATGGCCACAGACAGTGCACCATGAATATATTGGAGTTTTATATTTCAAAAAATTGTTGCTCTGCTTTTAAAAATAAATAAAATTATAAAACCAAAACCAAAACAACTCCCATTGATATTTGCTTAAACGACAGTAATCTAAGTTTAATTTGGATAAATTACATGTTGTATTAAAGTATATAGTCATATATTACAAAGACAGAAGTTTGAATTTGGCTTCTCTAGAGTTAGTCTCTTTTACAGAGCTGTATTAGTCAGGTTTACTTAGAGAAACAGAATCAATATTATGTATATATATATATATATAATATAATAATATATAATAAATATATATATGGAGAGAGAGAGAGAGAGAGATGGAGAGTGAAAGAGACAGAGGGAGGGAAAGGGAGAGATTTTAAGAAACCGGCTCACACAGTTAAGGAAGCTAATAAGCCTGAAATTTTCAGGGCAGACCTCCAGGCTGGAGACCCAGAGAAGAGCTGATATTGCAGCTGGGACGCACAGCAGGAGATGAGTGGCAGGGAAGTGAGTGAAGCTTCATCTGCCACCCCCCATCGCTCCCCATCGCTCGCATTACCACCTGAACCACTCCCCCGACGCCCCTGATCTGAGGAAAAATCATCTTCCACAAAACCGGTACCTTGTGCCAAAAAGGTTGGGGACCACTACTCTAGATCTCCTTATCCATGATCTTCCAATCGTTTTCTTTCTCGGCCCATGACCAATTAGGTTATCCATTTGCTACTACCTATGAGTCCATGTGCATTCTTGTCTCAGGCCACTATACTTTTCACACATATTGGATGACAACTGCACCACCAAGAGATCTTCCAACTGTTGCTGTTGTTTTTTTTTACTCTCCCTGATATCTTTCATGACCCCTCATTAGTGAGGATGTACTACAGCAGTCAATATTTATCTCACACCCACATATTGAGCCAACCTTTGCAAGTAACACATTCACCCTATTTCCTTTTCCATCAGTTGGTGATCAGAGACACTGGCCTTCAAGAGACGATGTTGTTACAATACTACAGAATCCACTAAAAAGAATATGTGCCATTGTTTTTAGCACCAAGTCAAAGAATGACATAAATACCCCAGCTTGAGTAATTAAATAGACCTCATGAAAGAATTTATATTTTCACTTGATCTTGATAAATTCACAGGAGCCAACTGTAGAAGAGATAAAGGGATATATGTAGAGTCAACATGACTAGCATTTGCAATGCACGGAGGCATTAAGGGGTGTTGCATATTTAAGTAACATTAAAACTCCCATGAGCTTCCACATGTGTAGACAATGTCATGCTCCATGCTCTTCCAGTTAATCTAGATTTTGTTTTTAACTCATGCACTGAGGGACCTCAATTTATTTCTAACCAACAGCTCAAGTCATCTCTTCATATTTAATGCCTTCCCTGAACATATTTTCTAGCCTAATTTATGTTTTTATAACTTTATTAAGGTATAATTGATATACAAAAAAAAAGCTGCACATACTTAATATCTACAATCATTGAGTTTGGATGTACACATATGCACATGACACCTTCACCACAATCAAAATAAATATATTCATTACCTTCAAAAGTTTCCTGTGTGTGTGTGTGTGTGTATGTGAAGAACATTTAACATGAGATCTATCCTTTAACATTTTTTAAGTTAATGATACCATGTTGTTAACTATAGGCACTACATTGCACAGTAGATGTCTAAAACTTATTCATCTTGTTGTTCTAGTCTAACTTAAATGCCCATTTCTCCTGTTCCAATACTTGCCTGAGATTTCCTCTGCTAAGTTCTAATGTTCATTTAACTGAGCTATCTCTGTAGGAATACTATGATTCCTATTAAGAATGGAGAATTTTCTTGTTCATCTGTATCTTCTCAGTGTATGGCACAGTAACCTGCCTAAAGTAGATGCCACAGTATTTTTGATGATTGAATAAATGCACATAGCTTTCTTGGCAGTAATAGAGACAGACACTACCAGAGTGAACTGAAATACAGTAGGATATAAATCTTACTTTCTGTTACCTAGCTTTGGGACTAAACATATTGGCAACAAGGAGTCATTAGAAGTTTTAAAAGAGGGAGAGCAAATGCTGAGTTAAAACTAGAAAGACGGGGCTTCCCTGGTGGCACAGTGGTTGAGAGTCTGCCTGCCGATGCAGGGGACGAGGGTTCGTGCCCCGGTCTGGGAAGATCCCACATGCTGTGGGGCGGCTGGGCCCGTGAGCCATGGCCGCTGAGCCTGCGTGTCCAGAGCCTGTGCTCCGCAACGGGAGAGGCCAGAACAGTGGTCTCTCACAGTGCCTCTCACAACAGTGCCTCTCACAACAGTGAGAGGCCCGCGTAATGCAAAAAAAACCAAAACAAACAAACAAAAAAAACTAGAAAGATGATTAATCTGCCTTGAAACTCATAACTGACACTCTATTGACTGCTTTGACCTGCATCTAAGTTTTACTTCCAATTCTCATCAGAACAACAACAAAAAAAAGATTAGTTTTGAAACATCACAAAGATATTGAGATATCTGGAAGCCATATAAATTTTGTCAAAATTTTATCAAAAGCACAATTATACAAAAATGTAAACAGTATATATTAACTACCTTCTCTTGCCTAATTCTCATTTTGAGATATTTGCACATCTTTTTATTTACTTCACCTTTATCAGAATCACATGAGACATGCATGGTCACTTTTATTTCATAGATGAGATAACCACAGACTCATTGGAACACACTGACATTTGAACAACTCAGGCGTTAGGGGTATTGACCCCACATGCTGTCGAAAATCCACATTTAAAGTCAGCCTTCCATATCCTCAGTTCCGCATTCATGGATTCAGCTATCCATGGATTGTGTAGTACTGTAGTATGTATTTATTGAAAAAACAAAGTAGACCTGTGCAGTTCAAGCCCATGTTGCTCGAGGGTCAACTGCATACTGTCTGAACCTGGCATTACTAAGCCATTCTAGATTCTGGATTCTCTTATTGTAAGCAGGGATTGAATTTTGATTACTCATGTGTTTCATAGTTCAAATGTGGAAAACTCAGAGTATTCATTACACATGTTTAACTTATCCCTGGTAGCTTTCATTGCAATATTCCCATTTGGAATACATATTTCCCTTGCTAGGCTTCTCATATTAATTGTAGCTATTGGCTGTTCACACCCAGACTGCTGGTTGAGTGCTATGACATTTCACTCTTATTTCTAACAGTAATTCTTTTCCATCATGTTTTCTATTCATCTTAATTGTCAGAGATTTTTATTTAAAACTGTAGTATCTGTGATTCCTCCTCAAACATTTTTTAGCATGTTGCCAATTTTATACTTTTCATATGTTTAAACCTTTCATTAAACCAATTACTTAAATATTTAAAAATATTTGACTACTTAAAAGCCAAAAGTACATACAATCCTTAATAAACAACCTTTATGTACTCTGCAGTTTTGTAAAGTTGTACATCATAGGAATTCCTGGATTTTTAAAAACAAAATAAACAGTAATGCAAAAGTTTCCAATATCAGTCATTGTCTATCCATTACCTCTCATTGTCCATAAATTATCATAAATTAATGTGTAATTTGCATATTCTCTCTGTGTACACAAAAGTTCTTTATTTTTTATTTTTAACTTTTTATTTTATATGGGAGTATGGCCAATGAACACTATTGTGATAGTTTCAGGTGCACAGCAAAGCGACTCAGCCATACATATACGTGTATCCATTCTCCTCCCAAACTCGAAGTTCTCTAGAAGAGTAATCATGCGATAATGATGCCTAGATAAGCTAAACTGTGGGAAAACATATATAAGCATAATTTAGATAAAATTAAGGCATGAGGTTGGTGGAAAGATGATGAAATGAGAGTCTAAATAGAAGGGGATAAATTGACAATAAAGTGAGAGAAAAACATGACTTGTATGCAGCTTTACAGTTGTTTTTTTTTTTTAACATCTTTATCGGAGTATAATTGCTTTACAACGTTCTGTTAGTTTCTGCTTTATAACAAAGTGAATCAGCTGTACGTATACATATATCCCCTTATTCCCTCCCACTTGCATCTCCCTCTCACACTCCCTAACCCACCCCTCTAGGTGATCACAAACCACCGAGCTGCTCTCCCTGTGCTATGCAGCTGTTTCCCACCAGCTATCTATTTTACATTTGGTAGTGTATATATGTCAGTGCCACTCTCTCACTTTGTCCCAGCTTACCCTTCCCCCCAAGCTTACCCTTCCCCCTTCCCCGTGTCCACAAGTCCATTCTCTATGTCTGCGTCTTTATTCCTGTCCTGCCCCTAGGTTCTTCAGAACAATTTTTTTTTTTTTTAGATTCCACATATATGTGTTAGCATACAGTATTTGTTTTTCTGAGTTATTTCATTCTGTATGACAGACTCTAGGTCCATCCACCTCACTACAAATAACTCAATTTCGTTTCTTTTTATGGCTGAGTAATATTCCATTGTATATATGTGCCACATCTTCTTTACCCATTCAACTGTCTATGGACAGTTAGGTTGCTTCCATGTCTTGGCTATTGTAAATAGTGCTGCAATGAACATTGTGGTACCTGACTCTTTTTGAATTATGGTTTTCTCATGGTATATGCCCAGTAGTGGGATTGCTGGGTCATATGGTAGTTCTACTTTTAGATTTTAAAGAACCTCCATACTGTTCTCCATAGTGGCTGTATCAATTTACATTCCCACCAACAGTGCAAGAGGGTTCCCTTTTCCCCACATCCTCTCCAGCATTTATTGTTTGTAGATTTTTTGATGATGGCCATTCTGACTGGTGTGAGATGATACCTCATTGTAGTTTTTTGTTTTTGTTTTTGTTTTCTTTTTGCGGTACGCGGGCCCCTCACCGCTGCGGCCTCTCCCGCCGCGGAGCAAGGCTCCAGATGTGCAGGCCCAGCGGCCGTGGCCCATGGGCCCAGCCGCTCAGCGGCACGCGGGATCCTCCCAGACCAGGGCACAAACCCGCGTCCCCCGCATCGGCAGGCGGACCCTCAACCACTGTGCCACCAGGGAAGCCCACCTCATTGTAGTTTTGACTTGCATTTCTCTAATGATTGGTGATGTTGAGCATTCTTTCATATGCTTGTTGGCAATTTGTATATCTTCTTTGGAGAAATCTTTATTTAGATCTTCTGCCCGTTTTTAGATTGGGCTGTTTGGTTTTTTGATATTGAGCTGCATGAGCTGCTTGTATATTTTGGAGATTATTGCTTTGTCAGTTGTTTTGTTTGCAAATATTTTCTCCCATTCTGAGGGTTGCCTTTTCATCTTCTATATGGTTTCCTTTGCTGTGCAAAAGCTTTTAAGTTTCATTAGGTCCCATTTGTTTATTTTTGTTTTTATTTCCATTTCTCTAGGAGGTGGGTCAAAAAGGATCTTGCTGTGATTTATGTCATAGTGTGTTCTGCCTATGTTTTCCTCTAAAAGTTTTATAATGTCTGGCCTTACATTTAGGTCTTTAATCCATTTTGAGTTTATTTTTCTGTATGGTGTTAGGAAGTGTTCTAATTTCATTCTTTTATAGGTAGCTGTCCAGTTTTCCCAGCACCAGTCATTAAAGAGGCTGTCTTTTCTCCATTGTATATTCTTGCCTCCTTTATCAAAGGTAAGGTGACCATATATGTGTGGGTTTATCTCTGGTCTCTCTATCCTTTTCCATTGATCTGTATTTATGTTTTTGTGCTAGTACCATACTGTCTTGACTACTGTAGCTCTGTAATATAGTCTGAAGACCAGCAGCCAGATTCCTCCAGCTCCGTTTTTCTTTCTCAAGATTGCCTTGGCTATTCAGGGTCTTTTGTGTTCCCATACAAATTGTGAAATTTTTTGTTCTAGTTCTGTGAAAAATGACATTGGTAGTTTGATAGGGATTGCATTGAAACTGTAGATTGCTTTGGGTAGTATAGTCATTTTCACAATGTTGATTCTTCCAATCCAAGAACATGGTATATCTCTCCATCTATTTGTATCATCTTTAATTTCTTTCATCAGTGTCTTATAGTTTTCCACATACAGGACTTTGGTCTCCTTAGGTAGGTTTATTCCTAGGTATTTTATTCTTTTTGTTGCAGTGGTAAATGCAAGTGTTTCCTTAATTTCTCTTTCAGAGTTTTCATCATTAGGGTATAGGAATGCAAGAGATTTCTGTGCATTAATTTTGTAACCTGCTACTTTACCAAATTCATTGATTAGTCCTGGTAGTTTTCTGGTAGCATCTTTAGGATTCTCTATGTATAGTATCATGTCATCTGCAAACAGTGACAGTTTTATTCCTTCTTTTCTAATTTGGATTCCTTTTATTTCTTTTTTTCTCTGATTGCTGTGGCTAAAATTTCCAAAACTGTGTTGAATATTAGTGATGAGACTGGGCAACCTTGCCTTGTTCCTGACCTTAGTGGAAATGGTTTCAGTTTTTCACCATTGAAGATGATGTTGGCTGTGGGTTTGTCATATGTGGCCTTTACTATGATCAGGTAAGTTCCCTCTATGTATACTTTCTGGAAGGTTTTTATCATAAATGGGTGCTGAATTTTGTCAAAAGCTTTTTCTGCATCTATTGAGATGATCATATGGTTTTTATCTTTCAATTTGTTAATATGGTGTATCACATTGATTGATTTGCATATATTGAAGAATCCTTGCATTCCTGGGATAAACCCCACTTGATCATGGTGTATGATCCTTTTAATGTGTTATTGGATTCTGTTTGCTAGTATTGTGTTGAGGATTTTTCCATCTGTGTTCATCAGTGATATGGGCCTGTACTTTTCTTTTTTTGTGACATCTTTGTCTGGTTTTGGTATCAGGGTGATGGTGTCCTCGTAGAATGAGTTTGGGAGCGTTCATCCCTCTGCTATATTTTGGAAGAGTTTGAGAAGGATAGGTGTTAGCTCTTCTCTAAAGGTTTGATAGAATTCACCTGTGAAGCCATCTGGTCCTGGGCTTTTGTTTGTTGGAAGATATTTAATCACAGCTTCAATTTCAGTGCTTGTGATTGGTCTGTTTATATTTTCTATTTCTTCCTGGTTCAGTCTCGGAAGGTTTTGCTTTTCTAAGAATTGGTACATTTTTTCCAAGTTGTCCATTTTATTGGCATATAGTTGCTTGTAGTAATCTCTATGATCCTCTGTATTTCTGCAGTGTCAGTTGTTACTTCTCCTTTTTCATTTCTAATTCTGTTGATTTGAGTCTTCTCCCTTTTTTCCTTGCTGAGTCTGGCTAATGGTATATCAATTTTGTTTATCTTCTCAGAGAACCAGCTTTTAGTTTTATTGATCTTTGCTCTTGTTCCCTTCATTTCTTTTTCATTTATTTCTGATCTGATCTTTATGATTGCTTTACTTATGCTAAACTTTGGGGGTTTTTGTTCTGCTTTCTCTGATTGCTTTAGGTGTAAGGTTAGGTTGTTTATTTGAGAATTTTCTTGTTTCTTGAGGTAGGCATGTATTGCTATAAACTTCCCTCTTAGAAGTGCTTTTGCTGCATCTCTTAGGTTTTGGGCCATCATGTTTTCATTGTCATTTATTTCTAGGTATTTTTTGATTTCATCTTTGATTTCTTCAGTGATCTCTTGGTTACTTAGTAATGTATTGTTTAGCTTCCATTTGTTCGTATTTTTTACAGGTTTTTTCCTGTAATTGATATGTAGTCTCACAGCGTGTGGTCGGAAAAGATACTTGATACAATTTCAATTTTCTTAAATTTACCAAGGCTTGATTTGTGACCCAAGATATGATCTATCCTGGAGAATGTTACATGGGCACTTGAGAAGAATGTGTATTCTGTTGTTTATGGATGGAATGTCCTATAAGTATCAATTAAGTCCATCGTGTTTAATGTGTTATTTAAAGCCTGTATTTCCTTATTTATTTTCATTTTGGATGAAATGATTTTGGATGAATTCTGTCTATTGGTGAAAGTGGGGTGTTAAAGTCCCCTACTATTATTGTGTTACTGTTGATTTCCCCTTTTATGGCTATTAGCATTTGCCTTATGTATTGAGGTGCTCCAATGTTGGGTGCGTAAATATTTACAGTTGTTATATTTTCTTCTTGGATTGGTCCTTTCATCATTATGTAGTGTCCTTCTTTGTCTCTGGTAATAGTCTTTATTTTAAAGTCTATTGTGTCTGTTATGAGAATTGCTACTCCTGCTTTCTTTTGATATCCATTTGCATAGAATATCTTTTCCCATCCCCTCACTTTCAGTCTTTATGTGTCCCTAGGTCTGAAGTGGGTCTCTTGTAGACAGCATATATACGGATCTTGTTTTTGTATCCATTCAGCCAGTCTATGTCTTTTGGTTGCAGCATTTAATCAATTTACATTTAAGGTAGTTATTGATATGTATGTTACTATTACCATTTTCTTAATTGTTTTGGGTTTGTTACTGTAGGTCTTTTCCTTCTGTTGTGTTTCCTGCCTAGAGAAGTTCCTTTAGCATTTTTTGTAAAGCTGGTTTGGTGGTGCTGAATTCTCTTAGCCTTTGCTTGTCTGTATAGGTTTTAATTTCTCTGTCGAATCTGAATGAAATCCTTGCTGGGTAGAGAAATCTTGGTTGTAGGTTTTCCCCTTTCATCAATTTAAATATGCCCTGCCACTCCCTTCTGGCTTGCAGAGCTTCTGCTGAAAGATCAGCTGTTAAACTTATGGGGATTCCCTTGTATGTTATTTGTTGTTTTTCCCTTGCTGCTTTTAACATTTTTTCTTTGTATTTAATTTTTGATAGTTTGATTAATATGTGTCTTGGCATGTTTCTCCTTGGATTTATACTGTATGGGACTCTTTGTGCTTCCTGGACTTGATTAACTATTTCCTTTCCCATATTAGGGAAGTTTTCAACTATGATCTCTTCAAATATTTCCTCAGTCCCTGTCTTTTTCTATTCTTCCTCTGGGAACCCTATAATTTGAATGTTGGTGCGTTTACTGTTGTCCCAGAGGTCTCTGAGACTGTCCTTATTTCTTTTCCTTCTTTTTCTTTTTCTTTATTCTGCTCTGTGGTAGTTATTTCCACTATTTTATCTTCCAGGTCACTTATCTGTTCTTCTGCCTCAATTATTCTGCTATTGATTCCTTCTAGAGAATTTTAAATTTCATTTATTGTGTTGTTCATCATTGTTTCTTTGCTCCTTAGTTCTAGGTCCTTGTTAAACGTTTCTTGTATTTTCTCCATTCTGTTTCCAAGATTTTGGATCATCTTTACTATCATTACTCTGAATTCTTTTTCAGGTAGACTGCCTATTTCCTCTTTGTTTGTTTGTTCTGCTGGGTTTTTACTTTGCTCCTTCAACTGCTGTGTGTTTCTTTGTCTTCTCATTTTGCTTAACTTACTGTGTTTGGGGTCTCCTTTTCGCAAGCTGCAGGTTCGTAGTTCCCGTTGTTTATGGTGTCTGCTCCCAGTACGTAAGGTTGGTTCAGTGGTTGTGTAAGCTTCCTGGTGGAGGGGACTGGTGCCTGTATTCCAGTGGATGAGGCTGGATCTTGTCTTTCTGGTGGGCAGGACCATGTCTGGTGGTGTATTTTGGGGTGTCTGGAACTTATTATGATTTTAGGCAGCCTCTCTGCCAATGGGTGGGGTTGTTTTCCTGTCTTGCTTGTTTTTTGGCATGGGGTGTCCAGCACTGGAGCTGTCTGGTTGTTGAGTGGAGCTGGGTCTTAGCGTTGAGATGGAGATCTCTGGGGGAGCTCTTGCTGATTGATATTACATGGGGCCAGGAGGCCTCTGGTGGTCCAATGTCCTGAACTCTGCTCCCACCTCAGAGGCTCAGGCGTGGCATCCGGCTGGTGTACCAAGACCCTGTCAGCCACATGGCAGTCAGTTTACATCTTAGCACCCAATTCCTAACAAAATCGACACTTTTTTTTTGCGGTACATGGGCCTCTCACTGTTGTGGCCTCTCCCATTGTGGAGCACAGGCTCCGGATGCGTAGGCTCAGCGGCCATGGCTCACGGGCCTAGCTGCTCCGTGGCATGTGGGATCTTCCCGGCACGGGGCACGGACCCATGACCCCTGCATCGGCAGGCGGACTCTTAACCACTGCACCACCAAGGAAGCCCCAAAATCAACACTTTTTGATTCTCTCTTCCATGATTGGCTTCCAGGATCTAAAAAGCTCCAACCACGTAGGCGGTCACATGGAAGAGAGTGCAGCTTTACAGTTGATGTTAAATTCATGCATCAAATAATTACTATGCATTTACTATGTTCCAGTAACATAAGGCAACAGAGGGGGACAAAGTAGATAACACAGAAACTGTCCACAATATGTTCCTAATATATTGAGAGAGAAAACATTTTGAAACCAATCAAGATGTGCTTGTTTTGTTATAAATTTTGTAGCAAATAACTATGAACACATGGTTGGGTGAGACTGGTTTTCCTTTTCACTCCCCAAATTATAAGATTTAATAATCCTCCAAAATGTGGTAGAGTATACACAGGTTTAAAGTTGGAGAGCTCTGGATTAACATTTCACTTCTGTCACTTTTTAACATGTGAATTAGCTATGTTATTTAACCTCTTGGAGTCTATTTCCTCATCCTTAAAATGGGTATAAGCATTGAACCTTGTCGATAGGACTATGCTTAGCACAGTGCCCTATACCTGGTAAATTCTTAGTGAAATGAGTATATAGTGATTTAAAAGAAGATGTAAAGAAGCCTTCTGGCCCTTGTTTTGTTGCATTGTATTTTAAGAGGTCAACCTCTGTTGATACTATGTATAAAATAGATAACTAATGAGAACCTACTGTATAGAACAGGGAACTCTACTCAATGCTCTCTGGTGACCTAAATGAGAAGGAAATCAAAAAAGATGGGATATATGTATACATATAGCTGATTCACTTTGCTGTACCGTATAAACTAACACAATATTGTAAAGCAGCTATACTTCATTAAAAAAAAAAGAGAGGTCAAACTGAATCTTGCAAAGCCATCTGTATATCCTCTTATTGAATAAATGCCTCTGCTATCCATCACACTCTCATCACTTGTGACCAGGTGTGTATTTGGACCCTCTATTTTAGCAGTGAATTCTTAGAATGTTCCCAGTGTCCATCTGGCATTAATCCTAGGAACTGACAGATACTTAGAACAAATTATGCAAGATTGAAAGTGCCATTTGTTCAGCTATTAAACCAATGAAATGACATTTTGTTAAGAAAAAAACAAACAAAGAAACAAAAAATAACCATGTTCAGTAAGGCAAAGATCTGTATAAGATAAACATCTTTTCTCTCTGTCCAGGGAGAATAAAATAGTAGCTTCATGTCATCAATTTTTGAAGATGCTTTGAAATGTATTTAACTTAGAAATATAGACAACATCTGAAATTGTATTTTCATCTCTAATTTATCCTTTTAATTCTTCTTTTGTAAAATCCTTGTCTCCTAACAGCTGTTGAAACAAAGAACAAAGGATTTGCTTTGACTTAAATATATTATATATTCCTAATTCCCCTCCCAATGTCAAAATGAGTTCAGTAAGACAATATGCTAAATGTAAGAAAAAACTGCTCTAAATTTTTGGGACAAGGTGAGCCAAAAAATCTGTTATTCTTATTTAAAGAATAAGGCACTGAGGCCAAAAAAAAAAAAGAGTCTCCATTGATGTTGTTTCACATTCCCTCTACCTACAGCTCAGAGGGCAGGTAAGATTTATTTAAGGTCATTTCAGAGTATCATACTAGGGCATATCATAAGGATAATGTTTTTTTAATGCAACATCCATCTAGGATGTTCTTCCATATGGAGAACATTGAGTGAAACTGGGCTTTGATCATTGTCTGATTTCTGCTTCTTGACTCTCCCAGCTACTCAACATCAGATACATGGAGATGATATATGAGAGAGGAGAGAGAGACTATAATTCTTAATCATTCTTCTAGAGCCTCTCCCCAGGTCAGGAAGAATTGGAGGGATTTGGGCTGGAGGACAGAGAGGCAACATGCAGACATGTTTAGAATCAGCCCTTCCCTTGGAACCAGGTGTATTTCCTTGAGTCTTAGCCTTAGCTCTCTCCCTTCCTGTGGAGAGAAATACCCAGCAGAACCAACTATACAGGGGATCCTCATGTACCAGACTGAGATGAGTTTACCCTGGACTCAAGCTGGGGCCTTGCTACTTCAATTACCCCATCTGCCATTTCATATTGAAACTATGTTCTTGTGTTCCATCTCCTACTATAAAGGTCATGAACTGTGCTTGTCACCTCTGTGTCCACTGGGCATTGAACCAGGTCAGGCATGTGGTGGGTACCTGGTAAATATTTGTTGAACATCTGAACAGATGCATGCATCCATCCATGCCTGGATGGATAAATCAATGGCGGAATTCAGAAGATAACAAAGTATGCATTAGTAAGTACTAGTCATGCACAAACTATGTTGTCCTTGAATATAAACAGGTGTTCCAGGGAAGAAACAATATTGCAACAATTATAATTATCTAACATTTTCCACTTGCATTATTATCACTAGTAATACCACTACTTCTACTACTAGTTATCCTTAGAACTTAAAGATACCAGGTACCAGACAGTTTAAAGACAGAAAGTGCCCCTATGATTCCATCCTATTTGAAATGTTTGTACAGAAACAGAGTACTAAGAACATGGAAGCATATGTAGTTCTTTATAACGGTGAAATTCCCTCTTTTGCCGGAAGTGCTAAGGTTTGGCCTATGGAATATCATTTTGTTAATGGCAACTGTTATCAGCAATCGATAAATGTATAACACTCAGAAGCATTGGAGGATAAAATTGCAAACTCAACGTCTAAACACACAGAAAAATTATTATCTCATTACTGGTCAGGTCAGTTTTGTGCACATTATTTTTAATTATTTGTATTTTTTTCCCAGGGACAACAAATAAAATTCTGCTGCAATGGAAATCACTGTAATATGATAACACTCTTGTGTTTTCCTTGTGGCTTTTTTTTTTTAACCTTTTGAACTGCAAAGCTATTGCCATAATGTACGATAGCAAGAGGCTCCTAGGACTTGCATCCCTGACATCATACTTCCCCTTGGACGGGCGCAAGACACTGTATCTGAAGCGGTTCTATTTATCTGGAAATAGGAGTAGAAGGGGTCACGAGCAACTCCAAAGTTCTTGTATCTTGCTCAGTTAACTAGGAGTAGAAGTTTTCAGTCAATGTCAAAGTGGTAGTGCTCTGCAAAGGCAATTAAATGTCATTTAAAATCAAAAGACTCAAATATGATTATTTTTACTACTATTTGTTGAGATCATGATTTCCTTAAACCTTACTCTTTTCCTTTATAATATTAGTTGATAATAAATTTTACCATACAACGTGTCTGTAGGAAACACGTGAAAGAATATATTTAGTACTGTCAGTGTTTAGTGAGATTGATATCTCATTCAACATATACCACAGTTAACAAGTTCCCTTGTATCTGTTATTCTACAGCCTTATTGATGATGCTTAAAAGAAAAAAAAAAAAAAGAGATCATGTATCTGGTTTAAAAGCAGTAGGGAAATGTAGTCCAATAGTTTCCTTCTTTTATCCTTATCCTGCTACCAGAAGCAACTCTCCCGCCCAACAAATTTTTACTTTTTGGTTCATTTAGCTTTTTATATTGGTATTTACCTCCATACATCTAAATAATATGTGCACCCTGTTATTTTCCAACTAGTCAGATTTGTTTTCCTCTTATTTTAGATGTGGATTGAGTTCTTTCACACTTCTGCCCTTTCTCCCTTCTACCATATAAATTATGTCTCAATTTTCAGATACATATTTCACTGTTATTGCTATATCTATATAAAAAGTATTCATTACTGAGCCAAGAAATATATTGACCTAATTGTCTGTTTTGAACCACTGTTTTTGTTTTGATTATTAATAACTGTCTCAATTTTAAAACTATTTTTCTGTAAAAATCCAAGTGTTTCCACATTTTCCCAGGGCTCTTTAAAAATGCCTTTCAATACAATTCATTAAACAGCCAAGAAGGCAGACAATTTATTCATGTTTTTTTTTTTTTTTCTTTTTTGTTTTCCCTGAAGATCTCCATCTATATGCCCACGGTCCCCTGCCTCAGCCAATACTGGTTGCTTCCCAGACCTACTGTGCAGCTGCCATCTTGGAATTCCTCCTCCGTTCTCTTCAACATTGGTTTTCTCATCAGACAATCCCCTTGTATTTATTTTTCCTCAGTATATTTCCTAATTTTGGAAGAGTTAATCCTTTGATAAGTTCTTGAAAACTGTGCATGACATGGAAAAGGAATGTGTTGTAAACTTAAAATGAAGTTGAGTGAGAAGCTATGCCCCTGGGAGGATACAGATGAAGTGTAAATGATGGTGTTCTACTTGAAGAATGGAAAGGGACTCTCTGAGCATCCAGTCCACACTTCTCATTAGATCACAAGGGGAGAATGATCAAAAGGAAGTTAGTAGCAAAGCCAGAACTAGAACTGCCAACCCCCAATTAACAGCCAAGTTTTTCACACACACACCGTCAGCGTGTGTGCTCCATAACTTTTGTGCTTTTTTCAGTTTTCAGTCCTTGCAAAGATACTGTGCTATGTGCCTCACTATGACTATAACAATTTTACAGGTGAAGAAATGGGGAAAAGAATAACGTAAATTGATCAAACTGTACAACTAGTAAGTAGCAGATTATGACTTCCAAAAATGCACGTGCACACACACACACACACACACACAGATGAGATCTGCATTTAAATATTTACTGTTTTTAAAAGCCCATTTCTATTAATGAGCTTAAAACATAAAAATTAAGTAACCAAGGACATCTTTTTAAATGTTTCATGAGTTTTCCTTTGTTCAAAATTGGTAATAGTACTAGTGACACTGTGTGATTACTGCTGAGCTCAGAAGCTCAGCTTTCTCTAAAGGTCAGCTAGAAATTTTCAAAAGGGCAAAGCTGATTCCATGCACGCGATGCTTGTGCAGGAGGATATTAGTGATGGCTTTCTGAATTGTTTCTCTCCTTAAATGAGCCAGTGTTCAAGGTACTTCAAATTCCTAATCTGTCTCCTTTTTTAAAGCCACATTGAGTACAATAATTTTTTTTTTTTTTACAATTTAAGGTGAATAGCATTGTCCCTATAAAGCTGAAACATTAACATAATAGTTATTGGAATTTCCTGAGCAATGTTGATACAGTATGAACATTACCCGGTGAAATAAAAACACATTAAGGCGTAGAAACTAAATTCACTTTCATTTGTTCAACAAATATATCCTGAATGTCTTCATGCCTGCCAACCTTGTTGATATCCAGCTACACAGATGAGCAAGCTACCCCCTGTCTTTAAAGGCAGGAAACAATTACAAAACAAATGTTTAAGCCAATAACTTAAATGCATTGTGAGAATTATGATAATTGGTTTATAAAGCACCATGTGATAGAGAACAATATCCAATATGTACAACTAGGAAGTACAAAATAGGAATAAAGAAGAATTTACACAGTTTAGTTTGATTAACAAATTAAAGGATAATCACTTAAATGTATTTGCTTAGATTATTTCTCTTGGGTTTACAGGAAGCTATTGAAAGATTGTATATGGAATACAGATTAAGGAATTTGGGATAAGAGATTTGCTTTTCACTGTGTATAATTTTATGCCAATTGCTAAAAAGCACTATTTGCCTAAGATGAAAGATGGACATTTAAGTTAGTTTTAGGGATTCAAGAAGTCTTTGTAGAATATGTGTCACCTGAATTCAGTTGTCATACATGAAGAAGAATAACAAGGTAATGAAGTAAAGAACGGTTTTCGAGATAATGGGAAAAATACGGCATAAATGTCAGAAGTGGGAACTATTAGTCTTACTTTATTACCAGGGGATGAGGCAAGTCCTGGTGAGAGTGAAGCGGCCGTGAGAACCAGAGCTGCATTGGGCAAGCTTTCCGTATTCTGTTAAGACCTTGCAGTTCATGATGAAGAACTGAAAACTGCATGCCCGGGGATGGCAGCACTCACCAGGAAAGACTTCCACTGATTCAAAAGAGTAATGAATTTTTCCAGGAAATTCACTTTGTAAGAAGTTCTATATGTGGTAATGCCTTTTTAGGATTAAAACACATATATTATATTATGGTGTTTGTTAGTAGAATAATTTGACTTCATTTTCAGTCATATGATAGACTAGATTCCTGAAAAACTAACCACTCCAGCATTCTTAAAATATTGGAAAAACAACAAAAATGCACTGAATTGCTTTGTTGAATTTACTAGAAATTAAGGGAAATCCCCAAGGGCCAAACTTTCAGCAGAAGCTGAAAACCACAGTGCCATGCTGCCTTTGATACTTTAGCTATCCTGCGGGCATTAGTCAATTCTGATCCAAGGAGCCTCAAGGGAGAAATGGACAAAACGACGGACCAGACAAGGTCAAGTATTAACATTGAGACACTTTAAGGGTTAAAACTTCAGTGAAGAGCAAACAAAAATGTGTGTGTGTGTGTGTGTGTGTGTGTGTGTGTGTGTGTGTGTGTGTGTCTGTATGTGTCTGTGTGTTTGACTCAGGGCTCTGGGAATAAAACAACAAAATTCTTCCCTGAGAAGTAATTCCATCAGGTTTTCCCTTGCTACTTACCTGTGGGGAGGGCATCAGAAGGAGAATGAAAAGAGAATCAACATATACTGCAGAGTCTGTAAGTGGGCACTGAAACCTAGGGATTGCATGAAACACCTCAGCCCTGTCTCTACCAGTTGGGTCAATAAGCATAGGGTACATGCCAGCCAACTGATTTTCACAAATTGCGTAGGTGACACTAAGAGAAGAATGAGAACCACCCCCAAATATACTGCTTTTGAAACAAGCTGTGTTTCTAGTGCTCACTTCCAAAAAAATCTCCTTGCCTGAGTCTGTAAGTTTGTACATTTTCTGCCACCCTGTTAATCCATGTCTCCAATAAATTTATATCACTGGTTTCTGGGACTTTAAACAGAATTATAAATGGTCCCTGAGATTTTGAATTTTTTAGATAACAGTATATAGCACAAATTAAAATGTGGGAAGAGAAATAGTGGGTACACCTGATTTCTATTTGAGGTAAGTAAGGAAACACAGCACATGTAACATTTTTGATGGTGAACATTGAGATTCGGTTCCAGATAAAGGAGAGGTTATTTTTTTCTTTGTGTCTTCCATTTTACTTATTTATTTTTATTACATTTATTTATTTAGGCCTGGATTTAAAAAAAAAATATTTTTAATGTTTATTATTATTATTATTTTTTGGCCACACCATGTGGCATGTGGGATCTTAGTTCCCCGACCAGGGATCCAACCCATGCCCCCTGCAGTGGAAGCATGGAGCCCTAACCACTGAACCGCCAGGGAATTCCCTATTTAGGCCTTGATGTTTATAAATACTGAAGTTCATTGATATGACTTTGTATTCTCCCTCAGTCATCATCAATGATTTCTCCTGCTTTTCATTAAAAGGTTTTGCAGTTATTGTAAATCACAGTTGCTCCATGCAGGCAATGCCCTACTAAAACTGGCAATGTTACTTTTCTTAAGATAAGGAAGAAGTTCTTGAGGACCTGATGACACCTTATTTAATCAGGGCACACCAAATGTAGGCAGCATTCAATTTCTTGGGTTTCTCCTTTACAAGGTATTATTTACAAGTCCAGACAGGGTAACTAAAATCCAATTCCCAAGTTGTTCAGAAGAGGGTGAAAGAGAGAAGTAGAGTTAAGCACCATGCCCAAAGTCACAAATTAAGGAGACACGCCCCAGCTGGGTATACCCCTAAGACATGGAGCAGAAGCTGTAAGAAACTTCTGAAATCTCCTGGGTTCTGCACCCAGTTCTGTTTAAATAACATGAGTATTATTTACTCATATTATTTACATTATTTACTCATATTATTTACCCACATCCAAAGTGGGCCATTTCTGACAGTGAAAAAGGGCCCTATTAATAATTAGACTTGGGGGTAAAAACTCATAAACCAGGACTGTTCCAGCAAAGTCCAATATGTGTTGATCATACATGTGTAACACTAGGCCACCCCTTGGAGGGCTTCAGAGCTTGTTCTGATGCCAATTAATATCCCTCCACACTTTGCCAGTTTCTCAGGTCATATTTGCTCCTAGAATTGTGTCCTGTAATGCCCTAGACAAACTTGGAAAGTTTGTTTCCCCAAAGGCCAACATTTCTACATGCTCTATATTATTTTCTATCAAAAAGAAAGTAGGCTTTCTTGCCAAATAACTAGGATGAGAAAGCATGAACCCTCTATCACTGGGGGAAAATGAGAACTTTCAGAAATAGAATAATTTATTTCATGCATAAAGTCAACAAATTAGTTCCAAAGGCATATGAAAAATCCATGCACAGTTCCTATAATCTCAGAGACAGATCCTCACCATCCACAGAGAACTTCAGCAGAAGGGATGACAAAACAGACCCAGGATTCCCAGTTGTGTCTTTCCCTTTCACAAAGTAACATTTCATAATATTAACTCTTCATGATTCTGCTGAGGAAATCTGACAGGTGCTTCTTTAAGGCTGGCAAATGAAAACTACTGTTTTCCTTCCCTAAAAAGTACTAAGGAGGAAACAAGTGAAGGAGCTGGAATGATCATCTCCATTCACCACTTGGCTCCCAAAATCTGAGCTAGTCTCCCAGCCATCACTTTGGTTATATACATTTCCCCTTTGCTCCAAGTTTGGTAAATGTCTGGGAATGAAATAATTTCAGTGCAGCAATAATGTTTCCATTTTTGTGAGCCCAGAAAATATAATCACTAATGAGAGCCATCAACAACACAAAATGACTACAATGAATCATATTTTCAGACATTAAAAAAAAAACAAAAACTCTGATGTTGTGGATAACTGCTGTAGCTCTATCATCAGAAAATGTAGAATTCCTTTTGGAGTTCTAAAACACTGAATGTAGTTTTCATAGCTCCATCACTACTTTGAAGTATTTTAGGAAGCAGGGGACCCCTGCTTTTAATAACCTATTGAGACCAGTGTCTTCTTTTGAGAGATAAAAGAAGTGAATTTCAGGGAGCGAAGGAATAGTCTCACTCAATGTCAGGCTCCTAGTAAGGATCAGAGTCAGAACTGGAGGCTGGGTCAGGCTGAGTCCCTGGTACTTTGCATTCATATCAGCCTTTTCGCCCTCATAATGGTCTTTGTCACTCTGATACCTGCCAGTATTTCTAATTTTAGTATCACTGTTTTTCTTCTAAATATGCAATCCTTTAATCTATTGAGTCTCATATGGTAATACTGACCTTCTTTTGGCCTCTGTATCATCTGGCCTTAGTTTTTCTGTGTGTATTATGTTGGCCTCTTTTTACCCTTTATTTATAAATGCATTTATATAGTTTAACCTTTGACAACATGCCTGTTAAATACAGCAGGCTTAAGAAAATATCTCTGTTCTTTCTTATTTCCCTTTACATTTCCCTATATTTATAAACTTAGAATAAAAGCTATCAAGTGCAAAAAATTTTTTAAATGAAATAGTAGCAGAAGAATAGATGTTTTTAAGCCCTGTCGTAACACTACAATGGTCAAGTCCACATTTTAAAGAGAGTAAAACTGAGAGTCATATAGGAGATGCTTTAGAAATGCTCCCTGGATTTTGGCAACAGTCTTCTAGCTGGTTTCTTGGCCAGCAGCCACTATCTCTTCCATTTCATTTCCATCCAACTGCTGAATTGATCTTCCTAAAATGCAAAATGCATCATTTCATTTACTAGTCTAAATGCCTTCTGTGACTTCTTATTGCTCAGAGAAGAAAAGATGAATTTACTAACTTTGAGGTCCTTCTACACTCTGCCTTGCTCTTACCTTTCTACTCTTGCTGCCTGTCTCTAGCCCCTGACAAAGACACAGATGATGCTTCAGGAAAAAAAAAAAAAATCCCAAAATACACCATGACTCCCTCAGTGACTCTGCACACACTATTTCTTCTGCCTCAAATTTATCTCATTTTTTGACTAAGAATTTTTTTCACTCTGTGAGATCAAATTCAGATTTTAGAAATTCTAAAAAGTCTTCTCCAGTTATGTATTCTTCCTTTCCCTAGTCATACATTCACTCAAAAAACATTGTGCGTTTTCTAGGCCCCAGACCCTCTTTGAGAGGTCAGAGAGAACATGCTGAGAAACACAGAAAAATTGTCTCCCCTCATGACACATTCTAGAGCATAGAAAAAATAGAAAATGAACAAATAAATAAGCAATACATTTAAAAATAGTGATAAGTGCAATGAAAAAGTAAGAGCAGGGTAAGAGTCAAAACTACCAGGGAAGAGTGAGGAGTACCATAAACTTGATTGTTAAGGAGATGTCTCTTAGGAAATGATCCTTGAATGAGCTAATGGAGATGAATTGCACAGGCAGAGGTTCAAATATATAGAAAAAAATACAAAGGATCTAAGTGTGACCAAGTTTGTTAAGCTAATGAACAATGACAGAAAGAATATTTTGATTAGAATGTGGTAAGCCAATGGAAACTGATATCTTGCCCTCCAGGAGGTAAAAAAATATGTATCGGTACATGTTCCTCCTTCAGTGTTCTTATAACAATTTTATATAATATAATTAAACCATTTTTCATATTTATTTTGCTTTGTATGCTTAAATATCTAAGTCCCCTATTAGATTGTGAGATAAAAGTATAGTTATAGTTCATAAGAGTATAGTTTATACATTTTATCTTATTCCTCTGTACCTAGAATGGCCTGAGAAAACACATAGGGTGTGTAGACTAATCTATTCATTCATTTATGTATTTCTTTATTCCATAATTGTTTATTGAGAGCCCAACAGATAGCAGGTACCATGTAAAGACACCAGAAATAAACTGATGAGTGAAGGTTATCACAGTCGCTGCCTTAATTATCGAATTTACAATTTTATAGGAGACTCACCAAATAACTACACTGATTAATATAAAGTTAAAATCACAGTAGGTAACGTAAAGGAGATATATGTCATAGTCAGACAATCAGGGACAATGTCTCTGAAGAGATGAAGTCTAGGCTACAACCTAAAGGATGAACGGGGCTTATTACATGAAAATTGAGGCTGAAAGAAGAACTTAAGTAAAGGCTAGATGTGGAGGACAAGATTCAAGGCACTGAAAGAGAGCTAACTTTGCATATCATGTAAAGGATTTTGGCTTTTACCCTAAGAACAATGGTAAGTCATTTGTTTCATCTCAAGTAATTACCCAAGTATTAACTAATTCAGCTTAGTCAGGGCCCACTTTATGGCAAATCTGTCTTAATGCCCTTACACTCTTCTACAACCATAAGGTATTTAAAAATAACGAGTCAAAGTGATCGCCTTGACTAGAACATGGCATAAATGGCCTTCCCTACTGGATTGCTGTTTACTTTCCCAGGATGACTGTCCAGCTGCTCTCATCTATAGAGAGAGTTCATGTGCTCATGTCACTCGTGGCTTTTATTGCCCCCAAATATGAATGCTATCACTTGTCTTTGTACCTTTGAACCTCTGTGCATTTGTGCTGCCACACATGAATGAATTCTTGATGGGAGGAACAATACCCTGGCTTACAACAAGAGATCAGGAATCTTTTTAAGGGTCATGTGTACAGGATTTATGATCTGAGGTTATCAATGACCATCATCGATATCTGTCTTGCCCAACGAGAAATTATTACTAGTCTAGGTCTGGATACAAGGCTTTGTGATACATCTGCAAGGTTTTCTCCTTCATTTTAAAAATGTTTTGATAAAACTGGCATAAAAAGGAAATACATGATCCCTGCCAATCATAATTAAAAGTTATGATCCTGCTAGTGTCTTAGTAACAGGACTCAAGGTTTGGAAGACTGTCTATCTCTAGCGCAAATCAGCCTATGTCTTGCATACAGTTTATACAGTCAGACGTACACAAAGCCTCTAAGAAATAATTTAAATATATTGCAAGAAAAAAACAGATGAAAATGAATCAAGAATAATGTCACATACTGGGCACAATGTTCTAGTTTTATTATGGCAATAGTCAGGACTTCTCCACAAGATGTGGTTGTTTTATTAGACCCTGCTGACCACTAACTGACAAAACTAGAGAAATGCCCATGGAAGAATACAAGCAAAAAAAGAAGAGGCAAAAAGAAAGAAAAATCACAGAATATATCCTTTTGATTTGTCTTTCCTTTTCTCTGAGCACAGACAGATTTTTTATTTGTCAGAAGCTGTACATATGTGAGGAATAGAATCCTGCATGTCTTTATTCATTACAATGGGGTTTTGCAGCCTTGGAACTATTGACATTTGGGGCCAAATAATTTGTTGTTGGGGGCTGCCCTGTGCATAATATCATTTTTATCAGCATCTCTAACCACTACCCAATAGATGCCACTAGCATCCTTCTGCCCCCTAGTTGTGACAATCAAAAAGGTCTTCATACATTGCCAAATGTTCCCTGGGGTCAACAGGAAGAACCACTACATTACAAAATGAATTAGGGGGTCTGATGTGAACAAAGAAATGTACTAAATAATTCATTTTCCCATATTCTCTATGCCTTTATCTTTGTATCTATGTATGAAGCACAGGAGACTGTATATGTTTATCTCACAGATGCAATTCTTACATTATCTCATTCAATCCTCCCAAATATTCTTTAAGCAGAATGCATCCTCCTACATTCAATTCATGCTGAAACTAAGGTTCAGAGAAATTAAGTTACTTGGTTAAATATAAACTATAATAGGAAGAGTCAAGATAAAACTCAATACTCTCATATAAAACTCTAACAAACTGTGAACATTTTGATTAAATATAATCAAATGTGATATCTAAGTTTTACAACTTTTAAGTTTTACAACTTTTTTACGACTTATCCTTTTACATTCCAAGTCAACTCTACACACAATAAAAGTCTCTTGGGCACATAAAGTATTGAATATATTTTTAAAGCTCTTTCAGGTTATGTTTTCCTTATCACCCTCAAAACAACCCTGTAACAGCATAGCAGGGGTTCTTATGCTCATTTCATAGCTGTAGAAACTGAGGGTCAGGAACGTTAAATGACTTACCTAAGAACTTATAGTTTGTATGTGAGAGAAACTGGATTCATCTAATATATACATATGCACATATACATATGTGTGGATATATGTCTGAATATGACAGATTCAGATGACAACTGGATAGGTCTCTACATATTAAATTTGAGCTCATTTCACAGCATCCCAGGATTCCAGGAAAGGGTAAAGGAATTTTTTGTTCTTCTTTACCTAGTAAGTATTAGAACTGTATTTGCTCATACACTTTTCTCTTAAAATTAGATTTCTCATTTCTTGATCATAGGGGAGGGAGGGAATGTGATTATCTTTGCTTCAATATAAATCATATTAAATGACCATAAATATACAAAAACTCTAATCTAGAATTGAACATTTCATGGAGATGATAGAGGAGTATGGAGAAGAAGTGGGAGAAAAGTGTTGGGGTGAAGGATGAAAATAATCGACTAAGTATAATCTAGTAAGATTAGAAGGTTAACATTGAAGTCTATGGGGGATATAGCCAGACCTTTGGGTGGGATACATGAGAGGAACTTCCATGGTTTGGCTCTAGAACGAATCCATTTGGCAGTATAAATCAAGGGAAAATTCAGAAACCAAAGAGTCTTCTTGGAGAAATATGCAGAAGTATTTAAATGGGAAAAGTCCAAGAAGGTTAACTAGGAGATTTACTGCAGGAGTACAAGCATGTAACGATCAATGCAGGGAGAGACTGAAATAATCCAAAATTTTTCTTTTTTCACCTGAATTTTCAATCATTATTCAGTATTGTACCTTGAAGTTTAATGGGTACAACTACTTCACGTTTTAGGGAAGACTCTTCTATAAATGTCACTTAGTTGAAGGTGGTCACCGATACTGTTCCAATCTTCTATATCCTTACTGGTTTTCTATTTGTTCTATCAAGTATTGAGAGATCAGTATGGGGATCTCTGATTGTATTGTAGATTTGTCTATTTCTCTATATAGCTTTATAATTTTTGATTCATGTATTTCGAAGCTCTGTTATTAGGTGTATAAATGTTTAGCAAAGAATTGGCTCCTTTATAATTATGAAATGAACTTCTTTGTGATAACGTTTGCTCTGAAATCTACTGATCTTAATATTATATAATAATACTTAACATTAATATCCACCTTTCCTTTGGTTAGTGTTAGAACGGTATGTTTTTTTCTGTTCTTTTATTTTAACCTATTTGTGTCCTTATAAAGAGTATTTCTTGCACCCAGCATATAGTTGGGTCTTGTTTTTAACCTATGGGCTATTTACTGTTTGCATTTAATTTAAATATTTATATGATTAATTTTATATCTATCAATTTATTATTTCTTTTTGTTTTTTTTTGTTTGTTTGTTTTTTTTATTCATTTATTTATTTTTGGCTGTGTTGGGTCTTCGTTTCTGTGCGAGGGCTTTCTCTAGTTGCGGCAAGCGGGGGCCACTCTTCATCGCGGTGCACGGGCCTCTCACTGTCGCGGCCTCTCCCGCTGCGGAGCACAGGTTCCAGACGCACAGAGCTCAGGATTTGTGGCTCACGGGCCCAGTTGCTCCGTGGCACGTGGGATCTTCCCAGACCAGGGCTCGAACCCGTGTCCCCTGCATTGGCAGGCAGACTCTCAACCACTGCACCACCAGGGAAGCCCTATTATTTCTTTTTGTATATGCCCCCTCTGTTTAGGGTTTCTTTTCCCCTCTTTTTCTGCCTTCTTTTGGATTCATGCAATTTTTTTTTTCTGATTCCATTCTATCTCCATTTGGGGAGCTTATTAGCTATAACTCTTTGTTTGGTTATTTTAGTGGTTTCTTTTGGGTTTATAGCATCCATCCTAACCTTTCAAACATCTATCTTCAAGTGATATACCACTTCATGTCTAACATAAGAAATTTATAGTAGTATACTTATATCTCTCCCCTCCTGAAATTAGTGTTCTTGTTGTCATGTAATTTGCTTCTATATGTTATTATTTTTGTCTAAACTGTCAATTGTGTTTTAAAGAGATTTAAATAAAAGGGAACTAGCCTGTATTTTTACCCATGTAGTTATCTTTTCCAGTGTTCTTTGTTCCTTTGGCTAGAGGTAGATTTCCAAATGGTACAATTTTCTTCTGTCTGAAGGACATGTTTATAATGTTTCTTAGAATGTGAGCCTGTTGGTGATTAATTCTTTCAGCTCTTTTATGTCAGAAAAAGTATTTCTATTTTTATGGAATTTTTGCTGGAATAGAATTCTAGGTTTTATCTTCGTGTGTGTGTGTGCGCACAATTTGTGATTTTAAGATTTTCTCTTATAACTGGTTTTGAGAAATTTGACTATGATCTTCCTTGGTGTTACACTTGGAGTTTATTGAGCTTCTTGGATCTGTGCATTTTTAATTTTAATCAAATTTTTAAATTAGTCAGCCATTATTTTTTAAAATACATTTTTCTGTATACTGTCCGACTTCCAGAATAACAACTGCATGTATATTAGGTTAGTTTAACTTATTTCAAAACTCACCAGTAATATATATTTTTTAATTCTGTTTCTCTGTTTTCTTTTTTAAGAATAATTGTTATTGCTATGTCTTCAAATTCACTGTTGATTTTTTCTGAAATAGCTAATCTTCATCTATGGCCATACCACCCTGAATGCACCCAATCTTGTCTGAAATAGCTAATCTTCCATAACTTCCAGCCACTGTATGTTTCTCCTCAGACATTATAATTTTCATCTGTAGAAATTTGATTTATCTTTTTTATATCTTCAATATCTCCACCTATCTTTGGGTTCATATAAAGTACAGTTATAATAACCATCTTCATGTTCTTCCCAGCTAAATCTAATACTTGTGTTACTTCTGGATCTCCTTCAATTAATTTATTTATCTTCTAATTATAGATTTCCTCTTTTTTTTGCATGTCTGATAATCTTATTGTATACTAAACATGATGGATTTTACTTTGTTGAGTGCTGGATGTTTCTCTATTCCCATATACATTATTAAGCCTAATTCTTGACATAGAATTAGGCTTAATAATAGTTCAGAAACTTGGAATCAGTTTGGTCCTTCTGGGTCTTACTTTTATTATTTCTTATGTAGAACTAGTCAATGCTCAGTGTAAGGCTATTTCCCTGTGTATTATAGCCAATGCCCAATGAATTATAAAGATACCCAATTTGGCTGCTGGGAACAAGCACTACTCTAAACCTCTATAAATGCCACACTCTGTTAACTTTTATCTTTCTGGGTGGTCATTTCCCAGTTTCAGGTGGTCTCCTCTTGTGCGTGTGCTGATACACATTGGGGACCCTTGCAGATATGTGTACCTTTCTCTGTATGTAGCTCTCTCATCAGTTCCCCTGTCCTGTGAACTTTACCCATCACCAAATCCTATATTCTCCGCCCTGCCTCTTCAATTCAAGAGACAGCTGCGTGCTGCCTGGGTTTTACTGCCTGCACTGTTGTCTGGAAAGTTTCTCAAGGCAATAAGCTCGGCCAACAGCAGGGCTTTCTTGTTTGCTTGCCAACACTCAGGCCTGATGCATTTGTTGTCTGATGTCTTATGTCTTGAAAAACTTTTATTTCAACTATTTTATTTGTTTTATGATTGTTTCAGGTCAAAAGTAAATTCAGTCCCTGTTATATCATCTTTTAAAGATTATTTTTAATTTTTCTTTTTTTTGTTGTTGGTTGAGTTGGGTCTTCGTTGCTGTGTGTGGGCTTTCTCTAGATGTGGTGAGCGGGGGCTACTCTTCATTGTGGTGCGTGGGCTTCTCATTGCAGTGGCTTCTTTCTTGTTGTGGCATGCAGGCCCTAGAGTGTGCTGGCTTCAGTAGTCGTGGCACACGGGCTTAGCTACTCTATGGCATGTGGAATCTTCCCAGACCAGGGCTTGAACCCGTGTCCCCTGCCTTGGAAGGTGGATTCTTAAACCACTGAGCCACCAGTAGTCCTTGTTATATCATCTTTATTAGAAGCAGAAGTATCATCTGTCAGTTTCAGGTTCAAATGTCACCACCTCCGATAAGTCTTGCTATGAACTTTCCCTCTTTGTTTGCCTCATGTCACCATCTATTCCATCCCTTCTATAATTCCTTCATATTGACTCTCCCAAATTGTAATCATTTTTAAATTATTTGTTAAAATAATTAAATACTTGTTCTCTTTTTCCTCTCTTGACTATACAATTTCATTCATCACAGCATGGACTTCTAGAATCCCAGAAATTATGTGCATGGCACATAATAATTGCTCCTTAAATATTGGTTGAATAAATGAGTACATCTCAATCATGTTTTTCTCTCTCCGACTTGTATTTGCCTATCTTATTATTTAAAATTTAACATTCTATGCGTGCACTGTACACTGAGGAATTTTTCTGAGCAGAACACTGGGTTAAACAAAGAGGCAAATAGCATTTCCCTGGGCCTCTTCTTTGCAACAGAGTCACCCAGCTGGCAGATCTGCATTCAGAAGCAGGGTACAAAACTGAATACTTGTCCCTGGAAAGCTTTCTAGGTGTATACTGTATGAGTACCACCCTTGCTGCTGCCTTCCTTCCTGCGGCACTGCTCCCTGAATTGTGTACTTGAAACGGGTTTGCTTTAGTGGGAAGTAGAAAATAAGCAGGAGACTACTGAGAGGTACACATGGCAAGGTAGACTCTCTTAGTAATGACACAGGAAGTGATATATGTCACCTTCTACTGTGACCTTTTTCTCCCTCCAGCAACACATATTACTCTGAAAAACGAACACAGTTAAAAGGAGAAAAAAATTGAGCCATCAACGTGGGACACTGTTTAGTGGCAACCAGCTTGTTTACATCCCTTTCTCCAGCATGAAATGCTGCTAGACTTTTTGATTTAGTTCCCTTGCTTTCCTTTGAAACAGAGAACTCCAAATCTAGCGTTAATTTGGAGATAACCCTCTTCTCAAACTTCCTACATTTATCGAAATTACGCTATACTTAAATGGAGGGAGAGGAAGCAATAATTACTAAGCACTTACCAATTTCTAATGACCCTGATAGATCCTTTGATTTCGGGAGATAGAGACATGTGAAACAGATTTATGGAGGTCACAGTCTGATTGGATTAAATAGACTAGGTAGTGCTAAAAACTTGATGGACATTTCTATGTGATAAACAGACAAAGTATTAGAGGATGAGAACAGACATGCTATGGACTCTGAGGACACAGCATATAATAGCGGGGCCTGAAGAAAATATTGTATTGGAAATTGTTTAGTAACAATGGTTATATGGATACAGACACATTAAGAAAATCCTGATGTAGTAGAAATAGCGTGGGTCACAGGAGTCAGACAAATTTGGTCAGATGGGGAAACTAATACTCAGTGAAGTTAAGTATGATACCTGAGGTCACACAGCTGGTAAGTATAAGAGTAAGGATTTGAAGCCAGGTCTCTGAGATCTAAAAGGTGAGCCTCTTTGTTCTACCAGATTACCTGTAAATAGCAATATTTGTGTTTTTAAAAGAATTTCCTCTTTTTGTAATATAGCCTAGGTGATCAAGCTGTGTTAAATCAAATTCCTGGTGTTTATGTGGTCAGAACTATGTGCAGTTGAGTGACTTAAAAATCAACACCCAGAAGAGAGTGGACCTTTCTCCATGCTTCTTATACTGAGACTTCCATTAGCAAGTGATTTCCTTGCTCTTTAATTTAATGTTAACTCTGTTCAAGCAGAAAATAGATTTGAAGACAATGAAGAATGCACCACTTTATTTTCCTAAGTTCTTCCCTGCACAGTAGACCTTGAACAAAACTAATTTTAGAAGGAGAGACAAACAACCAAGTTAATCTTCAAATGCAAAAATTTATTGTTTTCTCTAAATTATTTTACTAAGTATTGATTCCTTGATTCTTATTATTCGTCTTTAAATCACAAGGCTCAGTGTAGAATCTGCTTACATTCTGGTAACAAAATTCATAATCAAAAGGGAAGAGGAAAATAATCCCACCATGGTGCATGTAATTTTTCTGTCCAAGGGAACCTTGTAAATTGCTGATAAAAATAAATTGTAGTGAATGAGAAAATCATAAAAAGTAAAATATCAAAGGATTCTTAGTGATAACTTGGTCCAGTTATTATTTTTATTATTATTTTCCACTCCCTAGGTAGGGAAAGATTGGTTTTCTGAGAAGGAGTACTTTGATTGCAGTTTTTCCACATGGGTATCATGTTTTGGAAGATTTTTCAATGTAATAACATTACTGACAAATAATGGTTATACTGAAGTTGATCAATTTAGAAATGGGGAAATGTGCAGAGTTTGTGATCATTAGTAACAACAACCACCAAAACAATTCTCTGAGGTCCAAATTATTCTTGACCTTCAAGGAACCTAGAAAGTCTAAGGGAGTTTTTTCTATCGTTGGTTTTAGTGGGTTCTATGGCAGTGTATCCCCTCAAAGGAAGCTGAAAGAATAAAAGACAGTTGAGCCCTTTTTAGAATAAAGAGAATAGAATAAAGTCAGGCTGAGACCAAATCGAACTTCAAGGCCATAGAAAGAAATCTCAGAAATACATTAAAATGGAACTGAGAATTAAGAGTATATGGAGGTCAGAGGTGTGTATAAGCTTAGAACAGAAGGTTGTGATTTAGCAAGATACCCGTGTAAAATCAATGGATTGCTCATTGCTGGTGTACCTTGACTACCTGGTGCTTCTTAAGTAAAATAGCTTTAATGTCTGGGGAGAAGGACAAATAGAAGCCTATAAAACACTTCCAATCTTTATATGTTTTTCTTGGGCTCCCAAATGTTTTAAAAATTACAAAAAAATGTATCTTTTAGCCTTGATTTCCTGTACCTTCAGAAAAATTTGCAAGAAGCAGGATGATTTTACTATAATGGTATCAATTTTCAATACTCATATGGTGGCTTTGTAAGCAGATAGGGTAGGGGATTCCTGGAAAAAGAGAACTAGGCACAGCTTTCTTGACATAAAAGAAGCCATTTGTGGTCTAAGCCATTTTGTGGTCTAAGCCTGGCCACAGTGCTTGTTCTTGAATAGGGCTCAGTAATTAAGGATCTTAAGGGAAGGGAGGGAATGCAGGAACACAGGAAAAGCAGTTAAGAAACAAAAGTTCAGTGATAAAAACAGTCCTATTTCCTCCTCAAAGGATGTACATAGCAATCTGAGAGTTCTGCAGGAACTAGGGCCCCCAGGCGGAGGATGGTAACTACATGCTGACACCCCAGAATGGTCCAAATCTAAGGAATGATGATGTTCACCTTTTCTGACCCTCGTGACTTCAATCAACTAAAGCTTGGACTCTGTCAACCTTTGCCCAGATTCTATGCTTAATTCTCCTCTGCTCAAGCCCCTTCATGAATATATATGTATCTTTAGCTTAAAACTGCCCCAATTTTGCTGTTCATGGAGACACTGCTTTGGGAAAGATCGCCGGTGTTCGCCTTACTTGCTGCAAGTAATAAATCCTTCCTCCTCCCGCTCTTTGGCTTGATTGTGTCCTTTGGCTCTACACCCACCAAGAGGCGAACCCAGTTTTCGGGTAACATCTTCATCTTTGAAACAGCATAGAATGCATGCTTTCCAACTCAAAGTCTACAGTATTCTCTATTACCTTATAATAAGGTCACTTAACTCATTTATATAATTATATAATTTAATAATTTAAATAGTTTGTCTGGGCTCTGAGGCATTTAAGTTTGCCAATTAATTTAAATCGTTATGATATTTGAATTTTAAGGTAGTGTTTCTTAAGCTTTAAGGGGCACCTAGGACCTTGCTGAGGTGCAGATTGAGATTCAGTAGACTTGGCAATTCTAATCAATTTCCAGGTAATGTCAGTACTGATGGTACCCAGGCCATACTTTAAGTAATGAGAGCTTAAAGCAAATGTCTTCCTCTGGGACTGGAGAAAAGGGCTTATGTGAAACGAGTTTGTTTGGTAATGGGATACCAAGGAATAAGAGTACAAGGCAGGTAAGCGAAACAGAGAAGGCATGAAAGCCAATACAATCATATATTATCAAGTTGGCCGCCAGGATGGGTAATGTCAGGGAGGAAGAAATTTGCCTTCTAGGTTCTTCTGGCTGTTCTAAGAATTAAATTAGCATGACAGAGATAAACAGGAGAAAATCAAACAAAAATTTAATGATATGTACACATGGGAGAGACCCAGTAAATTGAGTAACTCACCAAAATGGCCAAAGCCCTCACCTTCAATACCATTCTCAGCTAAAGGCAAAAGAGGCTAAAGATGTTGAGGGTAGAGAGAGTCAGTTAAGGGAGGCTACAAAGAAAAGCACAGTAAACTAGGGCAAAGTCGTTATTCAGGTTTAAGTCAATGCCTTCTGCCTTGATAAGAGTATCTAGATTTAGTCAACTTCTTCTTCCTGGTACAGCAAGGGAGATTTCTCTTATAAATGTAAATATTTCCTACAAAAAGGTAACTCCTACTTAGTTTTCAGAGTTTTTCCGATATCTGCTGTTTCTTAGAAAATAATCAGCTTAAAGCAATTAATATGCCAAAGAGACATATTTTGGGATGGCAAATTCTGCTCCCCTACGGTAACTAATGATAAATCCTACTGGGAACTCTTAAAGAGTTTTATGAAATACATATCACAATTTACTGCCTGAGGATAAAAGAGGGAATATTTACCCATCCAATCTTACTCCCATTGGTCAAAAGATGCAATATGTTTTATTATGATTGGTTGGTACCTTGAGACTGAGAGCTTGGCCACAAAGCTCATGTCTCTTTGAGACGAAAGACAGATGGTCCCTTGGCACACTGCTACACTGCTTCCCCCAAAGCCAAGTCATGACTTTACCATTCTAATGGTGAAAGTATAGGCACACTCTTGGACAATAAGTGTCTGGGGAGAGGATAAGTATTACTGCATTTTCACTTTCAGATTACTGGGGACCAGTAAAAGTCATTGTGGCTTTTTCCTCTCCTAGAATTTCTGTGGCCCTTCCAGTGACCTCTAGTTTATGAAGTGGTTGCTAGTTAGTAGAGAATCAGACCCAATTCCTCTTCCTACTGTTTAAGAGAAAACCATGTCCTACAGTAGATTAATTGTACAATACAAAGATCCCCTGCCAGAAAGCTATAGAAGAAATCTCTCGTTTGGAGGCCCTTTAGCAATCTTGAAGATGCTATGGGGTGAGGCTATGTCTCTCTCTCTCCTAAGGGAGTCTAAGAGATTATCACCATTACCATAATATCGGCTATAGAAAACAAGTACCTCTGGGCTCTAGGCAGCCCGTTTTTTTCACTTTTCTTATTATAGTTCTAAAATTTGAGTGGAATGACAACCTATTAAAACAGTGGCATTCCGCAACTAATTAGAATGTTTCCAAACTTTAGATTATGCAATAAACATTCACATCAGAATTCACTGTCTTGCTCAGGTTAGGGCTGATAACTTGAATTCTCTGCTCAACTGTGATGCCTGCATTATTTTCCCCCTAGGGTGACAAAGGTTACTGAAACCTGGGGGGAGTTTTAAAGTGTCAGGAGCACACAGACAGCTTCACTCATGAATTCCTATCTGTTCTGGAGTTTGAGACTCAAAAACATTTGGGATTCAATGGAGCATCAAATTACCTACATTTGGCAAGAGGCCATATTATGTAGAGGAAAGAGCTTTGGCCTAAGTCTGAGAATAAATTTTCTAGATTCTTGAGTTGAATTCCAGCTACTCTTCCAAACAAAAGTATGGCTTTAGACTTATTCCTTTGATGATAAAACTTCAGTTCCCACACATTAAAACAAGAAAAATATTATTATTCTCATTCCTATCTCAGGATTATGAAAGGAAACAAATGTTTTAGTTTTTGTCTATATCACACAATAGGTGTGAAGGTAACATGAAAAGATGGCAGGCACTTTATAGCCATAAAAGGACCACACAAGGGGTTGTTCTGGCAAATCACAAAGGTGACAATGTATGTTTTCAGTTCTTTCATTATACCCTATAACTGATATCACTTTCCTTTCAATGCCCTTTTTATTACATCATACTCACACTTCACTATTTCAAAAGGTCTTTTCACCCAGCTAGCTCTCTAGTAAGAAATCAATAATCCAAAAAAGCATTGATAATGCTGTTAATTATAATGATGATATAATACATTGCATGTAAATATTACAATTTAAAAATAATATGAGTGGGAAAAAAAATAATATGTGTGGAATTCCCTGGCGGTACAGTGGTTAGCACTCTGTGCTTCCACTGCAGGGGGCACAGATTCGATCCCTGGTTGGGGAATTAAGATCCTGCATGTTGCATGGCATGGCCAAGAAAATTAAAAAAAAAAATACATTTTAAAAAATAAATAAAAATAATATGAGTATCTATTATTGCTAACAATGATCACATTAAAAAAAAAGCCTTCACTTTTCATTTTGTCCATAAAGCTCTAAAAGAACAGATCTCTTGATGTGACTCACATAGTAAGGTATGGTTAAAGAATTTGAACCAGGCATATAGGGCTCAAAACCCATTGCTCTTTCTATTATCACTATGATTGTTACCAAGACTGTCACCTCATAATCATAACTCTGCCCCTCCCTAGAACAGAAGCCAATTACTATTCTCTAAGTTTCAGGAAGAAGCTGCAAAGAGAAAAAACAAACAAACAAAAACAAGCAAACAAAAAATAACAAGAACTGCTTAGAACCACCTAGGCCCAAGATGGTGGAAGATTTAACTTCCTGTAGACCCTGAGCCTCATTATACACTCATTGTAATACATTTACATGCTAAATGACACACCAAGACAGTTGATGATTGCTTTGACAACAACCGGAAAAGCCCAAACAAGGACTGAAAAGATTTGCACTGGTTCCAGGTCCAAACCACAGCCCTATTCTCTAATAACACACGAATATTCCTTCAACTCTTTCCAAATCCCTCCCTTTTACTTCAACCTTCCTATATATTTGGTGTCTCCCCTCTGAAGTGGGTTGAGAAGTTGATTTGCAAACTAGGTTCCCCCTTCTCCATTCTTTGGGCATTGAATAAAGCTGCTGCTGTTCCAGTCTCGGCATCGGTTTCCTAATCCCAATGACAACAGGGGAGACATAAACAATCAAACAAACAAAGTACACTAGAGGAAAAAGCCTCTAGCTGACCAAATTACAGTCCAATCCTGACAAAATCACATAAAACATTATTTAACTCAGTTCTTATTACCTGATATGGCATATCTATCTTTCACCAAAATTATTACAAATCTTGTTAAAATGCAAGAAAAAACATAACCTGAAGAGACAAACCAAGTATAAGAACCAGAATCAAATAAAACACAGATGTTGTAATTGTCAACATCAAACATGAAATTTAAAATAACTATGATTAATATGCTATAAGGGTCTAATGAAAACGTAGACAGCATGTAAGAAAGTTAGCAGATGGGGTATGCGTCCCTGAACAAAGAGAACCAGACCTAGCTTTCTTGATATAAGAGAAGCCATTTTGGGTCTAAGCCATTCTGTGATCTAAGCCTGGCCACAGTGCTTGTCCTTGAACAGGTCTCTGTAATTAATGATCTTAAGGGAATAAAAGAATGCAGGAACAAACAACTGTTATTAGGCAAGAGAAGTAACAATAGAAAAGATAGTATATCAGGTGTAAAGACTCCCAGTTCTGTTTCAATGGTAAAGGTTAGCCTAATGTTCTCAACCACCAGATTAACTGGAACCTAAGGGATGAAGATGTTGACGTCTTCTGACCCTCATGACTTCATTCAACTAAAGCTTGGACTCTGTCAAACCTTGACCCAATTTTATGCTGTATTCTCCTCTGCTCAAGCCCCTTCATGTATATGCATGTAACCTTAGCTTCAAACTGCCTCAATTTTGCTGTTCTGGGAGACACTGCTTTGGGGAAAATCTGTAGTGTTCCTTTTACTTGCTGCCAGTAATAAACCCTTCCTTCTCCCCATCTTTGGCTTGATACGTCTTTTGGCTCTACCCACTAAGAGAAGAACCCAGTTTTTCAGATGACAAGACTAGATGGGAAATATAAAATTATGTACCGCCGAGATAGAACCGTACAAAATTAAAAAAACAAAAAAATTAGAAATCAAAACAGTATAATAAAAATGAAGAATAACTTTGAGTTCATAAGTAAAATGGGTATAACTGAGGGTTGAATCAGAGATCTTAAGATAGGTCAATAGAAATCTCCCAAAATGAAATGCTAAAAAAATAAAGGATGAAGGAAGAAAAAAAAGAACAGAACATCTAAGACAATGGATGAATTTCAAAATGTGTAGCATACATGCAATTTAAATACTAAAAAGAGAAAAACAAGAATGTAGCAGAAGAAATATTTGAAGTAGTAATGACTGATAACTTTCCAAAATGAATGACAAGCACCAAACTACAGACTCAGGAAAAAAAAAAAAGGTAAAGAAAATTCACTTGGGTATTTCATATTATCATATTTAAATGATAGGAAACCAAAGACAAAGATAATATCTTGGAAAAAAATAAACCTACAGAGTCACAAGGATAACAAGTATATTGGATATGTTGTCAGAAACCATGCAAGAAAGAGGAATAAAATATTTGAAGTGTTAGAAAAAACCCTCACCAACCTAGGATTCAATACCAGTGAAATTATCCTTCAAAAGTGAGAGAAAAATAAAAAGTCTTTCTTAGATAAGCAAAAACTGGGAATCCCCTAGTGATCCAGGGGTTAGGACTCTGCGCTTCCACTGCAGGGGGCACGGGTTCCATCCCTGGTCAGAGAACTAAGATCCCGCATGCCACGTGGTACAGCCAAAACCAAAACCAAAACAAACAAAAGAACTGAAGAAATTAATCTCCAGCAGACTGTGCTGCTAAAATTATTTTAAAAAATTCTTCAGAGAGATTTTAAATAAAAAAGATCTGCAACTTGGATCTACAGCAAAAAAGATGAAGCATCAGAAAAGAATAACTGAAAGAAAAATAAAGTCATTTATTTTTCTTATTCTTATTTAAAATATAATTGTTTCTTTAATTTAATAATAGTAGCAATGTATAAGTGATATAAATGACATCAATGTCATATGGGTAAGAGAGAGGAGTTAAGAATACTCTTTTATAAGGCATCTGCACTATAGATAAAGTGGTATGATGTTATTAGAAGGTATATCTAGTTAAAAATATGTATTGCAAATTCTATGGTAACCACTAAAATTTTTTAGAAGAAACATATTGATATGCTAAGAAAGTAGATAAAATAGAATCATATAAACTGATAAGTTAAAAGCCAAAAAATAAAAAAAAGGCATAAAAAGATAGAAGTGGTAAAAAAACAAAGACCGAGTGCAAAAAATAGAAAAAAAAATTAAAACTTGATAGATATTAATCTAAGCACATCAATCATCACTTTAAATGGGAATGTTCTAAACATATCAGTATAAAGGCAAAGATTCTCTATAAAAAAATAACAAGGAGCCAAATATATGTTATCTACAAGAAACCAACTTAAATATACAGACTCAGATAGGTTAAGAGTAGAGGAGAAAAGATATACCATGGTTACAGTAACAAAAATAAAGATGAAGCAGTCATTTACTTGCATACAAAGCATAGTCGAGAACACAAAAAATTGTCAGGAATAAATAGGGTGTTTATTTGGTGATAAAAGGGTTGATTCTCCAAAAAGACATTACAATTCTAAAAGCGTATGTACCTAACAACAGAGTGTTAAAATTTATGAAACAAAAACTAATAGGACTGTGAAGAAAAACAGACAAATCCACTATTATAGTCGGAGACTTCAACACACCTCTTTTAGAAATTGATAAATCAGGAAGGCAGAAAATCAGTAAGGATATAGTTGACTTTACCAGCACTATCAATCAACTTGATCTAATTAACTTTTATTAGACCATTCCATCTAGCAATAGCAAAATACACATTCCTTCCAAGCTCTCGTGGATCATTCAGCAACTTATAACACGTTATGGGCCATAAAACACACCTTAACAAACTTAAAAGAAAGAAACCATGTAAAGTATGTTCTCAGACCACAACTGAATTAAACTAAAGATAAAAACCAGAAAGATAGTTAGAAAATTCCTACATATTTGGAGATTAAAAAACACATTTCTAAATAACACATACCTCAAAAAATAAGACTCAAGTTAATATATTATGTAATATTATATATTATGTAATACAATATTATATTACATATTGTATTATATATACTATTACATATTATATACTACATACTAGGGATATTACATATAAATTAATGCACATTGGATTAAGTGAAAATGAAAATACAACTTATCAAAATTTGTGAGATACAGCAAAAGCAGAGAGAGGGAAAAATTTGTAGCATTAAATGAATATATCAGAAAGGAAGAAAGATCTAAAATCAATAATGCAAGTTTCCACTTTAAGAAATTAGAGAAAAAGAGCCATTTAAACCTAAAATATTCAAAAGAAAAGAAACAATATAAACTAAGAGTAGAAATAAATGACAAACAGGAAAACAGTAAAGAAAAGCAATGAAACTAAAAGCAGCTTCTTTGAAAAGATCAATGAAATTGATAAGCCTCAACCCTGGATAACCATGACTAAAAGAGAGACTATACACATAGCAACATCAGAAACGAAAAAGGGGTCATCACTGGCCCTTTGACACTAAAAGGATAACAATGGAATGCTACAAACAACTCTATGACTTCAAATTTGATAATTTAGATAAAATGAAACAATTTCTAGAAGGACACAAACTACCAAAACACAAACACCGACAGGATAAATACATAATATGAATATGCCTATACCTATTAGAGGTATTCAAATAATTTATAACCTTTCAAAAAATAAAGCATAGGGACCCTCCTGGTGGCACAGTGGTTAAGAATCCGCCTGCCAACGCAGGAGACATGGGTTTGAGCCCTGGTCCAGGAAGATCCCACATGCCGCGCAGCAACTAAGCCCGTGTGCCACAACTATTAAGCCTGCGCTCTAGAGCCCGCAAGCCACAACTACTGAGCCCACGTGCCACAACTACTGAAGTCCGCGTGCCCTAGAGCCTGAGCTGTGTAACAAGAGAAGCCACCGCAATGAGAAGCCTGCACACCACAATGAAGAGTAGTCCCCCCTCGCCACACCTAGAGAAAGTCCACGTGCAGCAATGAAGACCCAACACAGCCAAATAATAATAATAATAATAACAACTTTAAAAAAAAAAGCATAACACCCAGATTGTTTCACTGGTGAATTCTACCAAACATGTAATGAAGAAAAATCCCAGTTCAATACAATCTCTTCCAGAAAATAGAAACAGAGGGGAAACTTTCTAAATCATTCTATGAGACCAGCATTATTCCAATAAAAAAACAAAATGAAGATGTATATGCACATCAGTATTTCTTACAAACATAGATGCAAAAATTGTCAGTGAAATATAAGCAAATCAAACTCAACTCTCTCTCTCTCTCTCTCTCTATCTATCTCTATATATATTTCATTACCAAGTGGGATTCACTCCAGATATTCAAGGCTGATTCAACACTCATAAGTCAATCAGTGTATGAACCATGTTAACAGGATAAGGGGGAAAAATCATACAATCATATCAGTTGATGCAGACAAAGCATTTGACAAAATCCAACAATGTCATGAGAGAAACTCTTGGCAAGTTAGTAACAGGGTGGGGGGAATTCTTCAACTTAATGGAGAACATTCAAATAATCAAAATAAAACAAAAACAAAAACCTAAAGCTAATATCATAGTGGACGATGAGAGATTAGGTGTAAACATGGAAGAGGCAAGAAAGCCCTCTCTCATCAATCCTATTCAATATTGTACTGGATGTCTTAGCTAGTTCAAGTAAGACAAGAAAGGAACATAAAAGGTAAATCATTTGAAAGGAAAATACATTGGAAAACTGTTCACAGATGAACTGACAAAATAACTTCTGAAAATAGTAAGCAAGCACAGGTGGTCCTTGACTTACAATGGGTGGAAACTTGACTTTACACGGTTGACTTTATGATGGTGTGAAAGCGATGTGCATTCAGTAGAAACCATGCTTTGAATTTTGATTTCTGCCCTAGTGATACGCAGTGAGGTAATCTTTCATGATGCTGGGCAGCGGCAGCAAGCCCCAGCTCTCAGTCAGCCATTTGATCACAAGAGTAAACAGCCGATACCCGCACAACCATTCTGTACCCACACAACCATTGTTTTTCACTTTCAACTCAGCATTCAATAAATAACACGAGATATTCAACACTTCATTATAAAACAGGCTCTGTGTTAGATGATTTTTCCCAACTGTAGGCTAAATATAAGTGTTCTGAGCACTTTAAAGGTAGGTTAGGTTAAGCTATGACATTTGATAGCTTAGGTATACAAAATACATTTTCAAATTGTGATATTTTCAACTTATGATGGGTTTATTGGGACACAACCCCATCATAAGTTGAGAAATATCTAGATAGCAAGGTCATTGAAAACAAGGTCAATATAAAAAAGTCAACTGCTTTCCTATATACCAGCACAAAAAATAGGAGTTTGACATCACCATCATCATCATCACAGAGTGCTATTTATAATAATACCAAAAATAAAAAATAACAAATATAAATCTAACAAATTATGTATATAATTTATATGCAGAAAAATATATAACTGAAGAAAGAAATTAAAGTTATAAATAAATGTAGAAATATTCTGCTTTCATGGATTGGAAGACTAAATATTGTTAAAATGCCAGTTCAATCAACTTTGATGCATAGATTCAACAAAATTCCAATCAAAATCCCAGTAAGTTATTTTGTAGATATTGACAAGATGATTCTAAAGTTCATATGGAAAGTCAAAAGACATAGAATAAGTAACAATACTGAAGAAAAGAAAAGAAGACTAATGGCATTAAGATTTAATATAGAGCTTAAAGTAATGAAAAGAGGATGGTACTGGCAAATGAATAGAGACATAGATCAATAAAATAAAATAGGGAGTACAGAAATAGAACCACACAATATAGTTAACTCATCTTTGGCAAAGGAGCAAAGGCAATTCAATAGAGAAAGATTATTCTTAAAACTCTTAAAACTCAACAATGTATAACAACAATAAGATACCACTACACATGTATTACAATGGCCAAAACTGGGAATACTGACAGCATGGAATGCTGGTGAGGATGTAGAGTAACAGGAATTCTCATTCATGGATGGTGGGAATGCTAAATAGCATTCTTCGGAAGATAGTCTGGCAGTTTCTTTATTAAGTAGATAGAATGTGGATAGTGGAAGCTGGGCTTCTCACCACTGAAAAGGGAATTTAAAGATAAATAAAGGAAGGAGTCAACAGTTATCCGTGTGATATGGAATAGAGGTAAAAACATCAGTATGAACTTATATTTAGGTTAAAACAGATAAAGAAGGTTACATATATAAATATTTATAGACTTGTGTATGCACACATATATTGTTTTGTTCTTTCATCTGGGATGCTTAGAAGAAACACCCCAGTAACAATGAACACACCTAGCACCCTGATCTTATAGTTTCTAAAACCACTGTCCAATAAAAGGGACAAGAACTACTTGGAGTAATTACTGATTCTAGGACTGGAGCAGAAAATATATAAGGTGAGCATGTAGCATCTTGAAGTGCCAGAAAGGATATACTAAAACCAAAAACACAATGACAAAGGGTTTATCAAAACAACTCAGGATCCAACTGAAAGAGCACTCAATGGCCCAAGCTGATATAATTTGAACAATAAAATTAGGATTGGGTTGTAACATAAAATATAAAATATCTATGAATCCATACTTACACAAATAAGTCATTGAACAATACTTATAAATAAATGAGGCAAGGGAGAAAAAACTACCAAAAGCAGAGAATGGGAAGGGTGATGAAAGAGTAATTTTACAGTCGAGAAATCTGATAAAGACTACCTCAGTCGTGTGACCGAGTTCAACATTAATTGTAATGACTGATTGCGTTAGCATGTACCCTTGACATGATGTGATGAAATGGCACTTAATCTTTGCTGTCATATTCCCAGTAGTCCATAGTCCCTGAATCATGGGAAAAATATCAGACAAATCCCATGTGATGGATATTCCACAAAATCCATGACTAGTATTCCTCAAAACTCTCAAGATAACAAAAACAAGAAAAGTCTGAGAAACTGTGGCAGTCAAGAGGAGTCTAAGTAGACATGATAACTAAAAGTAATGTGGCATCCTTGATGGGATCCTGGAACAGAAAAAGTACAAAAAGGACAGTGGGAAAAGCTAAGGAAATTTTAATAAAGTGTGGACTTTAGTTAATAATAATGTACCAGTATTAGTTTATGGATAGTTACAAGCATACCAAAATGACCTAAGATCTCAATAATAGGGTAAACTGGGTGTGGAGTTTGGGGAAATCTGTGTACGATCTTCACAATTTTTCTGTACATCTGTTAAAAAAATTAAGTTCATTAGCACTTTTTAAAATTATTTTTTAACATCTTTATTGGAGTATAATTGCCTTACAATGTTGTGTTAGTTTCTGCTGTGTAACAAAGTGAATCAGCTATTTGTATACATATATCGCCATATCTCCTCCCTCTTGTGTCTCCCTCCCTCCCACCCTCCCTATCCCACCCCTCTAGGTGGTCACAAAGCACCGAGCTGATCTCCCTGTGCTATGTGGCTGCTTCCCACTAGCTATCTATTTTACATTTGGTAGTGTATATATGTCCATGCCACTCTCTCACTTCATCCCAGCTTACTCTTCTCCCTCCCTGTGCCCTCAAGTCCATTCTCTACATCTGCATCTTTATTCCTGTCCTGCCCCTAGGTTCTTCAGAACCTTTTTTTTGTTTGTTTTCTTTAGATTCCATATATGTGTGTTAGCACAGATATTTGTTTTTCTCTTTCTGTCTTACTTCACTCTCTATGACAGACTCTAGGTCCATCCACCTCACAAAAAATAACTCAATTTTGTTTCCTTTTATGGCTGAGTAATATTCCATTGTATATATGTGCCACATCTTTATCCATTCATCTGTCGATGGACACTTAGGTTGCTTCCATGTCCTAGCTATTGTAAATAGAGCTGCAATGAACATTGTGGTACCTGACTCTTTTTGAATTATGGTTTTCTCAGGGTATTTGCCCAGTAGTGGGATGGGATTGCTGGGTCGTATGGTACTTCTAGCACTTTTTAAAATGCAGTTAAATGGGAGTCAGAGAACAAAGGATGACTTTCTATCTATCTATCTATCTATTTATCTCTCTCTCTCTCCCTCTCTCTCTCTATCTATAATCTCCACTCATTTTAAGGAATAGTGTTGACAAACAAGTTGCTCAGTCTAATGGAATAAAAATAAAATACCCTATTATTCAACATTGTTTTGGAAGTTTTAGCCACAGCAATCAGAGAAGAAAAAAGAAATAAAAGGAATCCAAATCGGAAAAGAACTAAAGCTGTCACTGTTTGCAGATGGCATGATACTATACATAGAGAATCCTATAGATGCTACCAGAAAACTACTAGAGCTAATCAATGAATTTGGTAAAGTAGCAGGATACAAAATTAATGCACAGAAATCTCTTGCATTCTTATACACTAATGATGAAAAATCTGAAAGTGAAATGAAAGAAACACTTCCATTTACCATTGCAACAAAAAGAATAAAATACCTAGGAATAAACCTACCTAAGGAGACAAAAGACCTGTATGCAGAAAACTGTAAGACACTGATGAAAGAAATTAAAGATGATACAAATAGATGGAGAGATATACCATGTTCTTGGATTGGAAGAATCAACATTGTGAAAATGACTCTACTACCCAAAGCAATCTATAGATTCAGTGCAATCCCTATCAAACTACTAATGCCATTTTTCACACAACTAGAACAAAAAATTTCACAATTTGTGTGGAAACCCAAAAGACCCCGAATAGCCAACACAATCTTGAGAAAGAAAAATGGAGCTGGAGGACTCAGGCTCCCTGACTTCAAACTATACTACAAAACTACAGTAATCAAGACAGTATGGTACTGGCACAAAAACAGAAAGATAGATCAATGGAACAGGATAGAAAGCCCAGAGATAAACCCACACACATATGGTCACCTTATCTTTGATAAAGGAGGCAAGAATATACAGTTGAAAAAAGACAGCCTCTTCAATAAGTGGTGCTGGGAAAACTGGACAGCTACTTGTAAAATAATGAAATTAGAACACTCCCTAATACCATACACAAAAATAAACTCAAAATGGGTTAAGGACCTAAATGTAACACTGGACGCTATAAAACTCTTAGAGGAAAACATAGGAAAAACACTCTTTGACATAAATCATAGCAAGATTTTTTTTGACCCACCTCCTAGAGAAATGGAAATAAAACCAAAAATAAACAAATGGGACCTAATGAAACTTCAAAGCTTTTGCACAGCAAAGGAAACCATAAACAAGACCAAAAGACAACCCTCAGAATGGGAGAAAATATATGCAAATGAAGCAACTGACAAAGGATTAATCTCCAAAATTTACAAGGAGCTCATGCAGCTTAATATCAAAAAAACAAACAACCCAATCCAAAACTGGGCAGAAGACCTAAATAGACATTTCTCCAAAGAAGATATACAGATCGCCAACAAACACATGAAAGAATGCTCAATATCATTAATCATTAGAGAAATGCAAGTCAAAACTACAATGAGGGCTTCCCTGGTGGCACAGTGGTTGGGAGTCTGCCTGCCGATGCAGGGGACATGGATTCGTGCCCCGGTCTGGGAGGATCCCACATGCCACGGCGCGGCTGGGCCCGTGAGCCATGGCTGCTGAGCCTGCGCGTCCGGAGCCTGTGCTCTGCAACAGGAGAGGCCACAGCAGTGACAGGCCCGTGTACCGCAAAAAAAAAACAAAAACAAAAACAAAAAAAACCAAAGACTACAATGAGATATCATCTCCCACCAGTCAGAATGGCCATCATCCAAACTCTACAAACAATAAATGCTGGAGAGGGTGTGGAGAAAAGGGAACCCTCTTGCACTGTTGGTGGGAATGTGAATTGATACAGTCACTATGGAGAACAGTATGGAGGTTCCTTAAAAAACTAAAAATAGAACTACCATACGACCCAGCAATCCCACTACTGGGCATATACCCTGAGAAAACCATAATTCAAAAAGAGTCAGGTACCACAATGTTCATTGCAGCTCTATTTACAATAGCCAGGACATGGAAGCAACCTACGTGTCCATCGACAGATGAATGAATAAAGAAGATGTGGCACATATATACAATGGAATATTACTCAGCCATAAAAAGAAACAAAATTGAGTTATTTTTTGTGAGGTGGATGGACCTAGATGGACCTAGAGGATGGACCTCTGTCATAGAGAGTGAAGTAAGTCAGAAAGAGAAAAACAAATACAAATATATGTGTATGCTAACACATATATATGGAATCCAAAAAAACCCAAAATGTAAAAAAAACAAAAAAATGGTCATGAAGAACCTAGGGTAGGACGGGAATAAAGACAGCAGACCTACTAGCGAATGGACTTGAAGACACGGGGAGGGGGTAGGGTAAGCTGGGACAAAGTGAAAGAGTGTCATGGACATATATACACTACCAAATGTAAAACTGATAGCTAGTGGGAAGCAGCCGCATAGCACAGGGAGATCAGCTCGGTGCTTTGTGACCACCTAGAGGGGTGGGATAGCGCGGATGGGAGGGAGGGAGACGCAAGAGGGAGGAGATATGTAGGAGTTAAAGCAAAAACTATCACACCATTGTAAAGCAATTATACTCCAATAAAGATGTTAAAAAAAAATAAAATCAAATAGAAGGAAAATAATCATATTGTTAAAGTGTCAACACTATACTTAGCCAAATATATAATCTGTATATCTAGTCTCTAGACCCCCCTTTCTTCGAGAGTTCACATAGATCAAGACACGCTAAGTACTACCTGCCACCATCCTATCTTGTCCTGATATTTTTTAAAAATGCAGGAGATTATATAGCATGGTTAATAAAATGGCCTTTTACTGATAAAAGTTGTAAAAAACTTTTATTATTCATGAGTGGACTGTTGAGAGAGATTTTCAACTTGTTAATTTTACTACTGAATATATATTTGAAACTAAAAACAAAAAGTAATAGTGCAGTGGAAATGAATAAGACAGAAATATAATCACTAGAGTATGAATTATTTGTTGAGGTAAACTGTTAATTTTTAAAGAGAACAAAATGTGAATATTTGTGACTTTTGTTTCAGAGAAATGTGCATTAAATATTTGATTTTGAATATTTATTCAGGAAGTCAAAACTGGTGAAAGAAACTAACAACGTTTGATAACCTCTTGTGTTCCAGGCCCTGGGCTAGACATTTATAGTAACAACATATTATTTAATTATCATCTATCTTAGTCAGCTCTGGCTACCATAACAAAATAACATAGACTGAATAGGTTAAACAACAGACATTTCCACAGTTCTTAAAGCTGGGAAGTCCAAGATTAAGGTGCTGGCCAATTTAATTCCCTCTTCCTGGCTTGCAGACAGATGCCTTCTCTCTGTGTCCTCACATGGCAGAGAGAATGAGCCCTGGTGTTCCCTCCTGTTCTTATAAGGCCCTTAATCCCAAGGGGAGAGGCCACACTTATGACCTCATTGCTAATTACTTTCCAAAGCCCTCACCTCCAAATTCCATCATATTGGGGCTTACAGCTTCAATACATGAATTTTGAGGGGATACAAATATTCAGTCTATAACATCACCACTGGCTTAAAGATGAAATGTTGTTTTGCTTTGTTTCTTCTTATTTTTACAGATAAGGAAACTGAGGTTCAGGTAAATTCAATGGTTGTGCAAGGTCTATCAGCAATTTCAGGTTTAGCTCAAGGCTGCTGGCTAAATTGTGCTCAGATATATTATTCAGAAATATAATTGTTTCAGTAAACCTAGTCTCAGCAGCTTACTACTGTGGGAATTAGGTTCTCTTGCACTTTCACAATATAATTTAAGTTGGCAGGCACCAGTGTCTATCCTATCTGGTAGGTCTGACATCCCCAAGGGATTTGGGGTCTTCAGATAGGTCCTCTGCATTAGGTAGCACGAGTAGGAAAGAGAGAACACAGAGGATTAGGAATTGTGTTGTTGTTGCCGATGCTGTTGTTTAATAACCATCATTGCCTACATTCTCCTATAGCCAGAATTCAGTTACAAGGTCACAATTCACTGTATAGGGGGCCTAGAGATATAGTCTTGCTACAGGTTCAGGAAGAGAAGGGAGCAAAAAGGGTAAGGTATAATAAATAAACAAACATTCTCAGCCTCACCACAGAGTCCTTTTAGGGGTGAGAAAAAAAGCTTATGTGAACATTTGTTTCTGAGAAGAGTCTCCTGTCACAAAGGAAGTCATTCCAGCAACACAAGCACAGGAGCACAGGTTAGGCTTTATAGTCATGATATCACCTACAAGTAGACAAAAGTGAAAAGGAAAGACTTCCATTAGGAAGTCGTATTCCATCAATAGACAAGGCAAGGGAAATGAGAGCGTATGTGGAAACGAGGAGGGGAATGGGAACAGTATAAGAGCAGGAAATGGACAGTGCTTAAGAAATGCTGATTAGCCAAAATAAGAAACACTTCAGATAAAACCTGAAGTGTTTTATTTAAAGGTAAGTTTAATTACCTTAAGAGGTAATTAAACCGTAGGGAACAAATCATATTGACTGCATTGTGAAGCAATAGTCTTTGACTTTTAGCAACACTTCTTGGAATAGAGTGGGAAAGAGAGTGATCTTTTAGCTGTATACCATTTCTGACAGTCTGCCGTTCTTCTAGTTGGGAAAAATAGTGTTATCTTGAGCCAAGTCCTCAGGAATGTGGACCATTCACTCTGTCTTGGGAAGCACTATGTCTAGATAGCAGCATAGTCCCATTAAATAACAATCAGGGGTCTGAACTTTCATTGAAATTAGGGAATCTAGGCTAAATATCATCTATAACATTGCATAAAGACAAAGATTTGCACTTGTTTCCTTTAAGTCTAGAGATAACCCAACAGGGATATTTGGCAGTTGGCAGAACTGGAGATCCTATTGTACTTTCTCATCCTTCATCTTGTGAAACTCTGATTCTTAATTCTTGCAGTTCTCAAAACTCCAACTTTCTCTCTTACTCAGATAAATCTTACCCTTGGCTTCCAGAGTAATACCATAATGGCAATTCTTATTTGTTCTTTTTAACCATTCCATCTTTATGTTTTTTTTATTTTCTACCTTGTTTTTTGTTTGTTTGTTTTTGCTGGTGCATTTAATTCTGCCTAAAATGCAGACATTCCTTATCATTTAAACAGAAAAATCTGCTTTATGATATTTACCATCACTTCTTCCCTCCCTGTCTTTTTAACTGTATCTCACATGGTGATTTAACTGACCAAATTTAAGAATTTTACCTTTATATTTCTCTGCTACTTTTACAGACCCTAACACTGTCTACATGATAGAAGTTGCTCAATAAATGCAAAAAAAAATTAATTGAATTAACTGAGGCTAATGGTTGCCAAGCCAGAGGTCATATCCTATTTCCCGAACATGCAGTTATCTCTGAATTTCCATGTACAAGTTCACCTGTAGGTGAATATTTCATCATCAACAAATGTCTGAAGACACTGAATAATAGTACAAATAAATTAACAGCTCTATATTTTGCATAGTAATGGAGCCACAGGAAAGTCCTTTCACATCTAACTTTAAAATCCTGCAGTGCAATGGTTTAAAAACTAAGCAAACATTTAATTTTAACTTTTCTGTTACATATATCATATAGCTCTATAGTATCCAATCCCATCTAATCATTAGAATTATTCTGGGAGCATTTAAAAATATGGATTTCTCTATTATAAATAACCCAAGAGTTTACAATTCAAAGCTCTTAGGTGAGACCTATGTATTTGTATTAATAAAATATTGAATATTCTCTAAGGATAGTCTGATGATTATCCAGGTTTGGAAACAATGATTTAGTATATATACACCATTGTATAATTTGATATAAAATTTCTGCCTAAATTATCATTAGTGAGACAGTATCCTCTAATCATTGGGATGACATTTTATCTTTGGTAATCAACCCCCAAATAACTAAAGGTCATAGCAAGACTATTTCATAAATCATTATTTGAAAGATCAAGGGGGGTGCTTCCCCTCCAGCCCCCACAGAGATATTTTGCTAAATCAGGCTAATTTTTTTTTTTTAAGTTGACTAGAAAATTTCAATCAGATATTTTTGGTAGTGCTCAAAGCAGCTGATTTCTGAAGATTTAATTAAAATCTTTACTGCCATTTCACTTTTGAAACTGTTCAAACTGTCCATTATTTCATCAAATTATTGGAACAATGGAGAGTTAAATAGCTTGTGTGACCATACTCTCCACTTATGGAAAAGTTGGAAGGCAGAATGGTGCATTTTAAAGATAACCACACACGCTGAATTTCAATACATATTCCAGCATCTAGCATTCTTGTAACTGTACAGAAGTTGCCTGATACCTTCTAAGTTCATTATTCTCTTCAGTCAAGTGATAATTTGGGTAGCTATATAAAGCTAGTATCTTTAGAGTAAATGATTCTATGCCCAATTCAACCATGTTTTAAGGAGAGATGTCAACTGGGGACTTTCCTGGCATCAGAGACGGGCATGCAATCCAAATACTGATAATGCAAGGGATTCTCACAGTTTATAAAGATGCAAAGAGGAGAATTAATTATTTCCCCTTTGGTGATGAATATGTAATATGTTGGCAGTCTTCCTTCCTAACAAATGGAAGAAGTTGACATAAAGGAGTTGATGCTGCCAATCCAGAGAGGCAAATTTACTGGGCAAAGGGAGAGAGCTATGAGGACTATCTCTTGTTTGGAGGGACTGTCAGGCCTCCAATTATCTTTACTCATTTAAGGAACTCCCTCTTTGTATGGAGTCTTGCAAATGGTCAGAATCCTCCCATGGAAAAAACCTCAAGGAGAAGAGGCCAATTTCTAGGCTAGTCTAATTGGATGCTTCTCTCCCAGTGTCTGTACTGGATGGGGAAAACAGAGCAACTGTGCAAATGTTATTTGATTATGTGGTGTTGGTGATGATCTTTAATTGCCAGTGGTGGCTTCATCCTGGTAGAGTATAAGTGGCCTCCAAGAGAAACATTCTCACGAAAAAAACAGTTAAATTTACTGCTCTTTGGCCTTCTGGAATTTCCTCTGTTTCTGTCACATTCCAAACTTGAGCCTCTAAGCTACACTGAATTCCAGGAGTACCTGATATCTTTCAAATAAATTTCCTTTTTCTCATTATTATAGCCAGAGTTGGTTTTCATAGCTTGCAAATAGAACACCAGTGGCATTCAAGTCTCAGGTTCCTTCATGAAGCCCTGAAAGCATAGCTTTTCACTGCCTTTCCTGCAGTTATGTAAACCATGTAGTTTATTTTTCTTTTTTTCCCCAAAGTCATCTAAGTTAATTCTGACACTTTCAAAGAGTTTTGATTAATACAGATGTACAAATATCTACGATAGAATAGTGTTATGGACACACAAAAAAACTAATACATGCAAAATATCTAATAATTTTGGGAATATAATATGTCATCAATAGGCATTCCTTTCTTTGCAGTCCTCTTACTAATTTCACAGAAGAACTGGGAAAACGGTCTTATTAAAATTAGCCATGTAGAAAATTGTTACGTACAATCTGCCCTTATCTAGAGAGTTTGTCAAAATTGCTTGGAGCCCTTTAAAATTAAGTTTTGACCTTTTTGATATCCAGCTTTTTATATTAATAAGCTTCTCATAGGAAGAATTTTATAGTATTCACTTTGCTTAGCATTTCACTTGACAGAAAACAACTAAAGTGGGTCAAATACGGCTCATAATTCCTCTGTAATGGGCACTACAGCAGTTGAAAGTCCATGAGAGAAAAGCCTTGCCCCAAACTCCTCATATGTAATTCATTTATTTTACAAAAAAGTCATGTGCCAGTCTGCTTAGCTCAACAACAGCCACGCCATGAAGTGTAAATTATTGGTTGCCTATGGAGCTTACTCACTATTTTTAGGTGGTTGCAAAAGTAGTTACGTAGAAGTCTATTGAGGATGGATCCGATTTTTGATAGAACGCAACTTCTCTTAAAGTGGTTAGCATATAGATGGAGACAAAAACAAGTGTTTAATTTTTTTTTTTTTTTTTTTGGAAAAGGGAGTTCCATAAATACTATCACAATAGCAGAAATCACGCACTGATCATTTGCTATGAATCACAATGTTTACCCACACTTTCTACAGAACTACATGCCCTCTCATTGTTGGTATTTTTAATCCCCATTTAGCAAAGGATAAAACTATGACTCAAAAGGTAATGTAAGTGGGCTTCCCTGGTGGCGCAGTGATTGAGAGTCCACCTGCCGATGCAGGGGACACGGGTTCCTGTCCCGGTCCGGGAAGATCCCACATGCCAAAGCACGGCTGGGCCCATGAGCCATGGCCGCTGAGCCTGCGCGTCCGGAGCCTGTGCTCCGCAACGGGAGAGGCCACAACGGTGAGAGGTCCGCGTACCACAAAAAAAAAAAAAAAAAAAAAAGGTAATGTAAGTAACTTGCTCAAAGCTCCAAAGCTAATAACTGTCAGGAATAGGATCCCAAACCTACTCACTAAAAAGTTCCTGCTCTTTACAACTGGTTATTCAGTTTTCCCTCCAAGTATAAAACCATGTGATCAAAGTTATTTTGGAATCTCAGTATTTATTTGGAGATTATGTTCTACTTATATAATTTGTAGAATAACATCACTGAACATTTTGTTTTCTTCAGTGCCAATAAAAGAAATATATATATATATTTTGTTTTTTCTAAAAGGTAGTCTTTAGGAACAAACAACAGGATGTAAACAAATGTAACCAAATATAACAAAATATTTCATTTGGAAAAGTAACTTCCATGCTTATATGGTACATATAAGGTACTTTTAGAAACTTGACTTTAATTTCATGTTACTTACCACTGCTGGTTCAGATGTGACAGAATAATTATTTTCCCAACATTCTATTATATGGATCAACTTGGGGCAAAAATCTGTGATGGTTGCAATAGCTTGCGAAAGGGTCTAAAAGTTCAAGAGTATTCGGGAGCACAGTATCATGCATAAATAACCATATTTGCCACATTTGTGCCAGACATCTGGTGATCATCACTGTTAGTTCCTGGTCTATATCTTTATGCCCTTAAGTTCTGCTACTGGCCTATAATTCCTCTAAAACTTGCCATGCTGCCTCTTCCTTTTAGACATCATTTCCCCATTGTTGTGGAGAGTCTGGAGTCACACATTAGCTCACATTTCTTGTCATATCAAGGAATTCATGTCAGTCAAGTTACTTGCTGGGCTCTGTCCACTGTGTGAGCACTGAGTGCTCGCCTGACCCAGGTTGGGACAGTCATGTCTTCTCTTTCAAATCTAGATTTGAGTCACAGTGACTCAATTAATCAATATTTGGGTCTATAAGGTGGGTGAGAAACAAATCTGGAGACCCTGTTGCTTAGAAGAATGTTGATTTGACAGTTCTGGTTAGCTAAACTGAGAAACAAGCTAACAGCAGCTCATGAAGTCCAGAAATTTCCTCTTTATAGCATGGTAGTTGTTTTGTTTGTGTTTTGACCAATGAGCTTCCATCATCATACAGACGCATCAATGTTCCCTGCCTCTTGTCTCTGTAATATACAGAATATCATGGATGCAGGGGCACTCTCCATTGGAACTTTGGCTACAATGAATAAGCAACCATGGCTGGACAAAGCTGTCGTTTCATTAGAGTGTGGGGGGATTGTGTGCACTCTATTACCCCTCTACTTGTATATTTTTTTCCCCAAAACTCTTATGGTGCTAGTGACTACATGTATTGGTGACTCCTTTGCATATGAGAGGTCCTATGGAAAAAGACCTGGCAGGACTCTGTGAAATGCAAAGTAGAAAGATAAGAGGAGACGGATAAGCTCCAGAATGAGGAGACACTGGAGGACAGTGATGTAATGCAATGATAGGGGGCTCTCAGATGGAAACAAAGATAAGGCAGCCTACTGTCTCTCAAAAACTGAAAGACTAATCATATATTCCCCCATTCCAAATTTCAGGAGGACTGCTATTCCTGACCCTGGGTTCCATGCAGTTCCTCATTCATAGCATCTTTACTTTCATTCTCAGATTATTAGAATAGTCATCTTTCATGGCTAAACTCAAATGTCAATGCTGCTTGGAGGCGTCCCCTAATCTCTCAAACCCAAATTAATCATTCTTTCATTTGCACTCTCTTAGAATTACGTTTATGAATTTCTTAAAGATTAATTTTACCCCACCATAATTTATTACTAATAAATCAGTCCTCCCTCCACTATAAAGTACCATTAAAATAGCGATTAGTTCTGGCATATAGTTGTGTATACTAAATGTCATTTATACAATAAAATAAAGATAATAAATAAGTATTAAAACCTTACCATTAAGCACACTGCTAGGTTTTAAAAATGTATCTTTAAACTGTTAATGCAACTACCTTATGAAAAAGTTCTAATTCCCATTTTGTTAATTAGAAAACGGAACTTTAAAAATACGTGCATATAACCAGTTAATGGTGGAACTAAAATTCAAATCAAGATTTTCCTAATGCCAATGTCCAGTGCAACTCAATAATTCCTGAAATTAATTTTCATTCCTGGTTTGATGGTCTAACCAAGATGAAAGGCTGACCTTGGATCATAAAATTTTGCTTAGATTAACACGAGATAAACTAAGCCATGGTTTTATTGATGGCTGTTAACAAGACTTTGATAGTCTCTGTAATCTTTCTTCTTTAGTAATCTTTTGGGAAATCTTTTCTGTAAACACTTCAAATAGAGTCAGGTTATTTCATCTCATAAACAATTCTGTGCATATCTATTTGAAAGAAAGAAAGGTCAAGTTTTTAAAAAAAAGCAGCAGTGACATAGACATTGTGTTATGTCTCTATGGGTTCCTTTGTGTCAAGTGCCCACTGATGAAAGTGAAGGTGATAAATTTATTCTCACAGTGGAGTTGGAAGTTCAGTGTCCACTGGGTGCTTATTCAGATTCTATTAATCTAATAAGTGTGATAATTCAAGTCCTGGCAATTTGAAATACCTCATTTTAATGATGTCAGAAAAAAATAGGTTTAATAATCCGACAAAGATTCTAAATAAGACTCAGGTGGCAGAAGAAAATTATTTTAGAAAATTAAACTATGCTTCAACCACATTTAACAAGCCATACATTCTACACAGGTATCATGCCCTCCTGTTTTCAACACTTTGCTCAAATGTTTCCACTTTGCCAAGTAAAATTTACCTTTCCAAGCACTACTCATACCTCTATTTCTCCAAGCATTATATCTACTGCAAGAGCCACCCCAACTTGCCCTCCAAAGCCTCGCTATGCAGGTCCAAAGGGATCAATCCATTTTTCACATTTCTAAACCATTAGTTTCCCCTCTCTCTTATAAACTTGAAGGGAACTAACACAGTTTAAACAAATATCCTGAGCCTGGAACTGACTTTCCTATTCCTTTTGACCATCGCAAATATCTGATGCTAAAATGAAGACTCAGAGAGATGACATAATCATCCAAAACACATTTTTTTTTAATGTATGGATTGAGATTTGAATCCACATCTGAATTCAATGCTATTCATTTTGTTTCTGCCATCTTGTTGCCTGTGGGCTGGAATTATGTGCAACTGATGTGTGTATCTAACTACAACAGCTCGTATCATAAGGTCCTCCACATGGTAGATCCTAGATAAAAGCAAACTAAGTGTGGAAACCCATTATTGCTACACATAAATATACATGGTTAGTCATATCTATTCATTACAGCAGCCTTGAGTTCTCATCTAAATATTAAAGTTGATTTTCACCACACATTAGCAATTCACTGGAGTTAAATACACCTTCCCAAAACAAAATCCATGTTTAAATATTTTAAGCTATTTAATAATTGACATATTTTATTACTTCAACAGAGCCAGCTCTTAAGACATAATTATGCCAAATTAGTGATGTTGGTTTAAATGCTTGTGACCAGTGAGTAGAGTCATTCGTGACCATGCTAAGAGCCCACCAACTCCCATCATCGCTAGTATGGGTAAGAGAAACACTGGGCCACCCAGTCCTTAGCATACCCTTTAAATCACACATTTATTTTCAGCGGATGCAAAGACTGTCACAGAATGCATAGCTGACACTGAGATGACAAAGAAATCTTAAAATTCCCTGGTCCTCTTGGGAAACTAAACCTTACAAGCCCTTTGGGAGGCTAACGAGGTCACTGACAGTGCTGAGCCCAGCTGGGAGGTAGAGTCACAGTGCCAGAAAATTAAGAGTACCACTCCACGGGCCCAGGCAAGCCTGTGACAAGCCTGACAAATCTAAGGCAGCGGGTGATAGCACTTACAGTACCCTCAGGATCTCTGCAAATGTTGTTTCCTAGAATCCAAAAGAGAACTGCTCAAGGTTTACCATACACACTAACACATGCCTCTCCACGACCACATACAAATACGGCCCAGTGCTCATTCTTTCTACCTCTTTTTTCCTCTCTTCCTCTTCCTCTGTTTCTTTCAGCCATGTTGAAAAGCCAGGCTAGATGGAAAAGCAAGTCTGGAGCACACAGAATTTATGCAAACAAATGAGGGTAATGTTTTCAAGAAAAACCTTAATTAGGATCTGTTGGAAAACAGATTGAAAAGTTCATCTACTAGATTTTTAGGAGTACTGAAGAAGAAAAAATATCTAAAGGCACAGAGGGCAGTGCCTGGCACAGCACAGAATGCTCAATAATTGTTCAATGAAGAAACAAATGGGGGAATTCCCTGGCGGTCCAGTGGTTAGTACTTGGCACTTTCACTGCCATGGCCTGGGTTCGATCCCTGGTTGGGGAACTAAGATCTTGCAAGCCGCACAGCACAGCCAAAAAAAAAAAAAAAAAAAACGAAAGAAGGAAATGGATGATGGTATAGTACTGAAGAAGTTTCATGTAGAGTTTTATGTGTATTTGTTTTATGTCCTATAGGTGATTATCTAACATTTGAGTTAAAATAATAAAGTCAGAGAATATTTTAACCAGTCATATTTGTCTGCTAATGTTTCTCTTCCCTTGGAAAACTCAGTGTGTTGTTCAGGTCCTACATTATAATATGTGTCATAACAAAGCTAACTTTTTTCTTTTAAGACAGATCAAAAAGTATAAAAACCCAAATTTCTAAGATGAAGTTGTTGATTCAATAATAATGAGATCCTCTATCTTCCTGAATCTTAGACAGATATATTAGAAATTTTAACTTCATGTGCTATATGATGGGTTAAATAGGTAATAAGTTATTATTATCTTCTTCATCCAAGGCTAGCCTGCTATGGACAGTTTAGGTCTGATGTGGTGGCTCCACGAAGCCTTCAAGAGCCTGGCTATGGATCTTAAAACTCATCACCCAAGGTGACTGCTGGAGCTCCAACCATAACATCCGTGTTTCAAACAGCATAATGAGAGAAGGAAAAAGCAAATTATGACAAACAGAGGTCAAATATTTCCCTACACAAGACTCAGAAACCCTGTGACACTTCCATTTTCATCTCATTAAGAACTCAGTTATTGAGATAAAACTAAATCAGAGATGTAATCTTGAGGTTCATGATTAGTCTGTGGCTAGCTAAAATTTGAGGTTTTTAATGTTATTATTAAGGAAGAAGGGTAAAACAAACTTGAGGTTGCCAAATAAATGTCTTAACAACAAATAACATAGCATATAATAGAAGGTTTGCACCTTGGTCATTTCATTCCACAGGGACAATGTCTGAAGGTGTAAACCTGTACTTCCGGCTTTCTCTTGGATGGGAAAGATGAAGACCCACACAATGGAACTGTGATCAATGTAAAGCTTTACATAACATGCCTTCTGTTATCCACATGCATCCTAAAGGAACGCATCCAAAGGTTAAAGCAGTATTCATCCCTTGGGCCAAGAATGAGAATGGTCAGCTGGTAAATTGGTGCTATTTGTGTCTTTTCTTCTTTGTCTAAAAATCAAGTATTTATTTTCCTGTTTAAATGCCTAGAGTTAGAGCATGTTTAATTCAGTAAAGATGTACAGGTTGGTCACCAAGATTTAAAACTGAATATTGATTGATAATTTACTTACCTAATCATTCTGCATGTAGCAAAGTTCTCAGAAACCCCCCCACCCCGACATACACATCCACTTAATTACCTGAATGTCATCATTCTTTATTTGCCAAGGTTAGAATTGAATGCTATTCAGGGAGAATATAGTTTTCAGGTATTTGAGATAATCTATATCATTTTAAAATATTTTATATAACCTTTACTGTATCTAAGAACACAACTACATGTTTATAGCTTCTACACAGGAGATAATTTGTGATAGTGGAACATAAGTGCAAAATAGTACTTCAAATTATAGGGTTATATACTTGCCTCTGCCTCTAACTTATTCTCATCCTTAGGCAAGTTAGATAAACTCTCTGGGGCCTGTTTCCTTATCTGTAAGATCAAGACGGTGAGTTGGTTCCCTTTGGGCCCTTTCGGCTATTACACCCCACGGACACATAGATTTTTGTTGTCACTTTCAATCAAGCTTAATATTCTTCAAGAATCCATCTTTTCACCTTTGGATAATTTTGTAGGCCTTAAATTAATGTCTATACCTCATGGTCTCAATATTCCCCAGTCTTTATTCTAGTTTTATACTTAGAGTCAGCAAAGGGTCTATTTTTAGCAATTTCCCAAAGGAATTGGAAGAGTGTCTCATCTTTGGCTCATTACCTCTGAGAGCCTGTTCACTGATGCCTGCTGTTTTACACTCTGTGCCCAGCTCCTGCATGTAATTGTCACCAAGGTCAATACAGGTTCATCACCTCTGTCGAATGGGGGAATCAAAATGAGTTTTCTCATGTCGAAAGCTGACTTGGATTTGGGTCCCTAGGGCTGGACATTATTCAGCACTGACTAAATAAGGAAAAGCCACACTAAACAGCTACAGAACACACACACACAGGAGCTTAGTGGTTACGCTTTCATTTCTACCTCTTCCAAATTAAAATTCTTAGTAAAAGGAAATCATGGCTTCCTCCAGACATAGGGTTTCATAGTACTTGTGCTTATATCAGAAGAAGCCAAGCAGGTCCTCAGGTTCTTACCTACTGTCTTCTTTCTATGAAGCTGCAGGCCTGGTATCCCAGTTGGAAGGGCAATGAGACAGTGGAGGTGGAAATAATGAATTAGAAGCAAATGACTCAGTAATGGTTTGGGTTTCCTTCAATAGTCAAGATAAAGTAGACTCTGCTTCCTATTTCACAGATGTTCAACTATAGCTCCATAATAAAGCTTAATATAGTCTCAAATCATGCACATGTACTGGCCATGACATAGGCACTCTGCTGAGATCTTGGCAATCTTGGTAATATCCAACACCCTCTTGCTCCATCTCTAATTTCCTATCTCTGTGAACCCCGACTTATTTCTGCTTTTGATGCACAGATTTGAATTGAAGACTATTCTCTAGAATACTGAACCTTGATTTTTTCTCAGATGTTGTTTTTGTTTGTGGATAAAATCAGGAGAAAGCTTTGACTATCCCCCAACTGTCTCAGTAAAAAACAGACATTTCACTTTGTAATTTGAAGTTTTCAAATTGATTTTCTAGGTAGAAATGCAAATCCATGAGATTTTTTTTTAATAAAACTTTTGCTGCCCTTTGTAGTGAAAGGCAAAAAAATATATTTACTTAAGGTATGCTGTGTGATAAGGATCAAACCAGATATATGATAAATACTGCTTCTCTAGTCTTCACATAAAGTAAATTATGAACCTGCTTTACAGGTAATAAAACTAAGATGTTGGAAGATTATAAATTTAAGGTTTCTCAGCCCATAAAGGAGTATTACTATATTTCGAAATCATGTGTGGCTTGAAACCTGGGCTCTTGCCATCAGCCTGGTTATGGTAGTTCTAACTTGCTCATCTAATGCCATTATCCAGTTAGGCTAACCTTTGAGGATATCACTAGCTACCTGTCCCACTGCTTGTTCCTTTTGCCAGTCTGCTATTACTGACAATTCTCTGGACTCTTTTCACTTCTCCCTGATGTTAACACACTCAGGGTCATGTATTTGATTCTTCCTATGACCTCTGGAGCCAGTATACTTGGCTTTTCCTAAAGACTTGGAATCACTTTGAATTGTTGGTACTTTGTGCTGTCTCAGAGAAGAACTCCTACTAGGCCAAGATTTCTCACCAGGCCATGAGTGTGATCTACCTTTCGTTAGCCGGGACTTTGCTGAATCAAGGACCTGGACAGCTGAAAAGTGGGACAATTTACGCACTGTCCATACACCTTCTCTGTTTATTTACTTTTACATCTTTTTAAAATGTTTTTATCTCTATTTATTTATTTTAAGGATGTCAACTTGTCAACTTTCAGGTTTCTTTTTAGTCATTGTCTTTGGAAAGCCAAGAAATTTTGCAGACTCTGATACAGCTGAATATCATCAACTAGAAATATCATTTTGGGGAAGAGAATTCATATATTTCACTCCTTTTTTATCTGTATTGAACTGCAAAGGGTGGAAAATTGAATCATATGCTACTATCCGGCCAACAAATATGCCCATGCTAGCAATGCTTTATGATGGCTTTTCAGAGCTGTAGCAAGTCCAATCCATGATTAAATACAAATTTTAACCTTCTTGCTTCACACAGAAAATGAGATTCGTGCTGTGGACTTTTTTCTAAAATGTTGAATCCAGCAGAAATTCTCATCTTGCCATCCAGTTTTCCTTTCCACTATTTCTATTTGCCTTCCATTAACATAATGTTGAAAAATGGAAGCCACTAATATGTTTTTTTCATAACTGAGCAGTGAGAGAAATGGAATATCCTGCACTCTTTTCAACTGCTTATTACTTTAGGATGGGGCAGTGTGGCACGTTAAATGATAACATATTGATTTTTTGTGAGCTTACTGTCTTTCTATATCCCCTATTTCTAACCATATATATTATATGAGGAGCATAGCATTCTGAAATGTATATTACCATTATGTGTAAACTCATATATCACTGAAAAGTGTGTACATGACATCTAATAAGTATCCTGCCTCTTTTGAAAGCCTCTTACTTAATAGGTCTTATCTATATTCTATGTAGACATATTTCCCTGCCATAATTCACACTGCATAGAGATTAATGCCCTAATCCAGCTTTAAACAAAATTTCTTTATAGTGTTAAGATATCCTGATATGAGGACAGGCATTTTAGAAAAGTCATGTTTAAATAGTTAAGGAAGCTCTAACATATCCAGCCTCTGAGGCTAAACAGTGGCTCTTTGATTAAAAAAAAAAAAAAAAACACACACTTGTACTGGCTCAAAATGCTCAGATATTTCAAATGGATATATTCAGGAATTTGCATAAGAAACTTTCTTTCAGAGTCACAATAGTACACATGTAATAAGTTCCTGTGGATTGTGAGTCTGATAGAGTCCAAATGTACTGTGTCAATGTACATTTTTACCCAAAAACGTATATTCAAATCAAATGTGTAAAAGACAAAGTGTGTGTGCACTGATTCAAATGCTGGTGGAGATATGAGTTAATTTATGTGAAATGACTCACTGAATGTGTTTAATCTTCTCAAGCAAGAAAATAAAACAATAACCAAACCCCCCCCAAAACTGACCATGTATTTACCATTAACCTGGCTGCCAGCCTGTGATCAGTGTATCATCACTTTCTTGGTTCAATCATGATTACATTTACTTACTGAAATAGCCCTGCAGGGCTCTGGGTTTTTAACTTAGAGTGGAATAAACCTGAGCTTGTAAAGAAGGTAAGTCACAGCTTCGGCAGCATGGCTGCAAGTCATATATATGTGTGTGTGTGTGTGTGTGTGTGTGTGTGTGTGTGTGTGTGTGTGTGTGTGTGTGTGTGTGTGTGTGTGTGTGTGTGTGTATATATATATATATTTAACGTATGGGGGTATACTAGGACAGAGATATATGCTGAGAAGGCTTCCCCGGCTCCCACAAAAAGCATATAAATGAAGCTCTATGAAATAGTTCTAGGAATACATCCTGGTGGCTGACAGTGTCCTTCTAGAATAGGCCTCTCCAGACACAGATGAATGAAATGCTCTGGTGCTGAAGTCTGGGTCCCAGGAGCTAGCACTAGGACAGGACATCCTAGATCCCACCTCAGCTAGTCTAGATTGGAAAGATTTGGGGGGAGGGGAGAGTAACAAAAAGGTCTCTGATCAGAATATGAAACAAAATAATTGCAATAAAAAAGTAAGAAGTTTTCTAAGGACAGCACGAAGGCTACAAATGGGGAACAAAAACAATGTCTTAGAACCAGGTAGAACTGGTCTCCTATATTTTTTTCCTGGACTATCACCCTCTTTCTCCACATTACTTAGTCATCTGTTTGAGAATCACAGAATGTGAACAAAAGCAACCTATCTTGAGTGATTTTCCATTCATAGAAGGGTGAGGCTTGTTTAAATAAAACAGTGACTGGAGCATTCATTTTCACCAAGGCTGGTGTTCTCTGCATGGTCTTAGATGAACACCCATGAGATCTTGTTCTCTGACTTTCACTTGGCAAGTTTCTTGTGGTTAACAGAGCCTTTCTAAACAGAATTGACTGTTTTTCTTCTTTCTTACTCCCAATCTCTTTCCAGTCCAACATCATCTTCTAAGACACCAGGTAACAGTCTTTAATATCTAGTCACTCATGCCCTCAAATACTATAGTCTCAACCAAAGCTATACATGAGACTAACACTGAACATCTCAATGTATGTTATTTAGACTGGGCTCTATCAGAAGCAGATCCTGGGTGAATGTTCAGTAGTACTGATATGTATTAAGGAAATGCTCCCAGGAGGAACTAGGAAGGAAATGTGGAGGGCCAGAATAGGAAGGGGAGAAACCAAAGGTGTGATTTCAGATGAAGTCCCGCACGCAATGTGATCCCCAGTAGGGCTTAGAAGAAGAAGAAATTACACCTGAGTTTGTGACACTTTGAGGCAAAGGAGATGGGCTTTTGTACTCCCCCACCGACTTTGGTTATGGGATACCCTGTGTTGGGAGGAGAGGGTAGTAAAACTCTCAGTTACTTCTGTATCTTCCCTCGGTTTTGGAGTTTCTCATGCCCAGGAGCCAGCCCCAGAAGGTACCAGTGCTTGCTGTTAACAACAAAGCACACAGAAGTTGAGTAATGGTTTCAAAGGTGTGAGAAAATAGATCTCATGAATCTAAGTTGGGTACCAACCAAGTTCCACGATTAGGTGTATTTAATTTTCAGAAAATAATATGAGTTCCAGGTGACTGAGAGGTGGGGGGGGGGCACACCAAACTATAATCTTTTATGTAGTTATTGTATTACAATCCACATTTTCCAGAAGGGGAATGTGAGTCAAAGTGGGCAGTTTCCCCAAGTCACACAGCTTAGGTCAGGACCCACATACTGGACTAAATTAAGAACCTGGCATCTTTCTCCTAGTCCCCTGTGCTACTCTCCATATATGATGCTTGACATCCACTGGATATCTTTATAGTTGCCACAGATACTATTTAGAATCCTGAATGGCAATGATGTCCATATGGTATGAGTAAGAGTTAATCATGTTCCAATCTTCTGATGAACTCTTACTGTTTCACTTCAGTGGGAAACAGACAGCCTGAAATGAAAGTGAATGTCAAAAGAGAGCTGCTGATTCTAAGACAGCACTTGATGCTGAGAGCAGCTGGTTCTAAGTTCATATTGAATTTCTTTTCCTTTTTTTTTCATCAGAAGTTTTAACATTTGGATCAGGCTGTACATTATTAGCCACAGTCTATTTTAAACGGAAATATTGAGTAAGCATACCCTCTAAACTGTTTTTACAGTAAAAATAAGCACTTTAATTATATTAAGCATTGATAGACACAAACTTTTTAGTGATTTCCATATCTCTTTCCAATCCTTATCTTCAGGATTTATATTCATTGTAAATAACAGAATGATGATTTCTCTTTTACCAGAATTGTATTTCTGTCATGACACAGATCTTCTTGTTTTTACCCAAATTATCAAAGTTTGATTATATTCCCTGTTAACATTTTCCTGCATCATTATTCTGCATATTTATGTCTGCTTTTCTGTTTTCTTTTTGACTATTATTTAGAATTTTAATTCAGCTTGCCAACAACTTGGCACTTAAATAAATTTGATATATCCAGGAAAAAAGAAAACATTGGTAGACAGAGAGAGATCTTTGTGCAGAAAAGGCTGCTTTGGAATGAGAGTAGATCAGACCTACACTAAAATAAGTACCATTTTTATTCAAGTAAGTGGTGGGTTTAGCACCTTTATAGAAACTAGAATAAGATTCAGTAAATTTAAGTACCTTGATGTGGATGGCCACAACTGCCTCTTGCATTATTGGAACCAGACTAATTGCTTCAGCTACGTTTTTAGGCTCAAGTCTGTGAAATGCTTCAAATTCTTCTCACATGGGATGTATGGTTCACAGAGTCACCAAGTTTAGAGAAGGAAGGAGCTTTAGGATCTATCTGGCTCAGCAGATCCCATAGTCCATGTAGGTAAACTGAGGTTCAGAAATGAGAAATAACTTTCCTACAGGGACATAACAAATGTGATGTCATCAGAAGTTCTTGCAAAGAGTGACCCTTCGAAGACGTATTCCTCCTATGTAATGGCAGAGATTACTAAATTTCATCATGATTCTAAAGCATCAAACCAATTTCAGGTTCATTCTCCTCCAGTCCAGTCTCCATATTGTACAAAGTTTGGTTTAAATACTTTAATACCTTTATTTGTAGTTATTGTGGCTCTTCCTTATCATGTACCTCTGTACCTTTCTTATCTCCCCTCCTAACACTACCCACCATCCCTCCATTCCAAATATACCAATAAACACATATATATCAAATGTTTAAAGTTCCTTCTTGCCTCCATGCCTTTTGTACTGGCTATTCTCTCTTATAAACACTTTCTGTATTCTCTCTGGCTTTACCTGGCTAAGATAAATCTAATAAACATAGAAATGTTTCTGTCCTTTGTGTTCTCATAACCCCTGCTTATATTTCTACCAGAGTGTATATCACTGACTATTGTGATATTCTGCTGACATCTCTGTTTCCATCAGTAGGGTGTATATATCCCCAGAGTGAAGTCTTATCCAAATCTCACTGGATCATAGTACCTGGCATATATGAAATGTTCTGTGTGTTGATTACTGAAAATATGAAAATGATAATGTTCACACTGTTGACATACCACTCCTCCCTGGAAGGTTCAGAAGAGTCACTTGAAAATGACCATGAAATGTAGGGGTTGTGGGTAGTAAGTGTGATTAATAATCCTCTGACTCTGCTAACTCACTCTGCTTAATATCTCCCGGTCTTTTGGAGTCCAGTGATCGAAGATTCAGATTCTGAATCTCATTGTGATACTGCTAAACACACACAACCACCCCACTGGTAGGCTGACGGGTGCTTAAAGGCAGAAAAATATTGTTATATATATTTTGTACCATGCATTGTCCAGGATATTTTTGGTGCAAGCAACAACTAGTCAATTTGTAAAAGAGAAGTTCTGGCTCATCTGATTGGGAAGTTTAGAGTTGTCACAAAGAAAATCATTGCCATATTGAGCACCCCAAGTGGTATCCTTGGTATTTGCTCTCCCCTCTCAACTCTGATGCTCTTGGTTAGTTTTACTACTTAGATGGGATCTCTCCACACGGTGATGAAGATATCCCCCAATGAGCCTGTATTTGCCTACTCCCAATTTAGGAACTCCAGTAGAAAGATTCAATTTTCCTGCTATCTGCGACACAATCCTCCCAAGGAAAATCCAATTGATATGGCTTCGGCTATACTAACTTCAGAGACCATCCCAGATCACATAACTATTCCTGTTGCATAAGAGGTGAAGAAAAGGCAGTCCCTCTAAGACCACAACAGTGATATGAGGAGTGTTTCATCTTAGGAATGGATAAAGGGTGGTGTTTCACTAGGTTTATCTTATGACTGATTAAGTGCCTAACATATATTTTAAAAGAATGTGAAAGGAAAGAAGAGGAAATATGGCCAAGACTATTACCCTATTATCGATCAAATATTTATGACCTTGTCTTCAATTTGTGCAGGCACTGTGCTGGACACTGGGATTAGAATGGTCCTATTTTCAACAGGACTATCTTTGGAGATAGGGAATCTAAAGGCAAATGATGCCCTTGTTTCAATAAACAATTTCCCAAGCTCACAAATTCTTATATGAGTGTACTCCCCCACATACATATGTACAGTCACAAATACATGCAAAGTGAATTTCCACACACATCCATAGGATTCACATAATATCGGAGAGAAAACTCCCTGTCGTAAGTGGTTGTTTAGTTTAATAAACACATACCATCTTGGTCAATTATCAAGATGCCTACCTGGGCCTATAACCATCTTTTTATATAGCACACAGTGGACTGTCATTTGGTTATTTTGGACTGTGATGATGTCAATGAAAGCTACTCAAGGAGATATATTTAATGATTCACACTGAGATATGTTTAATATATCAGATATTGGTTTGGAAGCAGGTGAACTAGAGGATATACAATCCTGAGCTAGTTATTAAAATGGAGGCTAGTGTCAATTCTATCTCTTACTAGTTATGGGACCATGAGAAGTCATTTTACCCCTAACTGCTACTATTCTCCATCAGTGAAATGAGAATAATATCTGCTTAATGGAGCTGCTATCAGCAAGGTATAGATCCAGTAAAAGAGTGAAAAGAACTACTACATTGCCTGTGTGTTTATAGACTAGTAATATTTTTATTAATTTCAAGATTATGGCTAAAATGTTTAATTAATATTTTCTCTCACCTGTTGTTTATGTCTTAAATGTTTCTAGTGCAGGTTTACAAATGTTCTTCATCACGTTTCTCTTTCTGAAAATAAGTGAAATGGATTCAGAGAGAGAAAGAGAGATTGGAGTGGGAAATCTGTGAAAGGGTAACTCATGCATCTGAGACACATGAAGTTGCAAATATTATTCAGCATCATTAGTACTATTTCCCACCGGAGATGCGAAGAAGTGCTAGTCATACTCACTCACAGATTAACCTAATCACAGAATGTCTATGCCGGGAAGACCATTAGACGCTCAGGATGGGGAAATGTACGGCACACCTCCTGTTCTCACGGCAGACATATCTAATCCATCTTTCCATGCTCTTCTTCACAGTTAGGTTCTACATCTCCATCCAGGGCTTTAGGCAATGAGACTTCTTCTTCAGAAAGCCAAACAAATAGTGCCCATCTGCTATACCAAACTGATCCAGCCTGTACACAGTATAGATGTAAATTCCAATACATGGAGAATCAATTGCCTGGAGGCCAACAGCAAGATACCACAACAACAGATGCAGAGCCACAGTTAGAATAGAGGCTTTCCTGATTCCCAGTTATGAGGAAAAGGATTTAAAACAACGTCACAAAGCCAAAACAAATGTTTGGAACAAAAATGCTTGTGGTGACCTTCAGACATTTGTCCCTTGGGGCATCAGAGAAAAATCCTAGCCAGCTGAGCAGTGAGTGTATCTTGGATAGCAATGTCTTTGTTAGTTACGGAAAGAAGAAATAAACAAAAGGCAAAGTATATACTGTAAATAAATCATGTAGGAAGGGAAAATAGTCAACCATAATTTGACTGAGAGGAAAGTAAGTTCTACTTTTATTTTTTTTTAATTTAAAAGTTAATAAGGAAGGTTCTCTGAGCTGAGGGGTTTTCTGATAAGTTGGAGACATGATTTAATTACAACTTGGACTGTCTAAGAAGAATAAAGTGACCTTGATAATAGGTCCAACTCAATGTTTTACAATAATAGTGTTTTCTCTCTTTTTAAAACCTCTGTTAGAAGCAGATACTGCTATGGGTATCATCCATATGTCATGTATCACCTAACAACTGTCCTATTTTAAAAATTTACAAATTGCACAAATAACTAAGCCTTAGGTTGGAGAAATGACTCACCCAGGGTCATTTAACTGGTGACAGAGCCAGGGATAGAGCATTGATCTACATGATTCCATTGCCTATGCCCTCCCCAACAAGATGAAAGCACTGAATCTTCATTCCCACCCTCCCTCTTTTTTTATTTTTGGTGCACATTACACTAGATTAGTTTATAATGTGTTCAATTATAGTGCATTTTATATAAATAGATGGCAGCACTTATTTCGACTCAGAACACATTGACACAAAAGAATACATACAGGTACCAGCCTCTTAGTTATTTAAGACCAAATAAGAGATTACTGGTTGAAATTCTTTTCAAAAATTTTGAAATTTTGGGTGTGTAAAATATAAATATGTTAATAAATCTAAAATTCTGAAATCCTCATTAGATACTAAATATGTACTATAAAGTTAGTTTTTTACACATTATTTTATATGTGTTATTGATTATATGAACATTATCGGGTTGTTGTAATTTATAGAATGCCTCCTCACTAAACACACATTCATAGAACTGGTTTGAGTTTGCAGATGAGGCGTTGCAAAGTTCATGGGCATGGATGTCATATAGCTCTGCCCACCTAACACATGTGAGAAACCCTCTTCTGTAAATGGGAGCAATGATGCCTGCATTAAAGAAAAGTGATATGGATAGATAGGTAGATAGATAGATAGATGAAATGAGATAAAGTGTATAAAAGTATCTGGCTCAAAATGTATATTAGCTATCTTTGGGACAGCCAGGGATTCTAAAGATAGATGAGAGAACTGAAATCCACAGAAATGGAAAAATGTTGCCACAGAGAAGAAAGGACATGGGTTTCACAGTGAGACAGAATGTGTGGTGGAGATACAGAATGGACATTATGTTTCCAGTGGACATTATGTTTCCAGTTAGTGAATAAGGACTCAACAAAAAAGGCAGCCATTGTTAGAAAGGAACTCTCCAATGTTCACGCATAGGAGGTAGCAAATATTTACTACTGGATCCTATGTTTTCTTGACACCAACCTCCTGTCCAGCTGTACCTCCCACCATGTGAACCGAAACTATTAAATTTCTGTGCAATTCAACCTTTTTCAAATTCGTTGAATGAGCCTTGTTGCCTTTGTCACATGGCCTTTGCGTATGTTGCGTCGTCCATCTGATATTCATTTCATGGATCTACTCAACCATAACCTAATCAATTTTTACTGTACTTGTGCATCTCATCAGAAAAATTACTTCCTCCTAGAAGGTTTCATGGATTCCACTTCTGAGGCCAAATACTCTTAGAGCACCATGTGTTTCCTTCAAGCATTTATCAAAATTAGAAATCTATAGTTATTAAGATGAATATATATTAAAGTATATATATTAAAGTAAGCCCCATCACTAGTCTGTAAGCTCTAAGGACCAGGTCCTCAACTAGATGTTTCATTTTCTTATCTCCAAACACCTAACATAGTGACTAGTGCATAATATGCACTCAAAAAATCATTACTGAAAAAATAAAGGAAATAGATTTGCACCCAGTCCTCCCAACTAAGTAGGCTTTCTCCTGCATTTCATTTATTTTTAATAGCTGCACTTTTACATCTTCGGAGAAGCGGCAGCCTTCTACTTCCTCTTACCTGCCTCATGGTACACAGAAAGACCCTGATGGGCTGGCCAGAGAAAGCCAGGCATGGATACTACTTAACACATGAAACTAATGTTTTGTTGAATTAGCTGATTGATTAATCAGAGGTATTTGTGAATGTAGATGTTGCTCTGATATCTGACTTGAAATATTTGTGGAAAGTTCATGCTCATTCACTGGTAAGCCCTCCCCAGTCGATCTCATTACTGCAGAGATAGATGTGGGGCAGAGAAATCAGGGGTATTGAGACATGTGGTATAACAGCTTCCACCTAATGTTCTGAACAAATAAATAGATACAGGATCTAGAAACTAAATCTTGTAGTGTCATGAACCTAAATTATTAAAAAAAAAACCCAACTATCTGAAAAACTGATCTCAATGCTGAAATCCCTTTTATTTTTTGAGGAGAGGGGGGAAAAGAGAAAATTTTGCTAAATCCAAGAGGGCAAAGAGTGGAATTCCAGTTCAGATAATTACTCCAACTCCATTGTAGCCTGTTGACAATATCTACCTAAATTCATCTTAGAGCTGAATTTGACAAGGTGTAGTGCTCTTTGCAAATAAAATGTTTCTAGATAGTTATGTAACTGGTCGATCCACAAGTTTATCTACAGCATGCACTATAAGTGTTTCTAAATATTGCTAATTTTTTGCTAAATTGCAAGGCACAAGTTAGGTTTTATCACTCCCTGAACCACTGGCTAAATAGTGGTGCTTTGAAAATATTTTAACTCTTAGTTTTTATCAATCGATCAACTTCACCTAGAAGGAAAAAAGAAAGAAAGAAAGAAAGAAAGAAATTGTGAACAGAAACTTAGCAGAAAAGCATTCAGTAAATATTAGGCATTTTATATTTTATATTTCATATATCGAGACTAAAAACATCTTTTAATAACTGGCTGTCAACGGTTATATTTAGGTGGTAAGTCGTGGTATTTTCTTTTACTCTTATTTTTCCTTCTGGGTTTTCTGATGCTCTCTAATAGATAGCTGTTACTTTTCCAACCATACAAATGCCTATAAAAAATATCCCCTTTAAATTTCTCTAATACCACCTGCACTGAGGACCTTCATTGATTTCTATCAGGGCTATATGGGTACATGGAAAATTTGTTACAATCATACAATAAAATGCCTTCTGATATAAGTTTCAAGCTCACGTGCTATTAAAGTGAACTGCTAGCAAGTGTCAGTCCAACTTTAGAACAGACCAAGAATATTCAGTTTCTAGATACCTAATGGGCACCATATGCTATGCTGATGTGAGCAAACTGATTGTTCCTTAGGCAAACCTACTATGTAGAAGGCAGGGCAATCTATTCCGGGCAATCCCAGCTTACAAAATGGAAAAATCTTGACACACTTAACTTCCCTAGGGCCTATGGATCACGTTTTGTCCTCTAATACCAACAGCATCTTGCACTATAAATTCACCAAGTATATATTCAATAAATATTTGTTGAATGAATGCTTGATGAACAAATATTGGGAGAAAACTATAGAAATATTTAAAGAGGCATCAAGTCTGTAATGCTATGTTAGACCTCTATTTTTAAACTCTTCCAAGAACTTTGGATGAGTTATCCAGGCAGCTGTCCACTTCCCATATGACCAAGTGCATGGAAGTAGAAGACATATGGCTAAGGTTAAATGGGCAGCCTTCAGCTTTATAGCCCAGTGAATATGATGCATCAGGCAAAGCCTGGTGGTAAGGATTCAGTGATCTTGGCCTTCCCATCACTAAGGCAACCTAACAAGTGAGACTGTCTCTGTAACAATTAATTTGCAAATATGACATTGTCCATAAGCCTTTTTTGTATCAGGGACTTTATAATGTACACATATTTATCTGAAAGTATTGATGGATTGCTTTAAAATTTCTATTGAGTACTTAGAGATCTAGTTTCCTGTGATGATTAATTTTATGTGTCACCTTGACAGGGCCATGGAGAACCCAGATATTTGGTTAAACATATTTTATGGATATGTCTGCGAGGGATGAACATTTGAATTAGTAGACTCTGTAAAGTAGATTACACTTCCCAATGTGGTGGGTATTATCCAATCCATTGAAAGCCTAGAGTTGAAGCCTGAATAGGAAATAATTCTTTCTTTCTGCCTTACCGTCTTGAAGCTGGGCATCAGTCTTCTCCTACCTTTGGACTCAGACTCAGACTGAAATACCACTGATTCTCCTAGTTTTTAGGCCTTTGGACTCAGATTGAAATGATATCATTGGCTTTACTGGGTCTCCAGCTGGCCAAGTGCAGATCTTGGACTCCTCACCCTCTATAATAATATGAGACATTTTCTTACAGTAAATCTCTTTGTTTTTGCAAAGGGCTTTGTAAAACAGATCATATAATGCTAATTATTATGGACTAATCCCAAATTATTCTCATATGTATATAAGGACTGAAATTGTTAATGGTGACAAACAATGCAAAGAACATGTGAGTAATGAAATACTTTAAAATGGTTATGATAACTGAGTTGAATAATCAAGAAAGTCCAGAATCATAAAGTTCATTGCATGCTTTGTATCACAATTTTCAAGTTATCTTTCTCCGTTCTGAGGCATAGTATATCTGGTTTTGAAGTTTTCTGTTATTTATAGAGTGTGTCCTCCAAGAAATCCCAAGGTATCCATTCTGAGTCCAAATGCTCAGAGAGTGGTATCCTGGACTGTTTTTGAGCCGGAGCTCTCTCTCATTTATACAGGTATCTCAAGAACTGGACACATAGATGTACTGAGAGAATGTTGAACAGACAAAGTAACTTTCTTTCTGTTATTAGTCAAACTTTTTTGAGGCTGTTTGCTTAACAACTTTTATAAGATAATTCCACTTTCATTGGAATTGAAATAATATCCTGTATTATGTTGCATTTCTGGTTTGGACAACATCCCTACTAGGTTGCTTTCTCTGCATGCATATTCTACCCCAATTACCACATTCTAGAGACAGAGTTCTTTTTTTCCCCCCCAGGTTAAGTTCTTTGTTATCTAAATAAGAATAGGAGGGGGAGGAAGAGGAAGGGGGAGGAGGAGAAATAAATTTCCTCTGTGACTGAACTAGTAATTCTGCTAACAGTCTTCATTTATTTTAGGTGCCTTGGTCCATTTTAGGTACTAGGAGGCAGGTAGTAATTTGGTAAAAGAAAAATAAGCTCTCAGTTCTTTCACTTACAAAGGGAGTTATCACTGTGAACATGCACAGTATGCCAGACAATGTCTTAGAGACATTTTAACATGAAGCATAATAGCTATTTTATTGAGCACCAAGATTGTACAGGTAACTTTGTTTATGTATAAAATATCTGAAATTCTCACCCCCAAATCATTTTAATTCTTACTCTTTTGCTGAGTAAACAGAAAGTGGTTACTATAATGTTAAGATCACATTGCTAGAAGTTGCTAAGATCAGTTTGGAATATACAACATTTTGTTGTGAAAACCCAATTTCGTTACATCCTATGAACTTGTTTTGGCACTTGCTCAGCTGGTCTGCTTTACTGCCTTCAGTAGGGTAAAGTCTTTACTTAAGTTATTGGCAGTTTTCTCATTGGCAAGCTCACCAAGATGATGACTTGCCTGCATGACTCTGAATCTTTCTTTCATATCCTTTTATTTTGTTTGCTAAGAAATTAACAGATTAATTTGCTAGAAAAATAGGAACATTAAGAAAAGCTATGGGTTCCTTTGCCAGAGTTTCAAAGTGATTTCATCTCTGTAGGGTGTTTAGGTCCATCTAGTTAAATCTTTATGTCAACAAAATTAGAGTATGCCTCACAGGTTATGCCCTTACATTCTTCTTCTGAAAAGAAAGTCTTGTGGCTTTGTGATTTTGAAGCAACATGCTTAATTATCCTGAACTCAGTTTCCTCTCTTGCATCAACCTCTCAGGCCACTGGAGAGGATATTAGATAATTCACATGAATGTGCTTTGCATATGAAAGTTACTTGAGAAATATCACTTTTCTCTTTTTTCTCCTTCGTAGGACAACTAGGTAACTATCATTGGTAGGCCTGCCTTTGTATGTTTGTGTGCGGGGGGGGCATGGGAGTATCACTATTCAAGTTGCTCTATAGCACAGAATATTTGCTATACATATTCATTTTGATTTTTTGATGTTATCCTTAGTGGCAAGAGTCATGTCCTTCATTTTACAAAGCAGTGGGATTCACACAGTTAGGAAGTGACAGAGCTTAGGTTCAAAAGCACATCTGTCTGCCTCCAAAGCATTTCTGTTTATCACACAATATCCCTCTCCATGGAAAGCATAGCCACATTTTTAAAAATGCTAGATCATAATTAATATGTTATTTTTTAACAAATCTTCCAGAATTATATAACATGAAAAACTAGTGTTTTGCCACAAATTCCACTCAGATCATGTACTTTGCCAATGAAACAGTCAGTATCCATGCAATGTTCAGACTTCTTTCTTATGCATTGAGAACCAATTCTCACATTGATATCACCTCTTGTCTCTTTTAATACATTAGAGAATAATTGACACTAAACAACTCATCTTATTTTCATTGAGAGATATTTGTTACTTTTCAAATTCCAAATCTACTCAAAAAGAAGTTACTCTAATTACAAAAGATCACTTAATATAGACTAGAGTTTCTACATATATAGATTTATGTAATGCTAAAATCTTTGCTTATTCAATGAATATTTATTGAGTACCTTCCATATTTCCAGTGCTGTTTTAGACCCGAGGGATATAATTATTAGCAAATAGACTTGGCTTTTGCCCTCACATCTGTAATAGGCTAACAGTGATTAAGACATCAATCAAATTAATTATGCACAAGTGTAAAATTCAGCTAGAAAAGTGTTGTGGTGATGTACGTGTTGGTGTGTGCCCCTCAAAAGAGGATTTTTCCTAGTCAAGGAGATCAGGGAAGCTTTGCCTGAGGAAGCAGTGATGGAGCTAAGGTCTTAAGAATTAGCAAAGTTAATTCGTTGAAGAAAGGAGGAAAAACAACTTTGAGAGAGTGGGAAGAGAATGGGAAAAGAGCCTGTGATAAGAGGGAACAGGTTGAGTCAAATGACAGGGAGAGGGTGGAAGAAACATAGGTTGGCATGACACAGTATAACAGGAAGAAAAAGCCCATTCTCTTAGATCAGAAAAAGCTTCTTCCATTTAAACTGAGAAGCTGACATTTAATGATAACTTTCCCCTATTTTACTTTTAAAAAGTATGTATCAGAACAAAACTGAAAGCTAGCTTCGATGCACAGTGTGTAAGCAGACTAACTGTGCGATTAAAAAAGTAACAGGAATAATGCAATAAAAATGTGGGTGTTCATAAACCTAATTATATAGTGTTCCAAGTAAATGCCCTGGGATTTACATGACATCAGATATTTTTAGAAACCTCAGATCAGCAAATGGTGAGACTTAGAAAGAGAAAGAAAGAAAGAAGACTTAAAAATAAGTCCCCTTCTACATAGTCTACTAAGGCCGTTTGCTGGATTTTCCTCTGGCGAGGAACACATACCTTCGAATCGCAGATGACTGGAGAAAATCTCCCGTTCGCCCAATGCATGCCAAATGAGAACTGTAATTAACTTACTCGGTATAATAGAGGAAAAAAAAAAAAAATCAGCAGGAAGGTGAAAACTAATGTGCTTCACCCGGTGAATCTATCCCCAAGCCTCTTTCCCATCCTTGGAGTGCTGTTTATGGGGCTAGTTTTAATACTTTATGTTGTGATATTTATACTTATGTAGCTGGATTTAAAAGATGAAGTGATGTGACTGCCATCAAACTTTAAAAAGTTCAATTTGATGGAACTGACGATGTTTAGAGTTTCCTTTCGAGTACCCTCTGTAGCTCAGTTTTGGGTCCCTGGAAGGAATTTGCTCTCCTTTTATATGAAAACAAAAAGTGCAGGTGTGTAGCTGGGGATGCAACGATCACCTGGTGCATGAAGAACGGCATCTTTAGACTCTCGAATCTGAATTGAAGTTGAAACAAGATGGACTATCAAGATCTGAGTTCTAGTTTCTTTATTCATACATAAATGTTTTCCACTGTAAAGCTAATGACTATAGAATCAGTGAAAAGAGAGAAAACAAATCACCATAGTTAATATTGTGGTATGCTATACTTGAAAGTTTTTAAGAATATAGATCCTAGGGGCTTCCCTAGTGGCACAGTGGTTAAGAATCCACCTGCCAGTGCAGGGGACACGGGTTCAAGCCCTGGTCTGGGAAGATCCCACATGCCGCGGAGCAACTAAGCCCATGTGCCACAACTACTGAGCCTGTGCTCTAGAGCCCACGAGCCACAACTACTGAGCCCGTGTGCCACAACTACTGAAGCCTGTGCACCCTAGAGCCCGTGCCCCACAACAAGAGAAGCCACTGCAATAAGCCTAAATAAATTTATATATTAAAAAAAAAAGAATGTAGATCCTAAAAGTTCTCATGTCAAGGGAAAAAAACACATTTTTTCTCTTTTTCTTTCTTTTTTTTTTAAATTTTTGTATCTGTATGAAATGATGGATGTTAACCAAACACACTGTGGTAATCATTTCACAATATATAAGTCAAGTCCTTCTGTTGTACACCCATACTTTACATACTGCTGTATCTCAACTATATCTCAATAAAAGTGAGAAAAAAATCACCCTTAATCTCTCTACCTAATCACAAGCAAGAGAAATAATAATAATATTAACTGGAATTCATTGAGTACTACTGTGGACCTGGTCTTTCAAGTAAATTATTTCTAATCATGGTACTAACCTTGCAAAGTAGATATAACTAATATCCTCCTTTTACAGATGAGGAAAACTATTCAGAGGGATTACATGACAAGCCACATATATCATAGAACCATTAAGGGCAGAACCAAGTTTCAAAACAGAACTACCTTACTGATGCTTTTACTGCAGCATGTGACTTTCTAGTCTTTTATTCCCAAGTAACTACGTATCTTTTTAGCTGCATGTCTGTTCAGTTTTATTCTAAGCTTATCATTACATTATACATTAACTTTTACCCTTAATTTCTTAAATAGTGTGCTATTTATCTGTTATTACATGATCTCTATCATCATTTATATACACTAAAAAAGTATATACTTTAGTTTACCTAGCCTAATTTATAATTTGACCATCTTGCTTATTTTCCTTTTGTTTCTATAACATGGATAATTATATAATATTTTTATATAAAGCTTTTTCTGTATTTTGAATAATTTATGTGGGATGTCTTTCTAGATAAGAAATTACTTGGTCAAAAGGTATTATTATTTCTTTTTGCGGTACACGGGCCTCTTACTGTTTGGGCCCCTCCCGCTGCAGAGCACAGGCTCTGGAAGCGCAGGCTCAGTGGCCATGGCTCACGGGCCCAGCCGCTCTGCGGCATGTGGGATCTCCTGCACCGGGGCACTAACCCGCGTCCCCCGCATAAGCAGGTGGACTCTCAACCACTGCGCCACCAGGGAAGCCCCAAAAGGTATTACTAACCTTAGCTTTCTAGAATTTTTAAAATCTGGGGCCAAAATAATGAGACGTGCATATGACACAATTTATAGTAATATTTGATTAAACTCTGATTCTGAGCTTTCCAAATCCATCTATCAAACGGGTTGTAAAAGTTTACTTCATCAAAGTAGTTTTTTCATTTAAAAAATCTGTTATTTGTACTGAGACTATAAGTAGTCATCCTGTCTAGGTTCTTAAATTTAAAGGTACTCATCCCTTTAAGAAGCTAAAGAGATGACATATGTAATTTATGTTTCTCCTTGCCCATATCTTTCACACTAATAATATTTTAAACTGCTTGAATTAATATGGGAGAATTAAAAAGTAACTACTTAGCTAAAGTCACTAAAATACATGAAATCAATTTCTATTGCATAATGTAAATAAATGCTTTGTCCTATAATATTTACATTAACTAATTTTATCACAGACAATGTAGACAAACATTAGGTATGCCAAACTACAGGTATTATTTAATTTTGAATATTTTTCAAGGGCATGTGGTTAGAATGTATATGCATAGCTTTGTGTATCTGTGGGTGCATGAATTCTCCCTTTAGATCAGATTCCTGTCTTCCTAAGATAAATCTGAATCAGTATCAATATATCGACTAATATCTTCTATTCATTCTGTAAATTCATGAATCCAGTAAAGTACCTATTCTGTACAAGACACTCTGTCACTGTCTGGGAATTATGAAGATAAACAATTACTTTAGAATTACAAGTGTAAAATTTGTTTTGAAAATTTGTTCTTTGTGCAAGAATTTCAAATGCAATATTCCAATCTTCATATCCACACCACATATTGCTACCCTTATCACAGCTGAAAAAAAATGGAATAGTCTCTTATTCAAGATAACATAGCTATGGACTTCCCTGGTGGCACAGTGGTTAAGAATCTGCCTGCCAATGTAGGGGACACGGGTTCGAGCCCTGGTCCGGGAAGATCCCATGTGCCACGAAGCAACTAAGCCCGTGCACCACAACTACTGAGCCTGCGCTCTAGAGCCCGGGAGCCACAACTACTGAAGCCCGCATGCCTAGAGCCCGTGCACTGCAATGAAGAGTAGCCCCCAATCGCTGCAACTAGAGAAAGCCCACGTGCAGCAGCAAAGACCCAACGCAGACATAAAATAAATAAATAAATAAATAAGTAAAAGATAACATAGCAACATAGCTAGTAAGTGGATAAATAAAGATGTTTAAGTTAGAACTATATAGTTGCTAGCAGCAGAAATATAAACTGAACCATGGTGTGTGTGTGTGTGTGTGTGTGTGCGCATTGGAGCTAATATCAATAACCTATTGGTGAAAATCAAGCCACCTCAAAACTTAGTGATTTAAAACAGCAAAATTATTATTGCCCAAATGACTCTGGTGACCACAGCCAGAAAGGCCCTCAGGCAGGTAGATGATGTTGCTTGAATCCCATGTGCACCAGATTAGTAAGTGCTGAGGGAGTAGGGGAAAAATACACGAAGCATTTGTAACTCGTTGGATTGATTACTCTTGTGTTAAATTCTTTTCATTCATTCAATAAAACTAGGTTGAATATCTTTTAGATGACTGCTAGAGAGAATATAAAGGAAGACAAAATAGAAATGAAGGAGCAACAGAAAAGTACCTTAGTGGTAGTGTAAGGTGAAAATTTACTGTTAGGGATTCAGAAAAGCACATGCAGATGGCTTTGTGATTAAACACTATATGGTTCTGAGGGCACAGAAGCCTATGCGCTCTAGCTTATTCTCACACAGACAGGAAATGGACTGACTCATTTTTTGACACTCCAATATGAAGTTTATCTTCAAGAGGTTCTTATGAAGCTCACAGATAAGCAACGAAGAAAGTTTGATGCCACTCCACTTTGGGAATGCTTACTAAGTATTTATTCTCACTCGGTTACTTTGTTACTTCAAGTGTTAACTTCTCCAGAGTTAATACTTCAGTGTATTTTCCATTCAATATTATTTTTTATCCTCTTAAAAATAATTATATTGTAAAACCACTCAAAAGCTGTTAAAACAACTAGAAAACATTTCAAACTAAATGCATGCAACCTCTTTATTTTGCAGGCACTGTGTAACAGTAAAACAATACTAATGATTGTTGGTTTGTGGTATACTAAGTAGCTCTGAAAGAGTTCTCAAGGAAAAAATATAGAGGAGATATTCTCTGAAGTGTAAGCTTAAAGTCCAATTAGCTAAATCTTCCTTTCAGGGGGAAAATAGGAAGCAATTACAGTGGACACAGCAGGATGCAAAGTTTTACAGAATTGTTCTTACTGTTAAAGAAACAATCCAACTGAATGGTTCTATTAAAACAAGAGGCCAGGCAGGTTATATTCAACTTAGGACCAGGATTCTTACCCATCTAGACCTTTAAAGAAAGGAGCTTAAATTTGTTAGGAGAAACACTGACTGAAACCACCCACCCTGGCCAGGCAAAGACAGTAACAATATGCATGAGTTATTTTATGACAGAGATCCTGATAAGGAACATGGAACTAACAAGCCACCACCAACTGGAAGAATAGGGGAAAGGTCAAAAGGAGAGAGGAGACACCAGTCCACATGTCCTACCAACCTCCAAGAATCCTTCTCGCTGGAATCCATCCTGGCTGAGTGATGCGCGGGCCACCAGGAAGGACCCTGAGGCAGAATGATTGGCCAGAGACAACCCGAAAAACAATCCCATCACCATAAAACCCGAGACTGCAAGCCACGTGGCAGAGCAGTCCTCCTGCGTTCCCATACCCTCCTGCTCTCTGCCCGGTGCACCTTCCCAATAAAGTCTCTTGCTTTGTCAGCACGTGTGTCTCCTCAGACAATTCATCTCCGAGCGTTAGACAAGAGCCCACTCTCAGCCTTGGAAGGGGTCCCCCTCCCTGCAACAAATGGCAACTCTGGTGGGATCTCTTCTTCGCTATGACTGACTGCCTGACTACTCGAGGTACTCGGGGACCAGCTCACCCACCGTCAGACCAGACCCAGTGGCCACAACTGGGACCCTTTTGTCCCTGGTCTCCTCCTGACGCGGACGACTGGCCAGAGTGCCCCGACTGGGTAAGGAACAAGAGATTTTGTTGACTTCTTTCCCTTTCTCTCTCTCTTTCCTCTTTTCAACCCCTCCTATCCTACCCTTTTTTCCTTCTGTCCTGGTCCTGGATGCAGGAGTCTCGTTGAAGGGCCTCAGCCTGATCTGAGGGTCAGAGCCTGATCACCTCCTGTGGGCAGAGAACTCGAATTCTGGTTTTGGTCTGGTATCTGGTTTCTGATAGGGCTGAGTTCCCATCCTCCCTTCCTAGAAGCCCAGGGAAAAGTCCCATAACACCTGGGTGTCTGCAGGTGGCAAGAGACATCTGTAAGGCCATCCTTTTTTTCCCCCCTCCTTCCCCTCTTACCTGGCCTCCTTTCGCCCCTTTGAAATCTTTGAAAACCTGAGATATTTCCATTTACTCTGTTAGTACTCAGATCTGAAGTTCTGTGTCTCTGTAGGAGGTTTTCTGAGAGACTGCAATCTTGTATTTAAGGGAGTGTCTGATCAGGACAGCCAGGCCTGTATGTGTTTTATACTTTGTACTCTGTGTTGTGATTTGTGATGGCCATTCTGCCTTGTGAAATGCGATAACACTGTGTGGCCACCATTTTGTTTAGACTCCAGAGAAAGTTGGTCTATGTAAAACTCTTGAAAATTCCAAAACTGGTTCTTTTGCAAATACAGTTAGTAAAAGCAAACTTGATCAAACACCTTTTCAGAATTCTGACTCTGAGGGAACAGGTCCTACTGGGAGAACTTGATTTTCTCTCCCTGTACGTTGAGACCAGGGCTCTCGGGAACACTTATCTAGACCACCTCTAATTCCTGAGATTGAGGGGAAAATGGGAAGAAGCCTTTAAACATTTACTTATTCCAACTGTTATTTATAAACTAGTGAATTTTATACTGTGATGTCTGATTCATGAAATCACTTTTGTACCTAGGTTTAATAGAAGTTAAATAAGATCTTATTATATCTGTTGCAAATTTGTCAGCAAGGAAAGTAACTCAATGTGAAGAAACTTTTAAGGAAAGAAAATGAAAATGAGATAAGAGCTTTGGGTGAACTTTTTAGGAATAAAATAAAACATTAATTACTGAACATTAGCTTCCTTTTACAGAGAAACAAAAGATTTAGAACTCTTAATAAACGTTTGGTGCCACACTGAGATGTTTTATATAAGAAAACACATTTTTCAACATTTATTATTTGGATTTATGTTTACCAATCTACACAGTGTTGATATAAAGGACAGTTCATGGTTGCTTAAGGAAAGTAGGATGTGTGTTTTTAGTAAAGAAGGTATGAGGAATGGAATTGCATTTTATTAAGGGAAAAGGAAGTAGGTCTGACTTACAGGTGGCTGTTTCTGGATGGAAAAATAAAGTGATGAATACAGAAAGAGATAAAAAAGTTTGTGGAAAGTGGACCCCGAGAAAACAGTTTTGTGCATGGTCAGGATTGACTAAGGTTAAAATAAATTTAATTGAGTAAATGAATTTTAAACGGGTACAAAACTTGAATTTGGCTTTTCTCTCTCTTAAGAGGACAAGATTTCTTAAAATGTTGAACTGCATTTGACAACAGATTTTAAGTTTCTTGACCTTTTAAGTGATCTGTTCTGTATTTGCCTTAGAAATCTTTATTGTTACTTTGGCTAAGTGAATTAACTTTTGTTTCACAGTGACCTGTCATCCCATCTGACTGAGTGTTCTAAACCCTTTTTGATATTTTTTTGACAAAATTTCCTAAATCAAATTCTAATGAAGTCCTTTTGACCTCTAGCTAACTTTGGGATGCTTCAAAGGGCCCCTGAAACATCCCAAAGAGAAATATTAAACTAATTAGGTTCATTTGGTATGTTAAATTACATGGGAAGTATTGTCAAATGAGTAATAAATCTTCTCAGGTTATATTGTATGGTAAATGTTACTAATATAGATATCCTAGATTTATATGGAGTTCCTAAAATTCTGATATGTCCTGGTCAATATTCTAGTTATTATCTTAAAGTGTTATGTCACAGCAGTAACAAAGTCTCTTTGTTAATTGCATTGTAATCAGATTTAAATGGGCCTTCTCAAGTCTTTTGTCATTATAGACAGTTAAGGTTTCACTCTAATGCCTTTGCAAAAATGCTTCCTCTTCAAGAAAATTTATAGAAAGGACTTTTGGATAAATACAAGTTTCTGACTTTCAGACCATAATGCTGAACTGGTTAAGAAACTGAAGAATTCTAATTAAAAACCTGATGGCTTCATAAAACTGTTAACAAAAAGGATTAGCTACATAGGACTGAGTGAACTGGCGAATATGGTTATAATTTTTATGGTTTCCATCTGAAAAACTGCTGGTTTAAATCTGTGTTTTCCAGGTATATGGAAACCTTCCCCTCAAACTCATTAAGACTTACAGAAATTTGGTAACTTATACTTTTGTAAGCAGAATTGAAACATTTATCTTTTCCTCTCTATATGTTCTCTGCAGAGATCGGAAACTCTTAGGTTCCCAGCAGCTTTGTCAGATAAATTAGGAAGGCTACCTCACTAGCGGGTACAGAAATCCCAAGGTATTTTGGAGACCTCAAAAAGGGAGGAATTCACCTACATCTGTTAGGCAAAAAATCTATGATAAGCCCTTGGCATGACGTTCCTGGCCCTGAGAGGTCATTTAAAAGTCCAGTCTGAGACTCCTTATAAAAGTTTCAGCATGTCTAGATGATCAATTACAGTTATATAAATCATCAGACCAAGTATTGAGACCAGACTTATTTTGCAAACAAATTAGTCTTAATTTGGTTACATCCAGTAGAAAAGAGGGTAATTTTAGAGAGAAAAAGATTGTTTCAATGAATGTTAAATCCCCGTTTTATTAATGGAGATCTGTATTTACTAAGACTCACCTCCCAGTTAGTTCTTTGCTGCTATATTAATGTAAAGTTTAATTGAAGAACACTCTAAATTTTTTTCTGACGCTTATCTCAGTAATCTATATTTGGATGAAGATCAGATGCCCCATGACCTACACCAGGGGATTATGCACACTGGAAAAGACATAATTTACAGGACTATCTCCAACCTGGATGGAAGGACCCTTATCAGGTACTCTTAACTAGCTCAAGCACGGTGAAACTGAAGGGAATTGACTCTTGGATTAATTTCCGCTCACAAAGGGCCCCTGCACTGGACTGGCCTATAGAGAGGACAGCTGACTCAAACTCACCTTAAAACAACACACAAACAGAGGAGAAACTACACTCACCCTAGGACAAAAAGAAGACAGCATCAGAAGAAGACAGCTTGCCCAAGATCCTCAACCTGACTTGTATGATCATTTACAATGTTGTCTTGACTTCTTGGACCCTTGCTTATGAATCAAATGTTTTCCTGTCATGGGCACAATCCCATGCTAGTTTTAAAAATCAATCCAATTGTTGGGTTTGTGGCCAATTACCTGTGTCCAGTACTTCTGGGTTACCTTGGTGAATTTCTCCACTCCAAGGCTCTAATTGGTTGGCCCTGAGGAAATTTACTTTAAAAGAAAAATTACAGTCATGTTCAGGTAACTATTGATATTACTAGGTGGAATCCCCTCACCTGACCGATTAATAATGCCTGCTCTGACTGTGGCCATAAATATGAGTTTTCTATTACTCAAGCTCAATCAGAGCAACAAGCAAAGTTTCAGCCAAGGAATAAGATCTTCCACCATGATGGGATGGATTTATGTAGTTAATACCAGGCTATGGTAATTTAAGGTTAGAGGCTCCTCTATGTTGGGGACAATTAAGTCATACTAAGGATAATCAGTCCAGTAACACTAGGAAGCTGGGCTGGGTGCCTTATGGACAATGCCAATATAAAATTTCCCTTAAAGATAAGGATTGGTACAGAACAGACTAAGTCAGATGACCTGGGATATACTGGGATGCACCTAATGGAAGTTCTTAACTTATATTCTTGCTTATGACCTTAGTAATCTGCTAGCTATATTGTTGTTTTGTATTGCCTGTTTTACAAAATTGTTGTTTCTTGTATTACCAAATGTGTGAGTGAGCCTCTGATAAAATGATTATATATAGTTCCATACAAGATCGATGATGGTAACAGTGTAACTCTAGATATGGGAAGAAGCAACTAGAGGGAATATTTTCCTGAACCATAAGAGACTAGAGTAGACAGGTGGTCTGGAGACTTTTTGGCTACTTGTAAGGCCTAGTCCAATAATAGCAGCACGTTGAGTGGCCTATCAGTGAAATCCTCGCCAGACCTGGGAATAAGCATTCTTAGCACCATGGGACAAAATGGTCATGAAAGGCCCCCGAAACCATGGTCAAATTTATGACCCTGAAGGGGCTCTGCCAACAGAAAATGGCCATCTGCCTCTGCAAGGATTAAGTCAATGCCCACTGCAGCCACTGACCTTCGACACCCCCTGAAAGGAATTCAGGGTGGAGATCAGGAATGAGGCACTCTGTGCTCTGAGAAAATATGGCAGAACAGGCTTTCAGATAGTTAGATATTTTCAGGAGAAGATTTTATGAGCCCAAACTCTTGCATTTTCTCATACCTAGAGAAACACTAACATCATTACTGGTGACATCTGCTTTGGCTATTAAGGGGAAAATTACAATTAAAAGTCAAAATGGGGTAGCTATGGTTCAGAACCCAATGAAATAACTAGGTGACACTATGGGTGTCATTTCACACAAGTTCTTGTATTGCTGAAAACTAGAGTTTTCTGAGCTGTGTCAGACTTGGGATGCCACCAGCCATTCTTAAAACAATGTCTGCTGGCACCTGGTAACTGCAACCTTACTTTTTAAAGGTCTTGTCTTGTAACTATTAAATTTTTAGACAATAAAATTGCTTTAGGTTAGATATTAACAAAAGAGAGGAGACATATATGATGACCAGTAGCACCTGTTATCTATGTGTTAATACCACATAAAAGTTAAAGCCTACTTACATAAAACTGGACAACTGGCTCCCTGGCTATAAGTCTCCCTTGAAGTGCCGGGTCCAGACTGGGTTTCAGGCTTATTCTCCTAAAAAGAAATGAGATTTATTTTGTGTATTAAAATTCCAGTTGTCACTCCTCCAGCTACTTCTAATTGGGTCTGTTACACTAAAATGGCAGACCAAGGGATTGAGATTTTAATCATACTAAACTCAGATCCAGGACTTAGAACAAAGAAATATTTCCAATTCAGTGTCTATTCTCCAAACTGAGGCAGGACTATGCCCCATGTTAGCAGGAAGTGACCAGAGCCATTGTTGCCCAGTTTCCTGAATTAAAACTGAACAGGGCTCGGTGGGGCTCCAGAGTACAAATCCTTTCTCTGCCCTGTTTCTTGTCTGTGGGATACAGGGTTCATTCATCCTCCTTGACCTTCCCTGAGTTCCAAAGGGCATATTCAGACAGTTGCTAATCAGGGAAGGGAGGGGATACAGCAGCAGGGAGGAGCAATCAAATGGTGGTACAGCCTTGGGGCAGAGTCCTGGTTCCTCCTCAAGGAATATGTATAACAATATCTTTGGGTTCTTCTGCAGAACTGGGGCCCCCAGCCAGGTGGAGGATGGTAATTTCAGGCTGAGTGCAAGATTCCTGGAGCACCGCCCTGTTACCCTACCACCAACCAATCAGAAGAAAGTCGCACATCCTGCAGCTCTCACCCCAAATTTTGCCTTCCTATTCTGGGCCTGGTGATGACCATCTTGTTAGACCTCCTGTTTGGCCCCTGTCTGTTTCATCTCCAACAGAGTCCAACAGTTTAAGGCTAAATTGTTGTTACTACAATGGTAAATGCCAGTTTTGAGTACAGAATATCTCAGTTTAGATCAGGTGGAGAGAGACTGCTACTCTGTGAGGCAGGACTATGCCCACTCTCAGCAGGAAGTAGTTACAGAAAAAAGAGACCTCCTCCCCAATTCCCAAGAATTATCTTAAGTATGAAATCTCTCAAGGGCAAGTTGTTAGGGGAAACACTGACTGAAACCTCCCACCCTGGCGAGGCAAAGACAGCACAATTTGCATGAGTTATTTTATGACAGGAGATCCTAATAAGGAACACGGAACTAAGAAGCCACCACCCACTGGAAGAATAGGGGAAAGGTCAAAAGGAGAGAGGAGACACCAGTCCACATGTCCTACCAACCTCCCAGAATCCTTCTCGCTGGAATCCATCTTGGCTGAGTGATGTGCGGGCCACCAGAAAGGACCCTGAGGCAGAATGATTGGCCAGAGACAACCCGAAAAACAATCCCATCACCATAAAACCCGAGACTGCAAGCCATGTGGCAGAGCATTTCTCCTGCGTTCCCATACCCTCCTGCTCTCTGCCCGGCGCACCTTCTCAATAAAGTCTCTTGCTTTGTCAGCACGTGTGTCTCCTTGGACAACTCATCTCCAAGTGTTAGACAAGAGCCCACTCTCAGGCCCTGGAAGGGGTCCCCCTTCCTGCAACAAATTCATGTTACTTTCTTTGTTTTACAGTAAGAGAAAATTTTCAAGGTCACAGTAGAAGTCAGAGGTAAAACTGAAGGTTGCACTTGGTTTCACCAGGGATTCCCTTTTGGATGGTTTTAGGGTTTCAAATGTTATTAAGAAATGAAAAAAAAAAAAAAAAGAGCAGAAGACCTGAATAGACATTTTTCCAAAGAAGACATACAGATGGCTAACTGACACATGAAAAGATGCTCAACGTCACTAATAATTAGAGAAATACATATCAAAACCACAGTGATATCACCTCACAACTGTCAAAATGGCTAACATCAAACAGTCTACAAATAGGACTTCCCTGGTGGCGCAGTGGTTAAGAATCTGCCTGCCAGTGCAGGGGACATGGGTTTGATCCCTGGTCTAGGAAGATCCCACATGCCGTGGAGCAACTAAGCCCATGTGACACAACTACTGAGCCTGCGCTCTAGAGCCAGTGAGCCACAACTCCTGAGCCCGCGTGCCACAACCACTGAAGCCCGTGCACCTAGAGCCCGTGCTCCGCAACAAGAGGAGCCACTGCAATGAGAAGCCCGTGCACCACAGTGAAGAGTAAGCCCCCACTTGCCGCAACTAGAGAAAACCCACATGCAGCAAGGAAGACCCAACACAACCAAAAATTTAAAAAATAAATTAAAAAGTTAAAAATACATTAAAAAAGTCTACAAATAACAAATGTTGGCAAGGATGTGGAGAAAAGGGAACCCTGTATGCAGTCAGTGGGAATATAAATAGGCGCAGCCACTATGGGAAACAGTATGGAAGTTCCTCAAAAAACTAAAAATAGAACTACCATATGATCCAGCAATTCCACTCTTGTGTTTATGTCTGAAAAAAAAAAAAGTAAACACTAACTTGGAAGATACATGCACCTCAATGTTCATAGCAGCATTATTTACAATAGCCAGGCTATGGAAGCAATCCAAGTGTCCATCAACAGATGAATGGATGAAGAAGATTGACAATGGACTATTACTCAGCCGTAAAAAGAATGAAATTCTGCCATTTGTAGCAATGTGGATGGACCTAGAGAATATTATCCTTAGTGGAATAAGTCAGACGAGAAAGACAAATACTATTTGACACCACTAATCTGTGGAACCTAAAAATAACACAAATGAATATATATAACAAAACAGAAACAAACTCACAGATATAGAGAAGAAAATAGTCGTTAACAGGGGGGAGAGGGAAAGGAGGAGGGGTGAGACAGGGGTATGGGACTAAAAGACACAAACTACTATATATAAAAAAAAGAAGCAACAAGGATATATTGTACTACACAGAGAAACATAGCCGTTATTTTGTAGTAACTTTAAATGGAGTATAATCTATGAAAACATTGAATCACAATGTTGTATCACCTGAAGCTAATATAATATTGTAAATCAATTATACTTCAGTGAAAGGGAAAAAAATAAATAATGGTAGTGGCATTAAAATATTGTATATCACAATGTTGAATGACCTGAAGCTAATATAATATTGTAAATCAATTATACTTCAGTGAAAGGGAAAAAAATAAATAATGGTAGTGGCATTATAATATTGTATATCACAATGTTGAATGACCTGAAACTAATATAATATTGTAAATCAATTACACTTCAGTGAAAGGGAAAAAAATAAATAATGGTAGTGGCATTAGCCACTTAGTGTTTAATATGTAGTTCACGTATTAACTCCTCTAAAATTCTTCCTCTAGGAAGAATTTTCATCTTCAAAAGTAAGAAGACTATAAGCATTTGTGGTGCAGCACATTTCTAGAATGTATTCATCCAGTGTAAATGAAATCTTATACCCACTGAACAACTCTCCATTTCCCCCACCAAAGCAAAAGGGTCCAATCATACTTCAAGAGGTGTTGGATGTCTATTTCCTTGATTGTGGTGATGGTATCCCAGGTGATGGCATATATTCAAACTCATCAAATTGTACACATTGAACATGTACAGTTCTTTGTATATCAGTTATACTTCACTTAAGCTTTAAAATAAGTCAAGAGGATGACAAATATAGTATTGCAGAAAGAACAGGTCAATCTTTATTGAGCATATCTGCTCATTCAAGAAAAAGAGAGAGCCTACTACGTATCGCTCATGGTTCCTGATAAAATAAATTATATTAGGACAAATCTTGCTGCTGCCTTTATGATTCAAAATATTTTCTCTGTCATTAGAAATCTAAAGGTAAGTAAAGTTGATCTGTTAGCTTTATTTTGTTCTGACACTTTACCTTTTCTAAGAAATTGAAGTTAAACCTTCTGATCTTTCAATTTATTTTTAACTTTACCTCCTTATTCTTTCGCAACACCATTAGAAGCAATCTCTGACTTGTTTGAACTTGACATCTCCTTTACTATTTTTCTTGTATTATTAGTCTTTCTTGAGTCTGTGTTGCTTCTTCGTATAAGAAATCTCTTAAATGGCAGAGATACCCTGCTTGACTTATATATGGGATTCTTGCAATATGGGATAGTTTTAGTTTGATTCTTTTTTTGCTTGTTTTGTTTTGTTTTTACACTCATGCTGTCTTGAGTTTGAATTTAGGCTCCAAGATTTACCACTTGTATGAACCTTGGGCAATTACTTTTTCATAAACCTCAGTTTTTCAGTCTGTAAATGGAGATTATAATTTTACATAATCCATGTTTTTTTAAAATATAAAATGACATTATACTTATAAAGTGCTTTTAAAAGTATCTATTACACACTAGTCATTCAACAAATATAAGGCATTTCTTTTAACTTGATAACACTTAATAATTATCCAGCACAGCAGCACTGCATTATATACAGAATGATAATAATAAATCAGTCATGGAGTATTTGGGGTATATCTTAGAATATGTTTTAGAATAATAATGCTATTAGTGGTATTTTTGATGTTGAAACTTAGGTCTGTCTGACACCAATGCATGAATGTTTAATGCTTAATGACTCAAGTAGCATTTCTTTATAGGCCCACGATCCTTATATCCTCTCTCCATTGTATCATTGAAACTCCAACTATACCATGATGGGTCAGTCCTGGAGCAAACACTGTATCTTTATACCTCCAAAATCTTCACTCATGCTTTCCTCTTAGTATTTTCCCCCCTTCTCTCCCCTTCATTTATTGAAGCTCATTCAAATCCTACCTTCCTTTTGTTCTCTCTCACTTGGAATAAGGAAATCCTGCCAGCCAGCAGTCTTAAAGTCCTGCTTCTTATTAACATAGCAAACTTTCCATATATCTGTCTTATATTAGGATATTATTTACATAACAGAATTCCCTATTAATCTTTAATTCATAGAGAAGTAAAGGAGGGACAGTGTATTACTGGCACTGTTTCCCATATTAAACCACACAGTGCATATATAAGGTAACCCACACTCAATACATTGAATGGATACCCAGTTCATAAAGGTGTCAGAAAGTGTCAGAGAATGTGGCCACTGTGACATTTACCAGCTGGCATTTATTAGCTTTGAAGCACCGGAAGAAATGGAGATATCTCTTGTTAGTATTATTGTTATGTGGAATCTCTCAAGAATTGCTTGCCTGCTTAGTGGCAGCACTGGACTACCTCCCATCCATGTTGCTGTTATACATGCACAGATTAATTTCTGTCTGGTTCTTTGGAGATCCATTAGATTGTTCTTGATGACTAAACTAACATAACTTGGAAGACTTTTTTACTGAATTTCTCAGATAGTCAGAAGACTTGCCAAGAGGGGTTTTATATGAGAGCCAAGGCTTTTTATTATAGTTGTGATTTGTCATATGGTCTAGTAAGACAAGACCTTTATTTTTTGCTTTGTAGAAGCCACTACACAACAAAATGAGGAAATAGATCGAATAATTTCTTTTGATATTTATTTTGAAGAAAACGTTGGGATGTTCAATGGTGTATATCAAATACCCTCTATGAGGTATATACTATGCTGTTATTATCCATTTGTAATTTTACTTCATCCTCCTACCAACCATAAAAAACAGATAATGTTATTACAATTTTACAGAAAAGGAAAGTGAACCAATTAAATGGTTTGGATAATATGCGTCAAATTCCAAAGTCCATGTTAAGAAGAGGTCCTTGAATACTGCAAATGGTAAGATTTAGCCAAGTTTATTAGAAAAGAAATAGCATGTATTAGTTGTCTATTTAAGGATTTTGGGGGGAGATAATATCCTTCTTTTCTTCTTAAGTGAATATTCAGTGCAAAATGTGGAAAATATGTACAAAGCATTAATGTATAAAGATAAAAATGATAATCAGCCCAATGCTTCCATGCAAAACTAACTAAAGGCAGCCCTTGTTTTGAATGGTTTCAGTAGGCGCAAGTTTCAGTTACAATGCCTTATTAAATAATACATTCATCCTCTAACAACACAGTTCAAATGTCACTTACCATGGTATATTAACAGTGAGCAAGTGCAAAATGTACAAACTCCCCTGTTAGACTTGAGTCCATACATCAGTGCATCATGATCAGTGATCAATCACTTTGCTTCCCTCAAAGTCTGTCAGTGATTGAACACTACACATCCATTTTCACTTCATGCACAGAAAGGAAGCAAGTATTTGTGTTGCCTCCTTGTCTCTCAATGATGAACCCAGATAAGCTTTTACAAAATTGGATAACTGAAAGAGAATTAGCCAACAAAGATGAATGTGCAGAAACTAAGCGAAACAAAACAAAACAAAAAATTATAATAGTGGAAGTAAAATTGGATGTGATTAGAACATGTGAAAAGGGTGACAGAAGAGCATAATGGGAGGAAGTTAATAAGTAGTATGTATACATTATGACAGAAACATTTACCACACTTACAAATAACTTGCAGGATTTGAATTGAACATAAATTGAATTATAGAATAAATAACTGACCTTGGGGGATCATTGACATTGACACTGTTTGAGAGATTCTGGGAATGCAGCTGGAGGAGTTTAGTGAAGGTGAAGTTATTGACATAAATGAGGAAAGTTGTTGTGAAGAAAAAGATGAAGATGACCCAGAGGAAAGACACTGGCAAAAACTTCACATTAAAGGAACTCTCAGATATTTTATGACAGTGAAAATACAAAAGATAAAGTGTTGGAAGATGATCCAAACTCAGATATATAATACACTCTGTATGGTAAGTTATACTATGGGAAGTAAGATTGCTGCAAAGTACTCTATATAGTTGCTAGGTCAAAAGTAACATCCATATACTATTGTACTAATATGCCATTGTTCAACTCATCTGAGGCTCAGTATCAACAAGAAGACATTGAAAACAAAATCAAATATTCTATAATAGCAATTGGAATTTAAAATAACTTTTATAAACATTTTGATTACCTGTGTTGTCTTGAAGCAAAGATATTTTCCCCCATAAATATTTGCTGACTATTTTCTATGTGTATCAAGGAAAACTCTTAAAAATATATATATTTTTTAATAAAAGAGGGGAATACTGTATAAATTTAAACAAACACTATCTAAGACCTTCTGCTCATAATGAGATACTGACTCATCAAAATGAGTACTAAAGCATCTGGATCATCTGTTGAGCTGTTTTTGTTTTGTTTTTTGCCCCTCGTTTAGTCCTTTGCCCAAATTTTAAAAATTGATTACTGAGTACTGTATATGATAACTGAAGATGCTCTGTAACATATGTCTTATTGTATCAATGATATATTATATAATTATTAGAGCTGAGTATCCAGGTAATACAAAGCTGGGTGTCAGAGTTTTAAAGATCTGGTCTAGTTCATGCTTACACTGGCTCTTCACCCTTAGTGAGCTCTGAATTCTATCTATATTTCTCTCCAACACTAGGTCACTGCTAAAACTGCTTAGCTGTTCAATCTCTATGTGACCACTTTCTTTTTGTCTCCTAAACTTTTTGCTCTGTTTGGAATAAATGAATTAACAAAGACTTTGGGGAAAATGCTAAGAAGTGGATCTAGATAATCTTAATAATCAGACTTTGATATAAAGGTGGGTAAATACTTGTAAGAAAAACGATGAGAAAATGAGAAATTTAACCAGAAAAAAAAAAAAACGAAGGAAAAATTTAAATTGAAAAACAGGACAGTTGAAAATAACATTTCACTTGCTAGATTTCCCAACAAAAAGGACACGACAGATTTTTAAAAAATAGTGAACTTAAAGATCAGGGAAAATAATATATTTAAATTGAATCACGAGGAGTAAAAGTGACGGGAAACATAGGAAAGAGTAAAAGATAAAAGGATGGTGGTTACAGGTACTAATAAGTGTAATTAGCGTCACAAAAGAGGAGATGAGAGAGACTGGTGAAAAAGCAATACTTGAAGAGATAATGCATTAGATTTTTCCAAAATTGGTAGACAATCCCAAACCCTCAGTTTCAATATGTTCTGGGAAATCCAAGCAGGGAAAAACAAAACAAAAAAAGTTAGGTACATAACTATACTAAATACCAAAAAAAGTAGGTACATAACTATACTAAATACCAAAAACAAAAATACGAGCAAAGAACAAGGGCAGCAAATAGAAAAACAGTAAAATGTATGACATATATTAATCCAACTATATCAGTCATCACTTTCAAAGTCATTACTATAAATTAACTAAATAAAATCTAGGGCTTATCAGATTAGGTCAGAAAATAAGACTCAACTACATGGTACTGACAAGAAACCCACTTTAAATATAGAGACTATTATTGATTAAAAGTAAGTTGATGAGACAAGTGTACCATACTAACCCTAATCAAAAGAAATCGTGAGTGGCTACATTAATTTCAGACAGAGCAAACTAGAAAGTAAGAAAATTTATTAGGAAAAAAGAAGGGCATTACATTATGATAAAGAGGTCAGTCTTCCAAGAAAACATAATAATACTTAATAAGTATATGCCTAACAGAGTGTCAGACTACATGCCATAAAAAATGATAGAGTCCACTATGTTATAGATACTAACACCCTTCTCTCACAAATGGACAGATCCAGCTGGCAGAAAATCAGTAAGAGTACAGTTGATCTCAACAACGCCATCAGTTAACTGAATATAACTGACACCCATAGACTACTTCGTCCAAAAACAGCAGAATACACATTTTTTTTCTCAAGCTAATATGGAATATTTACCAAGACAGATCATATCTGGGTCATAAAGCACACCTTAAGGAATGTAAAGGAATAGAAAGTATACAATGTCTGCTCTCAGAACACAATGAAAATAAACCAGAGATCAACAGAAAGATAACTGCATAGTTCCAAAATATGTGAAAATTAAGCAACACACTCCTGAACAACACATGGCTCAAAGAAGAAATCTCAATTTTTTTTTTTTTTGCGGTACGCGGGCCACTCACTGTTGTGGCCTCTCCCGTTGCGGAGCACAGGCTCCGGACGCGCAGGCCCAGCGGCCATGGCTCACGGGCCTAGCTGCTCCGCAGCATGTGGGATCCTCCCGGACCAGGGCATGAACCCGTGTCCCCTGCATCGGCAGGCGGACTCTCAACCACTGCGCCACCAGGGAAGCCCTCAAGATAATATTTTTTTAAAAATTGAACTAACTGAAAATCAAAACACAACATCAAAATTTCTAAGATACAGCAAAAGCACTGCTTAGAGGGGAATTTATAGTGTTGAATATATATATATATATATATATATATATATATATATATGTAAAGAAGAAAGATCTACAGTAAATAAGTTTCTACCTTAGAAAAGTAGAAAAAAAAGAGCAAATTAAGTCCAAGTAAGTAGAAGGAAAAAAAATAATAGAAATTAATTTGATAGAAGAAAGAAATCAGTAGAGAAACTCAACAAAACCAAAAGTTAGCAATTAGAAAAGATGAGTAAGTTTGATAAGTTTCTAGCTTAGGCTAACTTACGAAAAACAGAGAAAACACAAATTACTAATATCAGAAATGAAAGAGAAGGCAGCACTACAAATTCCATGGAAATTAAAAGAATAATAAAGGAATTCTGTGAAAAACTTTATGCCCACAAATTTGATAACCTAGAGGATAAAATGTACCAATCTGTTAAAAGACACAATTTGCCAAAACTCACAGAAGAAAAAGACTGTGAATAGGTAAATATTTATTTAAAAAACTGAGTCAATTGTCAATAACCTTCCAAAACAGAAAGCATCAGGCTCAGATGGGTTCACTGGATAATTCTACCAAACATTTAAGGAAGAAATTATATCAATTCTGTACAATCTTTTTTTCAGAAAACAGAAGCAGAGGGAGTATTTCTTAACTCATTCTAGGAGGTCAGCATTACCCTAATACCAAAAGTATAGAAAGATGTTACAAGAAAAGAAAACTGTAGATCATTATCTCTCATGAACATAGGTGTAAAAATCCTCAACAAAATATTATAAAATCAAAGTCAACAATGCATAAAAAGAATTATATACCATGACCAAATGGGATTTACTCCAGGTATGTAAGACTAGTTCAACTTCAAAAATCAATTAATGTAGTCAATTACATCAACAGAGTAAAAAAGAAAAATCACATTATTTTATCAGTAGATGCAGGAAAAACATTTCACAAAATTAAATACCATTCATGAAAAAAACTCACAGTGTAATAGGAATAGAGGGAAACTTTCTCAACTAAATAAAGAATATCTACCAAAAAACCTTAGCTAACATCGTACTAATCATAACAAACTAGAAGCTTTCCTACCAAAATCAGGTACAAGAAAAGGATGTCCCATCTCATGAGTTTTTTTCAACGTCATTCTGAAAATCCTTGCTAATACAATAAAGCATAAAAAATAAATTAAAAAATATGTAGACTGGGAAGAAATACATAATATCGTCATTCACAGATGTAATGACTTTGTGTAGAAAATTTTAAAGAACTGACACACAAAAAAACCCTACTGGAACAAATAAACAATTATAGCAAAGTTTCAGGATACAAGATTAGTATACAAATGTCAGTAATGTTCCTATAAACCAGCAGTTAACAAGTACAATTTGATATTGAAAATAAGTTTATATTGGCACCTCCCAAAAATGAAATACTAAAGTATGAATCTAACGAAATAGATACAACATCTGTATGAGAAAAACTACAAAACTCTGATGAACAAAATTAAAGAACTAAATAAACAGATATTCCATGTTCATAGCAGGACTCAATATTATGAAGATGTTGGTTCTTCAGCACTTGTTCTATAGATTCAATGCATCCTAAACAAAATACCAATGAGTTATTTGTAGATATTGACAAATTGATTCTAAAGTTTATGTGAAGAGGCAGAAGACCCAGAATAGCCAACACAATATTGAAGAATAAAAATAAAGTTGGAGAACTGATACTACCTAACTTCAAGACTTACTACAAAACTATAGGAATAAAGACAGTGTGGTATTGGTGAACGACTAGACAAATAGGTAAGTGGAACAAAATAGAAATCCCAGAAATATTACCACATAAACATAATTGATCTTTGATAAATGAGCAAAGGTAATATCATGGAGCAAAAATAATCTTTTCAACAAAGAGTACTGAACAACTGGACATCCACATGCAAACAAACAATGAAGAATCTAGACCTTACATCCTTTATAAATATTAACTCAAAATTAATTATACATCTAAATATAAAATGAAAAATTTTGAGGCCTATAAGAAGACATAGGAGCAACCCTAGATGACTCTGTATATGGGAATGCCTTTTTAGATACAATACAAAAACACAAAGCATAAAAGAAATAATTGATAAGCTATACTTCATTATTTTAAAAACTTCTGCTCTGCAAGAGACAATGTCAAGTATGAGAAGAGAAGCCACAGACTTGAAGAAAATACTTACAAAAGATAAATCTGATAAAGGACTGTTAGCTGAAACATACCAAGAACTCTTAAAGCTCAAAAGTAAGAAAACAAACAACCTGATTGAAAAATGCACTGAAAACTTAACAGACACCTTACCAAACAAGATATACAGATGGCAAATAAGCATACAGAAAAATTCTCTACATCATATGTTATCAGGGAAATACAAATTAAAATAATAATGCAACACCCCTGCACATCCATCACAATGACCAAAATCTGAAAAACTGAAAACAGCAAATGCTAGTGAGGATGTGGAGCAACAGGAATTCTTATACATTGTTGGTAGGAATGCAAAATTGTAAAACCACTTTGGAAGACAGCTTGGCAAATCCTTACAAAACTACACATACTCTTTATTTTTTTTTTTGCGGTACACGGGCCTCTCACTGTTGTGGCCTCTCCCGTTGCGGAGCACAGGCTCCAGACGCGCAGGCTCAGCGCCCATGGCTCACGGGCCCAGCCGCTCCGCGGCATGTGGGATCTTCACGGACCAGGGCACGAACCCACGTCCCTGCATCGGCAGGCGGACCCTCAACAACTGTGTCACCAGGGAAGCCCTCAATTTCCTCGTTTAGAGCTGTTAGCAGTTACCTTATGTATTGAGGTGCTCCTATGTTGGGTGCATATATATTTGTAATTGTTATATCTTCTTCTTGGATTGATCCCTTGATCATTATGTAGTGTGCTTCCTTGTCTCTTGTAACATTCTTTATTTTAAAGTCTATTTTATCTGATATGAGTATTGCTACTCCAGCTTTCTTTTGATTTCCATTTGCATGGACTATCTTTTTCCACGCCCTCACTTTCAGTCTGTACGTGTCCCTACATCTGAAGTGGGTCTCTTGTACACAGCATATATATGGGTCTTTTTTTGTATCCATTCAGCGAGACTGTGTCTTTTGGTTGGAGCATTTAATCCATTCATGTTTAAGGTAATTACCAATATGTATGTTCCTATTACCATTTTCTTAATTGTTATGGGTTTGTTTTGGTAGGTCCTTTTCTTCAGTTGTGTTTCCCACTTAGAGAAGTTCCTTTAGCATTTGTTGTAGAGCTGGTTTGGTGGTGCTGAATTCTCTTAGCTTTTGCTCGTCTGTAAAGCTTTTGATTTCTCCATTGAATCTGAATGAGATCCTTGCTGGGTAGAGTAATCTTGGTTGTAGATTCTTCCCCTTCATCACTTTAAGTATATCGTGCCACTCCCTTCTGGCTTGTAGAGATTCTGCTGAGAATCAGCTGTTAACCTTATAGGAGTTCCCTTTTATGTTATTTGTAGTTTTTCCCTTGTTGCTTTCAATAATTTTTCTTTGTCTTTAATTTTTGTCACTGTGATTACTATGTGTCTTTGGCATGTTTTCCCTTGGGTTTATCCTGCCTGTGACTCTCTGTGATTCCTGGACTTGGGTGGCTATTTCCTTTCCATGTTAGGGAAGTTTTCAACTATAATCTGTTCAAATATTTTCTCGGGTACTTTCTCTCTCTCTTCTCTTTCTGGTACCCGTATAATGCGAATGTTGTTGCGTTCAATGTTGTCCCAGAGGTATCTTAGGCTGTCTTCGTTTCTTTTAATTCTTTTTTCTTTATTCTGTTCCACAGCAGTGAATTCTACCATTCTGTCTTCCAGGTCACTCATCCGTTCTTCTGCCTCAGTTATTCTGCTATTGATTCCTTCCAGTGTATTTTTCATTTCAGTTATTGTATTGTTCATCTCTGTTTATTTGTTCTTTAATTCTTCTAGGTCTTGGTTAAACATTTCTTGCATCTTCTCCATCTTTGCCTCCATTCTTTTTCTGAGGTCCTGGATCATCTTCACTACCATTATTCTTTTTCTGGAATGTTGCTTATCTTCACTTCATTTAGTTGTTTTTCTGGGATTTTATCTTGTTCCTTCATCTGGTACATAGTCCTCTGCCTTCTCATTTTGTCTATCTTTCTGTGAGTGTGGTTTTCGTTCTACAGGCTGCAGGACTGTAGTTCTTCTTGCTTCTGCTGTCTGCTCTCTGGTGGATGAGGCTATCTAAAAGGCCTGTGTAAGCTTACTGATAGGAGGGACTGGTGGTGGGTAGAGCTGGGTGTTGCTCTGGTGGGCAGAGCTCAGTAAAACTTTAATCCACTTGTCTGCTGATGGGTGGAGCTGGGTTCCTTCCCCGTTGGTTGTTTGGCCTGAGGCGACATAGCACTGGAGCCTATCCAGCTCTTTGGTGAGGCTAATGGCAGACTCTGGGAGGGCTCACACCAAGAAGTACTTTCCAGAACTTCTGCTGCCAGTGTTCTTGTCCCTGCGGTGAGTCACAGCCACCCTGCTTCTACAGGAAACCCTCCAACACTAGTAGATAGGTCTGGTTTAGTCTCCTATGGGGTCACTGCTGCTTCCCCTGGGTCCTGATGTGCACACTACTTTGTGTGTGCCCTCCAAGAGTGGAGTCTCTGTTTCCCCCAGTAGTGTTGAAGTACTGCAATCAAATCCCACTAGCCTTCAAAGTCTGATTCTCTAGGAATTTGTCGTCCTGTGGCCGTACCCCCAGGTTGGGAAGCCTGATGTTGGGCTCAGAACCTTCACTCGAGTGGGTGGACTTCTGTGGTATAAGTGTTCTCCAGTTTGTGAGTCACCCACCCAGCAGTTATGGGATTTGATTTTATTGTGACTGTGCCCCTTCTACCATCTCATTGTGGCTTCTCCTTTGACTTTGGATGTGGGGTTTCTTTTTTGGTGAGTTCCAGTGTCTTTCTGTTGATGATTGTTCAGCAGTTAGTTGTGATTCTGGTACTCTCGCAAGAGGGAGTGAGTGCACGTCCTTCTACTCTGCCATCTTGAACCAATCTCCTCCTTATTCTTTTGTTCTCTTAAAAATTTTTCTTAAGAAGCACTGATATTATATACTATGTACATTTATACAAAGATGCACACACAATACCCAAAGTGGAGAAAAGAAAATCTGTTCAGAACTCCACAAAGCAGTTGGATATTAAAAGTGATTCATTTTCTTTTTTCAAATATGCTTGATGTAAATAATGATTTATTGATTATTAAAAAGCTCTGTTTGGTTCAATGGGTCATCAATGGTAGTTTGATCATTTCACTGAGCCAAATTTAATCTTAAATAAAAGGCTACCTCTGTGGCTCACTGAAGAGCCACATCTTCTCTTGAGGGTGACTTTGTTTTGAATCCTTCTTAGTAAATAGAATGGCATATTCTGACTTTTTTCCCCAGTCACCATCTGGCATTGGTGTAAGAAATCAATTCCACAGCAACCATCGAACTCTGGTGCACTGAAAGGTATATCCAAACTATGCTTCTCTAAGTATCTTTAGCACAACTGACCTTTTGTTCTTGCAGAAACTGGCTCAATTGGAACAAGAAGGAACCTGTCATGCCATTTCCCTGCTACAATATTCATTATTTGGGGCCATGATCTTCTGTGTCTCTACAGAAGATTCTTGTTAACAAGCCTCAGGTCAGCAATCTGTTCTTTCCCCGTGCCTCTGTAACGTTTTATCAGGATAACTAATATTTAAATGAGCCTTTTCTCATGGCATAATCTCCTAACATTTTTGGACACTGTTCCCTTCAACAGTTACTTTTTTTTTTTTTTTTTTTTTTTGGCGATACGCAGGCCTCTCACCGTTGTGGCCTCTCCCACTGCGGAGCACAGGCTCCAGAGGCGCAGGCCCAGCGGCCATGGCCCACGGTCCCAGCTGCTCCACGGCATGTGGGATCCTCCCGGACCGGGGCACAAACCTGTGCCCCCTGCATCGGCAGCTGGACTCTCAACCACTGCACCACCAGGGAAGCCCAACAGTTACTTTTTGATGACAGGAAAGACTATACACCATAGCATGGCAATTGAAACACCCACAGGCCAGCCCTATCCTGCCTTCACTGCTGAGTCGCCTTCTGGGCACAGCAAGTAGCACAGAGGAGAAGCTTAGTCACCAGGAATCTATGCAGCTCTGGGTTCAATATGTTTACCCAGAAAAAGGTGAGTCAAGGTCCTTCTAGATTCAAATCTTCCAGGAGGAAGATTTTATTTATATATATATACCAAATAAACTTGAAAACTAACTTTAAGCTCTTGATAAATATTGAAGAGAGATTATAAAATAACACATTTCAGGTCAATACAGACTTTAGTGAAAAGAGTGTTTGCATTTCAGAATTATTATATATTTGTATAATGCATCTTGTATCATATTTTACATCTATAGATTTGTTCATATTATGTTTAAATAGGCTACATTGAGGGAAGGGGTTATGGACACACACAGCCTGAAATAAGAGTTGATCAAGAACAAGTTATGAGGTTTTACAGAAAGATTCAGCTAACAGGAAATACTGACCATGGGGCCACGGTGTCAGATATAGAAGCATGATATCCTTTCTCTGGGATTTATCTGATGAAGAAAAATTATAAAATGACGTGCTTCCTCATATTTGTGAGACTTGGAGTGTCTTGCTGTGGCCTTTTCGGAAGGAGAGTTTATGTAATCTGAGGTCATTTCAGTTATAGGAGCAGAGCTGGATTACATTTTCTCTATCTCAGACATCCTCCTCTTTTCCCATTTCCACATGTTCTGTGCCCAGGTCTCCATTTATATAGGTGACTGAGTGACAACATGAAGAAGCTAGTGCCTTTTCAAGAAGATTTTTATTAGCAGGAATAATGGGAAAGCCAATGGGAAACCTTTACTGGGGTTTCTGCAGGAAAGGCAAGACAGGACATGGTAAATAGCTTAGGATTAGATAGTTTGAATAATGCACATGGGCTCTGGGCGATATGGGTGGTCTCTAAGTGTCTGGTACCTGGCTCTGGGTTGATTTAGAGCAGGGAAAATAATGTTTTGGTGTGTGAAAGTTAGATAAAGGGGTTTTGTATGGAGTTTAGACTTGGGATTGGTTGGTCTGTACATGAAAAGCATGCTTCCTCAAGCCATTTGCTTTCGCTAAAAAAGACTGCCCTCGAAGGGCATTCTCTCCCTTGTCAGTGAGGCCATAAATGTCAGAGCAACAAGAATAGAGAAAATAAGATAATAGAGTCAGTATAATTGACCCCGTGATGAATGGATACCAAATAGACAAATACAGAATCTAAGAAAACACCCCACACTTCTGGGGGTGGGTACAAAGACCAAGATTTGAAATAATGGTAACCTAATTAAGCTTTATTATAATTTGAGGTAGAGTTTACCATTATCAGAACTCTAAACATCTGTTGTTTATAGAGAACCAATCCCAGTGAATCTGGTATAATTGACCATTTTGGTCTGTCTTCCATGATGGAGCCAAGAACCTTAAGAAATCTCTCCAGAAAGGGGAATGGGGTGTTAAGGAAATGACAGAAAAGATGAAGAGGAGCAAAGGGAGAGGAGAAAAGGGATCAGAGAAAACTGGGACTCAGACATTCATCGTAAGTAGAATGAACACACTCAAAGATGATCATGCTGTGCACCAACTTGGACCATGAGTGCTCCTGATCAACTGTGCTCCATTCCTGAGAATGGAATGCCCACTGACACCCTTCCATATGTCTGATACTCCTGTAGAGTCAAGGTAACAGTGGCATCTTTGAAAAACTGTTAGATTGTTACATGTAACCACATAGGACAGAAGTAAGACTTCTTGGTAAAGTCATAGGAGGTGTTTCTTTTGTTCACTGGTAGTTTTAAAAGGGAGCACTATTACTTCGTGAAAAGAGAGGCTCTGATACCAGCCTTTTTAGGTATACTGGGGGAATTCAAGATTCAGCTAAGACATTGGACAGAGTGGCTTCTAATTTTCCACTGCTTTATCAGAAATTTGACCTTATGTCAATACTTTTATATAACAGTATGTGAATCCTTTTACTTATTAGGAAAAATAGTAACTAAAATTATTTGGGCTTCTGGATCAACAGAATAATAATTAATGCTGAAAAGTACCTTATACCAAAGGAAGTACTGTGAAAATGTTTTCCTTGGGGAAAAAAAAAAAAAATCCAAGATCTCTTTTTCTTAAGAAAATGTCTTTAATTTCAGCCACCTCTGTTAATTTCCAAAGACAGCTAAATTCCATCAGAATAGGTAATGCCAAGCAGCTGGTTAAGGGCAAAGTTAAGTGTCTCACTACCTATAAAAAGTCTCCTTTTATTATGTCTCAGGAAAGCAATATAATATTTCTAATTTAATCAAAACTAATCAGAATGTGTTCCTCTTCATTAATATAAGCCAAGTCCTTATGTGGTTATAGATCTTTAAATGATCTCATATTTGCGTTTATGTACTAGAAACAGAAATCCTAAAATGGAAGGCAGTATATATATATATTTAAAGGATATAAGAGCTATTAGTGGTGATGTAAATTTTTAGCTGAAAATACTTGGATTTTTTCTAATGCCACATAAGAACTATAATTTTACCTAATGGAAGGTACCTGCTGTTAAAGAAAAATTACACCTAGGAAGACATTTTATTCAACCCACCAAGTACATGCAAAAGATTTTGGTCAGGTACTTCCTGTCTGAATTAAATACCCGAATATGACAGTCTGCATTCAGACACAATATTGCTCTTTCTAAAAAAAATAATAAAAATGTTATTTAAATTTCCTCAGCTTGGAACTTAAGAAAGCAATGCCCAAGAAAAAAATTTAAGCAAAATAGTGGTTTTCCCAAGTACTACTTATATTTTTCTTTCAGTCATCATTCTCCAAAATTTTGTCCTAACCTCTACCTCTAAAGAACATGGAATTGAATTTTAAGGGAAATAACATGAAATCATTCAATCATTCATTTATTAATGAGCCCTTATTATGTCCTAGACACTTAATGCATTATCTCCCTTAACTTCTGCAACTTTCCAAGGTAGTCTATCAACACCCACTTTTGAAGGTGGGAGGAATTAAGAAGTTGAAGCACTGTTCAAGGTCACAGAATTATGTGGAATAGCAGGGATTTAACAAAGTTTTGTCAGGCTCCAGATTTCTACTCTAGCTGCTAATGAGTTGCCATAAGTCCCTCTTTGAAAAGAGAAAGGTGAAAACAAAAAAAGAAGTCAGAGAAGAGAAAGAATATGAGAGCAGATTACAATCTTGCGACCTTGTAGTCTATTTTTCAACCAGCACAGAATCCCTCAGTAATTCTCAAACAATGATTCTGTGCTTAACTATAGTTAATGCATAAGCTTAAAACCATTTTACTTGTAATTATTTTTATTTTAGTCTCTTTGGTACTTCCTTAAGCATATCTGGGGGACTTTAAGCTGTTGTTGAAGGAATATCCCCATCTAAATTTTCCTTCAAGCCCTAGACTTTATCATGGTCATTTAAAAAGAAATGTCATTGAAGAGCTAAGTGAATATTGTTTAATGTTTTGCTTCCTCTTCTAGTCTGATGGCTGACTTTACCAGCTGGCCTACATCTGAAGTGTTGGCCTTGTTAAATATATCCCTAAGGTAGTTTATAACTTTGTCTACTGCTTAACCTCTCCATGCATTTGACGTAACATGGACTTATGATCATGCCATTGCCTCTGTATGTTTCCGGTAGAAGATACAAATGCTATGCCTTTAAGGTGGAAGTCAGGAAGGGCTATATATTTCGCATTTTCACTGTTGAAAATGATCACAGTGTTGGAGGGTCACCTTCTAATTTGGGACAGGTGGATGGACACAGCCATTAACATCCTCAGTTCATCATATGTAAAATGAGGATAATATCACCTACCTCATAGGGTGGCTGGAGGATCGAATTACTTAATACAAGTAAAAGACTGAGAATAGTACCTTTTATATGAGTGCTATATAAATATTAAACATAATTGTTACACTCAGGGTAAATGAAAGTCTGTATCTGTATTCAGATGAGTACTGAGTACTATAAGGGGGCAGTTAAGATTTGAACTCACCTTTCCACTTACAGAATGACTGTTTAGAGGATAAGAGAGTTTAGTTTTAATGATCAGGCTGAACATGAAGTCAAGTTGATATGGTGAACATCCTATTGGGAACATGAAGGCAGACTTTGTGCTGTTTTATGTATACTTGTTCTTAAAGCAAAAAGACATGTGCCATCACTGCTCTAATCCAAGGTTATCTATATCAATTCCATATTTTATAAACACCATATACCCACTGCTTTAAACCATTCAATAGTGTCCTATTTCTCTTAGAATAAAGATCAAAATACTTAGCAAAAATACTTAGCACAGCATACAAGTCCCTACGAAATTGACTTAATTCCCCAGCTGCATCTCTTATAAAGCTGACTTGGTTTCTGTGCTTCAGTTACTGAGCTCTGTTTTGTAAGAACTCCATGTGACCTCCCTCCATAGGGCCTTTGCTTATGCTATTCGCTCAGTGGGAAAGAACTTTTCTCCATTTTGTCTATTACTTATTTTCATTATTAATATTTCAGATTAAATATCATTTCATGAGGGAAGACTTCCTTGACACCTGAAATGAAGCTAAGGTCCTATACGCCCTTATAAAACTTTGTCACTTTCCTTCATAGCAGTAACCATACTTAGAAATTATTGTTTGGGGTAATTTGATAATTTGATTAAAATATATTTCCCCAATTAGACTCTAAGATCTCTGAGGTCAAAAGGGGTCTTATCTGTGTTTTTTCAACATTATAATCTCATTGTGTTTTCCCACAATGGATGCCCAATTAATAAAGGCGTACATACACACACACAAGTATGTGTTTATATGCACATATACACATTTGTATGTATGTATGTATTTATGTATGTATATATACACACAACCTTTAAGAATGCAGAATTTATTATTAACAAATTTATTAATTTATTCAGTGGATACTTGAATACATATTGAGCACCCCCAAAATGCATGATACTCCTGTATTTGAGGGGAATACAGTCATGAACTAAAGAGACAAGCTTCCCATATTCATGGAGCTTAATTTTTTTATGGGAGTGAAGGTAAGAAACACCATATATAAAAATTAAAATGGCACTTCCCTGGTGGTCCAGTGGTTGGGACTCCAAGTTCCCAATGCAGGGGGCCTGGGCTCGATCCCTGGTCAGGGACCTAGATCCCACATGCCACAACTAAGAGCCCGCACGCTGCAATGAAGATCCTGCACACGGCAAAGACCCAATAAATAAATAAATATTAAAGAAAAATTAAAAATTGTAGATGGTTTATATGAAGAATGCTAAATCACATAAGGGAATGGTGGTTGACAGAGGTGACTGGAGAGACCGTTTCTGAGGAGATGGCATTTGAGCTCAGATCTGAATAAAGTGGCAGAGTCTGCCTTGTGGAGATTCCATACCTAGTTACCTTTACATTCTTGGATGTTGTTCTTTCTTGCCTTAACTTTTAGTTGCTCTAATTAGCACTGTAGTCCTAAAAACACTCAGTGAGGCAAATTCATCTAAAGGTAGGCATGGATTCATTGTCTATGTGACGTAAGCTAAAGCCCCTTGATGGTCTACTTTTGTCCAAAGATGAACCTTAATATAAAAGTGAAATTACCAAGAGCAAAATAAATTCAATGAGGGGTTGCAAACAATGATTTGTTTTTATGGCATCATATTTTCCACTTAAGAACAAAATGAAATGTGATTAGAATAACTATGTGTCATATCCGTAATAACCTCTTAGAGCTTTGGTTATTTAAATTGATTACTGAAAAGCTGACTACTACACAGTATTCATGAAAGCTGAAGTATACATTATCCAGTGGAGAAAGCACCTCTTTGTATAACAAAAGTGAATTTCCAGCCTTAGATTGGAGATTTTCCTCCAGTATGAATGGTTACAATCACTCTCCATAGTAAAGCACATTTAAGGCAAACTATTTTACGATTATAAATATTTGAAAGTATATACTTGGAACTACTCACCTATGATCAGTCCTCATAAATTGACCATAAGAAAATCTTGACTTGCAATGTCCAATAAGGTAGCCACTAACCACATGTGACCATAAAGCACTTGGCATGTGGCTTACAGTATGCTTGAGGAACTGCATTTTTCATTTAATATTAATTTTAATTAATTTAAATTTACACTTAAAAGTGAAGAAGGGTAATTTCTTATTCCATTGAAACATTCATTGGAACACTGCACGTAACTTTACTGGTTTGTCTGGACTGCATTTTACTTTATCTGATGCAACATGTACAGTACTGTTGCATTTGGGTGTGCATGTTAAATATGTATGTCATTTTGAGTATAACACAAAACACATCACTGATCTAGCTGGAGTCAACAGATTGATTCAGTTCAAATGACTTTTTCTATGTATCAATCTAATGTGCTGTAATTTGTTTACTTGAATGCTTTATGCAGACAGCAGTAGTTAAAATGATAACAATGCAATTGTAACTGGTAATTAAATTGAAATACTTACTATAAATAAATTTTCACTGGTATAAAAGAAATATGTGTGGACAAATTTTTATATTAAAAACAAAAGCATTCTAATGATGCAGAATTGTGTGTAGATGCAGCAGAGGAGCTGTTATACATCAAGGACAGAAAAAAAAAGAAAGAAAGAAAACTGGACGTAGGCATATCAAATATTTCACGTTGACTAACAAATGCACTTTACTGTGGCAGAGCAAAAATAAAACTCCATTTTTTTTTTACTGTGAAAATTTTAAAATAAAATAAACAATATTACAAGATTTGTTTCAGCAATAAAAAAAAAAAAAAAGAATTGACAGTGACTTCAGATTTCCTGTACTGCATAAAGAGCTTGGAAATTGCCCCTCTGTTCTAACAATGAGTAAATAAAAAATCAACAATTCTTCTTGAATCCACAAGAGAGGTAAGGACACAGGGCAAACCACTCCCCCAAGACTGTAAAGACAGAGGAAAGCAGGGAGTCACACCTTATCCAAGGAGACATTCATGAGCAGAAAACTCCATGGCAATCTGTGCCAGGGTAGGAAAACCTGAACTGTAATTGATGAATTGCTGGAAACTCAGTACAGACAGTCTGAGAGTTAAATACTCTGGGGGAACCAGTCATAGGGGGCCCCCAAAATTTTTGTGAGTTTTATCTGGTTTTATCAGGCAGGTTCTCATAGTAAGAATTAGAGAAAAAAATCTCCTCAGGCTTCCAACAGGGAAAGGGTAAAAGGAACCATTTTGAAACACACCAGAGCACTCTGTTCTTCTTTACAAGTACTGCCCTCAGAAGAAACTAGTTAACCAGAGCCTTACTGCTTGGGGGAAGGGATATAACCGACTCCAGTCAGCTCTAAGCTTTTACAAAGGAGAAGAGAAATACCCAACGCCAGCCCACTCTACCCATCCTGATCCGCCGAAGGTGGGGCGGGGGTGTGGGTGTGGGATGGGAACTAATAAACATGTAAAGTTCACAGTCCAGAGGCAGAGGCTCACAAAAACACTGAGACCTAATCATACAACTATAGAATGCTTCCGCCCTTCCCCCACAACCTACCACTACACTACTAAAAGCATATTTATGGTGGCTCCTTTTATCCACTGCATCATATCCAGCTATCAAGAAAAAAACTACAAGGGATACCAAAAGGCAGAAAAACACCACTTGAAGAGACAGAGCAAGCATTAGAACCAGAAATGACAGGAATGTTGGAATTATTAGACTGGGAATTTAAAACAGCCATGATTAAATGCTAAGGGAACTAACGAATAAAGTAGACTGAATGCAAGCACAGATGGACAAACGTAAGCAGAAAGTTGGAAAACCTAAGAAGGAACCAACAGAAATAACAGATATAAAAATCTAATATAAATGAAGAAAGCCTTTGAAGGGCTTATTGGTAGACTAGATATGGCAAAGGAATGAATCTCTGAGTTTGAGAAAGACTCAAAAGAAATATCCAAAACTGAAGAGCAAAGAGAATAAAGACTGAAAAAAAAACACAAAACTACAGAATATCCAAGGAGTGTGGGACAGCTACAAAAGGTATAATATACATATAATGGGAAAACCAGGAACAAACAAACAAACAAACAAACAAGAAAGGGGGCTTCCCTGGTGGTGCAGTGGTTGAGAGTCCGCCTGCCGATGCAGGGGACGCGGGTTCGTGCCCTGGTATGGGAAGATCCCACATGCCGCGGAGCGGCTGGGCCCGTGAGCCATGGCCGCTGAGCCTGCGCATCCGGAGCCTGTGCTCCGCAAGGGGAGAGGCCACAACAGTGAGAGGCCCGTGTACCGCAAAGAAAAACAAAAATAAGAAAGGGCTGGTAGAAATATTAAAAACAAAAATGAGAATTTCCCCAAAATTAATTAAATCAAAGATCCAGGAATCTGAGAACACCAAGCAGGATAAATGCCAAAACACCCTTACACTTAGGCATACCATTTTCAAAACACAGAAAATCAAAGAAGAAAAAAAAATCCTGAAAAAAGTCAGAGGGGAAAAGCACCTTATCTACAGAGGAAGAAAGGAAATAATTACATCCAATTTCTCACAAACCATGCAAGCAAGAGGGATGGAAGGAAATATTTAAAGTGTTGAGAGAGAAAAAAGATGAACCTAGAATTATTTACTCTGAAAAAATTATCCTTCAGAAGTGTAAGAGAAATACTTTCTCAAACAAAAATTGAAGGAATTTGTTACTAGGACATCTGCATTGCAAGAAGTATTAAATAAGTTCTTAAGGGAGAAGGAACCTGATATAGATCAGAAATTTCTATCTACATAAAGAAAGAGCATCAAAGGAGTAATTAATGAAGGTAAAATAAAAACATTTTTTTTTTGTATCCTAAATTGATCTAACAGATACAAGTTTATTCAAAATAATATGAGCAACAATGTATTTGATTATGTATATTTATGTATATATCTTTGTGTGTATGTGTGTTACTCATGCTACCCATGAAGCAGGATAGTGTTATTTTAGAGTGGATTTGGATTCATTGTAAATGTATAATGCAAACTCTAGGACAACCAGTTAAAATTTAAGTGTACATATATATATATATATATATATATAACTAATATGATAAGAAAAAAGAGAAAATGTAATCATATAAAATGCTCAATTAAAACTACAAAAAGCAGAAAAAAGTAGAAGACACAAATAGCAATAAAGAAAAGGCAGAAAAAAGAAAAGAGTAAAATATATGATAGATATTAATCCAACATATCAATAATCAATTTGAATTTCAATAAAATAAATGCACCAAAGATCCAGAGTAGATCAAAAAACAAGACCTGCCCAAACTATGTGCTGTAAATGGATGGATTAAGATATACCATACTAACACGAATCAAAAGAAAGCAGGAGTAGCTGTATTAAATTTAGACCCAGCAGACTTCAAGGCAAGGAAAGTTAGTAGGGATAAAGAATGGTATTACATCATGAAAAAGGGTCAAGACTCCAATAAAACATAAGAATTATTAAGATGTATGTGCCTAACAATAGATTGTCACACTACATGAAGCAAAAACTGACAGAACTGCAAAGAGAAAGGGATTAATCCACCATTATAGCTGAAGACTTCAATACCATTCTGTCAAAAATGGGCAGATGCAACAGGCAAAAAGTAAGGAAATAGTTAAATTCAGTCAGGTGGATATAATGGTTATCTACAGAGGACTTCATGCAACAGCAAAATACACATCCTTGCAAAGCGTACATGGAATATTCCACCAAGATAGACCACATTCTGAAACATAAAACACACCTTAACACTTTTAAAAAGAGAAATTATACAATGTCTGCTCTCAGACCACAATGGAACTAAACAAGAAATCAATTACAAAAACATAGCTGGAAAGTCCTAAAATATGTGGAGATTAAGCAACACACTTATAACATGGCTTAAAGAACAAATCTCAAGAGAAATTTAAAAAATGTTTTGAACCAAATGAAAAGGAAAACACAACATCCAAATTTGTGGGATGCAGCAGAATAATTGGTTAGAGGGAAATTTATAGCACTGAATACATACAGTAGAAAAAAAAAGATCAAAAGTCCGTAATCTAAGTTTACACCTTAGGAAACTAGAAAAAGAAGAGCAAATTAAATCCAAAGTAAGCATTAGAAAGAAATAATAGTAGTAATTAGAGCATAAATCAATGAAATGGAAAACAGAAAATCAATAGAGAAAATTAACAAAACTAAAAGCTGTTTCTGAAAAAAAAAATCAGTAAAATTAATTAGGTTTTGACTAGGCTAGCTAAGAAAAAAGAAATAGAACACAAATTACTACTATCAGAAATGAAAGAAAAGACAGAACTATAGAACCCAGGGAAATTAAAAAGATAATAAAGGAATACTATGAACAACTCTATGCCAACAAATTTGATAACACAGATGATGAAATGGACCAATTTGTTAAAAGACACAATCTGCCAAAACTTAGACAAGAAGAAATAAATGATCTGAATAGGCTTGTATCTATTAAGGAAACTAAATCAACTATTAATAACTTTCCAAAATAGAAAGCACCAGGCTCAGATGGGTTTACTGGTGAATGTTACCAAATATTTAAGGGAAAAATTATACCAATTTTCTACAATTTCCTTTGGAGAACAGAAGCATAGGGACTACTTCTAACTCATGCTATGAGGCCAGAATTACCTTAATACCAAAACCAGACAAATGTTACAAGAAGATAAAATTACAGATGAATATCACTCATGACCATAGGTACAAAAATCCTGAACAAAATATTCACAAATTGAATCCAAAAATGTATAAAAATAGTTCTACACCATGACCAAGTGAGATTTATCCCAGGTATGCAAGGCTGGTTCAACATTCAGAAATCAATTAATGTAATCATCACATCATCAGGCTAAAAAAGAAAAAGCATATGATAATATCAATATAAGTATAAAAAACATTTGACAAAATCAACACCCATTCATTATAAAAACTCTCAGTACAACAGGAATGGTGCGAACCTCCTCAACTTGATAAAGAGTATCTACAAAAAATAGTAGATACAAAAAATGCAAAAAACTTACAGCTAACATCACACTTAATAGAGATAAATTAGAAGCTTTCCCATCAGGTTCAGAAGTAAGGCAAGGATGTTCCCTCTAACCACTCCTTTTCAACACCATACTTTGAACCCTAGCCAGTGCAATAAGAAGCAGAATAAAATGTATAGAGATTGGGAAGGAAGAAATAAAAGTGTCTTTATACACAGATGATATGATAATCTATGTGGAAAATCAGAGTCACCAAAAAACTCCTGGAACTAATAAAGAATTACAAATGTACCAAATGTACCACTCTTGTGGGAGATGTTGATAACTGGGGAGGCTATGAATGAGCTGGGGAAGGATATATATAGGAACTCTCTGTACCATTCTCTTAATTTTGCTGTGAACCAAAACTGCTCTAAAATAATTGTCTTTAAATATGAAAAGAAAAAAGAGAATGAACATATATGGTTGCCTAAAATCGGAAACAAATATGAAACAAACACAAAAAAGTTAATGATCTATAAAAGAATCTGAGCTTGTAATATTGGTCAGCCATAAAAATGCTTGGGTTTGTGCACAAAAAGCAACCATTTTTTGATAGCCAGTTAAAGAAATAATTATATTGACAATTTTACTAATGTTATGATAAAAAGACTAAAAATATATTTTACATAAAATGAAAGATTCTCAATTAAGCCAGCAAATAATTGCCTGTAAATTTTAAAATATTTCTAACAATATCAATTATCAATTGACTCAAAATTTGAATAGTTGTCATTACTTCTCCCTAGTTTTATATTAGTCATGCAATATAAAGCACACTGCCCCAATAGTATTTGGGTACATTTTAAATTTCGAAGATCTTCCAAATTCACAAGAAAATATTGTCAATTCATAGTCTAAAATATGAAACTCGTGACATACATCCTTCTGACATGTTTGCATCTGAAGAAGAGAAATCTTAGCTATATATTTTTTCCTAACACTTCTATGAAGATGAATGGTACTCCAGGTATATTAGATTAAAAAAATAATTATTCTAATTTAAATTAGGAGACTGATGTTTCCCTTACGTTTAATTCAACTGTATGATACGTGTGGAAAATATTTGTTCTCAGTTTCCTGAGAAAGACTTTGTGAAAAGCTTCCAGTTTCCTGAGAAAGACTTTGTGAAAAGCTTCATGATATAGTTCAAGTCTTTCAGTATACACATCCAAAGTAAACAAAAAATTTAATGGCCTCATGTTCTTTACCAAAAATGCTCATTGGTTTAAATGATTTACTGTACTATTAATTTAGGTTCAAGTTTTTCTTGAAATAAAGGAATGTTTGTTAAATATTCAATAATCAAAGACAAAATGTGGCAGCATGAATTATGTGATTTCGTCAATGTTAAGTTGCATATGGAAGAACTAAATTTGAAGTACCAAGTGGGGAAAAAGATAAAGGTAATTTGTGACTTAGCTAGACAGGTAAGAAAATTTACATCAAAATTGAAACTTTTCACAAAACAAATCATGAACTATGATTTATGACATTTTATAAAATAAGTCAATATGTAGATTTTAATTGTAAACAACAGCATCACGCAAATTGACTACAAAACACGGAAAAATGAAGAAGACTTTCTGATATTGATAAATTTAGCGTTGTTTTTCATTCTATATAACACCTCTTTGAATTTGATGTTTATTAGCATAATGAGTTGACCCAAGTGTTAGTCAATTTATTTAACTTGGACAGATGTGGTTTTGAAATTAGTATGCTTTTGCTTCAAAGTCAAATCAGTCCTTTTAAAAATAATAAACCAGTTTTGTCCATGTTTATGTGAGTATTAAAATAAAAGTATTTTGGAGCAATCAGTCCAGATGTTGGAAAACTTTTAAGTGTGTTTGGAATATTAGAGTATGTGAATTGACTTTATCAACTGTAAAGCTTACGAAATCTAAGGATAGATCAGTGTTTTTGATGAAAATTTAGCATTTAATTGACATGTGCTATAAGCTTAAAATACATACTGCAGGGCTTCCCTGGTGGCGCAGTGGTTGAGAGTCCGCCTGCCGATGCAGGGGACACGGATTCATGCCCCGGTCTGGGAAGATCCCACATGCCGCGGAGCGGCTAGGCCCGTGAGCCATGGCCGCTGAGCATGCATGTCCGGAGCCTGTGCTCCGCAACGGGAGAGGCCACAACAGTGAGAGGCCCGTGTACCGCAAAAAAAAAAAAAAAAAAAACATACTGCATATTCAAGAACTAATATGGATAAAATAAAATACTTTATTCTTTTAAATACTGATTAAAATGATAATATATTGGATATAGTGGGTTAAATATAATAATTGTATATGTTTCTTTTTACTTCTTTAATGTGGCTACTAAAATTTTTAAATAACATATGCATCTTGCATTATTATTTCTATTGTTCAGCACTAGTCTAGACATTATCAAAACATCTGACTGAAATGTGACAACTGATTAAATGATTATTTGGTAATTTATACATCAAATAATTTGTTCATTTACAATTTTTTTTTTTTTTTTGCAGTACGCGGGCCTCTCACTGTTGTGGCCTCTCCCGTTGTGGAGCACAGGCTCCGGACGCACAGGCTCAGCGGTCATGGCTCACGGGCCCAGCCGCTCCGCAGCATACGGGATCTTCCCGGACCGGGGCACAAACCCGTGTCCCCTGCATCGGCAGGCGGACTCTCAACCACTGCGCCACTAGGGAAGCCCCGTTTATAAATATTATTTTCAATTCAGATTGAATGTATCTACGTTTCCGCCAAGTTAAGGTTACTAGATTGCACATTACATTTTATTACTTTCTCTCTTTTTAGTATTAATTCTGATAATTTAATTCTCTGTTTCATCTACTACAATTGAGAAAACTGAAACATTAAAAATATTAAAAGGGGATGTAGTGGAAGCTGAATTTATATTGAAAGAAAACAAACACTGACAGAGTGGCAGACATGACACATATCTTGTTAACTTCTAATGACACAGCTGGATGGAGCCATTCAGTGGATCTTTAAAGTAAATGACTAAAGTGAATTGGACGTGCAATTACCACGGACTTAGGAATTGGCTAGATGCTCCCTTCTTGGGTTGAATTTGTGAACCATTCTTTTCACAGGCATAGGAGACTTGATTATCATCATCACCATCATTTAACATTTTTTTTTAGTTTTATTTATTTATTTTATTTATTATTTTTGGCTGTGTCAGGTCTTAGTTGCGGCACAAGGGATCTTCGCTGAGGCACGTGGGATCTTTTGTTGCAGTACAGGCTTCTCTCTAGTTGCGGCGTGTGGGTTTTCTCTCCTCTAGATGTGGCGTGCAGGCTCCAGGGCGTGGGCTCTGTAGTTTGTGGCACGCAGGCTCTCTAGTTGAGGTGCACAAGCTCAATAGTTGTGGCACGTGGGCTTAGTTGCCCCTCAGCATGTGGGATCATAGTTCCCCAACCAGGGATCAAACCCACGTCCCCTGCATTGTAAGGTGGACTCCTTACCACTGGACCACCAGGGAAGTCCCCATTTAACTTTTATTAAGGAATTATTAAGAAAGTTTTCTGTGTTGAGCTTAGTGCAAGTTCTTTAAAGAGATTTTCTCATTTAATTTTTACATCAATTCTAGGAGGTAAGTTCTCTTATTAACTCCACCATACAGATAAGAAAACAGGCTGGGAAATACTAAGTCATTTGTATAATGTCCAAGAAGCTGAGAATATCAGTGGCGGTGTATGTGGACTTACTAAGGAAAAAAGTGCCATAGATGATACTATCTATAGCTTTTTAGGCTGCACTCTTGGTACTAATGTTTATTTAACATAACTATGATAAGTTTTCTTTTATCTAGGAAAATATATTGAAAATAAAATATGCTAAAGAAAAGAATGACCCAATTGTGACTTTAATCTTAGAGCAAAAAGGCAGATTTACTTTAAGGAAGATTCAGTCCAATTCTACCTCTTTGCTACTCACTCAATCCAAAGAAGACATAGACAATTTTGTTGTCTCACTCTCTGCTGAGCTCCCCACCTTAGCTAGAATGTTTTTCCACATGGTATTCTAGGCACCTACCATCAATGGATCAGAGTGAGCACTTAAGTTAGCATGTATTTGCATTCCTGACTTAATATGACACTTTTATAAAAAAATCCCAGGACCATTTAGAAGAAAGGAAAGGAAAATATTAAGTAATAGGAGCAATAGAGAAGTCGACCTGTAGCTTCCAAAGCAGGAGACCACTGCAAGTTTTCCTGACACTCTCTTCTGAGAACCTTGACAGATGAAAAAGACATGAAAGGGTAAGAGTCAAGAGCCCAATGCACTGCAGATTCTAAAATGCAGAGGTATCCTAGCAACACAAAAGGAATTTTCTTCTTTTTTTGGTGAGAGGGTGTTAAAGGCTAAAGCCTTGCATATATGTCACTTGCCTCTGGCCCACATGCTGTATGTCTATAATTAGGAGAACTGCTCTGCTGGGTGTAAATCCCACTTGCCCAATCCTTCCCCAAGGGGCCCAGCATCTGAAGAGGTACTCCAGTCCTCTCATCTTCTGTGAATGTATTTCATGCCCATAACATTCTTGGTTTTGGATCTTTATATTTGCTGTTTCTTCTTCCTGAAATCTTTCTCCCTATGGTTTTTATAGGTCTCAGATTAAATGCCACAGAAAAGGGAATCATGAGCTCCATACTAGAAGGGGTCTTACTTGCTGTGCTTACTGATAAATTGCCTGTTGGCTAGACCAGTGCCTGATAGATTCTAAACCCTTAAATATTTGAAAGTATGTGAAGGACTATGTGAAAGAGGGACATTACTTTGGCTGGTACTTTTTAAATTTCAAAGCTTTTTTGACACATGCAAAATTATCCAAAAGCCTTAGGAGATTAATATTTTATTGTTCTTAATTTTTAATTGAGGAAGTGAAGGCTCAAATTAGAAGACAACTTGTCCCAAGTAACTCAGCAGGTGGGAGCACAAGACTTCTGGTTCCATGCTCTATGCTCTTTCTACGACATCAAAGCAGTAGATGTTATTAGGGTTTTGTCTAGGTCTACTCTGCGGATATAGATTGATAACTGGAAATTTTATGACCCATGCCCATGTTTTGGCCCTTGCTCTCAAATTTGATAATCTCATTCCCCCATGAGTCCTGAGACCCTAAAATATTAAACACTTGTAGTTCCCAACGTGTATCTTATATCTCGCATGCTTTCATCGTTTTACATATATTACACCCTCCTTCCAAAATGTCCTTCCTCCTTTGCCTGCCATTCAAAGTTCTATCTCATGATATCTTTCTCTAGATAGATTTTGCCGAGCCCAATAACCACCTGTCCCTCATTTATCCCTGTCTGCTGTGTCTGGTACCCACTCCTACTATTGGATTTTCATGTTTTATTTTGCTCATGTACCCACCTGATCTTCTCACTAGACAGAATGCATGCATTAGATATTTGTGAACACACAGTACCTAGCATTTTATGTTAAATAATTGATTTGGGGAGCATGGCAAACGCCCAAAATGTGATTATGTTGTATGGAAGGACTTTTTCTTAAGTATATAAAGAACCAGAATCATTCTCAAAAAGGGAAGAAAGAAATCTAACACATCCCCACTGAGTAACAGAGAAAAAACCTGGGAGCTGTAAAATAGAGAAACGTGTAAGATATAATAAAGTAGCAATTAGCCTCTTCATATGTGTGCCCAACAGCAATCTTCCACAAGCGCCAGGCAGTCTGCAATGAAGATGAAGTTTAGGACATAAAAGGAAGAGAAAATGGTCTCGTGAAAGCTCGCTTTCACAAACACCTTTGGGTATTTCCAATCAACACAGGTTGTTAACATATGCATTCTTAATTTTTTTATTTCTTTTTTCTAAAAATAGAAGTGCCTTTAAAAAGTTCTTGTAAGAAAGTAGAAGAAAATGCACCCATCTCTTATTTTAAGCAAGGTTATAATGGGAGCCTTATTTATTATAGTTATGGCTTGAATATATAGCCATATATATGGAAATCAATGGCAAAACTATAGAGAGAAGGGTGTGCAAAACTCAATGGCAGAGAAGATATTCTGAGTTCACCAGAATTCGTATCACAGAGAAAAGGGAAAAGAGACAAAAATAAAGTCATATTTGCTTGAGTGATATATCAAGCAACCCTGGGTCAAACACTAAACAATACTTACAACTGATACAAACAACCTGATTCTGTAAATTTCTTTCAGAATTGAAGAGCAGATTCCCTCAGGCTTTGAAAGGGAATTTTTTTCTAAATTAACGGGTAATTTTCTCCACTCCAATTGAGCTATATAATCAGACATGGTCAAAACATTGCACTAGGAAGCATAATATAAAATGAATTCAACAAAACCATGACTTCATGGACCCACAGCTGCAGAAAGGGTCAGAAATGAAAATGGCAAATGTATGAGCTGGACATTAGCTGGATTTTAGTTGAGAAAAAATCCATTGTTGTACTCTATTCATGTAGCTTTCAAATTATTGTGAGTAACTGAAAATACATTGTAAATTGTATATTTTACATTAGACCTTTAGAAATCTGAGCCCACTGTGAGATGTGACTCACATGCTCTTATTTCTTACCCCTAATGCTAATTAGAACAAAATGAGACCCATGAAACTGAGCAAATTAGGACATCAAAAATGTCCTTCATAGCAAAGATTTAAATCTTGCTTCCCACCCATGCTTAGAACAGAACTAACACTTCCCTCTGGATGTATTTTGCTTGATGTCAGCTGTCTTAAAAATTAAAGTACACAACCCACTTCCACCAAAAAAATGACAACTGACTTTCAGAAAAAGTATGTGCTTGTTTCAATGCCAATCAAGTATATAAACGATTTTTGCTGTTAAAAATGTGTGTTTGTTCCTAACCCTGCTGGGTATGAGATTGGGTAGCTCTTCTTTTTTAGCCTCCAGAAATGGGAGAGAATTGCAAATTAAGCCCCTGTACAATTGCTTGGCCTGGTATCCATGTATTCTTGGCCTTGGACAAGGATAGAAAAGCCAAATTCTTGGGTAAGTAAGTAAAAAAATTGACTTACTGAAAGAAAGGCCTCCCCCCCCCCCGTTTTCTAATTAGGGAGATGTGCCTAGTATTACAGGGATCCAGCTGTTGTCAAGGCCTCAGGTTGCTGGAATACAAGTGGTGAGTGACATTACAATGGACAACTTTTATTCATTCATTCATTCATTCAGTATATATATTTTGAGCACCAACTGAACTGAGTGCCAGACAATATTCTAAGCACTGGCAATGAAACGATCAACAAAGCAGAAGTCCTCAGCACTCAGGAACTTGCATTTATTATCTGGAAAGCGAACAATAGAGTTAGGTCAAGAGTTCCTGTTGGAAGACTTGCTATTTTAAAAAAATTTTCTCCATAACAATTATTAGAGTTTTTCATGCTAGGATGAAGTAGCTAGAGAAGAACTTCCTGAGAAGGTAAGTTCTGAGCTAACAACTGAAAGACGAGACAGAAATGGCCACATGAAGACCAAAGAATGGAGATGGGGAGGGTGGAGGTGGACTATTTCAGATAGATCAGTAATGTAAACCAGACATTTCTCCAACCAGGAAACTCTTATATGTCAAATGCCAGAACATTTATGTATTTCACAAATATCTGTACAATTTCTCGATTATGCATGTTGTCTCACCTCTAGAACCAAGCATTTGTTGGCTTTCTCTTGTACATTTTCCCACTGCCTCACTCTTTTTTGGTTAGTACCTACTGTTCTTTTTAGATTTACGTTCAAATATCATGTACTGTGGAATGTTTCCGTGACCCTTGAGTATAAGCATATATGAGTTTATTTTCTTATATTAAGCTCATTTCTCTATTTAAACTGTAGATAAATATGTATCATCATTCCAAATAAGTAAGGAAGAGATATTAGTACTCTCACATTCATTGCAAGCACTATTCACAATTGCCAAGATGTGGAAACAACCTGAATGTCCATCAACAGATAAACAGATAAAGAAAATGGGTATAAACATGCAATGAAATATTAATCATCCTTAAAAAAGAAGAGAATTCTGCATTATGCAACAATGGGGATGAACCTTGACGACATTAAGCTAAGCAACACAAGCCAGTCACAGAAAGACAAATACTGCATGATTCCACTTATATGAGAAATCCAAAATCATAAAATTCATAGAATCGAAGAGTGGAATGGTATTTGCCAAGGTCTGAAAGTAAGGGGAAATGGGGAGTTACTAATCAATAAGCATAGAGTTTCAGTGAAGCAAGATGCATAAGTTCTAGAGATCTGCTAAACAGCATTGTACCTGTATTCAATAATACTGTATTGCACACCTAAAAATTTGTTTAGAGGGTTGATCTCATATTAACTGCTCTTATCACAATAAAATACAATTAAAAAGTAAAAGATGTAAGGAGAAGATAATTAGTTTCCGGAAGAGCAGAAGACCTACAAGGAGCAGGGTGAAACCAGCACATGTATTCGCACAATCTTATGGAAAATGGTTCACAACGCGCTGCAGAGTAAGACACTACTGAGGAATCTTAGGAGAATATATGACAGTGGATCCTTGTTTTCTATCTCCTGGAATTGGATAACTGTGGACAACCGTACTAGTGATAAGAATGTGGTGATCACTATAAGGAGAAAGAGAGTGATTGTGGCAGATTATATTGTGAGCAGGCATTATAGTGATGCTATGTTTGGGAGAGAAGTTCTAGTAAAGGGGCTGTAGGCAGGGAAGGAGATCACCAGTATCCTGTCTGCAATGGGGTTGCTTTACTGAGCTGGTTCTCTGCTCTTTGACATGGGTAGTCGGGTGTAAGAATGTTAAAAAGGTGGCTCGATGGAAAACTTTCAGACTCTCCTCCCTGATCACCACAGGCATGAATTCAGAACCCCACTGTTTCTAAGATCTTTACATAGAAAACCTTACTTAGTCTTTTTAACACACCTATGAATGATGTGTGATTATCATTCCCAAATCCAGATGAGGGTCCTAAAGCAGAGAGGGGTTGAGAACTTGCCCAATGTCATAAAGCCAGTTAATGGTAGACCTGGGATAAAAACTCGGGCAGACTGGCACAGAGTCCAAGTTCTTAAAACATCCCAAAACTGAGTCAAGAAATGAATGAATTAATGAATATTTGGGAATGATAAAGCATGCATCCGTGAGGCCATTAAACTATGTGGATTACATTATTATGAAAGAGATACATGTATAGGCCAATGGTTCTTAACTTTCTCAATCATAATTTTGTCAGTTTCCCCAGGGGATATTTCTCAATGTCTGGATACATCTTTGGCCTTCTCATCTGGCGTCAGGGGCCTGTTACTGGCATAGAGTGGTAGAGGTCGGGGAAGCTGCTAAACATACTGCAGTGCACAGGATAGTACCTCACAACAAATAATTAATTGTCTGACCTAAAATGTCAATAATACTGCTGTTGAGGAATCTTATTCTAGACCTTATATAAATCATCTTAACTTTTCTGAACTGCAGATTTCTCATGTGTTGAGAGGGGAGAGCCATATCTACATAGGAGTCATGATAATCAAAAACCAGATGGATCATGACATCTATAACAGTGCCTGGCACATAGTTAAGAGCTTTAACATTTTAGATTTAAGCAGGCAAAGTACATGTTTGTTTTGCTTTATCTTAAATACTTTTTTAGAAAGATCATTCTGATAGCAAAGGATGGATAGGTGAAATTTCACGGGTGGAAAGCAATTAGGAAGATGATACAGTAACTAGGCAAGAAATAATGCACATGTGAACCTGGGTAGGTGCAAGAGGGATTTCAAACTCAACTAAGACGATTGACTCATCACATTGATTAAGAATATGAGGGGTTTCTTTTTGTTTGTTTATTTTGTTGTTGTTTTCACTTTTGCCACTTCATTTCTTATTATGAACCCGAGGATCATGTGAATTTAATCTTTCTTTGAAAACAATGATGCTTCATTTCTTATGGCTAAAAACATTTTAATCTATGAAATGAATTATAAGTTCACAAATCAGACTGTCATCTTCAGGTGAACTGTGTGTGTATGTACACACACACTCATACACACAAATCCAATTTGGAGTTGTAAATTATTATTTGAAAGGTGTAGGTTTCACATGAGAAATTTCATCATCTGAAATTGCCTTGTCGTTGAGGATAATAAGAATTAAATTCAGCTGCTGAAAGAAGCAAAGACAAATATTGAAAGATGGGAAACTTTTGTAATCCACTGCAGAACTGAGAGTCTTCTGTGAGATTAGACTGAGGCATCATTTGCAGAAATCACTGTTTCAGTTTATTAAAAGATTAAGAGTAAATCTATTTGGGTAATAAGTGGTTTGCAAGACAAGAAATTTCTTCGAAAATCAATGCTTTTGCTTTTCCATTTCCTCTCAACTCACCGAGAGGTAATCAACGTGGGAGTAGCTCTGATCACACTAAGAGAACATTCTGATCTTCATTAGCGCAGCGTCGATGCCAGAAACTTTATTTCACATCAAAATCTAGAGACGGTTCCCCTAGAATTAAAACTCTTTTCTATTTCAACACATCAAGCCTCAGGGTTTCATAATCCCCATAATTAATACACTACTGTGCACACAACTTTCAAAACAGGGCTCTGGACGCTGCAAATAGAAGCTGCATGTTTGAAAATCGATAAATAGATATTTCCCTTCCTTTTATTTTTCATTTCTTTCTCTCCCTTTTGTGGAATTAAGGAGGGGTGAGATGTGAGATGATGGTAGGAAATGTCAAAAAAATTACATTTCCTTAGTTTTTAATTTTAATATTATCTTCTTTGTATGTAACATTGTATGAATTAAATGAAATGTAGATTGCTTCCCAGTGATTGTATTTATTTGGTTATTAATGCACTGATCAATCCATCCTTTTGTTCTCTCAGTCAATAAGATGTCTCTTGAGCATATGTGCCGTTCATCGTGCTGGACGCAAAATACTAAACCAACACAGGGTCTGTTCCCTCTAGGAACTCAAAGTCTTGAAGAGAAGCAGGTATAGAAACACAAAAATGCAATAATAACTGCGTGAGAAGTGCCATGATTAAAGTAAATACACAGAACTACAAAAGTAATGTGGAGGGACTCTTAGCCTGTCCTGTGTTAAATGTCTTTGAGAAAGGCTTAGTAAAGCAATGACCTGTTTTGAATTGGTTATGGTCAAAATATAAAGGGGGCAGAGACTTCCCTGTTGGTCCAGTGGTAAAGAATCCGCCTTACAATGCAGGGGTTGTGGGTTCCATCCCTAGTCGGGGAACTATGTTCCCATATGCCACAGGGCAACTAAGCCCATGTGACACAACTACTGAGTTCTCGAGTGTCAACAAGAGAGCCCGCGTGCCGTGAACTACAGAGCCCACGTGCTCTGGCGCCTGCACGCCACAACTATAGAGCCCATGTGCCCTGGAGCCCGCATGCCACAACTAAAGAGAAGCCCATGTGCCACAACTAGAGAGAATCCCGCGGGCCACAACAAAGACTGGACACAGCCAAAAAATATAAAGGAAATAAATAAATATTTAAAAATATATAAAATAGGAGGTGGGAGCAGTAACGTGGAGTTAGAATTTTCATTATGTTCCTAGAGTTTATAGAATTTTATTTCAAGAAATAGTGTCAGTTAATCAAAAAACAAGGATGCTTAGTTTTTTGTGTGGTTGCATGGTATCCTTGTTCTGTCTCTTTTCAGTGGTGATTTCAGAGTGACCTTATCTCTCTCTTGTTCCATCATGGTTACATAGTAGCCTGCTTGAGTATTGTTCAAATTCTGTGAAAGTTCTTTATGTTCAGCTGGGAATACTGCTGACCTGTCAACTCCTAGCTGTCAGCAGCCAGCTGCCAGCTATCAGGACTATTTTTCAAAATTTATTTTCTCAATACACTACATGTCATTGAATTATTCCTCTATACAAAGATACTTATATTGTTCTCACTTTTTTTTGTTCTTTATCATTTGAAATGCTGCAGTGAATATCCACACATACACTCAAAGATGGAATTTCTCATTAATAGATACATATATATTAGAATTATTAGGTCCTACCTACCAAATTCCTATTCAACATGTCAGAGCCAATATTCAATATTTAAACACCCTCCAGCAGTGAGAAAGTTCATTTCATCTTATACTTGTCTAAACAATCAATATTGATAGTTTTTTTGCTTGCCAATCTAATGGTATATACATACACATATGCAATTATATTTATATGTGTACATAAACATATATATATATTTACAGGTATATAGACATATATTTATTTGTAACTATATAATATATATGCACTATAATATTTGTGTATATATACATATATATGTATATGATCATTGCTTTCATTACCATTCTCTTGATTAAGCACTTATTTATATGTTAAATTTCCCAGTGGAATTTTTCTTTTCTGTGAATTACTTATTCCTTTATCTAAATTTCCTCCAATTATATTTCTCCATACTAACTTTAAAATAGTAGTTCTTATATTTTGTGGAAGCAAATAAGTTGCTTGTAGCTAATATCTCCATTTAGTATATTTCTTTTTAAGCTAATTTATATTATTTTTTCAGAACTTATTTGATGAAGGAACTTGGATAAAAAGAAGTTACAAGATCTAGAAAAAAATGTAAATTTTTAAAAAGAGTGTTAAGGGAATATATGGCATAATTTAGATAGATACATATACCCATAGATAATTCTGTTGAGTCTTGAGGTGTAATTTAGATTTGTTTTGTACTTCTATGAAGCTTACTGGATAAAACTTACTCCGTGATATTATAATGAACTTTGCCCATGACCCTATGCATATTTCTTTCAACATTTCCCACTCATTTATCTACTACACTGGAAATGATCTCTAGCTTTAAAAATAATGTATTCCACATCTTCACAAGATAAAGGAAGATACAGTTGAGTTTTTATTTTTCAGTGTTTTGGATATGGAGTAGATGCTGAAGAAACATTTACTGAATACATGAAAATTGTTGAAATGTTAATGTCCCTTATTTGCAATTCTTTTGACTACTATGTCTTTTGAAATCATTTCACAATGGACAGAAAGAATTTTCCTGCACATATCTGCTTCATTTAGAGGCAGCTGACCTTAGTCTTCAGAGTCAGACTATTCTGGTCTTAAAACCTAACTCTATCACTCTCAGCTATATAACCTTGAAAAGTAACTAGGCTTTTTAATATTCAATTTCCTCATCTATGAAAATGGGGAGCTGTTATGGTAAACTTTCAGTAAGCACTCTTTACATGGCAGTGCAAGGGGGCCTTAAGCAAGTATCTTGTCTTCTTAGGAAACAGGTGAAACTGATATCTGTGACTATTGTGCTTATTAAGCAAGGTTAAACTTGTAAACTTTGTTTAAAAGTATTTTTTCTGGTCCTTACTACAAGGGGTTGTAACATGAAACTGGATGGAGAGAAAATATAACAAACTACCTTTGGAATCTACTGTTTAAATAGTTGAACAAAATAATCTTCTTTTCTCAGAAATTATGTTTTAAGAAATATTAATCCGCTTTCTGATTAATACATTTTCCAGTGTGGTTGATGCCCCTTTCCCCTTTATTTCTTATTAACAAAATTCCAGTGTTATTTAGACATCCTGTGCCTTCCGGTGAGCTAACTTCATCTTTAATTCAGAGCTTATCTAATTCTTGTAAACTGATCATGGAAAATCCCCTTCTCTTCGCTAGTAGAGCTGATTAGATGGCCCAATGTTGACCAGTGAGAAATAAGATGAAGCCCAGATGTGGGTTTATGGTAAAGAATTTCATTTCTCTTAAAAATAGACACAAGACAGAGGAGATTACTCTTCCACTTTTGGTCACTGAAATGCTGGATGTGATTTATGAAACCATTGCAACCAAGTGGTTACTATAGAGAGCTAGCCAGAGAAGAAAGGCCCAGTATTGAGGACAGAAGGACAGAAAATCATGGGCTCCTGAAAACATATGAGGTAACTCACCTTTGAGCTAGGCTCCCATTCTTTAAAGTCATTATTATCTGAGCTAATAACTCTGTATTGTTGCTGTCTATTGCATTGGTGTTTTCTGACACTTGCAATCAAAACCATCTCAACTGCTTATAAAATGGATATTCTATAACAATCAATGCTTTCATTCATTCATCCAATCAATGGATAGTTGCTGAGTGTCAACTATGTCCCAGGAACCATGTTTGGCCTAGGGATTCAAATGAAGATAAGACATACAAGGTCACTGCCCTTATGCATGATGTAGGATTGAGTCTAATGTTTCTAAGAGGTGCTCCTATTAAACCTAAGAAAGGATTAGCTCATGAGCTGATATGATGATGTGTTAGAAGGAGAAGGTGTTCTCTTTGATCTATCACAAGAACATGGTTCTACCAATAATTACACTCAAAATTTCCTCTGAGAACAGAGTATCACAGCAATTGTGACAGGACAAGACCAGGCCCCAAATATGACATGGAGTTGCAGGTATTACAAAGTGGGCATTCTGCACTCTCTCTACGATTTTTAGGTCTAATTTCTAAAGCCATGTAAATGCATATTGTTGTCATTTCATAGGAAACTTGCAGTAATTATCTAATTCTATTTATATTTGATATTTATACTTTAGTAACAGGAGTTCTATTTAATAGATCCTTATTAAACTTATTAAATGTCTTTTTTCCTTACATGATACACAGAAATGTTAGTGAGAAGGAATGTGTCTGGAAAGGAGGACATTTGAAAGCACTGGTATAGTGTGGAGGGAGGGAAAAGAAACAGTTACTATATTTGAGTGCTTACTGTATGTCAGGCAATTACCTTAGCCTCAAAATAAGTATGCATGTTTATCCCCATTTTGGTTATGAGAAAACTGAGATAAAAGAAAAAGAAATGACAGCCCTTCAGGCTGGGAACTGAAATTCAGATATGCCAAGCTCCATGCCCTCATATCAGGCTGACTCAAAATTCTCTTCATTTGGAGGGTGCAATAATACCATTTCATGGGCTGGATTGGAGCTTTACCTTTCACTAGCTATAGGAGAAAAATAAGAAAAATGATTTCTTACATAAGTGAAATCTCAGTGGGAAGGTTCAGGCCAAAATCACAAACTAAAATGCCTACAAAGGGCAGAAAGGCATGTGAAATGCGTATTTGTGAAATACACAAAACAGTGAGGCAGAGACCTAGGCTAACTGGAGAACACATGTGCCAGAGAATTATTGCCATGGGAAAATGAAACCTCACTGTTGCCAGATGTCAACTTTTTTAAGGAAAGCCAGAAATATAGGTTTTTATGTGCTATAGTGGACAAGTAATTCATGTTTATAGGACTGTACAGGCAAAAAAATTTCTACTGAATTCTGATAGACACATTTAAGAATACACATACACAGGCAATAATTTTTGACAAGTATAATTACTACATACAAGGAATTCTTAGCAAAGCTGTTTATAAAACACTTAAACAATATTTCCAAAAACTTCATTGAATGCCATATTGCAGTATGAAAATTATTTTTGACCTAATTACTGTCACTAATTAAACTGAATATCATGTATCTTGTAAAAGTGAGGCAAGGCTACAATTTTTTTTCACATTCAGAGTTTTCTATTATCTCCACTCAGAGAAATTTATGAGGTAATACTGAATATTTATTAGAAACATCAAATAAATCCTAGCTCTGCTCACGATTGGTAGAAGTTAATATTGTGTCTTTTGATGAGCATTTCTTAAGTTTTTCATTTTATTTGGAAATATTTTAAAATAATTTTACACTTATAGAAATGTTGCAAAAATGATACCAAAACTTCCGTATACCCTTTCTTCAGTTTCTCTTTCCCTTCCTCCGACCCTGCTCTCTCTTTCTCTCTCCCTCTCACTTCTCCCCTTCCCAAACATTCTCATGCACACATATTCTTTTCTGAATCACTTGAAAATACATCACATAAACAATGTCACTTTATCTCTAAGAAATTCAGAGTGCATTTTCTAACAATAAGTACATTATCTTACATAACCACAGGATTATCAAAATCAGGAAGTTAACACTGATATAGTATTATCATCCAATCTCCAAGCCTTATTCAAATTTTGTCATTTGTCCCGCTACTACCTTTATAACAAAAGAAAAAGAATCTGGCCTGTTATCAAACTGAAGGTCATGAGGTGCATTTGTCATATCATTTATGTTCTCAACCTGAAACTTTCCTCAGTCTGTCTTTGTTCATTATCTTGATATTTTTTAAAAGTACAAATTTTTATTTGAAAATATCAAAGAAAATCATATTGAGAGATAATTTTAAAATCTCTTAATCTAGTTGAATGCATTAATATTTTACTCTATGATTAAAACTTTTGGGTCCTATTTAAGTATACCTTTCTTACCCCAAATCATAAAGATATTTTCCTATGTTTTGTTTAAAAGTTTTATTTATTTACTTATTTGTTTATTTTTTAACCTTTCAAATTTAGATTAACAATTTATCTGGAATTGTGTTTTTGTGTTTGGTATATTGTAAAAGTCATGATTCAATCTTTCTTTTATCTATGTATATATATGCATATGTGAGTATCTATGTATATAAACATGTTATACAGAAGTGTGTGTACATATTGAGTGTATATATATACATGAATTGTTAGATAGATGGTAGGTACACATGGAATTGTATATACATACTTTATCCATCACCATTTATTGAAAATAGTCAAAAACTTAATGACATACCAATTCCATATATGGAGTATGTCCCATTTCATCTACATTTTCAAATTTAACAGCCTAAAATTGTTAATGTTATTATGTTATTAAGTATTCATTAACTACATATCTGTAGCAAATGACTTATGTTCATGGTCTTCTTCCATTTTCAAATTCTTGATAAGTTTTATTATAGGTCTGTCATTATTAGTCTTTCCAAAGCTAATCAACAACTAATTCATTTTGGATCTTGTAAATGCTCCATATATTTTGCTTTGTGTTCCATTTAATTTTGCCCTCACCTTTAATATTTTTTTCCATAGACATAACTTGAAACCATTTTTTTTTTTTTTACGGTACGCGGACCTCTCACTGTTGTGGTCTCTCCCGTTATGGAGCACAGGCTCCGGACGCGCAGGGTCACGGGCCTAGCCGCTCCGCGGCATGTGGGATCTTCCCAGACCGGGACACGAACCCACGTCCCCTGCATCGGCAGGCGGACTCTCAACCACTGCGCCACCAGGGAAGCCCTTGAAACCATTTTGATAATCTTTCACAAATTTCGTTCTGATGTTTAGTTCATTAGTTTTATTTTTTCTTTCCCTTTTGTAACAAAAAGGGAAGGCTTTAAATTGTGCTGCAAGTATTGCTTTCAATGAAACAATTTTTTGATATGTTTTTCTCTTTATAATTCAAGTCAACATATAACCTATTTTTATTTATTTGCTGTTTTCACTCATAGATTATTAAACAACACATTTCTAAATTACTAACAGAAAGCAATGTTCGTTTTATATTTGAATTTTGACTAAATCTTACTATTGACAAACTGAACTGTTTGGGAATTGCTTTATGACCAAATACATGGTCAATTTTTTGTGAATACTTCAAAAGAATGTTTTATATTATTTATAATATCTTGTCAAGTTTTTCTATTGCTTTTTCGAATATTCTGTTAAAATATACCCATTAGAAATCCCTTTTTTTTTGTCATTTATCCATCTTTGTTTATATATTTTGAGGCCATATTACTAAATGGAAAAAAGTAATTAAAATTGTGATTTTTAATTAACAATTTATCATTTTCAAGTAATGGTTACCTTTATCTCTGTAACAGATTTTGCCTTGACTTACATTTTTCTGATAATAATATAGATATATGAGCTTTAATTTGGTTAGTTTTGACATATATTTTTTCCCTTTTCTTTTTGGTCGTAAGCCTCCTAATTACTGCCTGCTTGCAATTGCCCAATAACATTAATTTTGGGGTCCTCCTAGAAACTTAGATTGATATGTCTTTCTCTAGAGAGGTTTTGTGTTTGCTTCTACTGAGTACCTAAAGGCACCTAAGATCCCTTCCACTCGGTACTGCTTTCAACCTTGTTTAAAGATTGAGGGTCCCGGGACCATCAAGGATATGAATTTTCAGGATAGATAAAAGCACTATGCCCAAAGGATGTGAGGAGTCAGTTATAGATCTGACTTCCTCTCACTCTGAGAACATAGCCTTTAAGACCCCAAATCCATATGGGATGGTTCTCCCGTAAGCCTCTCCCCTGTTCAAGCCCTGAGTCCTAACCTCTGACTCTGGCTCATAGGGCCCACAGAGCCAAGAAACACTTGTTTATGATGAATACGTTAGGTTATGTGGAGCTTTGGTGCTCTTACATTCTGTATGCCTTTCTGATTATAGGCTTTCTTTCCAGAACTGGACTAGAAATTCTGCTACATTTTTTCAGATGCTCAGGTTTTGGGGGTTTTTTTGGGTTTAACTTAGCATTTGATAGCTGTTGTTTGACTTAACCTAGCCTGACACTCCCACCACCATAAACAGAAGTTCTTTCACATAGATTTTCTACTCCATGTTTTCTTGACTCACTCCTGTGGAAATAAATTGTGATTTTATATAATGCTAGCTCATCAACTTCAATATCTTCTTACATTTACAGCCAAAAATGTTTCCCTAAAGGAGGTGTGAATTACATGAGGACTAGAACTGTTGAATTGCCATAGAAAAAGCCCGCAGACAAATTATGACTAAATTAGGGTTAGTTATTTCAATTTGGAAAAGGTTTACTTTTTTTTCCTGACATCTACACACATTCACATTATCACTAGGTTTGTCGATCAAATCCCACTTTATGAGATAAAGGCCAATACTGTGACTTTCCACCCCAAGCCACTAAACCTGTAAAATAACTCCAGCATATTCACCTTACTTTTTTTTTTGAAGAAATAAATCAATGCATAGCATAATGTCTGGTACATATTAGACTTTTAATATATGTTTGTGGAAGTGAATAAAAATGTTAAATTGTACCTAGCAAGTGTCAGATAAAAATATAATGGTCAGCTTGTTAACTGTTGTTTGATGTTTATAATTCATTTAAGACAATGGATACCTAAAACAATCATAAAAGGAAGATATTAAAATTTTGCACAAACCTATACCTACATTTATATCTATATGTATATCTATATATAATGTACATATACGAATAGGTGTGTATATGTGTGTATATAAATATCCCTCACTAAATTTTTGGCAATGTTTTGTTTTGTTTTTACATGAGTTCTTAAACACATGAATTAACACTGAATGTGATTTCTGTAAAAGTGAAAATTGAATTCTCTCTAGGGAGTATGTATATCCCTCATATCAATCCTCAGCTTTTAAAATGGAATGTTAACATCATTTTGGGGTGCACCAAGGTGTGGTGTGTGTGTGTGCGTGTGTGTGTGTGTGTGTGTGTGTGTGTATGTAATACATTTCAAAATGAAATGAAGTGAAATGAAGTGAAAGAGATGATGAGCTGGTAATATAAACAACAACAACAATAAACACACATACAAAAACATGCCCACCACATGGCATTCTTGTTGACAAAATATTTCTATTAAAAATATTTCTATAAATGTTGGTCTATGAAGGAGTTTAATTCTACTCAATTAATTCCATTTTGAGTAGTTTATTTGCCACTATAAAGCCCTGGGGTCAGACTCCTTGTTCATTCTTCTGAGCAAGGTATCAATTAAACTTCTAAATACTGTGTGAAAATGGTTAAGAAATTCCTGAGCCATAAGATACAGCAAACAATTGATTCCCTTTACCGTCAAATCCAAGTTCTGTTCATGTTCAGTAACCCTGAGGTGGACCAAGAATACCATTATTGTAAAAGTCAGCAGTCTTGATACTTCTGGTTTCAGCTCCAACACATGAAGAGCTGGCAGTCATCACTCCTTCCTTAAAACAAGAAAAAGCTAAACAAACTGGAAATCAGTGACTTTTTTTAGACTCACCAAAGAAATAAGAATATAGGGCAAACTCATATTCTGAATTCAGGAGAGACAGGTGAACTCATGGAGTCACAGTAGAGATCAACCTACTTGGAGCAAATACCACTAGAACCATAAAGTAATAGGACAACTTAAAAGATGATTTTGACTAATTGTTAGAGGTGGAGAGTGGATGTGGGGGAGAGTAAGAAACTGCTGGGGGAGGCAGTCTTAGGGAATCCCACATTTTTCAGGGATTTACCTCCAGGAACCCTACCAGGGTCTCATAGTGAGGAGTCAAGGAAGATCTCTTGTGATTCTGAGAAGGAGAAAGGAAGAATAAACATAGTGAAATATTTCCTGAGCATTCTCTATAACAAAGGGATGCTTTCCAGAGAAAAGACTATCACAGCCTATCCCAACTGGGAAAAGGGTATTTCTACCATTACAACCTACAGTAGCCTATCTGCCTCAACGATTGTGGACAAATATGAGAACTACTTGTGAAGGTCACAGCCTAGGGACACAAGTCTACTAAAGGCTGATATTTAATCATAAGATTGTTATAAATCTTTATAAAATAATTTTAAAATTCATAAGGAAAGACAAAAGACAGAATAACCTACAAAATACTGAAGAAAAAGAAATGGGAGGAAGAGGAAGAGAACAAAGTTGGAGGACTCACACTATCCTTTTTCAAGATTTACTATAGAACTATGGTAAACTAGACAACATAGTGTTGGTGAAACAATATCAATGAAACAGAATAGAGACCCCGGAAATAGACGCATACATAAGTAGTCAAAGTGATGTTTGACAGAGCAAAGTCCAATTAATAAAAAAATTACAATCACTTTAACAAACAGTAATGGAACAACTGGATATACATGTGCAAAAACTGGAACCCAGGCACACACTGTACATCTTTCACAAAAATGAAATAAAAATGGATTATAGATCTAAATGTTAAATAGAAAACTATAAAACATTTAGAAGAAAACAAAGAAGAGAGTCTCAAGGACCTTAGGGTTGGTGATGAGTGTTTACATGTAATAGCAAAAGCACAATCTATAAGAACAAAATTTGATAAGATGGACTTTATTAAAATTTCACATTCTGCTCTGTGAAAGACATTGTTCTGTGAAAGACATTGTTAACAGAATGAAAAGGAGCAACAGACTGGAAAACATTATTTGCAAAATCATATCTGATAAAGGACATGTATCCAAAATATAGAACGAACTCTCAATAATCAACAATTTTAAAAAATGGGCAAAAAGTCTGAACAGACAGCTCACCAAAGAAGATATGCAGATGGAAAATAAGCATAATTTTACATTAGGGAATTGCTAGCTCAAATAACAAGAAAACATCACTTGACACCTATTAGAATGACTAAGATCCACACACTCCCCCCACAAAAAAAAAACATAAAGCAAAACAAAAAAACTCTGACAATATCTACTGTTGAAGAGAATGAGGAACAACAGTAACTCATATTCTTTGCTGGTGAGACTGCAAGATGGTAAAGCTGCTTTGCAAAACTGTTTGGGAATTTTTATAAAGTAAAACACAGTCTTAACTTATGATTTAGCAGTCATGCTCCTGGGTATCCATCCAACTTATGTGAAAACTTATGTCCACACAAAAACCTGCACAAAAGTGTGAATGAATTCAGTCTAAAAGGACTACATACTTTATGCTCTCAATTGAAAGCCATTCTGAAGAAAGGAAAACTATAAGAATGGTAAAAAAATAATAATCAGTTGTTCCCATGAGTTTGGGAGGAGGGGTTGCTATTGTATAGATGAAGTACAAAGGATTCCTTTAGGTGAAACTTTTCTATATGATATCTTAAGGGTTGATTCATAACACTGTGCATTTGCCAAAATCCATAGAACGTAGGACAAAGAGTGAACCTTAATGTATGCTAATTTTAAAAAATCATTTAGAATGTCATGGGATCCTTGGATGGAATACAGAATGTGATAAAACAGCCTAACTATATTACACATATATGAAGTAACCTCACTACAGGATGTGGGGAGAAAGGATGCTGACCTAAGTAACTTTGGAAATGAGTGGAGTCTTAAGACTAAAAGCAAAATAAACTACATAAGCAGTATACTGAAGCTGATAAAATGGTTTACCATGAGGGTATAGGTTAGCAGTTGTGATACTGTCTTACATGTATAACGGAAATGAACATTTATGTAAATAAATGTCCAATGGTGGGAGCTAGACTCCTCACTGTTGGAGTGGGAGGTTACTAATAAACAAGAGGAGGCTAGAATGATCCATGTGGTAATGAATTTAAATTGAAGGTATCGGTATGAAGCCATGTTTAACTTAATATAGATGTACATGTGTACAAATAGAAATATTTATAGATATATGTATATATACAGTTTGGTATACACACATATAAGTCCATGTTCTCTCATTCTGAGAGGGTCTAGAAGCATCTCTACTAGAGTAGCAATAATCACACACAGCACCCAGAACTTGGTTTCAAATACCATTCTTCAATAAAAGAAACAAAGGCTCCTTGGAGAAGTTGCTGATTATAGCACAGGAAAGGAATTATACAAGGTGAGCTTACAGCATCTTGTAGTAAGAAAATGTAAGATAGTGCTTAAAAAGAAAATCCCTCAACGGTGGTAGTATTTCAAAGGGAAACAGGAGCCAAATGAAGAGTTCCCAATAGCAAAAGCTGGAATAATTCAACAAAGTTGAATTGGATTATAAACCAAAGTATAAAATAAAAAACAATGAGTCCATTGTTTAAATAAATCCATTGATATAAATAAATCACTTAATGAATAAATATATCACTTAATGAATAAATAAATGGGAGAGAAGAGACGAATATCCCGTAGAGAAGAATTTCAAATAATTTATAGGTACTCTGCCCTCAGGAGGTGGAACATACTTCCCCACACCTTAAATGTTGGCTGTACACAATGATTTCCTTCCAGAGAGAACAGTATGAAAAAGCAGAGGAAAAGAAAAACTACAGTGGAATTGCCTAACACACTACTTTAGCCAGGTGATCAAGGTTAAAATCAATGGCAATAAATCATGTTGATATGTGCCCTTGTTATGTGATTAAAACGTCATTTTCCCCTGTGATATTCCTCCTCCAAACTCACAGTCCCAGTCTAATCATGAGGAAAACATCAGAAAAATCCTGATTGAAGGACATTCTATAAAATATCTGACCAAAACTTAAGGTCATCAAGAACAAGGAAAGTCTGAGAAACTTAACAAAAGGAGTTTACGGTGCATTATGAGTAAGTACAATGTGATACTCTAGATGAGATCCCAGAGAGTAAAAAAAAAAGATACTAAGTAATAACTAAGGAAATATGAATAAAGTATGGACTTTAGTTATATCAATATAGGCTCATTAATTGTGACAAGCTTGCCATAGTAATATAAGATGTTAATAATAAGGGATACTGGGTGTGAAGTTTGTGAGAACTCTTTGGCAAATTTTCAATAAATCTAAAACTTCATAAAATTAAAAGTTTACTTTAAGAGTTTAGTGGATTAATACTAAAATCTTTATGATGCATGGTATGCAGTTAACAATACATACTATAAATTGTGATGATACGAGACAATCCACCTTAACCACAGTTATTTCCTTTAAAAATGAAATCTTCTATAATCTAGAAAATTCAGCCATGAAGTTAGGAGATAATCCTGAGGTTCTGGGATGTTACCCTTTAAAATCAAAACAGGTTTGTTGCATAAATTTAATTTATACCTGCCACCTTCACAATCCTCAGTCAACTAATCTCATATCACAGTAGAATCAAATGTTAAAGAGAACCCAAGTATTTTTTTCAATCATATCCTCTCAATTTTCATGCTCATAAATTTTACACTAAATTGTCTTTATTTTTTGTAGTGTTATTTTTTTACCATCCCTAATTTGTACATTTTAAGTTGTACTCCAACATGCATTTATTCTACAGCTGTTATTCTTTCTTTCATTATTTACATGTAGATGTTTCCTTACTCTTTCTTTTAATCTCAGTTTAAATACTAAATTTCTCATAAATTCATTGCTTTGTGATGTTTACATTATTATTTGCATGCAGGAGAGTCTGGAACTTACAATTTCTAGTCTTGGCCAGTTTTTAAAACCCCAGATTTGATTTCAGACTGTCTTCCAGCCATCTTCACCTGGGTTTCCAATAAGTACTTCACATTTAACATAGGACACTCATTGAGACAGCATCCTGTCCATTATTGATGGCATTTAACATGTGTATCCAAAATACACTCGTTGTCATGGATATGTCTTTCTGAACTCCTTGATTCTTTCCATCTTTCTCCTTATGTCTTTCCTCCTTATGTTTCTATTTCAGTTCCTGGATATAATCCTCAAGTCTCATTCTACTGCTTTGTTTTCATTCCACTGACTCCATTCACAGTTTTAACTTTCCTAAAAATTCTCTTTATAGCTTTGTTTTTATACTTCAGAAATAAATGTAGCGATTGCCTTTGAAATGCTATCCCATGCTGTTGATTTTTGTGATATGTATCTTGCTTAAAAAATGTCTCAGAGGATACAGTTACAAAGATTTAGAGATGAGAGGAATAAATAGTAAACTCCCTGCTTCATCCCTTATTCCAGAGAGTAGGTAGGTGATGAAAGAAAAGAAGAAGTTAAATATGATCTTTTACATAGTTAGGTGGATGGTACATATTAAAAGAAATACAGAAGGTGAAGAAACAGATTTGGAGCAGGGAAAAATAATATATAATTTTGCACATCTTCCTCCCATGTGGCTAAATAGAGTCCAACACACAATGACATCTGCAAAGATACTGCAGATGTATAGGTTCTTATTTGGCGGTGTTTTCATTTTATTATTATGCTTATATAAATACATTGTTAATATTATTTTATATAAAATATTATATAATGAATAAATACAAGACTAAGCGATCTCCAAAACGAAGCCATTTGTGTACAATTTCCACAAAAATAAATTTACATTAGAAGCCTTCTTACTATGTGCATATATGACAATTGTGCTCAAAGCTTCCTAGATCCACAGCTACACAAAATTTTCTTTAGTTAACCTAACAGGCAACTGCCCACTTAATTTTCTTAATTTTCATTTGCTTTCTCCCCAGTCATTCTTATAGATCTCCATCTGTTATTTAGGCTCAGTGAGAGGGAGTAACAAAAGATTGCTGTTAAATAACCAGCTCTAGATCCCTATTTTTACTTTGGTTTCAATTCTCAGTAATCTTAAGAGTAAAACAATTGCTCTATAAGTAAAAATAACTTTATATTTTATTGGTCCTCCTTAAAAATCCAAATTCAATCTCTAACAAAAAAAGGTTCACTATATTTACTACAGAAATGACATATTAATCTAATCCATTTCCTCTACAAGTTGTCTTTGCCCAAGTTCAGGTCTTCTTCCTTTCACACTTGGGCAGTTGGCCATGAGAAAGTATCTACCATGGTTCACTCACTTATTTTTCGTTGCCAGAGTCATGAAAGGGGGCTCAAATCAATGGATAGAAAGGCACCCTATTACAAAGATATAAGGCATTTTCAGTTTAACACATGAATTCAAAGAAATCCTAATAAAAATACCATAAAGATATTTCTCTAACAAATTTTAAAAGTCCATTTGGTAAAAACAAAATAGACAAATAGGCTATTGGGAGGCAGGACAAAAAGAAGGATAATGTAGAAGGAAGAGCTTCACCATATATACGTAATAAAACTATAAAACATACACTTGAGAACACACATATTTACACACATATATAATTTGGTCTTGGTACAGAAACAGAATTAGCTGTTAATGTGACATAATGAATTCAGAATATGATAATGCCAACATTTTTAAGTCAGCAAGAGAGAATGTGTTTTTTAATAAGTGCAACTGGAATAAATGGTTAGGATTTTAGGGAAAAGGTGGCAGTAGAATACATTTCAGTAAACATAAGATTGAAGGAACATATTAAACCTTAAATGACAGAAAATGTGATATATTTATATCAAAGTCTTACTTTGAAGAAAGATTTTAATAGACAGAAAACAACAATGGTATATAATTTGGTTTCATCAATATGTAACACTTTCATTTGTCAAAAATACTATTTATAAAGGTAAAGAAATGAAAAAAAGCTGAGTTTTAAAAAAATAGGTAATGAGTTAATATCTATGCACCTCCACATGCACATATACACAATAGCAATAAATTTTAAGTCGATGAAAGGTGTGTGTGTGTGTGTGTGTGTGTGTGTGTGTGTGTCTGTGTGTGTGTGTGATATTCTCATTTGGATATTTAGTTTACCACTCACTACTCTATCCAACTGACATTTCTTCCTCAAAACTATACCAATAATCTTGAGAATATCCCTATCAATTAATGGGAAGGAGAAGATACATTTTACATCTGTTGAGCTGACTTAAAAATGTCATAGAGAAATCCTCAGTAAATTTTTAAATTTAAAAACAAGCCAGAAAAGAGATTTAGGAAGTTTCTCTTGGAAAAATCTCTGACCTAATGTCTTAGTGTACTGGTAATTCTAGAGTGAAGCACAATGAGGACACATGAGAAAAACAGTAGCACCACACCTTAGACACAAACAAGAAAAATGTTAAAATGGCCCTCAGGGCTATTCAAAGAAGAATAAGAAGTCAAAATTTTAAGATACGATGCATGCAAGAATACTAAAAAAACAAGAAGTTGGGGGATAGGAAAAGGAGAGAAAAACCAGTGAGAGGCAGAGGAAAATGATGAATACATTTTTAATATTAAAGATTTTTTAAATGACCAATGAAATTTTAATTTCAGAAATTAACCTGGACAGAAATTAAAATTTCAGAAAATACTTTTTGACACTTTTGAAAACTGTTGAGAATATGAAGTTTTTTATAATAGAACATAAAATGACATGCAAAAATAGGCAACCATATAGAAACAGGAGAATAGTAAGGTAACAGAACTAGAATAGAGAAGAGAAAAATTCAAAAAAGTAGACATTAAAATGACATTAAAAACTGCTAAAAACAGTGTAGAGCTCAAAATGGAGAAAATACACATAAAAAAGACTAAGAACAAGAAGTACTAAGCCCTCCTGCTATTTTCAAATTCAAATACACCAGCTCCCTCTTTCTTTTTTTCCATTCAAGGAACACCATATCTAATAAATTCCACACAACTACTGAAGAACGGTATTTCCAAATGCATTTTCTTTTCATAGGTCTTGCTTACCTCTCTTCAATGAGCTAGCTTCTGTTTACCTCAGATCTCAGATTGAATATCAGATCATCAGGAGCATTCCCTTACTGCCCTGTCTAGGTTGCATTCACCTGTTTTGCACCTCACACTCTTCTAATACCATACACTTACCAGTTAAAAAAATATATATATATATATAGACACACACACACACGTGTGTGTGTGTGGTACTTGTTGTCACTGGGATTTTAAATGCATTTATTTTATTATTTGATTAATATCTGCTCCTCTCTACTACACTATGCGTTGCTTGCCATATATCTGCAATGTGCCAGGACAAAAGTAGGAGCTCTTTAAATTCTATTAAAAACTTTCACCTGGTAATATATATATATATATTATGGATCTCCTAGAGGGGCCTAATGTATGTATTTTCTGAATCTATTTGATTCAGGAAATCTATTCTGTGTTCTTCTTTTGCTTACTTAGCCAAGTTCAGATATTTTCTATTATCCCTGATGGACACACGTGTGGGTCTGTGTTGTTTGTAAGTGCATCATTGTATGTTTTTCAGTAATCTTACAAACAAATGATGATTTAAAGTAAAAATATCACTGGCCTTGGAGTCCAACAGTAAGAGTAAGGGCCATTATTTTAATTCACATCTCACATCATGTGCTTGGGCAACAAACTCATCAGCCATCATTATGATTAACACCTTTATTATTACTACAAGAAAACAACAGTAATATAAAAATCCTCCACTTATTGAATGCCTGGCATGAGTTGAGCTCTGTACTGAGCACTATGAATACAGGATTTATAAGCCCAATAGCAGCCTCCTTATTGCCTCCATATTACAATTGGTTAAAACCCACCATCATAGATGTAAATAACAGCCTGGTCCACACATCAGTCAGGATTTGAACCAGGTTGGACAGAGTCAAAAGCCCTCTGCTTTTCACTGATCACTGCTGCCTCTCTGAACCTCTTTTCCCAGTGTAAAAAGAGGTGAGAAAGCCTGCCAACAAGTTGTTTCTAAGGATTACATGTGATACAAGAATGTAGCTATTCCAGGGTCTGGAACATAGTAGGGATTCAATAAACATCTTTTGAGGAACAAATTCTCAACTGAGGGACATATCATTGAAGTGTTAACTATATGTATTTTTTGACCTTACCAGGTTGAAAACCCCTTAATGACAGGAATACTTAGAATTTCCAACAACATTCCAAATGGAATGGCAGAGAAGTCAATACTTGAAATCTAACTGAGGCAGCAGTTACACAGTCCAGTTGTTCAGCAAATATTCACCAAGCACCATGTGCAAGGCAATCTTTTAGACCCTGGAGAAATCAAAAGTTATCTACAGCTCATGAAGAGAAAGACTATTTCAAGGTTCAAAAACAATGTCATAAGGACTAAAAAGGTGGGAGATAGATGACATACTGGCTACATCAACTTAGTTTTTTTTAAATAACATAACTGCCAAGCTATAATTTAAAACATTATTTTAAAAAGTCTCTTATCACATAATTGTTTTCCAAGAGAACAGTTATGTAAATAATATTTTTCAAATGGACTTCCACCTATTGTGTAGATAGTCTAACTATTATACTTAGCTTTGTCAGGTAAACAGATGGTATTTGTTCTTGCCTCATTTGCTTTCCTCAATAGTTATTCAATGAAAATAAATAATTCACCTAAATTGTCACAGACTGAAATTCAGGATCTTTGCTCACTCCAGACATGAGTTTAAGTAGTAACAGTATAATTACTTGCTAATTGTTCCGTGATTACATTTACCTTTAGCTGTCACAAGTTTAAAAGGTACCCTAATTGTAACTCAAATAACAGCGTTCCTCCATCATGCTATCTTCAGCTTAACTGCAATGGAGAATAGAGGTATTTAATTGCTTTGAAACATGATCATCTCATTCTGGACATTAAAGAATTTTAAAGAGAATCAGTTATTAATGAGGAAAGCTCATGCTATTTGCTCTTGTCCAAAAGGGTTTTATCAGGAGACTCAAGTAATGTGTTAATGTAAAATGATGCTCTAAAATTACACATCTAATTGCAAGCTTGTTTTGATCTTTTCTTTGTATAAAGCCCGACTGGTGACTGAAATCTTTTTAGAGTAATGGTAATTGGGACAACATGGATCCCTGAGAAGCACAACTAATATTGTTTATAACTGTCAATACACCAATGCCTTCTTAATGAGACAATTTTTAGCCCGAGGGAGAAGGATTTAGTTAACCAAATGGAGGAACATAAACTGCCAAGTATTTTCTTAGCCTAGTTTATCTGACTCTCTCTCTCTTTTAATTTTAAGAAAAAGAGTACAGTAGATGGTTTATTCTGGTGGTTAGGCTGTTTATAAGCTATGTATATGCTTTAGTCCTATGCCCTGCTTAGCTGAGGTCATAGGTCCTGCTTGTCCCAGTCACAGAGATAACCCTGAACAGGAAAAAGGATACATTTGAAGTTATCCTCATCCCCCTGGTGGATATGAGACAACTTTGGGGCCTGAAATGAAATTTTACTTCTCACAAATCACCATGTCTTACTCCTCCCCTTAGCTCTAGTTTCTTGTAGGGGAACCTGAGTTAGCTAGTCTTTTGAAAGATCTTAGCTTTTTTAAACAGAAGGCGGGTGGGAGATTGGTCTATTTTGACACCAGTGTGTTAAAGAAGTAATGGTAACACCTCAGGCAAAGCTTCTGTGGTGGTAGCTGATATTAGCAATGAATGCTTGAGAAATGTGAATACAGGACTAAAATTTGAGACTGTATGACTATTTTGCTGCCTCTCTTTTCCAGGAGGTCCAACATCCTCTGATACCACCTAGTGGTGTGTGTGTGCGTGTATGCCATATTTAGTGGTGTATATTATACATGCTATGATTTATTACAGAAGCTGATAAGGCAATGAGTTGCATTGAGGTTATATACAAGGACTTTGGAGTCAAGCAGCCTGTAGGTTCATATAATCATAGACAATTACTTTTACCCTTTTGAAATTGATTTCTGAAAATGTAACATTCAGAGAATAGAAACACTAATGTGCAGTGTTATTGTAAAGACTGATTGGGATAATGTACGTAAAGTACTTAAAATAGTGCCTGCCACATAGAATGCACGTTATTATAATATTATAATTAAACTTGTGCCATTCTCTGAATGCCTAGTGTCAAGACTATTATTCTCTAAGTTCTGAATCCTATTTTTGGTACATCTGAATCTTTTGTTAAAATGTGAATAGATTTTACTACACTGTATACAATGTGTGTGTGTGTGTGTGTGTGATTTATTTAAAATGGTAAACTGTTCTGACTCCAGGTATTTCCATTTTCCACAAGTATTCACAGCACCTGTAGTCTTTTTTTTTTTTTTTTTTTTTTAGCGGTATGCGGGCCTCTCACTGTTGTGGCCCCTCCTGTTGCGGAGCACAGGCTCCGGACGCGCAGGCTCAGTGGCCATGGCTCATGGGCCCAGCCGCTCCGCGGCATGTGGAATCTTCCCGGACCGGGGCACGAACCCGTGTCCCCTGCATCAGCAGGCGGACTCTCAACCACTGCGCCACCAGGGAAGCCCCGCATATAGTCTTTAAATGATGATTTTTGTTTCTCAGTCTTCTTCACAGATGAACAATTTCTAAACTTTATTTGCCAAAAAATGTTAATACTGGTGAACCTGCAGCTTTGTAATCTGATTATTATATATAAGTGAGGCAATATATTCTAAAATTCTAGTTCTTATCTAGCTTTTTAAATTAACTGCTTGATTAAGATAAAATTTATATACCTAAGAGTCACCCATTGCATGTGTACATATACATAGTAAATTCATATTCAATAAATTTATACATAGTCAATATCCAGTTTTATAATAGTTCCATAACTCCGAAAAGTTACTTCACATCTACTTGAAGGTCAGTCCCCACTCTCACCCCAACCTCAAGCAACTGATATGCTTTCTGTATCTATAGTTCTGCCTCTTGTGAAATTGCATATAAGTAGAACCATATAGTAAGTAGTTTTTGTACTTTGATTTCTTTCATTTGTCATGCTTTTGAGGTTTGTCCATGTTGTTGTGTATATCTATAGTTTTTCTTCCCTTTGAATTCCCAAGTATATTACCTTGATGGATATACCTCATTTTGTTTATCCGTTTAAGTATTGATGGCTATTTGGCTTATTTCCAATTTGAAGTTCTATAAATAATGTTGCTACAAACGTTTTTTCCTCACCTTTTTTCTGTGAATAAATCTTTTGAAATCTAACAAATTTAGCTCCTGTTTTCAGAGAAACATAAATGCGTACCTTGCCAGAAATACATGGATTCAGTGTCAAGTTTCACAGGCTCCTAGAACCCCAGAAGTCATCTATGGTTCCCTGGATCCCAGACTAAAAGCTCATTCCTAAGAACATGCAGATCATCACTTTAAGATACAGAGAAAGTTTCTTGTTTCCTTGTATAAAATTATAATTATACTGCGTTTTAGAGAAAAAGGAACAATTGGTTTCCAAAGAACTAAAGCCATTTATCAAGCTAATCATGATAAACCACACATAAGCAGAGTGGCCGGGGGATAAGAAAGAGCTGTAAGCTGCTGTGACATCTGCTATGTTGGCAATGTACAAACTGACAAGGCACTAGAAATCTATACCCTAGAAAGCACATAATGTGGTAAAACAGCAAGACGTGTCAGCGTAATGACTTGACCTCAAGTCCTGAATCCTAAAAGAAGAGGAAGAAGTGACACACATCAGCAACAATCAATGATCACTGTTTGAGTGCATGTCCATGATGTATGTGAACAGCTGTGAAGAAGACAAAGCAGTGTCAAGTACGGTGCCTGCCCACAAGGAACGTGGAGTTCACTGTTGCTCAAAAAGTACACAGGAAAACTCTTCTTACTGAGCTTTCGAGAAATAGCATCTAGGTGCCAATTTCAACATCACTGGAGTCATTTTAAATTTACTTCCTGTAAGATTTATGGATAGGAGTTGCTTCTAAAAATATGACATAATTATGTGGATATGGTGCCTAACACAGATTAGGCATTTAATTCATTATGGCTGTTAGAACTTGTCACATTCCATTATAATCCTGATGTAATAGCTGGGGAATCTAATGTATAAATAAATAACAGCAAATAATTGATTAATGTTATAGTGAAGGCATAAACAATGTGCTTTCCAAGCAGTTGTAATTCTGGCTGGGTAGGGTGGGATCAGATGAAGTACTGAAAGAGCAGCCAAGATGGACTGGGATTTGGAAGATAAGAAGAAGTTGACAGAGTGGATCAGCAGTAAAGATTAAACAAAGAATATGTAGGCAGAGGAAAAGCAAGTAAAAAGACATGGGCACATGGAAGTGTGTAAAATATTCAAGGAGCAGAGAGTTTTCAAATGAGGCTAGAATGGATGCAGAAAAACAAATAGGGTGGAGTTTAGGTCTGCCTGAAAAAGCAGGCAGAGGGGACAGTCCAGTGAGGCTGATCCCTGGTCATGCCCTAGATTATTGTTTTATAGGGAGATGTTATGGTAGCCTATATTTGCATGATATTTCATGCTGCAGAAAACTTCTCATTTAAAATTATCTCATTTGCTTCTCAACACTACCTGGAGATGCAGGTGACAAAGGAATATTTGGCCTCATTTTTAATCAGGAAACCTTTCCGGAGAGGTTAATTGATTTTCCTAACTCATACGGGCAGGTAGTTGTCTGATTTAAAGTTAGTACTACTAACTGTAAATGTAATGGTGCTTTTCAATTGCCCTTGGTTTTTGAAGTCAGCCTGAGTATTACTATGGAAAAAAGGAAGATTTCAAACAATAGTGGTGATGATAACTATATTAATTCCCAAGATTATTGGTGTGTTTATTCTGTGTTATTTATTCTCAAATATATTAGACTTTATACTGTATTAATCTCTATTCCAGGTTGAATAAATTACTTTTTGGTCTGAAATCAGAGTGAACCTCATGCCAGACACTTTACTAAACAATGAGAAAAAGAAGATGAGGCATCCTCAGCCTTTTTTTCAGAAGCTTGCTGTCGGTTAGATGGTTCAGAATGACCATATTATTAAATAGGATTATTACACAAATTGAATATACTTATTATACAACGTTTCCCCAAACTTGAATTTGAATTGTTTCTCAACAATCAAGGGGTCATAGACAATCAAAACTACCAGTTAAAATCTTTCTCTCTCTCTCTCTCTCTCTCTCACACACACACACACACACACACACACACACACACTATTCTAAAGATCACATCATTTTTGCTACAAACTTGCTCTGTAGCATCTCGAGGTATGTATCACATTGTAGTTGAGTAGCAATTACTATGGAAATGTTCAGTTCTAGTCTTCGTAGCACAGACATCTTTTTACCAGAAATGGCTAATGCTGCCTGATGGGCTGCTTCCTGTGAAAGCTGCCCCCTGCCTCCCTTCAATCTTTCCATACAACTACACGTGTTCTGGTGCATTTGTCAAACTGAAAGAAGTCGGGGCATATCGACAAAGAGAACTTATGTTGCTTTTTTTTTTTTCCTCCAAATGATAGAAGTCATTGAAACATTTATGAGGAAATAAAATTATTTATAAACTGAAAAGTTTTTGTAAATTTAAGCAGCCACTTTTATTACTACTCTCAGTAATATTAGAACTCAGAGAAGGAAGAATTCCAAATTTCTTGAGCGCTCTTACAGTAGTTTATGTCATTGTTTCATCCAATCATCATCTGAAGACAGGTTATATGAAAGGATGAAAGTACCTTTTAAGGCATTTGACAACAATTTCATCTTCTAACATTCATGTAACTCTTCTTTTGGAACCAGGATTGTGCTAAGTGTTTAGAATATTGAATAATAAAGGGCTCCCTATTCTCAAGGTTTTCATCATGGAGGACAGTGTGGGGAGAGAAAGAAATAAATGGGTAATTGCCTTAAAGTGTGTCAGATTATGGTAGAGTTATCATTGGTTATTAAGATTACAGCCCTGCCAGGATATTTAGGACAAATTCACGTAAATGGAGAAAGTCTGAACCTTTAAGAATCAGTTAGAATTAGAGACCTAGAAATTTTGAGGTGAAAAAAGAAATTTCCAGAGAGTGAATCAACTAGCAAAGAAATTGTTTTTTCCTCGGTTAAGTTAAATGGCTGAGCAAAAGGTCCTCATAGATGGGACATAAGTAGTACTAAAGAGGAGACTGCAAAAGGAGATTTTTTACAAGCTTATACATTAGGAATTGTAATTCACCCAGTCATTCGATGCATTTTTCTTAAACTCCTTCTCCCCTAGTGGCTGGAAGCAGAGTGAGATTAAAATAGATATGGCCCACACCTCCTCAGAGATATGGAACTGTCTAGTGGAGGAGGCATGCAATTCAAATAATCACACTAATAAATATGTAATTAATGCCATTTTATAAGGTGCATGAAGACAATTTTAGAGAGACATGTTAAGACTTTTAGTCTTCAGGTCTTGTGGAGTCATCAAAGCATGGGAGAATAATGGTCAAATGTTCTTCCAGACTATGTTTTTTAACACCACAGATGATAAAGTGGAGTCATCAGAATTGGACTTGGTTCAAGCCCCCTTCACCTTAGCTGATCTTCAAAATCAGAGGGATGAAGAGACCCAAACAATTTTAGTAGAACTCTCACAAGGAAATGCAATTGATGGTACGCAAGGGAGAAGTGAGAAGAAGGGATTTACTGAGCTTATACCAACACTGACAGAAGCAAAATGCATCCATGCCTTCCTTGCAAAAAGCCCAAGAGAGGACAGTGGAATGTTTAAAGTAGAATTCAACTCAGCTTTCTCCCTCAGAGCGGAGAAATACAAAAGTACACCCTTGAATAACTAATATATTTTACAAGATTTAGTTCAGTTTTAAACATAGACTAGAAAGCTCTCAACAAAGTTAGCATTTTCCCAATTTAATATTTAATTTAATATTTTCTCACTTGGGTGATAAGTGAATCATTTACAATACTTCTGAAGACCTACTCTTCATTTGCTTATCAAAACATTCAATGAACAACTCTAATACATCAGGCACTGCAATAGGCATTTAGTAACAGTAGTGCAAAGGAGAGGAGTCCCTGTCCTTACCTGTTGGATACCATCTAGTACCGAAGCCAGACATTGACTACGTTGAGACAATGGTGAGATAGGATTTCAGGTACTAAAGGATAAGGTAAGATAGAGGGAAAACACATATTCAATGAAAATTTTTCTCAGGAAAAAAAGCAAAGCTTGAAGCATCTGCAGAATTAAGCATAGGGTAGATATGCTGTCATGCAGAAGGGCAGGAATAGATTCAAACATTCTAATGTCTTCCATATCCAGGAGAAAAAGATCTTCCTCGATGGCCATAGAAAGAACAATGATCATCATTAGAAAGTTATTATTAGATCATTAGATTATCTAAAGATCATTATTAGAAAGGTGGCAGATCCACATCAATATAAGGAATAATCTTATAATAATTAAAACCACCTGATAATGAAGAAGTCTGGGTCTGGATGTAGAGAACTTGTTACTGGAAGCATTCACACTCAAGCTGGAAGAATTCTTCAAAATGGGTTCTGAATGTATAGATTCAAACATACAGGGGCCAGACAGTGCACATATATGAACTCAGATAGGTGAAAAAAATTTAAAAAGATGAACCAATTGGGGAAAACACACATTATATAAAGCATTCATTTTTATACTGTATTCATTCTACATTTATAAAGTGTTTACGCAGAAAGAGGAACAACTTTAAGGTGTTAGAAGACTTTAGTCTGGTGTACTGTCCCACCAGCAGGAGGTTAGTGACCCTTATTAGGTTATATGAAATGTGAAAAGGCAGCTAAAGTAGAGCATCAAAAGTCATATTTCCTTCACACCCTGGTATCAAACAGTTTTATAATTCTCTGATAAAATTCCAGGATTCTGAGAAGTACATTGCTAAGCACAAACAATTTCCTGAAGTCTTTCAAATTATACCTGTGTGTAACCACTGATGTGGATAAAAGGTCCCAGAATACTCACTAGCTGTGATGCCCCAAGTGTCCGAGCTCATTATTGGATCTTAGTTTCCCCATCTGCAATTCGGGAAACTGCTTTTTACCAGAGAGAAATGGCCAAAGTCCTGAAAGTTAGCAGTTTTGCTGAATGAGCCAGAGCTCTGTCTGGGCACAGAGCAGGTGTGGGGAAGATAAGGCATTTTGTGTTTTTACCCCAGTGATCCGTGCACTGTCATTGCCATCATGCTCCTATTGTCAGATACCACTCTTGTGACTTCTCACCACCTTGCCCAAATAATTTTCAGATAGGACTAGATAAGAACTTGCATGACCCCATCCCCTACTTGTTTAGATCATAAATGATCACCTGATACAAATTAGGTCAGTCATAATATCCAGACTCCCACTGACCACTTTGCTCTAGAACTGGACATTGGCTGGGTGGATATCTCCCTTCCTTGGCCTGACTGAACACAGGAAAAAGAGACTAAAGTTATATTAATAAAGAATTGTCAGGGGCTGTGCTTTCCATCATATTAAAAAAGAAAAAAACACACAAAACCTGCCATGTACAGAAAGATGCATAAAACTGCCCTGCAGACAGAAGCCAAGGCATAAAACTGAGAGCTCCCAAAATGCCAAGATCTCCACAACAGTTGCCCCAGTGGCCGAGCCCACCCCCACCCCCGATATGGGTTGGTGGTTTTATGAGATTATTCAGTATCCTCCCCATAAAACTCCCTTTTTCATGTAAAGTCCCTAATTTTATTATCTATTTTACAAAGTCCTAATAAGCACATCGGTATTATCTTCCTCAGAATGTGCTTTTCGGTGAATAAAACAAAAAATGGCATGGTTTTCTTTTTTCTTCTTCCTTTTTTCTTCTTCCTTTTTTTGGTTTGAGAACTCAAACCAAAAAGAAAAATAGAATGTCCCCAATAACTACATGACATGCTGCAATTAGCTCATTTTATTAGAAGCATTCTATTAACTGATATGATTTGCCCATTCTCATTCCAGTCCCTGTGAAGCCACTGGCTGCACATGAGTCATCCACTCGGATGGCTCCTTAGGAGCTGAAGGACTAAAGTCTGTGTTTCTCTAAAGGTCACCACCTGGATGAGTCAGAGCCTTGGCAGGATACCTAAGAGATATGGAAAATATAATTAACAAAGAAATCCAGGACCTCTTGCCCTTATATTCCTTGTACCATGTGGACAATTGACACTCAGTAATACCTGGGCAGATGTTATGGGAACAGATGGCAAACTCAGGGGAAGCGTGGCATACTGGAGAGAGCAAGCACTTCAAAGAAAGAGAGACCAAGGTTCAAATCTTGACTTGGCCATTCTCATTTGAGCCAACGATTTAGTTTCCTTGAACCTAAACTACTATCTATTAAGTATAGTCATTAATTGAATAATACATAAAGCACCTTGACATTTAAGTGAGATTATGTATGGGAAGTGCCTTGCACACATAAAGATGTGATTAAAATGTTACTTACTTCCCCACTGGATCCCTCAAAGACCTCCTCTGGGACAGGCTAATCAGAAGATTAAACGAGATGGAAAGGAGGAAAGATACGAAGGAAAGGGTTATATACACTCATTTTATCATTAGTCCCAAGTTATCTGGCTAAAAGCCTAGGCAAGGATAATTGCATTTCAAAGGCATACATGTTCTCAGGTGTAGCTATTACCTTTTATCTTTCTGTTTGCAAGATAACTTTCCACAGGGTGTTTTAAGAATATATGACAGCTTTCCTGCAATACCTTCCTTATTCAAACTAGAGACTTATCCTCAAGCCACTTTAGGGCAGAAGAATGGACAATCAAATAAGTACCTGGTACCAATTATCCATTTTAATAGCATAAGAAAATGGTGCACTAGAGGGAAAGGATTAAGGATAGTACTTACAAATTATATTTATTGAGCACTTACCATATGCCCATCACTTTCCAAGCCATTTCTATCAATATTATATTTTTAAAACCTTTCTAAGAAAAATACCTGGGGATTTCATCTTACATTTGTTATAAATGGCACATATGAGACATAGCAGGATTTTTAAAGGTCATCAGGAATTGTGATAGGCATAGGAAATAGAGACTTGAATAAAGCAGTGTTCTTGATGTCAAGAGGCCCAAAATAAAGAGTAAAAACATAATCATAAAATAATAATAGTAGCTGCTGCCTATTATGCAAATGCATGTCATAACCTATTTGGAATGTTTTTCATATTTCCCTGTTTTACTGAAGAATAAACAGAGAAGTAGAGAGTAGATTATATGGACCAACTCACTGTTTTAGAATCCTGTATGCATAAGTAATACCACTAGATATAAATACCATTTAGATATAAATATAGATATATGGCTACAATGCTAGGCATAGGTATACAATTAAGGATTTAAATATCCTATTCTATGTTATCCCTGTCTACTGGGCAGTTAGTTCTTCAAGCCCTGATAATTCTTTGTTAGTTTCTTAATAAATATTTGCTGAATTTCCAATAGAATCTGAGAAAACTAAGACAAATAAAATCTTGACAAAGTTTCTGAAGAATTTACCCAAGAATGCTCATGGAGCAATCAAACTATTGGAATGAGGATACCTGGAAAAGTGCAAAGAATTACACTGAAGTCATAAAAAATGGCACAGGTCCATATTAATATCCTAAATTATACTAGGGCCTATATCTCTCAAAAATTTTACTTCTATCTTGTAGGTGAACTGTCCTTCTGGATTCGGTTTCTTTATGGGTTAAGCTAAATGATAGAGTTCTGTATTTGTTTCATATGTTGAAAAAATATTTTACAATGCATTATTTTATTTTGTATTATTCCTCCATGATTGTTCTGTTAGCCAGTAATCTTGGGTTTTGCTGGCATTGTTGGAACTGTGGGGAATGGGATATACTCTCATTTAGTTTGGAGCAGCAGCTCCACAGAGCCTGCAGAGCCCTGATCCAAGTGAGGTTTTGATGGACACATTTGGAGTGGTGATGGTGGAAGATGACAAGGGACAGGATTTTAAAGCAATCACCAAATATAGGTGGAATAAGAATAGATAAAACAAAAAAATAATAGTGCTGAGATAGCTCATTTACCAATGTGAGGCAACTTGAGAATTAGATATGTTGCCTAAGAAATGGACATTTTTTTCTTCTGTCAAAGAGGGACTTGCTTATTGTCAATGTCAGAATTACCTGAGCTGTTGGTTAAAATACAGATTCAGAGGACTGCAGGCTATGAAGTTGTAACATACAATAGATATCCATGTTAGTGAAATGTTTAGGAGATAAGGCAATCCCAATAGTTATTTCCTTTGTTTAATATTGTATTACAATTCCTAGCACAATACCTAGCACATTACAGATGAAGGAGGAAAGGAAGGAAGGAAAGAAGGAAGGGAGGGAGGGAGGGAGGAAGGGAGGCAGAGGAGGGCAGAGTGCAGAGGAGGGTTAGGGAATGGGAGAGGAGGGAAAGTGAGGGGAGTGGGAGAATCTGCCACATACCAAGAAGGCATATTCTTTTTGTCATTTTTTCTTTTTATATTTCAAGTTTGCAGGTTCAGTTTTTCAACTGGACACGTGTGTATGCGGATGGGTGTGTGTATGGGGGTGTATTGGAGAGGATGTGGGAAGGGATTCCTCTGATTAGATATAAATAATATATAGTTATTAATAATTAATAATAAAAGATAGGAGAAAATGATTCTCTATCCCACTTCAGCTTGCCTGTGTTTTAACATTTTTTTTTTGATGTGGACAGTGGGAAATCATTTGGACCTTTACATTCAAGAGCCCAGGCCCAAGATGTTTGTGCCAAAAGTCAAGCTTCCATAGCACCCTCTACACCCTCTTTTGTAAAATCTATCATGCTATTGATTATTTGTGTCATTTTAATATTTATTGCTATACCATTACATGAATAAGGACCTAGTAGATTACTTGGTGATAGTATAGGCACTAGACAAATAAGTGTTATGTGTTTCTGGGGAAAACTAATGATTTAAGGATCACTCCTGTAAGGCAGTGACTTCATATCTACTCTCTATTTTTGCATATTATTATCTTGTGCACCATTCATTCCTCCCTGAAGTTCAGAGTGAGCTAGAAGGACTATCATGACAGAATGTTTGTGGATTCAAATGTAGAAGGCATATGGTTCAACAAAGAAAGAAACAACTTCATGGGGGGAAAAAATAAGAGATGAGTGGAAAGAATTAAAGTATGCTCCAGGGTATTAAAAATAAAATTGAAATAATAAAGAAACTGGGGGAAACCTTACTTCCCAGACACTGCTTGAAAGTAGAAGGTTTTTCAGTGGTTATTTTGGGTCTGCCTCTCCATTGGTGATAATTTTGTTACTGTTGGTATTTGTTGTTGTTGTTGTTGAGGTAATTGTGGTAAAATCATGTTGTGGTTTTCCCTCTACAGTCCTCTCCCTTATATGGTGCTTCTTTATGCCTTAATTTTTTTTTTGGCTAAGCATGTCTTGAATTCGTACTTAGAACTACTTTGTGCTTTATGCCATCTTGCAGACACTTCTGTTATCACATGGATACTGTATAATCTTCCTTGTAATTAGGATACAGTTAAATTTGCAGCTTGGTTTTACAGCCAATTGTTATCTAGTTTCTGTGTAATCTTGGCAACCTTATCATTGATGACTCATTGTGCATTGGGAAGGACAGTGGTGCCAGAATTCCCCGAACATTCTCATACTAGTAAGAGGTTTCAAACTCATTACCAGTGTGCACACCAAAACACAATATTCACAGGAGAAAGGTTAAACCACAGCTGAGGTTGAGCCCCTTCCAGTTAGTACAATGGTGCTGCATTAGAGCACATGCCAGGATATCTTCTTGTGATTCTCCTAAAAACTGTGCCTTTTTAAAATTTTGGCCTGAAGCAGATTTAAATAAAGTGAAGGTAGAAGAGGAGAAAACCAAAAGCAATGCAATTATAAGATCAATTCATATGTTGTAATCGCAGGTTAAGAGAAGTGTGCTTTAATGGTGATGGGGAAAGGATTGGGATGTTCCAGTACTGAGACAAAATTTAGCTGATTCACTTTGTTATAAAGCAGAAACTAACACACCACTGTAAAGCAATTATACTCCAATAAAGATGTTAAAAATAAAATAAAAACTTCAATAAGGTACAAAAAAAAAATTTAACGACATTGGCAGAATTCTATTCCTGTGAATTGACCTTCAGTATGATTTTATCTATTAGTTTTTGGCCAAGCTTTCAATAAATCATTCGTTTGTTCAACACAGATTTATATGTCACATTTCTTACTTGGCATCTCTGAGTGTGTAGACAAAAAGAAGACTTAACATGAACAAACACTCTTCCTGACCCTTAATTCCTCTAACCCATTCCGAACCTCTCTTTTCTCAATCTTTCCCATCAAACAAAAGCTACTTGTTAGCTGTTCACCTGGATAATAAAGGATTTTCCTTTGCATCTTTTCTTTCCTTCATACGTCACATCCAAAATATCCACAAGTCCTTCCCACACTTCTATTACTATCTCCTGATTCCAAGATACTATACTCTCTCTTTTGGACCTTGAAAGCCTCCTAAATACCCTCTTGCATTCATTCTCATTACTACTATATTCCATTCTTCATGTAGCAAAAATAAACTGCTTTTTTAAGAAATCATAATTCTCTTTTGCTTAAATTTTCAACGGTTTTCCAGCAAACTAGAATAAAATCCAAATTCCTTTTCTTGGTTTGTATATATGGCCTCTGTCTACTTTTTCCCCTTAATATCATACCCCCTGCTTTTACCATTACTCTTAAGCTATACTCACATTATTCTCTTTATTAAACATGTCAAGCTTATTTTTAACCTAGGGGCTTTGCAACAGTTCTTCTCTTTGCTGGAATTCTCTTTATTTAAACTTGGCATGATTGAGCTCCCTTTAAAGATCCATGCTTAGACGTTACTTTTTAGAGAGATTCTCTTGGCTATTCAAATTAGAATAGCAACTTGGTAATCCTTGTTGCTTTACTTACTGCATAGCATATTTTTACACTAGTGAACAAAGAAGAAAATGACACATTCTCATTTATTGCCAGTCTACCCTTTCTAGATTGTAACCTGGGAGTAGAAGCTGTGTTTATCTTATTCCTGCTAAATTCATAGGATCTAGAATATTTCCTGTCATCTAATAGGGGTCATGAAATATATGTTGAAAAACATGTATTCAAGAGATATTTAATTGAGGGAAGCAGGAAAAACTTTCTCAAGAAACCAGTAGTAGCACTGGGGTCCAATAGCTGAATATAAGTTAACTAGAAAAAAGTTTGGGCATGGGAGAAGGTTGGTCATTTTCCTAGGCATCCAGGGGGAGATAATAGCATGTATAAAAAACATGAAGCAAAAGAGATGATGGTCCAGTTGGGGAACTAAATGAAGGACTGTGGGGTGTGAACACAGAGGAGAATGAGAAGAGAGAAGTTCTAGGTGAGAGCAAAGACATGGCTAGGGTACTGGGAGCTGGAGAAGAACTTGATGCTTACCTTGAAAGCATTAGCAATATGGGGATTACTGGCATCTGTCTTTACTACCCAACTGGTTCTTGGGAAGCAAAGCATTTATATGAACATAAAATATCAATAAAAATGTATGCAGAGTATAAGATGGTCATAATGTTTTCATAGAGATGGCAGTGAATTAATTATACTTGGAATTTTCAGGCAAGATTTAAAAGGGAAGATGATTCTCAGCTAATGGAGAAGGATGGACACATAGGAATGTATTTGGAAGAACAGGATGAGAGGGGGACGTTCTAAGTGAGTAAAACAGTTTTCATGAAAGCAAAGTACAGTTTGGAATTGGTGGAGAATAAATTGTGAACAAGAGGTGCCAAAAGGTAACAGTACAAGAACAAACAGTGTTGGATAAGGCAGGGTTTAGTGTTATTTGCTGAAGAATTTGTATCTTACCCTGGCCAATGTTTCTCAAATTCTTCCATTCAAATATTGCTAACAGAAGATAAGCTAGAATGCATATCCTCTGGGGTCTAGAGATACAGCCCAAAATGCCACCAATAAGGTCATTTGTTTTACACAATGTCCTACTTCGGCTTAAAAAGTGTGTGAATGTTATATTCCAAACATGATTAGTTGTTTTTATTATAAAAATAAACACTGTGTCCAAATATTTGAAAATATAAATCCTGAATCAATCCCTTATCCTATACTATGGATATCCTTGGCAGACCACTTTGTACCGCTAGTGTCTGGGCCCTCAAGTTAAAACGACAGCTAACAAACAGCCTGTCATTGGGAGTCTTTAAACTAAAGAGTGGTGTGGTCAACTTTGTGATTTAAAAAGATCACTCTAGCTGAGAATGTGGAGGTTGGATTACAGGAAAAAGTAAATAAGTACTCAATAAATATTTGTTGAATTGCTCTAACTCTCACCAAATCCAAGTTTACACAATCATATGCAATCACATTTGTATGGCTTATCCAGGTGCAAATACTTCCTCTTGAGAAATAAACATAGGGTTTTGACCTAAGTCATCTGGAATCACAGTCTGTGCTAATCAAATGCACCAAAGACTTGCTTATTTCCCCCTCTACAATCTCAGGCTGAGTAAAAAATGATTATCCACCACACCTTTGACCTAGTAAACAACAGGAGCTTATCACAGCTAGAGTAAATGTGGTCTAATTAAGTCATTTCTTCAAGCATTCATTTGGGAATAGAGTTATGAAATTATTTTGAAAATGGGGACAATTTTTCCAATACCAAGAATTTTCCTGTGTGTAAGATCTCACCTAAGCTAAAGACCAAGACTCTGATAGCATTAGGAGTGACTACGGAAGGGAGATATCAGCTCAAAGAAGAACTGAATTTTTTCTTCCCTGATCTTATTGTCACCAACTCAAAGACCTCGTCACTTGTAGCTTGTTTTTTTGTTTGTTTATTTTTGTTCTTGTTTTTGTTTTTTAACCTCAGGACTCTTTTCTCCAAAGTGATTTCCTTGATGATCACTTAAAAAGAACTCTGCTGGATCTGAAGTGAGTTGCTGTTTTAGGAAAAACTGCTTGATGCAAACCACCTGGAGTTGAATGGGGATAATCTTTCCCAGGTGGGGAAGAAGCAATGGGAGGCTCAAGCCTTAGAGGGGAGAGGTCTGGGATTATTTGAGGTGATCCTGGAGAGATTTGGAAGCATTTCTATTCTGCAGGAAGTAGTGTGGATAGTGTGGTCCAGCTGACAGGACAGGTGGTATGAGGAGCTCTTTGTGGCTTCCCCAAGCATTTTATGAAATACTGAGAAAAGAAGAGATAACTTGGACAGTGACGGGTAAGGAGACCAGACTTCCTTAGAGTATCTTGAGAGAATCCACCCCTCCCCTTTTTCTCTATTAGGCTGGCAACTTAACACTTGGAGTGTGTTTTCCGTTATATATAATGTATATTATAGTCCCTACTGTTCAGGGATGCTATAAGGTTATTCAAAAAAAAGTGCCTACTGTACAAGAACTTTTATGTGACCTAGATCTTCTTAATGTTCCCCTAAAATTGAGTAAACTTTAGACACGATTCTTCCCTGACTATAGGCCCCTAACCTCCATTTTCTTAGAGCTGTACTTTAGAAAACTTGCAATTGTAAAGTCTTTCTCTTTCCCTGTGAGATATAAATCTTCTTCCTGCCTCTTGCCTGTTTTAAAACCCAGGAATGTCACTCTGAATGACCTGGGAGTCATTTCTTGAAATGCAATCAACAAGAAAACTAGTGTCCCTATCCCCCATCTCTCTATGGGAGGAAGGGGGCTAAATTTCACAAGTGACAATTAGCAAACACGGTTGACCTGAGCACATTGGCCAACCTCCCCTCCAACATCCTCCAGTACTTTTCCACTAGATCACCCCAGCCTTTACCTTTCATTTCAGCAGAGTAGGGTTCAGTTTCCCTTCCCTACTGCAAAAATCTTGAATGAAGTCTTCCTTACTTAACTGTATCTGGTGCAATTTTTCTTTGACAAATGTACATTCATTCCTTCTATTTCAAGAATGTTTACAATTCTATGGAATGCTTCCTTTAATAGTTATACTTGAAGGGTCCATGGATTTTTATTCATTCCTTAACTATGTACAGAGTTGCTGGCAATATTAAAAGTAAAAGTATTAATCAGAATCAGACATAATGTCAGTAAAAGCAAAGTGGGTATTAGAGACATTTGGGCAGTTAGGCAGGTGGCAATTCCATGGGCAATATTTCCTATTGTTTATCTATTGTGAGTTTGTTCAGTGATAATGAATGTGAAATAACTGACTTAATATACACTAATAGAAAAGAAAGGGAGGAACAAGCATTTTCATAATATTTGTGTGTGTGGAAGTGTAATGAATAAGCGGGGAGGACTAATATTTTCTCCTCTGAGTTCCAAAGGAAACAATTTGGATACCACACTACTTATCACCAGTTAATATAGGATGTTTTGTGCACTAATTAAGGGTGGTAGAATAGGTAGGGGGTAAGGATGCTTCTTAGCATAATAAGGGCAAGGTTAAAGATGAGTACTTTCTATGAAATTTAGCGCTATTAGAAACTACATTGAATTACCATACAGACTCAGTAGAGGTTTTGGAAGAATATTATTTCACATTTTAGCAAGATATGATTTTAGATACTCTAGAGAATAAACTACTACAGGCTTGAATGGAAGCTCCCCCACACAATATCCCTCCCCTGACTTTCTATGAAATTTAGCGCTATTAGAAGCTACATTGAATTACCATACAGACTCAGTAGAGGTTTTGGAAGAATATGATTTCACATTTTGGCAAGATATGATTTTAGATACTCTAGAGAATAAACTACTACAGGCTTGAATGGAAGCTCCCCCGCACAACATCCTTCCCTTGACACCTGGCATAGCCGCTACCACTATCTATAGGAAAGCAATTTACCATTTAATCTTCCAGTAGCAAGGCCCAACTCCACACTTTTATTCACAGAGTAGCAATAACTTGACAGCTCCAAACGACTCCATAAGCCCTTAATACTTCAGGCTTTGCAACTGTAAAGATATACGACAAGACTCAATCCTGATCACTTCTATAGGTTGGATGAAATATTCTAGAAAGTGGATGGAAAAAGAATTTAGAAGAAGAGTTGTGTGGGAAGTGAAAAAGAATAGGTGAAATTAAGAAATAAGGGGATATCCTAGTCAGATATCATAAAAAGGTTCAGGATTGAATCAGGGGTATAACATAGGTTCCTATAAACAAAATCATAAAGGCAACCAGTTAAACACATTGCATATACCTGCCTAAATTTTACTGGGCGCAGAATATGTACATATATTAGATAATGATACTATTAATATGAACAAGGAAAAGAGAGAACATCCTTCCTTAAGAAGGAGTTAAGCTGATATTCTCAATTTTTCTACTACAAAAGGTAGTTGGCTACCTTTCTTTCTTTTTTTTATTTTAACGTCTTTATTGGAGTATAATCGCTTTACAGTGGTGTGTTAGTTTCTGCTGTACAACAAAGTGAATCAGCTCTACATATACATATATCCCCATATCTCCTCCCTCTTGCGTCTCCCTCCCATCCTCCCTATCTCACCCCTCTAGGTGGTCACAAAGCACCGAGCTGATCTCACTGTGCTATGTGGCTGCTTCCCACTAGCTATCTAGTTTACATTTGGTAGTGTATATATGTCCATGCCACTCTCTCACTTCATCCCAGCTTACTCTTCTCCCTCCCTGTGCCCTCAAGTCCATTCTCTACATCTGCGTCTTTATTCCTGTCCTACCCCTAGGAGGTAAAAATAAAAGGAGTCTACCACCAAAATTACATGAGTATCAAATATAATTTTGGAATTAATTAATTCATTCACACTTTTGCCCATATTTGTTAAGCATCTATTGTGTAGTAGGCACTCTCTTTGGTTCCTGAGATACATCAGTGAAGACCCACAGTTTTTATCTTACTCTCATGGAGATTATAATCTAGTAACATGTATGGGATGGAGATGGATGGGAAGACAGATAATACATAAATTAACAAATAAATATAGAGAGTGTTCCCTGAGATCAGGTGCTAATGTTTTGGGGAAATGCAAGGTAGCCATAGTGGCTAGAGTAAATGAGTAAGGGAGAGAGTTGTAGAAGATAGGGTCAAAGTGTAGAGGGAGACCATACCCTTAAAGGAAAGTATAAGGGTTTTTACTTTACCCAAATCAGACAGGAAGTTACTGGAAGGTTGTGCAATGGAAACAACTGATGTGTTTTAAAAAGCTCATTCTTGCTTTGGGATTGAAAACAGGTCACTGGGTGTTGAGGGAAAAAAAAAGACAACTGAGCTCCATTCGGAGGACAGAGAATATTATGAGAGGTGGTCAGATACCAAATAAACTTGGAAGACAAAGACAGCTGATATGATTTGGTGATGGATTAAATGTGAGGGGAATAGAAAGAGAGAAGTCAGGTATGACTTCAAGGGTTATGGCTGAGAAACAGAAAATTAAGTTATTATTAACTGAGAAGGGAGACTGGGGGAAGAGTTGATATGGAAAGATGAGAAAACAGGCATTCAGTTTTCAACAGGGGTAAGAAATCGGATACAATTGTTTTGAGGTAAGTGAAGAGATCCCAACAGGTAAACATACAGATATCTATATACAGATAGTATTTAAAGTCATCATGCTGGATGAGATAAGATCATCACCCGACAGTAGGATGAAGTAGAGGATGTTTAAGATTTGAGGAAAGAGGAGTATGATATAGGAGATGGAAGAGCACATAGACTAGGGAAATAGAGTAGGACTGCCTGGCAGCACTGAAGCCTGGCTTGAGTTAAGCATGGTGGATTTAAAGTGAGACCATTCAGCATGGTTTTGTGAGCCTCCTCTCCCCCCCAACATTTACATGAAGCTGCAAGAATGCAGAAGAACTGAACTAATGTTGGGACTTGGCAGAAGAGTATTCAAAAGGGGAAGAGAACTAATGGAGTTGATGGTATAATGATAATGACTGACCATAGAATCTAAAGTTGGGAAGAGGTGAAGTGAGAATGTGAGGAGATGAGAAACAATTAAAGAGTAATAGTGTTAAAGTATTAAAAACCTAGGTGGGGCGAAGAATTATTGGAGTTGGTATATTTGAGGGACTGATTTAGAATGGTCAGAAGTTGATATGCTTGAAATTTCTGTTAAGGAAGGAATGTGTACTTTGGTCATATCAAAGTCAGAGTTATGAGCATGTAAGTCTTCAACCTATGTAAGGTTGAAGACTAGATTATAGGATAAGTGGAAAAACTGAGAGGCCAGGGTCTTGAAAGTATTATCTACATGGATATTAAAATCATTAAAAATTTTGAGTGCAGTTGTGTTGGGGATAGAGACAGTGATCCAGGGGTTAACATCTTCAAGCAATGAAGGGGAATGATAAGTAACCTGAAGACGACTAACACAAAGGATTAGAGTATAGCTTGATATGATGACATGATGTTTAAGATTGGGGGCTTTGAGGGAGGGTGTGGGATAATTGCTAGGAAACAGCCATAATGTTCACTGAGAACTACCTCATCTCTCTGTCCAATAGTATAAGAGATGTGAAAGAGGTCATCAGGGAAGATCTTAAAAGGAAAGGGGAATGTTTGGAGGAGAAGTAGAAGATATAGAGAAGACTGCTGAAGAAATGCCATGGGTTTCTGAGGGGAGAATAAAAAGCTTTCAGGTTAAAAAAAAAAAAAAGACTGCAAGACAAGTTTTATCTGTTCCTAATAGAGGTAGAAACTGAAACTCTTAAGAAATTACTTGATCAAAATCATAAAATTTACACAATTTGAGACAGAATTTAAATACCACTATTAAAGCTCAAAAAGCTCTAGAACCTTTTCCTATCATGATTCAGAAACTATCTAATGCAGTTAGGGAAAAAGTCATTTTGGTGTGGGAATTACCTCTAACCATGTAATACTCTTATTTCCCAAATTTATTCTGCATGACATGTCAGAAACTAGGACGTGTCTTTACCATTTCTAAGATAATTCTGAAAATTATATTTTTTGGCCTAGCTTATGTTGAATATTTGATTATCTTTATGGATCTGAAACGTGGTACATAATGAAAATGGACAGAAGTGGAACTCCTAGATTCAAATCCCAACTCCAGCTTTTTATTAGATATGAGATTTATATTAGTCAATTAAATCAATGATATTAATCAATTAACCTGAGTCTGTTCCCATGTTTGTGATATTGGAATAACAATACTACCCTGTGTTTATACTAAAATAGTGTTGAGGGGGGGTTAGGAAAGGAAGTTCAATTCAATTTTTTTTTAATTCTACATTATAATAAAGAAATAATATAATTCATTATTAGTGGGGAAAATCTGTTTTTCCTTATTCTCCCAGAGACAGTAGAGGAGGGAGGAAAAAGATGAATGACATTTTAAAGTTGTTTCTAGATTTTCTGTACCTAGATTTGTGTCCTACCTTGCTGGATCTAGAATAGATTTTCTGTCCTTTAAAGCACACAATAATAAATGTTCAGCTATCCAAGGTAAGCCTAGGGATGAATAGGAAGTGGAGAGGTAATTTATACTACATAATAAAAGAAGGACTTGAGGTGTGGTGGAAAATGGGAAGTAGGAATCATTGAGAGAGAGAGACAGACAGAGAGAGAGAGAAGAAGACAAGCAGTATGGTGGAGAAGACAATGGAGCTTTATGAATGGGAAGTTATGAATGGGATTTAAGTTGTTTGCATTTCTCTAATGTAAAATGGCTCACATATGTCAAGCTTTTTATTAAAGTCAGCTACAAACTCATGCCTTATTAGCAGGAAAATTAAACCAGTTGTTGGGGGAAGGACTAAATCATCTTTTCAAAGACATAAATTATTTAAAGAAAGAGTGCTTAAATTCAACCCCACCCTACCCCTTTCCCTACTCTACGTTACCCGTTCCCCTCCACCACTGCTGTGGTCTGAGATCCTGATTCTGGCTCTCCTCATTATACATATAGCCCTACCCTTAGAGAATTAACAGCTTCTTTGCATTTCAGGAGTCAGCTTAAAAACACCAAAACAGCTTTATGATGCAAGGCTATGATGCAAAATAATTTAATCTGATGTTTTCCTACTGAAAAAAAATGGATAAAAGCCTAAAGTTTTAATTGAAGTGAGAGTGGCTCAACTTGGATAAAGAAGTCATGCTCTGGAGAAATGGAAGGGGATGAGCTGTGACATTCCCATGAATGACAGGGGTCTTGGAACAAATAATAAGCACTGCTAAAGAAGAGAAGAGTGGATAATTTCATGGAAGGCTCTGAGGAGTCAGACATTAAAGATGGTGACCATGGAAGCAGTGGGTAATATTCTCTGAGGTTGTTAGCAGAGAAGACCTCTGTGAGCTATATATACATAACCCACCTGTAGAAGGAGTTGTGGACAGATAGTTGTATAAAAACTAGGACTAGACAGATACATTCCATTCAAAAGGATGGAAAGTAATCATTGAAGCCACCAAGACTGAATGCCAGAATCAACTCCATGTGCCCCTGAACAGGTGCACCTTAGGAACACTGCATAATATAGCCAAAGAGAGAGGGAGCCCTGATAGTGGGCACAATTAGAATCAGGAAAACACTGACAAGTGGGGTCTGATCCAGTTAAATTTGATGTTGAAAAGTAAACATATCTGATATTTATGGACCTCAAGTGTCAATAACATAATAAAACAAGGTCATACAATTCATTTGTATATGGAAAGTTAAGTATCTTATTTTGGTACAAGATGGGGAAATAATTAACAAAAGTAGGTATACTTTTATAGCTTTATAGTAAAGACCACAGAATGTAGTGTGAGATTGCCTGAATTAGAGTCCAGATTTAGAGTTAGTACCTACCTCAAAGGGATTCTGCAAGCATTCAATGAGATCATGTAAAATAGTTCATCCTAGTTCTAGGCACATAGGAGGAACTCATTAAGTATTACCTTTATCAATAATACCACTCTGAGTGATTTTGTTAACTTTGCCAACTACATACAATTTCTCATTATACAATAGAAATAAAACCATCCAAAGTTAGGAAAAGTATAACCTTATTATATTTGGGCCTATTAGTTGGAGATTGGTCTGAATTTATCTGGGGATAAACAAATCCCTCAGCTGGGCTTCTTCCCCCCTAATATGGGAGTTGCTTTGAAATATCTGGTGGTGTTGATCTTGGTCACAGAATTGCCCTCACCAAACCATTTGTTGCTCTGATTAATAAATACACTATCTGTTTTTTAAAAAACCTCAACCTTTTGTATGAACAAAGTTTAGAGATCTGCAACATTTAAACTAATTAGATTTTAACAGGAGGTCTTGGCTTTGTAATATTTCACAAGATTGACAGATACTTCCTTACCGGTGACAGTTGTCTTCTGGGGCAATTAGTCAGCAACCAATTGAAGACTTTTAACACTAGCATTTTTCTTTCAGCTTTCAGTATCAGGCATTTAAACACGTTATGAGTGTTAATTAACTTGCACTTTCAGAAAAAAATGTGAAAGGGCTTCTGAGAAGTAGTAGAAGATGTGCATATTCAGCTGTTATATTGGTATTAGGCATTTGCATAACCCCTTATTCTTAGACATATTAACCCATACTCCAAATTGGAATCATAGGGGTGAGATGCAAATTAAGAACAGTTACTTTATTAATGTTATAAAGTTGGTGAACTCAGGGTGTGTTTCATGTAATGACTACTAATATAACTAGTAAGACTAACACTATTGGGGATACCATTTTTCATGCCTCATATAGATTGCTTTTTACAAACAATACCTCCGGCTCATGCTTTCATTCTGCAATTGAGGCATTATTATCCCCATTTGGCACATGAGAGATTTAAAACTCATAGAGTCCAAATAACTTGCCTCAGGCACACATTTATGAAAAGTGTAGCCATGATTTGAATCCCAAACTTCTAATTCTGATGTACTTTCTACTATCCCCACTCTGAGTCACTTAATAGATTTGAATGAATGCTTTTACTGGTGATAGTTGGAACTGTCAGCGACTCAATAGGAAACAGATGCTATGCTCAAATGAGGACAATTTGAGGAAAGTTTATCTAAAAAGGGACTATATATTGAAGTGCGGGTGGTAGGATAACCATTATGAATGTTGCAAAAACCCTGGGCTAGTAACAGAAGAGCTGTTCCTATCCCTGGACCTGAAGGGGCAAGGGCAGTAAGTAGTTACTGAAATATAGAATTGTGTGAAAAAGGCCACCGTGAGAAAACCAATGGCTTTGAGCAGAGGACACAGCAAGCCCAAGATGACCCTGCAAAAAGAAATCTGGGGACCTAAATACACTCACCTCAGTTTCCTTTCTCTGTCTCATCTCCTGCCACGACCCCTAATGTCCTAATCCAGCTCCAGAACCAGAGGCAGGGGAGTTCATTGATGTACTTCATAGAGGTCTTTGCAATAGGCAGCAGAGTAGAGAATGGAAAAATTAGATGTGAAGATAACAGACATGAGAGTGTTGTTCACATTGAGCTAAGTGTGACTAGAAGAGAGGCTGCCTGTTTCAAAAGTTTTTTTTTTTTTTAAAAAGCATCTCTGATCTTCAGTCTCAAAACTCATTTTTGAAGATAATTCTTTTTTTTTTTAGATTTTTTGATGTGGACCATTTTTAAAGTCTTTATTGAATTTGTTACAGTATTGCTTCTGTTTTACGTTTTGGTTTTTTGGCCTCAAGGCATGTGGGATCTTAGCTCACCGACCAGGGATTGAACCCACACTCCCTGTATTAGAAGGCAAAGTCTTAACCACTGGACCGCCAAGGAAGTCCCTGAAGATAATTACTGATTAAATAATATGGTAGTTAAATAATAGACAATATAATTGTATGTGTGTGTGTGTGTATTACGTATGTATATGTTTTTATTTTGTTTTTTGGAACTTCAGAACTACCATCTGTTATAACAGGAATATTGCTTTCTCTCCACTTATGATTCAGCGTGGTGCCTTCTCTCTGCCAACAGCTATTCCCAGTAGTGAAACAATGGTCTGTTGCCTACCAAAGGCCAAGAACAGCCCTTGAAGCTGTTAGCTATCAGTTCCAGAGTTGAAGTTAGGATTGCGTTTGTGAAGGAACCAGGCATGCATGGGAGGGTCAGAAGCATGCAACTGGGACTGTAGCTTTACCTCAATACAATCCTCATCTAAAATTAAGAAAACAAAGTTTAGAAACCAACTAATCAACAGATGATAATAATAGATTCATCCGACATCTTCTTTATGTGTATTCTTATTTGTTGTATCTCTCAATCACTAAAGTATAAGCCTCAAGACAGTAAGGACCTTGTTTGTCTCTTTAAAAGTGAACCTTCTTTTTGGACTCCTCTAGGAATCCTCTAGGTGAATCCACTTAGAAGCATGGATTCAATATAAGTACTCAATAAATATTTGTCAAATTGACCAAAGAATGAAAATTAGTCATCACTTGAACATTAGGGGAAAAACAAAGTATAGTCTGTTTGCAGAACTTCTTATATTATTTTAGTTATGAATGATAACCTGAAAAACATAGAGAGTTTTCCAATATTGGATGATATTTTAATTAAGTTCACATTACAAGAGCAGTTTTTATTTTTATTTTTTTTGGCCATGCTAAGTGGCTTACGGGATCTCAGGTCCCCAACTAGGAATTGTACCTGGGCCACGGCAGTGAAAGCCTGGAAGCCTAACCACCAGGCTACCAGGGAACACCCACAAGAACAGTTTTTTAATTCCCATTTCACAGACAAATCAACTGAATCTGAGAGAATTTAAGCAGTTCTCACAGGGTGATGTTGCTTATAAGTGACCACAATCCAGTTGAAATCCAAACACAGTTCTACTGGCCAGAAAATAATATGTAATTTCTACTCTGTCCACGTGTAGCAGAGGTTTCCCAGGTGAGGTTGCTAATGAGCTTGGGTTTGAAAACTAAGAGTACGCGCCACTCACTATAAGTGATAGTACATTCAAAGGCAAGACAAAAGTGCCCAAAGACAAAGGTCTGTAACTACTCTTTAGCGATTCCAAGGTTGATCAATTTCACTCAATTTGAATTGACTTTTAACCAACTTCAATAACCTCATCATTTTCCTGTTATTCTCCCCAAATGCTGTGTTCATACCCAAGTCAGAGTGCCTATAATCTTTGCTCTAAGTCTTTTCTGTTGATTGGGAAGGAACAATACTGCAGGGCAATAAGAATTCCACAAAGCTCCTGATTGTAGAATGGGAGCCCAGCACAAAGACTGCACACCCAAGGTCCCTGCCATCTTTTATACATTCCAAGTGTGAACCAAAGATCACCTTCTTGAAGGTCTAATCAATGTTTCCTGCTGCCAGAGTCATGTTAGCATAAACAACCCTGTTTTAAATGTCCTGTTTTTTGGGGAAAGAACCCCTTTAAAATCTCATAATCTGACCACAGGCCACACTTTTTAGACTGAAGCTTAAAATAGTTTCAAACAAAGAAGAAAACATAGTGTAAGTTCTATTCAGAAACCATTGCCAGCACTGCCGCCACCACCACCGCTGTCGCCGCCACCCTACATGGTGCCTCCGCTCACTGTCTCTGGGTTCCCAATATGTTGCCCAGGATCTAAAAGGCTCATTCCAGTGAGTAACTAAGATTTAATATTAAAAGCATAAAGAGAATATCAAGGTTGTTGTTTCTTAAAAGTGAACCAACAGCTTATCTCAATCAAAAACATCTGAGTACCCTATTAAATATGAATATCTCTGGGACCCACCCAGACTTACTAAATCTCTAGGATTGAATACTAGAATCTAAATTTTTAACAAGGTCCTCAGATGATTCTTACATACATTAATGTTTTAAATCTAACTGCTCCTTGTATCCCATCTGCACTCTCTTGTGCAGTCCTGTGCTCTCAGGGAGCTCACTACCTCTAGAACTACCAAACCCATCCTTGTACAGCTTTTTCTATTGGGACATTTTTTTGTACCAGCTGATAATGTGTTTTTCTGTAGCTGCCCACACGTTAGGTCACAACAAAATCACTTCTGACAGTTTTATAATGAGCGTAGAACTCAGCGTTCTGGAATATTTCTCTAAATTGTACAAAGCTGGGGAAATCTAGAAGAAATGCTATAAATGAGAGATCTTAAAAACAACAGAGATTCCCATTGACAGGAAATAGGGCTGCATTATTCTACAGGAGAGCCAAATGGAAGTAGAAATCCTATCACTGGCTGGTTCCCCTTGCCAACAGATTCTCTTTCCTTTAGTCTGAACTTCAACATTATGAAAATCACAGAATTCTAAAAAATGTAAGTGGGTCCTATCATCTCCTCACTTCTCTTTTCCCACTTGCCATTTAAAAAGTTTGTTGGCCATTAGATTATTGATGGTAAAGCTCCAGTGGTTCTGATTGTTATACTTCATTGCCTAGTGTCAAATTCTCATACAACCTCCTCTTCTGCACACCACAACATGATCTAGAATCTGCTAGAGTGAGTTCCTCAAGTTTCTAGTCATATCAGTCTTCTCGTAACTCTGTACCAAGGAAACAATTCCTCCCTTTAATTGAAAAAAAAAAAAGTTTTCTACTTCCCTTCCTCCTCCAACAACCATACCTGTCTGTTACAGACTGTATGTTTATGTTTCCCCCAAAAATATATACGTTGAAATTCTAACCCCCCATGGGATGGATAGTATTATGAGGTGGGATCTTTGGGAAATGATCAGGTCATGAGGGTGAAGTCCTCATGAACAGAATTAGTGCCCTTACAAAAGACACACCAGAGAGCTTTCTTACCCCTTCCACCATGTAAAGACATAGTAAGAAGGCTATGAACCAGGAAGCAGGTCTCTCCAGAGACTGAATCTGCTGGCACCTTGACCTTGGACATCCCAGCCTCCACAATGATGCAAAGTAAATTTCTGTTATTTTCAAGCCATCCAATCAATGAAATTCTGTTATAGCAACCCAAATTGACTAAGACACTATCCCCTTCACCTTCAAAATTTGTGCACTTTCCAAGGGCCAGCTGAAAAGTCTCTTCTTAGTGAAACCTTCCCTAATCATGTGTAATGATTCTATGTCTTAGCAAAATCTGTATTTGTATGATATGCTGGACTCCTGCCAACTTCAGTAACAATGCTCATCATTTTCCTAGGTGATAACAACTATAGTTACAACTGCAGTTCCTTCTTCTGAATACACTCCCCGTAGGAAAGGGTGTTGATGGAATGGTTAAGATGGCAGGATTGGGTGTCTTACTTCCTGTGTTCACATACAGAGTTCATCATTGATGGCTGCATAAAATTGAGCAATTTTCTTAATCTCACTGTGTTTTGGTGTCCCCTCTTCTACAGAGAAAGATAGTAATAGAATTTACCTTGAATACTGGCTGATTTATGTATAATAAGTTTCTACTTAGTATACTAATGTTTAAATACACTTATATTCAAGTATAAGTAAATAAATAATGTGAGGTTTAACCGTTTGCCATCTGAGTAGCTCTTGGAACATTTAAGTTAAGCACTTGATTAATTCTAATCATTTGAAACATTAATAATGTTAATATTATTTCAACTTATTTTTTATTACTCCACTTCACAGACAAGAAACTGAGACTCAAAGAAAAAGGCTGTCTTGACTTACGTCTTATAAATAATAAAAGGTAGGTTCTATAACAGATACTTTAATATATGTGTAAATGTTCTTTACGTATGCACATTCCTCACCATGGATCCAGCACTGAGTTTATTTTCCACGTGAGAATCCTGGATATAACTTCCAAGCACCTGCAATTACCATCTCTGCCTAACCCTACAGAACTGCTCTGCCAAAAAGCTCAGATTTCATCATGCAAACTGTAAAATAGGTTAGGAATAAGTATAACATTCTGTCATCTGGCACCTAATTTAGGATATCAGTATATTAACAACACTAAATATTGTCTATTAGCCTGTTACTCATTTATATTTTACTGCACTGAATCATCAGGAATATTACACTGTTAAAAGATGCCCTATAAATTGAATATGCTTCTCTTAAACTTATGACAGACCATGTTTTGATTAAATCATGATATGCCAAAAATATAAGTAAGAAATGTATATATTTTTAGGTAATTAACAGTTGGAATTAGGGATGAATAGCACTTCCTCCCCCTTACCAGTTGGCTGGTGATTATAACTGGTATTTTTGTCCAGGCCAATTTTTGTCATCAGTCTTTCTTACAGAAACTAACAGCCACTTCATCTTTTCAGCTGCTGTAATTCATCCAATTTCATATAAGGACTATAGAAAATGAAATTGAAATCAGAGAAGAAAAACACCACTTCCCAGAGTTTTGGGCCCCACTCACATTGATCAAATGGGTTGTAGTCAGATTATTTTCACAGTAATTGATTAAGAGAGTTAAATAAATGTCTTTGCCTTCTCTTGCTACAGGAATTCTCCAAAATTTGTTGTTTTTGCTGGTTCTCACATGCCCCCTCCCCCTTATTTTTCTTCTCAAATATGACAATGACAAAGCTACTCCTCACTTTTACATCCTTAAAAGCAAGGATCATATGATTGGTCTAGAAGCTGCAGTATAGCCTGAAATTCTCTCTTCCCCAAGTCAGACAAGACAGACCTTTGGATTAGTACTGGGATTATTACGATAACAATATTCATCCTCAGTCAAGTGACAACTCTCAAAAGGACAGAAGACTCCATTCATAAGAATATTTATTCTTTCAGAAGCATATGCTTTATAAGGCACTGTGCTGAGCACTTAATGTATGGTCATCATGAATCCTGACAAAACCTTGCTAATTAGGTATTACTGTCCCCACTTCATAGAGGGGAAAACTGAGGATATGAGTGGGTAAGCTACTTCTCAGTTTCATACAGCAGGGACAAGGCAGAGCTAGGGATCAATCCTGGCTGAGCTTACTTGACTCAAAAACTTATGTTCTTTCACACTTTCTACCTATATTGGGTGCTATGCCAAGGATAAAAAAGCAAAACCTGCAGAATTAACAGTGAAGTTAGAATGAAGGTCGTGAGGGCTTGAACTAAGGGAGCAGCGACTGAAACACAAAACCTGAGATGGGTGAGACAGGAGCTTAAGAGTTGTTCACATTTATTTAATGCCTCTTGTGGACTATAGACTGTTTACACACTATCCATTGTTAATCCATGAGATATGGATTGAACCCACATTTGAATTCTAAGTTACCAGGAGCATGATGATTTATAAATAGCAAACAGCAAGTAGAAACAGGAAGAAAAGAATAATTTTTGTTTAGCCTGTCCTCAGTTAACTAAGATATGTTTATAAACTGTGTGTCCAATTATAGGGGCTAAGGTCAGCGTAAAATTTTCAGGATGTTCCAATAAGTCATACAACAATAATTTAAAAGACACATAAAATTAATGTTAATTAAAAATCAAAGGAATAGGGACTTCCCTGGCAGTCCAGTGGTTAAGACTCTGTGCTCCCAATGCAGGGGGCCCAGGTTCAATCACTGGTCAGGGAACAAGGTCCCGCATCCTGCAACTAAGAGCCCACATGCCTCAACTAAAGGTCCCACATGCCTCAACTAAAGGTCCCACATGCCACAACTAAAGATCCTGCACATGGCAATGAAGAATAAAGATCCTGTGTGCCGCCAACTCTTTAAGTCAAACCAGCCACATCACTGCAGCTCCAAATCATAAATAGAAGACAAACCATCACCATGAAAAACTAGGCGGGAAAGCAAAAAAACTGTGTCACATCAGCTGTGGAAGAAATCTCTTTTAGCCTCTTATTTTTCATGCAAGCAAATGGCAGTGGTGATAGATAAGGGACTGCTATCATACACCTATTTGAACAGCAGTAGAAAGACATGGTGGTTATACCTGAGGCCTAGCCTTTCATCCTAACATGTCAATAGGACACATATGTGGCCCTATGGGTTTCACTGTAGCTCAAATCACAGAGAAGCAGTGGGAAGCCCCACAGAATTTCACAGATGTTCTCAGGCTCTACACATAAGACTGGTAAAGTGAAGAATAGTACCTGGGCACAGCTCAAGAGGTAAGCCCAGGTAAGCTCACCTTAATTAAGTCAGGTAGTTACTAAGTTCTCCTTTATGGACTATTATTGTTGTTTTTCATTTTTTAAATCTAAATTAATATGTCATACTCCCCTGTACTATACTTCACTTATGAACAATGCCAAATGCCTTCATACTTATAGGGAAAGTTTGGGAATATTGTCACATGCATGTGACACTACCTTTAATCTTAGAAATCCCAAGGTTGTCTGGTTTGAAAAGAAACAAACAAAAACAAATGGTAGTCATGGGCAGGAAGATGGAAAAATGTTGCAGTTGAGACTAAATCACATTTTCAGATATCTCGGAGAAGGGAATGAGTTAAGCCATTAACAAAAATCACTTCACATATGGAAAAATTTACCAGTGAGGTATTGTTATCCTTCCACTTAACAAATGGAATAACTAGGGCTTCGCAAGCTGAGTATCTTCCAAGCTCCCGTAAGCCAGTATGAGTGGGAAGCGTGATTCCTGCCCAGTGTTCTTTCCACTGCATTGTGCTAATGGCCAGACTGGAATGAAATTTAAATGTCACATCTCCTCCATGACTCATAAGATGCCCAGTGCCATGACAGGTTGATTTATTGTATGTGGCCAGAAAAGAATCTATAGCATGATAAACTATAAAAGGCAACTATTAAAAATGACCATATGCTCTCATTTTATAGATGAGGAAATGGAAACAGAGAAGGGGAAATGACTGCCAGTGGATCATTAATAGAATTTATTAAACTCAGTTCTGATTATACAGGTCTCCTTTTTAATATTATTCAATGACTTCCCATTGAATATCAAGTAAAGTCCAAATTCCTCACCATGACTTAGGAGGCCCTTTGAGATTCTTTTCTGCCTCTTTTCCTGTGCAACAGTTATTAAGTCCTCCTTTAGATACCTTGCTATATCAATTATTATTTTTCTAGGACTAAGGTTTTTAAACATACAGTAGTACATTCTGACTGAACTTAATTCCCTCCATCCTTCCTTACACAGTTTCTGAGCAACACCTTTTATATTTCCAAGTTCACCTGAAATGTCCTTCCTAGGTTGAACAGGATTTCCTGCCTAGGTTAGTTTCTAATATCACCTATACTAATTTTTTGCATTCATCAAAATCCAAATTAGATGATTATATTTTTAAAATTTATGTGTAAAGTCCATATTGCCTTCTTGACTATAAACTCCATTAGGAAATAGATTATAACAACATATTTTGAATGAATGAATGTTAAATTGAGACTATTAGGAGTGACAAAGATTTGAAAGGCAACTTCAATTCCTCATGGAATGCTTAAATTCTATGTGCATATGACTTCTCCAAATAGTTAACTTTTTTTTTTTTTAAACTCAGTATCATCTTTTACAATGCAGACTTTTTTATACAGCTACTTATCACAACTTTTCTACCTATGTTTCATTAATGTTGAAAAGTTTAAACACCTTTATACTATATCTGAGCCTAGAAATACTACAAGGGAAATTTTTAAATATGAAAAAAAAATTTACACAAAAATATTTAGTGGTAGTTAAATGAAATTTATTACTTATTATACATTATTAAAATATGAAAAGACCCTCAACTTACAATACTGCATTAGATTTGTAATGGTACATGAAATACAATTAAAATAAATACAGAGATCTGCAAAAATGGCCAGTGTAACAGAAAATTTCATAGATGAGAAGGGCCCAAACTTTAAAGTGATTTGTATCTTTGGAATGTGATCTCAAGTGAGCCCTACGGTCAATCAGACTAAACACTGTCCTTCTTCTACGTCTTTATCTCCCTTCCTTTGGTTCAATGAGAACAATGAAAACCTCTAAGTCAAACCTAGCTTTTCCTTCTAATGAAAATATTTTTGTTTTTCTCATTTCAGTGGATCTCTGTCCTCGACTGACTAGAAAATAGGAGTCTCAATATATTCTTCTCCACCCAACCTTTCATTCACAGCATTAGTAAGACAGCAGCCTTATGTCTAGCAGAACAGTGTCATAGGATTTTATCGGTTGACCTTCACTTTCAGAATTTTACATCCAGAGAACAATGTCAGTTGCTATCAAACATCTATCCAAAAGAATTTCATCTGCTTAAGAATTTTGCTTTACATGACTCTGCCAGCTCAGGGGTCAGACCAGAGGATTTTTAATTAAAAAATGTTGAAAATAAAAATGTTTAAATTCCAACATTTTAAAATTAAATATGCCTTAAATAATTCTATATTTGTAATACCAGTCTTTCCCTAAAGGAAATAACTTCTTCTTAACTTTGGAACCTTCTACTTGAAAACCACATTAAATTATCCCTGTCTCAGTTCTCTGCAGAAGAATGCTGACCACTTCTCTTTTAAAAATAGAAGCACCTGACACCTGAATGGTACATGATAAGGCCAGGTAATCATGAAAAAGAGGAAGACTGATAAAAGCATGATTAATAAAATTAAGTACCAATTGGATAATTAAAATTCTTATTGTTAATCAAATTACATTTGTTGTGTGTGTACACTTATGTAAATGTGTGGGTGTGTTTTTATGTGTATGTGTTTCTTTTAATGACAGCCAAACCATCCACATTACCCTTTCTGTAAAGGAAAAATAAATGTTTTTAGCCCATGTAATGATTATCTCATTTCATCCTCCCAATAATCCTGTGAAGTATTTTCATAAGCATGAGATGAAGAAACTATGGTTCAGAGATATTAAAAAGTGACCCAAGGTCACATGTCAAATGGGTGATTAAATTCAAATTTGAAAGCAGAATTATAGAAATGGGGAGTCTGTACTGTTTCCAGTCACCTCTGTGTCCTTTAAGCAGCAAAGAGCCATACGTGTAGACATTCATATTCTCTTTCCTTGACACTTAATCCAATCAATTAAAAGAACACCCCAGAGTTCTATGCAAAATTTTCCAAAGGGTAATGTATTGATTTTCTAAACGTGGAAAAAGTTATCAGACAATATGAAGAAAAAAAATGGAGAGGTATATCTCATTATTGAAAGCTGAAAGTTTCCACGACAGTTATTTCCCAGAAATAAAGTGAATGAGCAAGCCATAATACCATTAACTAGTTTTATGTACTGTGTTCTGCACTGCATTACATTCCAAAGCTTAAAGTATCCCAAAGCTCAAGCCAAGCTTTAGCAAATGAAGAGTACAGAAATCTTGATGCTGTTGCACCAAATAAAAACAATTTCAGGAGCAATGTAGAAAAAAACCCAAAGAACAATGAAAGAGGAAAAAAAAAAGAAAACAAAGGAAGGAAGGAAAGGAAAAGGAAATAAACTGGAAAAACAAAGTCTTGTGTTCAAGAGTCTGATTTTACTGCTTGATTCTCAGGAAATGAAAGAGAAAAATATGGCTAGATTTCCTTTTATCATTTATCATTTCTAGCTAGTATAGATGGTTGGAACCAATGGAGGGAGTGATGACAAATAGCTGTCAGAAGGGATGATAACAACTGATAATGACTTCCAGACACACATTCAGTAGAACTGAGAAAGTGTTATCATGTTGAACAATGGACAAATTTTAATATATCTGCAATATCTAGTAGGCACCTATTTGGAGGAACATTCTTGAAATACAGTCATCCTGGGTATTTTTTATCTTGTTTTCCTATTCAAAAATTAAGAAACTGGACAATGGGGGATTTGAAAATTACTATGCAATGCTTATTTATCTTATGAAAACCCTCAGAACTTCCTCAATGAAGCATACATACAGCTTCCCAGAATAGATACAGTGATCATTCTTCTCACTTATTCTTTTTCTGAACACACTGAGGTGTTTTTTTTTTTCCATATAACACCTAAACATTCATTATTTCATTCATCTGCATATTTATTGTGTGCTTACTGTATAGCAGATTCTGTTTTTATTCTAAGATTTTACTTGCAAATAAATTTAAAAAATTACTCTGGCTCAATCAATATTTTAGTGAGGAGACAAACAATAAACAAATAAGGAAGATTATTTCAGATATTCAAAAGTACTATCAAAAAGATAACACAGAGTGAGTTAATACCAGGTAACTGGGAAAGAGGTGTCATTTGATAAAGTAGAGAAGATTCCAGTGACACAGTGACATTTGTGTGGGGGCCTGAATGACTCGAAGCAGGCATCTGATGAATTGGGTCCAGAGTTTTTCAGAAAGAGAGCAATGGACCCTCAAAAATATTGAGTTGAAAAAGAGCATGGTTCATGTTCTCAGAACAGAAGGGAAGCTATTGTGGCTGAAATTTACTGAGCATGAAGGGTTAGGTTTGAGAGTAACTCACAGGTTAGATCCAGTAGGGATATGACACACTTATTTACTTCTGTGTCCACTCTGAATTCTCTGCATTCTTATCACCTAACTTTTATTCTGTGGATCTCAAAAGCCATGTATTTTATATTGATCTGAGCCATCAATATGCACTTGGAATAAGTCCTAGCATTAAATTGCCTAGTATTGTCAGGGGCATATCTATATGCATCCTTTTTCACATGAGCATCTGTCAAGTGAAAATGTGCCAGGCACCATGCAGTTTCAAAAGCAGTATGGAGAAATTGAAATAGACTGAGACAGAAGTTAGAGACCTACTTTCTAACCCCTTTCTTCCAATATCTCTGTGATTTTGGTCAAACTATCTACCTTCTCTTCACCCAAGTTTTCTCAACTGTAAAATGGGGATAACACAGGTGAATCTGGCTGAACAGATCACTGTGTGAATATATGAAGGACCTTGAACAATAATAGGCTAGGTCCTGAGAAGGCAGACTTGGATAAAGGAAAATGCAGGAAAGGAAAGAGCCAGCAAGGAAATAATATATAGGACTGGGTTGGAAGAGCAGGAGTAAGCTCAGAATTTGCAGTCATGTCAAAAGAACACCGAGGGGGAACACTGCTATACTCCTGATAGGAGAATCTAAGAACGACCGGCGACAAGGTTATCCTATATTCTATCCTAGCATAGTACCTGATACATAATAAGCTTTAATAAATGTTTGTCAGATGAATAAACAAACACAAATGAACAGGTAGATGGGTACACCCACATAGACAGTTAGCAAAGCCTTAGTGCTTGACGTAGCCATCCTCTCAAACCTTTCTGTGCTTAGGTATGCAGTAGAAATTGAGTGAGCCAGATTCATCCTATTGTCTAGGACCAAGAAGGTTCTTCCACAATATAGATTTGGCAGGGTCTTTGATGAAAACTAAAGAACATGTGGACACAGAGGGGGAAGGGGAGGGTGGGACGAACTGGGAGATTAGGTTTGACATAAATACACCACCATGTGTAAAGCAGATAGCTAGTAGGAACCTGCTGTATAGCACAAGGAGTTCAGCTCGGTGCTCTGTGATGACCTAGATGGGTGGGATGCGGGGAGGAGGTGAGCAGGAGGTCCAAGGAAGGGGATATATGTATACACACAGCTGATTCACTTCCTTGTACAGCAGAAACTAACACAACATTGTAAAGCAATTATACTCCAATAGGGACTTCCCTGGCGGTCCAGTGGTTGAGACTTCACCTTCCAATGCAGGGGGTGCAGGTTCGATCCCTGGTTGGCGAGCTAAGATCCCACATGCCTCAGGGCCAAAAGACCAAAACATAAAAAGCAGAAGCAACACTGTAACAAATTTAATAAAGACTTTAAAAGTGGTCCACATCAAAAAAAATCTTAAAAAAATTATACTCCAGTAAAAACAAAATAAAGAACTATATAAATAATTAATGTAATTACTGACTGAGCACAGTTCAGAAAATGGAAGTTCTCTTAGGTTACAGTTTTTCATAGTGGGCTCCTGGATCACATGCTTCAAACAACCTTGCGAGTGTCTTCAAAAGCAAGGAGTCATGGGGCTCCACATCTACCAGACTTATAAGAACTTCTTGGATTGGAGCTTAAAAATCTGTATTTTTTAAAAGTCCCTTAGTTGATTCATACGTTCCGCAAAGTTTAATAAGATCTGTTTTAATGTCATAACGGCATTTTCTTTTCCATTTAAGTTATATTTGTGGGGGATATAAAGTAAGGTATATTATTGACTTCACTGGGAAACAGAATTAGAGATATATGTATGGTTCTCAAATTATATCCAAGAGAATTATTTTGATAAAATAAAATGTGAGAGGTGGAAAAAAGCAGAGAAGCAATGTATGTATAAAGATGTAAGGCTTCTAAGATGACAGAAAATCTCATGCTAGTCAACTATGTGATGCAGCTAGTTCAAAAGCTAATTAATCTTCAGCTACAGTAACAGAAATTGCATACTCATCAGAACTAGGACAGTGATAGTCCCATATTTGTCAGATTACCACAGGAATGCTATGTTCATTTTTAGGTGTTAACTTTTAAAAGAATATTAAACAAAATTAAATTGCCCAGGTTAAAAGACCATGTCCTAGGAGGAGTAACCAAAGAAACTCAGAGTATTTGACTTAGATGAAAAAATATAGACCAGTATGAAGTTCACCTTCAAATTACTGGAAGGCTGCCCAGAGAGAATAACTAGATTCTCTCTGGGGGAGGGAGTGAAGACAGGGGGTGAAAGCTGCAGGGTGATTATTTTGCTTCAATATAAAGATCTGTCTATTCTCTTGTCTGTTTAAAATGCTATACTTAGGCTTCCCTGGTGGCACAGTGGTTGAGAATCTGCCTGCCAATGCAGGGACACGGGTTCGAGCCCTGGTCTGGGAAGATCCCACATGCCGTGGAGCAACTAAGCCCATGAGCCACAACTACTGAGCCTGCGCGTCTGGAGCTTGTGCTCCACAACAGGAGAGGCCACGACAGTGAGAGGCCCACGCACCACGATGAAGAGTGGCCCCCGCTCGCCGCAACTAGAAAAAGCCCTCGCACAGAAACGAAGACCCAACACAGCCAAAAATAAATAAATAAATAAATAAAATGCTATACTTAAAGTATAGAAATATTATTTAAAATGTGGGAAAATGTATACATAATTCTTTCCTCTAATATACATGTTCATAATGGCATAATATCTTCTGATTTTGTCCATAAGCAGGCCTATGTAAAAAGAGTTGTATCATGGTACGTGCTCTTGCATGTCATTTAACCTTACATTCTGAGATTTTTATGTGGATTTGTATTTATCATTCTGATGGCTGCACAATAGTCTACCAAGTGATATGTACTAAAATAAGCTATTTTCCTGCTAGTAACTATGTATGTATGAAGAGCTCTAGACAACAAAAGGTAAAAGAATGAAATGGAGCACCTCAAAATAACAGAATCTCAAGGCTCAAGAAATAGTTCGAGGTCATTTCTACAGAAATCATGTTTCATAAAGAAGAGATCCTGAGTAGTAGGGAGAGCTACTTTAGGACCCTGGTAAGCAGAAAAACCACTTCTGCCTCTTGGATCAGTGCTCTTTTTCCATCACCAGACTGGAAAGGACTGGTTTTTCTTCTTTAAAAGTACTCAAGTAGTGACAACTTTCAGGGACATCATAAAGGAGATTCAAAGTTCAAAGGGAAGACATGCAGTGCAACCATTAAGAGCCTTTCCAACAGAAAGATTATATGGCTTTGCATCATAAAGCCTAGGCCCAAGAAAGGAGAGACCACTATATCATAGAGTGGCCTCATAATATTCCTTGGAACAGATGACTGAACTGAACCAATAAAACTATAGAAAGTCCTCAGCTACAATGTGTGCTGAGCTGTATACATTGCTGTGGTATTCAAAATTGTGCATGCTTATGAATCTGGCACAAAGGCATTAAAATTGGGGTATTCTAAATGTCTAAATCTTCATTATCTCATTGAAGCCTTAAAATAAAGCTGTAGCTATTCCTGTGATTGTTCCCATTTTGCAAAGGTAAAAAAAAAAAAAAAAAAAAAAAAAAAGGTAATCAGGATAGGCCACCAAAAATACAAACTGAGACAAATAAAAGTTCTCTGTATCTTCTGAATTTTCATCCTTCTGTCCAATCATCTCAAGCAAACACATTTAGTATGAAAATAATCTTTCTAGAAAGACTTCAGAATGTAACAAATGAGAGTTTGAGGTATTTCCCTGGGGCTAACACCAGGTGTCTTGGTAGGCGTGGCATTATGCATGTCGGATGGATATTTTTATACTGTCTTTTATTTTTTAATCCTATTTTTGTAGAAGTCCCAAAAAATGAAGCTAATTAAATACAGTATTTCTACTTTATTTGCTGAAGATATCTATTGCCAGATTTGGTCAGCTATGTATGGCTGTCTATAATTTCTCACTTAAGAAGGTAATTTATTCATGACACTAGTTGATGATGAAGTGATTATTAAAGCTACATGGTGTGTCATTCCTTTCAGTTTCTGTATTATTTTACACTGAGTTTGGATCTGTATTTTCTGAATCTCTGTGCCAGGATAATTATATGGCCATATGTAAATCACCCCATCCCACCTCTTTGATTTTTGAATGAAAACCAGGGATGGAATTACTGCAGATCCATAACCATTTTATACTCTTCATAAAAGGATTTTCAGAGCTTAATATGAACTATAAGGTGAAGATTAATTTGAAAGAGTAGTTTTAGGACATGTTATCATAAATTAACTTTAATGATAAGTTTGGAGGGTTTTAAACTTAAGCCAAATGAAATCTGCATATTATGCATTTATTCTCTTTACTAACTTCTTGTTAGACACTCTGTGACTTGTCCTTTATTTTATGACAAGATACTTGAAAGGTTGATTTGTATGAGTCATATACAATTATTATTAGGCACTATAAAAAGATAATAGATTTCGGAACTTCTTTTTTATTTTTTAAGTCTTAAAATACTACCATGAACTCTTGCACTATGGAATATAAAATAGGGTTTCTTAAGTGTCTGACTTTCAGCATCAACCTAAACTTCAAAAGTGTATCAGAAATGAAACCCCATATTGACAAATTTAAGTCACTTTTTATAATGTATAGATTATTGCCCTTCTGTGTGATGAAGGAACTCAGGAATACAAATTGCTTGTTCATAGTCATAGCATGATTTTGATCTTCAGGAAGGATTATCACCCAATGTGGTGCAGAAACAAAAATGTGGCTTTCAGGGGAGTAGCTAAATAATGGCATTACCTTTCTTTCTATTGTTCAGGCCAAAAACTAAGTATGATTCCTCTCTTTTCCTCATACCAACAACTAATCAGTTAGAAACTCTTGTGGATTCATGCTTCAAACCATATACAGAAGAGGATATCTTCCCATAACTTTCACAGCTACATCATGATCTAAGCCACCATAGTCTTTTGCCTGGAATACTAAATTGGTTTTCCTGGTTCCACCCTTGCCACTCTACAATATATCTTCCATTCAGTAGATGGGGTGAATGTGAATAAAATAATGCCCCTTACCTGCTCAGAAACCTCCAGTGGGTTCTTATCACACTCAAAATAAAATTAAAATTCCCTGCATAGCCTACCAAGTCAAGTATAATATCATTCCTAACTACTATTTCGACCATATCCCCCAAAACTCTCCTGCTCTTCTATTCAGCTCCAGCCATACTCATTGTATTTGCAGTTCTGGAAATACAAAGCTCACGTCTACATCAGGGCCTTTACACTTGCTATATCCTGTCTGGAACACTTCCTTGCCAGGTATCTTTGCAAGTTAAACTCCCTTCTTTGAATCAGATATCCAGTGAAATGCTACCTTCTCCAAGCAGCTATCCCTTGACAGCAAATTGAAAATAGCCCCCTTAAATTACCTTTATTATATTGTCTAGACCCTTTTCTCACTTTATCTTCACAGCATTTACCACTACATTAGATGTGTTCAGCATTATTCTCCCTCAGTATAAGCTCAATAAAGTTTCTTTCCTCCTAAGACCCAGAGGAGTGCTTGTCTGTCCATAGCGCACGCCAATTTAGTGAATGGATGAATAGTTAATGAACAAATTGACAGTTTATATAAGTGTACGAAGTAGCAACACGGATAATTTTTTTCAAACCAACCAGACTTCCACATAAACTGTGACTTCATTCCACTTGACCACTTTCTGTGGCTTAATTGGTTGAAGGCTCCTTTGACTCAAAATTTCCATGTACATTCTCTAATATCTGAAAGTTCTTGAACTAGTCAACCCCCCCCCCCCAGTATGAATACCATTTTCCGAAGTGAAACAGACTGGTAAGGTCTAGAACACAGCTCTAATTCTCATGGGCTTATATGGTATGACAGAAGTCTCACATGAGTAAAACATACCCAGACAGAAACTTTTTTAAAGGAAAATACATAAAATGGGAAAAATCATATTCATTTGTGATGAATCCCAATTTACAGCTTGTGCTGTTTAAAACAGGGTACCATATTTCCTTCAATTACCACAGTGACAAGTTACAATATGAACAAAAAGATCAAATCAGTAATGGGCTCTAAGGATGAACCAACAGTACTACACTTGCCTTCTCATATAAATCAGCATCATCATTGTCATTATCATCATCCTCATCATCAGTATCATCATCATTATTCTCACTAATTACATAGCAAAATTCAGACATTAAGTTTATTTCTTTAGAGAAAATAAGCCTCATTGATTCCTATGTAATCTCACATAGCCTTTAACTAAACTGCCTCCTATAGGTCGTCTATAATCTTTTCTTCAGTGCATCCAGTGGTCATTTTCTTGGTCCCCACCTCTGGAACCTTAGATCGTTAACCTTACTTCTTATCATAACTATTACTCCTTTTGTTCTTTGACACTCGAGTGTCTTGAGGCCTCTCTCAATTCCTTGACCATTTTTCATGCTCTGTCCTTGTTATATTTATGAGATTCCACCTGAATGGGAATCCAACAGGATTTTTTTTTTTTTTCTTTGCAGAGGTAAGTCCAGGCCTTGAACTCCATGATGACTGAGTTACCACTCTGAGTCTCTGAACAGTCAATCTATCTTCTCTTCAAAATTTCCCCTGTTACTTGTATTGGCATCAGTTCTCTGAACAGGATGCCTGTCAGTATGTACAGCCATGAATGCTTTAAGGCAGGGCCTAAAAGTTACTATGCAGAAACAAATATGGAGGTTGCATTAGATAAATGGTTTAATATTCATTGCCCTAATTATGAGCAAGCAAGAGACAAGCAAAAGGAAAAGGTCCAAGGAAACAGGCTAGAGAGAAGAAAAATAATTGACTATTTGCATTGTTCCAAGTGATACTTTAAGTGTTTTAATTTTGTTTTCTTATTTCTGTTATAATACTAGAGATAATTATTACTATTTCCTATTTTCAGACCAAAAAATTGAGCCTCACTACCTGCAATTAAAAGCTATATGTTGTTAGGAGCATATCCAAGACTTCTGGATAATGATTTCAAGAAGAATAACTCTGAGCAGATCTGTCCCCATGATGAAAGTGTCAAGATTTCCCAAAGTCTATATGTGTCGCACAGCCCGTTTGTCCCTCCAGACCCACTCTTTAACCCTCTCCCAGAGGCTCACTTGCCTTATTTACTGTTCCCTGTACTGCCAGTGGTGTCAGCGGAGGGAATGGTGGGTTGCCTTGTTAGTGCTGGCGGCAGTGAATGTTCTAGAGAACCTAGGCTTCCACCCTTGCCAGGCTCTGAGGAGGCACCCTAACCTTACTGCTGGGAGTGGTTTCTGAGAAGCCATGTAAGCAGCAAGGACCTCATCCCCACCTGGTTTAAGGAGTGCACCCACTCACCATGGGGGAATGTCAGCAGAAGCCTAGTGGTGAATGGGTGTGTGCTTCCTTAAATCCAGGTGGAGATAAAAGTCTCGACTGCCCACATGGCTTTTCCAACACTACTCTGGCAGTGGGGTTTTGGTGTCTTGTTACAGTCTGGTAAGGGTGGAAGCCTAAGTTCCCCATTGGAAACCTTCTGGTGTGGACTGGGGTGGGCCACAGTTTTTCCTTGGTGTTTGGCTGAAGCAGAACATTATTGCCTAAACATTTTCTGTTTTGCTAAGCTACCCTTTTCCTGGTCCTTTGGCTAGAAGAAGAGGCTTTTATGGTGGCTTTTTAAAAATCTGTGCCCATTGGGATTTCTGGCTTGCTGGCTTCTTCTACTCCATGTTTAGGATATATGAGACAAAATGAAAACCAAGGAAACTCACCACTGTACTGTTCCTTGAGTCCCAAGGTCTGTAGCTAGTGTGCCTTCTTTCATCTTTTGGAGGCTCCTTATGCTTATTTTATATAAAATGTCCAGAATTATTAGTTACACTTAGCAAGAGGAAAAGGGAAATATATATCTACTCCATCTTCCTGGAAGCAGATGTCCCTGCCACATCAATTTAAACGAACTCTTAGGGATTTCCCTGGTGTTCTGGTGGCTAAGATGCCGCGCCCCCAATGCAGGGGGCCCGGGTTCAATCCCTGGTCAGGGAACCAGATCCCACACACCACAACTAAGGGTTTGCATGCCACAACTAAAGATCCTGCACGCCACAACTAAAAAGATCCTGCATACTGCAACGAAGATCACATGTGCCTCAACTGAGACCTGGCACAGCCAAATAAATAAATAAATATTTTTTTTAAAAAATGATCTTTTATAAACCCTTCTTCAATTATCTGGTCTGTGTGAACCATCTGTTTTCTGCTAGAACCCTAACCGATATAGCTTATTTATTTATACTGATATTTTCTCTTTTCTAAAGAATGACTTTCAGTGCAAAAAAAAAAAAAAGTGTCAGATTAATATTTCTATTTCTGATAAAAACCTAAGACAATAAATAATTTAAAAGTGACAAAACATTAACAATTTCCCCATATGTGCTATCATTTATTTCTGGTCTTTATAGCAATTTATAATAAAATCTTTAAAACAAGCTACGCAAAATTACCTGTGCTTTTAACTGGATCCAGCTAGGAAAGTTCTAGCCTTAAAAACTATCCACCTCAGAATATGAGTGGGAAAGAACAAGGGTGCACAGCAATGTTATGATGACTGGGAACAAGAGGAGATGGAAACAAACTGAGCTTGAGAATTATCCCCCATTGCAAACAATGATTACCGTTGTCTCACCATTGAAAGCACACTATGACAATTTATTTCTCATCCTGAATTTCGTATTTTTGAGTGTACAAACCTGGTCTCTGTTTTTAAATTGCCTACACTAGTCCCTCACAAAGAGAAGGTGACTGGTAAAAGGTTTAGGCTGTATTCCCTACACACCCACATAACGACTTGTACATAAGAAATTTCAAAAATGCTTGATGAAGGAAGATTGCATGGTATATTGTTTCTTGAAAGAAATATCTTTAGAGGAAAAAAATGTATTTCCTTGAAAAAGCCTTAATAGAGTCAATAAAAAATATATCACATTTTCAAGCATTGTCCAAGGATAATAAAGTAGATACAATACACATAAAGCCACATAATTAAAGTAACAATTAATGTCATCTTCTGGAAGAGTACACATTGTTTCTCTATCATCCTATCATATGTTGAAGCTTAATTTTGACTGGATTCCAGAGAATCTTTTTTTTCCGTGGCCAATGAAAAGCAGTCTTACTTATGTCATTTTTTTGTGTGTGTACATTATAAGATAGAGCCTTATGAAATCATGTTTCTGAATTACCAGTTAATAAAGGTCAATCATCCTAAAGAGCAGAAAATAATAAGGAAAATAAATCAGGGCTCCAATATTGAAGAATCAGATGCTCCCATAAATATATTCTAATAAATATCAGGAACATATATAAAAGAATTCTGACTAAATACCAGTGGTCACACTCATAAATTGTTTTCATACATCATGTTAAGTATTTTAGTTCCAATATGTGTGTATTTTTTTAATTCTAGATCTTCCATAAAAAACATAGAACGCATAATCAAATTAAAAGCAGTATCGCCATGGGGCTTCCCTGGTGGCGCAGTGGTTGAGAGTCCGCCTGCCGATGCAGGGGACACAGGTTCATGCCCCGGCCCGGGAAGATCCCACATGCCGCAGAGCGGCTGGGCCCGTGAGCCATGGCTGCTGAGCCTGCGCGTCCGGAGCCTGTGCTCCGCAATGGGAGAGGCCACAACAGTGAGAGGCCCGCGTAACGGAAAAAAAAAAAAAAAAACAGTATAGCCATGGATGAACTGAACTGAGGAGAACCAAGAACACAGGTTCCTTGCCAAAGGTTGAGAACATATTACATCAGAATTCTAAATTGCATTCTCCATTATTTCAAACACTTTTCCATTATTGTGCATGAGTAATAATACTGTTTACCCAAATGTTTAGGGGAAAATATATATAAGTCACTTTTGAAAAAGAAAAATTACACAATTTTATTTGTTAGACAGCCATCATGAAGGCAAGGTACTGCCAAACAAGCACACATGTGAAGAAATATGTGCAGATATGTTCAGTGGGATCCTCAACATGTTTACTAAATGGGCTCCCATCATGCCTAAAGGATGAAAGTATTAAAACATCTTTTATGCAAGAAACTGGTAGGTTACTTAATCCATTCCCCATGCATTTTACAGGTGATAAAATTGACAGACTCACAGAAAAGTGTTTGTTTTTGCAAAAACAACATCAACACTTGTTTTTTGTTATTGCTTATGCTTTTCTTTTCACTCCATGACTTTTCCAAAAAAAAGAAAGATGTAAACTACAAATTATTTCTTGTGAACTTTCACAAGAAGGTGACAATCAAAAATTAAACTGCTTACCAAACTTCACCAGCCCATCCTTTCACAGCTCCAAAGGAAGTTTACTTAAATTATAGACTCACAGTGTAGAGTCAGTGGGTCGGGAGGGATATACCTCTACATTTCTCGTTTCCTCATATGTATGCCCTGTCCTCCCATCAAATCATAAGCAGAGTGAAATGGCAAGAAACACATTATATAAGATTATACTTTTAAAAAATCTACTTCAAAACAGAATTTATGATGTTTGCACCACTGCTGGGCAAACAGAAATGTGGCATGTTTCTATAGGCATGGAAATGATTTAGTTGCTTAATTCTTTTCCTATTGGCATGTATTAAGATGTTAAATTCCACAGGTGAGGGCATGAATGTGCATCGTAATAATACCCACCTCGTAGCCTCCCAGAGTTATACTCCTGCACTATGCTCCTGCAAATGGGATTCAGCTTTGTCTGGACATGAAAACTTATATTAAAATTTTTCTGTGGAAAGGAAGGAAGAAAGGGAAGAAGGCAGGAAAAGGGAAGGACAAAGGGAGGGAGGAAAGAAGGAAGGAAGAAAAGGAGAGAAAAAATACTTTACAGATTGTTAAAAATCATGTGTTTTAAAAATTAGAAACACATTACCAGTGGAAATTATTAGACCACATTTCCAAAATATGTTTGGATTCAAATATCAAATAAAATCTTTACAAATGTACTACATGTTTCATTCATGTACTGTATACATTATGCTCTAATGGTTATGCTAGTTTAACAGCATAGAGAAGAGTGTTCTATGATCTCCAACTTCACTAATTTTTTGAATTCTCTTTAAGAGAAAATAATGATTTGATGTGACTTACAGAGCAATTAGGGTAGAGTAATCATTCTCAAAGTGTAGTCCCTAGACCACATTAGCTTTCCCTGGGAATCTGTTAGAAATGCCATCTTAGGCTTCCACCCTAGACCCTAGACATATGAATCAGAGTTCTGGGAGTGCAGCACAGGAACCTCCAGGTGTTTTGGATGCATACTGGAACTTGAGGACACTTGTTTACAACCATATAGAACATTCTACTTTATAAAGTTACTCTCTTAGATAGTTTCTTAAAATATGTGATGAGTATATGATATGGCAAGGATTTTTGTTTTTCTCAGCACAAAAAAAGAGAAAGAAAATCAATTTGAGACAGATCACAATGATTTGCTTCCATGCATTGTTAATTTCTTTCAAGTTTCAAAGGTGAAACTCAAATAATTGTAGTAAAAGAGCAGAAGGACCAAAGTTTTGCTTCATCATATACACTTGCCAACATGTTTCCCTACTCCAGAAGGACAAAGTCAGACAACCTGGTCACACAGGTGGAAATGGGCTTTTACTTATGTAGTATGTTTTCACTCTTATATTCCTATGTCTCCATTTGACAGCTGAAATTGCAAGTGTTTGTGCCTACTAAACTCCAGTAGTGGTTAAAATGCAAATAGTTGAAAAAAAGCCAGCACTTTTACATGCTAGCAGTCACTGATAGTTTGAGAAAACAAGAAACAAGTGTGCCCCTTATCTTACAGTATGGACAAAAATTAACTTAAAATGGATTAAAGACTTAAACATAAGACTTGAAACCATAAAAGTACTAGAAGATAACATACATTGTGCCCACCTAAAGGGGTGGGAGGGAGATGCAAGAGGGAGGGGATATGGGGATATATGTACACATACAGCTGATTCACTTTGTTACACAGCAGCAACTAACACAACAACGTAAAGCAATTATATTCCAATAAAGATGTTTAAAAAAAAAAAGAAAGAAAGGTATCCATCTACCTTTTGTAGTAGAAAAACTGAGAATATCAGCTTAACTGATTCTTAAAAAAAAGAAAGAAAACATACAAAAAAAGCTCCTTAACGTTGGCTTTGTCAGCGATTTTTTTGGATATAACACCAAAAGCTCAGGAAAGAAAGCAAAAATAAACAAGTGGGACTACACTGAAGTAAAAAGCTTCTGCACAGCAAAGGAAACCATCAACAAAATGAAAAAGTAACCTATGAACTGGAAGAAAATATTTGCAAACCACATATCTGATTAGAGTTAATATCCAAACTATATAAGGAACTCTTAAAACTCAGTAGCAAAAAACCCCCCAAACTACCTCATTTAAAAATAGGCAGGGACTTCCCTCGTGGCACAGTGGTTAAGACTCTGTGCTTCCAATACAGGGGACCCAGGTTCGATCCCTGGTCAGTGAAGTAGATCCCACAATGCATGCTGCAACTAGGGAGCCGGCAAGCTGCAATGAAGGAGCCCTCAAGCCGCAACTAAGCATCCCGCCTGCCTCAACTAAGCAGCCCACGAGCCGCAACTAACACCTGGCGCAACAAAATAAATTAATTAAAATAAAATAAAATAATTTAAAAAAATAGGCAAAGGACCTAAACAGACACTTTTCCAAAGAAGACATACAAATGGCCAACAGGTGTCTGAAAAAATACTCACATCACTAATCCCCATGGGAATGAAAATCAGAACCACAATGAGATATCACCTCACAGCTGTTAGGAAGGCTATTATGAGAAAAAAAAGAAAGAAAAGAAAAGAAAAAGAAAAAGAAAAAAGATGTTTTAGCAAAGATGTGGAGAAAAAAAGAACACTTATACCCTGCTGGTATGAGTGTAAATTGGTACAGTCGTTATAGTATAAATTGGTACAGCCATTATATAGTAAATTGGTGGAGATTCCTCAAAAAACTAAAAATAGAACTAACACGATCCAGGAATCAATCTTCTGGTTATACACTCAAAGGGAATGAAACCAGCACCTCAAAGAGGTATTTACATTCCGACGTTCATTGTAGCATTAGTCGCAATAGTCAAGATATAGAAACAACCTAAGTGTCTACCAACAAAAGAATAGATAAAGAAATTGTGGAATATTACTCAGCCTTAAAAAAAAAAGAGTGAGATCCTGCCATTTTCGAGAACAGGATGGATGAACCTACAGGACATTATGCTATGTGAAATAAGTGAGACACAGAAAGAAAAAAAACTGCATCATCTCACTTACATGTGGAATGTAAAAAAGTCAAATACATAGAAGCAGAGAGTAGAAGGGTAGTTACCAGGGACAAGGAAGTAGGAGAAATGGAAATAATGTTGCAGTTATGTAGGATGAATGTCTAGATAAGTCTAGATATCTAATGCACAGCATGATGATTATAGTTAATAATACTGTATTGAATACTAGAAATTTGCTAAGCGTAGACATCATGTGCTTTCATTCATTACACACAAAAAAATGGAAACGGTGTGAGGAGATGCGATGTTAATTAGCTTGACTATAATCATGTCACTATGTATATGAGTATCAAATCATCATGGTGTACACCTTAAATATACACAATTTTTATTTAAAAAAGAGTTGATTGTGTCTTTGATAGGTGTATTTGAGATCATTCCCTTTTAACAGTAATAACCCTTGAGTGAATATTACATATGAAGACTGAAAACTTAAGCATTAAGAAATAATGTGGGGGAAGGGTAAGCTGTGACAAAGTGAGAGAGTGGCATGGACATATATACACTACCAAACATAAAACAGACAGCTAGTGGGAAGCAGCCACATAGCACAGGGAGATCAGCTAGGTGGTTTGTGACCACCTAGAGGGGTGGGATAGGGACGGAGTGAGACGCAAGAGGGAAGAGATATGGGAACATATGTATATGTATAACTGATTCACTTTGTTATAAAGCAGAAACTAACACACCATTGTAAAGCAATTATACTCCAATAAAGATGCTAAAAATTAAAAAAAAAAATAAAATAAAAAAGAAATAATGTTTTTGAAAATATTATTAAAAATTACACTGGTAAATTGGCACATTATCTAAGAAAATTCATCAGAAACTGTTCCACAGGTCCAACACTGGAAAGGAGGTATTTTCATTTGGTTTAATATCTCCTACATTAATTTATTCCAAATTGATGAGTTATTTGGGAAATAAACAGAAAAGCTAATGTACATTTTCTAGTCTATCAATAATTGCAAGAAAGAAGTGGAAAATTTAATCACATAAGCAACTATTTTATGTTACCATATTAGCCTGAATTATTATTTTAATTGAAAGTACAATTTGCCATTAGAGAACTATATTTTGTGAACTTGGTGAGTCACATTAGTTCTCTGAGCCTTGGCATTCTGTCTAAAATACAAGGAGATAAAACTAGACATTTAATTTCTATAAGTGATGAATTTCTACATTGAGGGATGCCCTCAATAATTATGGTGAATAATTTAGAAGCCCACAGTGGGGAAAGAAGATGGGGACTGGACTGAGGGGGTCTCTACCCAAACCTTAACTCAAGTTATCAAGTTAATATGAATTTAATGGTTACCAAGAGCCATTTCTATTTCTCCTGTCATTTTAATTTCTAAAGTTCTGTACTTTCTTGATACTGTTTGGTTGATACATTTCTTCCAAATGGCATTATGCAAAGCCTGATCATACTTTATACTTGATAGATTTTGTTCATGGCTTGGAAACCAGAGTAGGTTGTTTTTTGTTGGTGGTGGTGGTGGTTTTTTTTTGGTTTTTTCCCCCAAATTGAAGGCAAATAATAGTGTTCTGGGTTTATGTGTAGACTCTGATCAATTTGGTTTCCCATAAGAATAGACAGTGGAAATTAGCACAAGACAGATAAATTTCCCCTAAGAAAGATACATTAAAAAAAAAATTTCAGTATAAATGAATGATGTGTCACAATGTATCCCTCCTGAGATGTTTTTAAGAGTAAGTGTAGCATCAAAACACACAAGATAATTTTATGGTGACTATACATACACTCATCACCTAGATTCTATATTTGTCATTTTACTATATTCCTTCTAACACTATTAATATTTCTATCTGTTTATAGATTGCTTTATTTATCCATCAAATAAATGCATTTTGGTGTAAATTTTTACAATAGGACACAAAAATAATTCTGCATTCATGTTATTGACTAGTGTGCGACATTTATCTACTGTATTTTTTCCTTTTGAGGCAAACTTTACAAAACTGAGAACTTAAATGAACATTTGCTGACACTTGACAAATGCATACACCTATATCAAATTATAGAACATTACCATCACTCAAGAAAATTCTCTCAATCTCTTCTATAATCCTCCAGGAACAGCCAGCATTCTGATTTTTTTCCACCATAGATTTATTTCTCCTTGCCCTAGAACTTCATATAAATTGAATCATACTTTCCATGCTCTGCATAAGCCTGCTTTCAGTCAGCATAATATTTTGAGATTCAAGCATGTCGTTGTGTGCATCAGTAACGTATTCCCTTTGATCACTGATGGTATTTCACTATATCAATATAACATTAAAAAAAAATCTATTCTTTACTGATGGATACTTAGGTAGTATTTCATGTAGGGCTAATATGGATAAAATTGTTACATACATTTTTTATAGCCCTTTTTGTAACCAGTACTTTTATTTCTCTTGGGTGAATTCCTTGAATTGCCTTTACATAATGAGGTGTACGCTTAATATTGATAAGAAATTGCCAGACAATCTTCAAAAGTGGCTGCACCACCGTACATTTCCATCAATGATGTATGAGAGTTCTAGGAATACCACACTTCTGCCAACTTTTAGTAGCAATCAGTCTTTTTAATCTTAGCCATTTGAGTGGATGCACAGTGCTAACTCATTATGATGTTAATTTTCACTTTCCTGATAAATATGCTACTGTATTTTTAAATGTGCTTATTATTGGCTATCTGCATATCTTCCTTTTTGATGCATCTGTTCAAATATTTCCTCATTTTTTATTTAATTGTCTTTTCATTATTGAATTACAGTTCTTCATATAGTTTGGACACAAGTCTTTTGTCCTATTCCAAAAATATAAATTGTGAATACTTATCACCTGTGAATTATCTATTTTTCTTAACGTTACATTTTAATGGATAATTCTTTTATGATGAAATTAGACTTATCATTTTTTTCCTTTTATGGTAATTACTTTCTGTCCTTTAAAAGAAGTTTGACTACAAAATCCATGGACATATTCTCCTGTATTTTTTCAAAAGCTTTATGGGTTTAGTTTTTATGTTGAGGTCTATGGTCCAGTTCAATTTAAGCTTGTGTATAATATGAGGTTGGAGGTCAAGTTTCCTTTATTTCCCATATGAATATTCACTTGATCCAGCACCATTTGTTGAAAGGATCTATCTTTACCCGTTGGATTATTTTATGCACTTGGTGAAAATTTAAATAACGGTATAAGTTTGGGACTATCTCTGGGATTTTGTTTTTCATTATGTTTCAACTATGTATTGATCCTTATGCTAACATTATAGTTCTAAGATTACATTTGCTTTATCATAAATCTTGAAGTCAAGTAATGTAATTTCTCTAGCTCTGTTCCTCCTCTTCAAGTTTACTTAGATTATACCATGCCCCTATACTTGCAAATAAATTTAAAAATAAGCTTGTAAATTTTTACAAAAAATTTTTTAAAGTCTGTTGGGATTATGATCAGAATGTCACTGAATCTATAGATCATTTGGAAAAGATTGGCATATTAACAATATTATGTTTTTCAATCCATGACCACGGTATATCTCCCCATTTACTTTTTCTTTATTTTCACTCAGCACTTCTTTTTTTTTTTGCGGTACGCGGGCCTCCCACTGTTGCGGCCTCTCCCGTCGCGGAGCAACAGGCTCCGGACGCGCAGGCCCAGCGGCCATAGCCCACGGGCGCAGCTGCTCCGCGGCATGTGGGATTCTCCCGGACCGGGGCACGAACCCTGTCCCCCGCATCGGCAGGCGGACTCTCAACCACTGCGCCACCAGGGAAGCCCAGCACTTCTTTTTTTCAGTCTAGAAAGCTTCATATGCTCATTAAATGTATCCCTAATTTTTATAATCCTTTAAATAGAGATATTTATTCTTAATTATATTTTCCTATTGCTGCTACAATATAAAATACATTAATTTTATACATTAACTTGTAATTTAGGACCTGGCTAAATTTAATTACGAATTCTAATTTTTTGAATTTCTTAACATAGTCTATATAAGCCATCATGTCAAAAGCAAAGAGAGACAATTTTACTTTTTCTTTACACATTTTTATATCATTAGATTTATTCTCCTGCTTTATTTCAAACACTAAGGCCATCTTATACAATGCTGAATAGAAATGGCTATAAAATATGTAGGCTTTCGTGTCAAGCTTCTTTCACTTAGCATACTGTTTTCAAGGTTTACACATACTGTAGCATGTATTTGTATTTTATTACTTTCTATAGCTGAATAATATTCCATTATTGCATAAAGTACATTTTGTTTAACCATTCATCAATTTGGTTTGCTTCTACTTTTTAAAGTATTATGAATAATGCTGCTATGAACATCTACATACAAGTTTTGCATGGACCTATTTGTTTTCTTTCAATTTTCTTGGAGATACATATATCTATATCTACATCTGAAAATGCTGGGTCAGATCATAATTCTATGTTTAACTTTTGAAAATTTCCCTACTATTTTCCAAAGTAGCTCTATCATTTTACATCCCCACCAGAAATGTCTGAAGGTTTCAATTTCTTCACATCCTCAGCAAAACTTATTACTATCTGTCTTTATTATTATTGCCATCTGAATGAATCAGTGAATGCAAAGTGTTATCTCATGGTTTTGATTTGCATTTCCCTAATGTCTAATGGTGTTGAACATCTTTTCATGTGTTTATTGGTTATTTGTATATCTGCTTTGGAGAAATGTCTACTCAAATCCTTTCACCTGTTTTTAATTGAGTTATTTATCCTTTTAGTGTTAAGTGGTAAGCATTCTTTATAAAGTCTGGATAAAATTTCCTTATCTTCTATATGATTTGAAAATATTCTCTCTTTTTCTGTGGGTTGTACTGTATTTTTATTTTTACTTTTAGTGTTAGATGATACATATTTCTCTATTACTTTACTTAAAAAGATAATCGATTTTAATTTTTAGAGCAGGTTTGAGTTGACAGTAAAAATGAGCAGGAATTATATAGACAGTTCTCATATACCCCTTCCCCAACTGAACACAGTTTCCCATATTATTAACAGATTATATTTGTTACATTTGATGAACCAATATTGAAACATTATTTTTACCTAAAGTACGTAGTTCACATTAGGGTTCACTTGGCATTGTGCAATTCTATGAATTTTAACAAATCCATAATGTCATGGTATCCATCATTACAGAATCACAGTATCAGCCAAAGTAGTTTAACTGCCCTAGATATCCTCTCTGCTCCACATATTTATCCCTCTCCCTTTCCTCCACCTCTGAACCACTGACAACCACTATCCTTTTTACTGTCTCTATAGCTTTGCTTTTTTCAGAATGTCATATAGTTCGAATCATACAGCATGCATCCTTTTCAGACTGGATTCTTTCTCTAAGCAATATCTGTATATCTGTTAAGGCTCCTCCATGACTTTTCATGTCTTGATGGTTCTTTCTTTTTATCTCTGAGTAATTTGATTACTCCCAAATTTTGGCAATTATAATAAAGCTGCTATAAATATGCGAACGCAAGTTTTTGAATGTACATAAATTTTCAACTTATTTGGGTAAATACCTAGGAGGGGGCCCATATGCTAAGATTATTTAGGTTTGTAAATGTGGGTGGTCTTTTTACGTTTTTAATAGTATTTTTTGATGCACAAAAGTTTTCAATTTTTATGAAATTCAAGCTTTTTTTTTCTTTTGTTGCTTGTACTTTTGGTGTCATATTGAAGAAATCATTATGTACTCCCATGTCATGAAGATTTATACCTCCTATATTTCCTTATAAGAGACTTAAAATCTTACCTCTTACATTTAGGTCTTTGATTAAGCTGGGCGTAATTTTTGCATCAATAATCAGTTGGTCTAAAATTTGTCAGTGTAGGCTTTGTATTTGTGAATGTTATGTTGTGGACACTATAGATCCTATTGTATTCCTCCAAAGAGGATTGTGTGTTTTGTTTTGCTTGTTTAACAGGTAATTAGGGACTTCCCTGGTGGTGCAGTGGTTAAGAATCCACCTGCCAATGAAGGGGACACAGGTTCAATCCCTGGTCCAGGAAGATCCCACATACTGCAGAGCAACTAAGCCCATGCACCACAACTACTGAGCCTGCGCTCTAGAGCCCGCAACACAAGCCACAACTACTGAGCCCACGTGCCACAACTGCTGAAGCCTGCGTGCCCTAGAGCCCGTGCTCCGCCACAAGAGAAGTCACCACAATGAGAAGTCTGTGCACCTCAATGAGAAGCCCATGCACCACAACAAAGAGTAGCCCCCACTAGCCACAACTAGAGAATGCCCGTGTGCAGCAACAAAGACCCAACTCAGCCATAAATAAATACATTTTATTTTAAAAAAAGAAAGGTAATTAATTTGGTTATATTAGAACCGCAAACAGTCTTGGGGGTCATTTTAAATATTACGTCACCTACTTCATCTTTAGCTGTTCTGCTCGGCATCTACCTCTCATATGCAGGCTTCCAAGATCAGCCAGATATTTGATTGGAGTAGACACAAAATTTGTTCCCCCACCTGTGACTTGCTCCTTTCATGGATTCCCTTCCTCCAATAGGACTTAAGTTCAGTCTTTCCCCGGGCTAAATCTCACTGAAAAACGAAACTCTCCCAATTACTTGCTATCTCAAGTGTCGAGTGCCCTCTGACATGTGCCTATATGGTATTTGCTCCTTAGTACTGTCATTTGTTTTGGTATTTTTGTTCAGTTTATAGTTATTAACTGCAGAGTATTGGTTTAGTAGGAGCTTCCTTGGCCATATCAAGGGCAGAATTTTCAAACACAAAGTTCAGTTCTGAATGAAGTTGGTTATTTTTAAACTCCTCAAACCAGTTCTGCCTTTTCTTGTTGGGTTTTATGGGCCTTAAATCTCTCTAGTCTTCAGCCTTGAGTTCAGTTTGTATTCAGGCTTATTTAAATTTCTCTAAAACATGTTCTTATATAAGCTTTCCTCCAAGTGATCCATCCATTGACACACTCATTCATTCATTAAAGAAGTTTATATTAAAGATAATATCTTCTTTCAGAATACACCTTTTGAGTCTTATTTAATGCAACTCAAAAGTATAGCTGTGGCTTCCTTTCTGACTTCAAATTTCTGAGAACCAAATTCTCTCTGCCACAATAGTAAATTAAAAGTAAAAGAGAATACGATAATAATTTCTGTAATAAGAATTTTTATTATTTGAGAGAGAGAGAGAAGAGGGTAGTTTCTTTGTATTTCAAACTTTGATCTATCTTTGCTGTCCGAATTATTGTAACTTTTATTTTGCATCACATTTATATTTTGTTTTAAGTACCTAAAGGATTTATATTTCATTTTATGTGGCTTTTGCATCGACAACCCTGCCTCTCCACATACCACCAATTTAGAAACCATTTAAATATAGTGTTCAAATTTGATAATTGTCTAACTTAATTGCAGGTATTTAATTTAATGAGTCAACACAGGAATAGCTGTATATTCTTTAAGAAATGCCTGAATTAGCTGGAAGGAGACACTACATAATGATATGCAGTCCATAATTGTGCAATGAAGGAACTTCTACCAGATTGCACTCTTGCTAGGAAACTGATCTTATCCCTTGACAAAACAGAGAAGAGAATTCCATTCTTTCAAATGGCCAGACTTAGAGCAAAACTGTTTCCTACAGCACTGAAATGAGAGCAGCAGCCTACATTTTACAGAACAGAAGAAGGGTAGATGTTCCTAGATAAAAAAAGTAGAAGAAAGGTTTTCCTTTTCACTGGGTGTGACACCATTGCAAAGATCTTTGTAAATTCAAACAAAAGCAAACAAAGCTAAAGAAATAGTAGATGAAGCCTCTGCTTTTAAAGTCTGAAATTTAGAAATGAGGGGAAAGACTGAGAGTCTTCTATACTTAGAAATAACAGATTCAGGGGGAAAAGGAAGGAAAACATGCTTGTAAGGTTCATTGACTCTAGAGATTGGTTTTGGAACACATAAGGAATCTGTGCATACTACTGACTTCAGTGACTGAAGAAAGTGATCCAGACCATGAGAGAACAATTCAGTTAGCCATGCTTGCTATGAATTTCACAAACTTCTTTAATCAATTGTTGAAAGCTGGTATCAGAACCTTATATGATACATTATTTGCAATTGTTCTTCTGTGTATGTGCATACACGGACATATAAGCTTTTCAAGTTTACTGATTAGTTAACCAAATATAGTTTGTATTTGAGATGTGAATTTGGTCTTTCTCAAAAAAAAAAAAAAAGTGCTTGCTGATTTAGGACATCCTGAGGTTAAACACTAGTAAAGCTCAGTATCCCAAGTATGTTTCACGTAATGCTAGTTCCATGTGTGACACTTCACACACAGAAACACACACACACCTTGCTGTGATAATTGATAATTATCTTTGAGATGTGTTGTGTATTTTATTTTCATCTTACAGTTTCGAAATGCTGAAGAACATAGGGAATGCTCTGAGAACTCTGGCATCAAAGAAAGTTGTTAAAGTTTTCCTTTCTTTCCCTTCCTCCCTCCCTCCCTCCCTCCCTCCCTTCGTTCCTTCCTTCCTACCTTCCTTCTTCCCTCCCTCTCATTGTTTCTTTTATACCCCCCCTTCCTGCCCATATAACATTTATTAACACAGAAACAAACTCTGAGACACTTTTTAGAACAGATTCAAAAATACTGAAATAGACATAAGTCTAGCTGACTAATGCATTCGTGACTCTACTGCCCAGAGATGATATAAGCCAAGTAAAGATCCAGTAATGATTGGCTTATTGTTCCACAGACTCAAAGTCTCTATTTAAATAAACACATTTCTTGACAATTCCGGAGAAGCTAAAAAAGAATTTGAATATTCAATGTTCCCCTCAGAAAATACAAATGGGGAAACTCCTTTATAAGGCAAAATAAATGTCCTCAAAAATCCTCTCCATTCATCTAGCTCTGCAAGTCCAATTCATGAACCAAGACAGTTGTCCTTAATCTTTTTAGCAGCACCCAGTCACACCCCATCTCTACCTGCTTCTGCAAACTTTCTGTACATCCTCCTAAAAACCTAATGCATTCTGAATGTGTGTTCATCCCACTACTCTTTTTCATCTTTCCTAGATATATTTCTTTCTATACTCTTCCTGTAAATACATATCAAATTGCTTTTGGAAGTCTGTTACTGGATGTTGTACCCATTTCCATTTTTGATCCCCTCCACAGACATAGATAAGAGTTCTTAGAGCCACTTGGCTGGGAGAGGAAAGGCAGTGAAGTGAGGTAAGTGTAGGCAGAAGCTTTGATGATTCGGATATTTTCTCCCAATTCAAACAAGCTTTAAACTTCTTTTTTTAACACTTTCTGAATTATGACTTAGGATGTTGTTTCAGTTACTGTTAGATTAAATAAAGCATGTAAGTTCTTTTTAAAAGAAAAATAGCTGTAAGAGAGAAATTAAAAGAATCCAAATAAATAGTGTTATAGATCTACTTGTGAAAGGTAAACTCCTCTCCGAAGTAAGGAAACATGCATGTCGGCCATATGAAACGAACATTAGCTAAGCATCACCTTCAGAGAGAACAGATTGCATTAAATATCTTAGACCCAATAAACCCTTATGGATTTGGTACTGAGTACACATTTCTTCAACAAGTGATTTCATGCTGGTGGTCACAAGTTCCAAACCACAGGCCACCCTGATTTTCAACTGATTTGATTCTCAAACAATTGTTGAAAGTCAAGAACTAATGAGGTTAAGGTTGCCTTTATTGGAAACTGTGAATTTCCTCTGAACTCTTTTATAATAAATCCTTATTGTTCCAGGATGAAAATATCTTTTGATTACATGTGATTGTGATGTATTTTAGCTTTCAGAAGTCAAACAATATTGCTTCCAAAGTTTTTGAGAGCATGTGAATCTTTTCTATCTGATCATGAATTCATGCAATGATATCTTTTACTACTTTATTAAAAAAGCTCACTGAGGGTGTGTATGCATGTATGTAAACAAGCCCATGTCCTTCCTTGTCTGTCTACTTTAAAATATAGTTAGTTTCATTGCCTTGTGCCACCTGATTTCACAGGAGTTCCCACTGGTGTAGGTCGTTGTATTAGGCAGTGTCACAGGGCTGCATGTAATCTATATTATCAAAACTTGGCCCATCCCTACATTATCTTCTTCCTCCCTTGCTAAGTCTCAGTGCAATTCCAAATTAAGAATCAAAAAGCTCTTGAGAGTGATGGTACTTCAAGAAAGTTACATTTATAGTGATGCCATAAAAAATAGCTCTATTCAAGGGCTTCTCTGGTGGCGCAGTGGTTGAGAGTCTGCCTGCCGATGCAGGGGACACGGGTTCGTGCCCCGGTCCGGGAAGATCCCACATGCCGTGGAGCAGCTAGGCCCGTAAACCGTGGCCACTGAGCCTGTGCGTCCGGAGTCTGTGCTCCGCAATGGGAGAGGCCACAACAGTCAGAGGCCCGCGGACCGCAAAAAAAAAAAAAAAAAAAAGGGAATAGCTCTATTCATTTTTGGAGATACATTTAAAAATTGTTTCTTTATTCTGGAAACATAAAAATTGAGATCACAAATTACTAGTACCATGTGAAATTATCTTCCAGAAATATCTCACATTGTGTCCATTCATCTCTAATATTCTCTCTGCTTCTCATGATCCTTATGGGCCTCTAGTGACTATCAAGATTGTGTAAGAGAAGAAAGGTCATAAAAGAATGAGGTTGCTATGCTGTTTTGGGGGGGCAGGGGACCATAAACTAGTAAGTTATCCTAAACTGAAGATCATCCTTTGTGAGAAATAAAATGTATGCAAATAAAATACGTAAATCTATATTTTAAGAGGCAGTATATCACATTTTTTATTATGCCAGGTTTTTTTTTCTATTTGCCATATATATATATATATATATTTAAAAACATTTATTAGAGTATAACTGCTTTACAATGTTGTATTAGTTTCTGCTCTGTAACAAAGTGAACCAGCCATATGCTTATGTATATCCCCATATCCCCTCCCTCTTGCGTTTCCCTCCCACCCTCCTTATCCTACCCCTCTAGGTGGTCGGAAAGCACCAAGCTGATCTCCCTGTGCTATGCAGCTGCTTCCCACTAGCTATCTATTTTACATTTGGTAGTGTATTATATGTCAATGTTACTCTCTCACTTCATCCCACCTTACCCTTACCCCTCCCTGTGTCCTCAAGTCCATTCTCTACGTCTGTGTCTTTATTTCTGGCCTGTCCCTAGGTTCATTAGAACTTTTTTTTTTTTAGATTCCATATATATCTCTTAGCATACGGTATTAGTTCTTCTCTTTCTGACTTACTTCACTCTGTAGGACAGACTCTAGGTCCATCCACCTCACTACATATAACTCAATTTTGTTTCTTTTTATGGCTGAGTAATATTCCATTGTATATATGTGCCACATCTTCTTTATCCATTCATCTGTCGATGGATACTTAGGGTGCTTCCATGTCCTGGCTGTTGTAAATAGTGCTGCTGTGAACATTGGGGTGCATGTGTCTTTTTGAATTATGGTTTTCTCAGGGTATATGCCCAGTAGTGGGATTGCTGGGTCGTATGGTAGTTCTATTTTTAGTTTTTTGAGGAACCTCCATACTGTTCTCCATAGTAGCTGTATCAATTTACATTCCCACCAACAGTGTATGAGGGTTCCCTTTTCTCCACACCCTCTCCAGCATTTATTGTTTGTAGATTTTTTGATGATGGCCATTCTGACTGGCGTGAGGTGATACCTCATTGTAGTTTTGATTTGCATTTCTCTAATGATTAGTGATGTTGAGCATCTTTTCATGTGTTTGTTGTATGCCAGGTTTGAAGCCAATGTGTCTGGCTTAAAAAACCTACAATGCCTCTTACTAGGCATGTGACCTTAGGCAACTTATGGATCCTGTCTGCACCTGAGATTCTTCTTCGGTGACATGAAGATAAAATGAAGGTCAGTTTTGTTTTGGGTTTTTTTTGGTGAGGATGAAAGGAATACAAATATGTTAACACCACTATAAATACTGCCCGAACTATAGGAGGCACAAAGTGTTAACTATTGTTGTCATTGTTATTATTACTAATGTAAGATTTTTTTGTATTCTATATCCTATTATGGAGTTTTTATAGGTTAAAAAAATCACCACATACACCAAAAATTCCTCATGAAACATAGGAGTAATCTTCGTGTAGATGTGAAAAAATCTACTGTTCATGGACATTGACTGACCTCCAAGCTTTTGCTCTTTCCTCTCCCTTATAACCTAGATGATATAAATAATTCAGAATCAATAAAATACATTAAATTTCACATGTTAAAATAGCCCTTAATCCTCTTTAATCTTTAACCATCCTCTGAATCCATTTTTGCCAAATTTTTTCACAATTGTATGTGTTGAATCACATTTTATCATTTAAATTTCCACTAAATCTTGACCTTCAATATGTGCATAACATTAACCTTTGAATAGCAAATTACAGAGACATCTGGAAGCATAAAAGTAATATTCACTCAAAAGTACAAATTATGTACTATATAACATATCTTGGAAGAACTAAAATTGTTAAAAGCTACATATTTAATAATGTATGACCTGAATACTTTTGGAGCAAATTTAATGTGTTCAAATAAGCACTGTTTCAAAGAGTACTTTGGCAAAGAAATGTAAACTGACATCCCCTTTTGTGACTTATTTTCTTACTCAATAGAACTTTACTTTTAAAAAAAGGAACATGAAAAAGATCCACTTAGTAGGTCACTGTTATTAGAAAAAAATGCAAATGAACAACTAAACTTCATTGCACAAATCAAGCTGCCTACTCTCCTGGGCATTATTCAGTGCTTGGTTTAATATTTTCCTAACATTTTAAGAGTTTTTCCAATTAAATATTAATACTTTTCTCAAAGAGAAAGAGAGATTTATTATCCTAAGGAGATTGTAGAAGGGAGGGATAGTGATCTCTGTCAGCAGTTAGAATGAGGAACTGAAGAGAAAGGTTCATTAAGGAAAACATGCTGAACCTACTTTCTCTAATACACCAAGAAGTCACATGTAGAAGTTCATGTTTACCTATATGGCAGAATTAAATAAAAAGACAATATGGTTTCCAAATGATTGACTATACTGGGCCAGAGAGTCCCCACCCGTAATACCAAGCCACTCTACAGTCATGGGGGCATTATAACATCTAAATGTTCCATTTATATATATATATATAATATATATTATATATATATTATATATATAAATATATATATAATATATATAATATATATTATATATAATATAGATACATATATAATATATATGTGTATATATATATATATATATTAAGCAAACACACAAAACAAATACAGACTTATTGGGCATCTGTGCATCTCAACTTGCCCAAGTATATAGAGTTGTCACATGAGAAGCCTACTAACTTTGCCTTAATGTCTACTGTGTTAGATCCCATTGTCCAGCCCCAGGGAACCAGAAGGGGAAAGATTCTTGAAGCTACAAAAAGAATAGTACTGACGGACTGACAAATCTCAGCTAAATCTTTTTTGGGGATGTGACATCAGTTGAAACGAGCTGCTTTGACCAAGGTCATGCTCCCTTCCTGAGGGCACCCTCCATCAATTTACTGATCCATTTGGGTGGGGTATAAAGTCCTGGCCCCTTTGCCCTGATTTAAGACATCTCTGAAAATCTATTGCAGCTCCAGAGTGCCCTGTTAAAAATGGCTGAAAAATGCTGTGACTGCATTGCAGTGCAACATCTCCCTCTGTTCAACTCTTCATTATTTATTTCTTCAACAGTGTTAATCCTGAGAACACTCCCCACGGAATTTATTGCATTACAGTATCCACCTAAGAGTGGGTTTCTTAGAGAACCCAGCGTTTGATATCTACCATTCCTATTGCCTAACTCTGTGACTTTGAACATGAGGCTCTTATTTTAAAACAGCTGTAACTTTTCTCTGCCCATCCTGTCTTGCATATCTCTCTGTAACTGGCACTCACTATGGCTTCATCAAGTATCTCAAGTTGAGCTGCTTTGTGGCTTACAGTTTATGTCAAGATAGGATAGGCTACTCTGCATAACAAAGAATCCCCAAATCTCTGTGGATTAAGAGTGTAAAATTTAATTGCACAATTACACATTTTTTTTTCAGAATGTTCTCTTATCACTCTCCTAAAACTGTTCATTCAGGTATCTAGGCTACCTCCATCTTTTAATTATGTAGTCTGTACTGCAGAGCTTCCAAAGTTGCTGAGACAGAGGAAGAAGAGATGCAGAGGCAAGATTCCTCCAAAGGGTCTGTGTTCCAAAATGACTTGCACTATTTCTGCTTACAGGGTATAAACAAGAACTGGTTACACAGCCCCAACTCAACTGCATGGGAAGTTAGAAAATGCACATGGATGATAGGTGAGCTATAAGCAAGTATAAAAATCTCTATCTAGCAGCTACACAATTTCCTCCAGCCCCACTGCCCAGGCAAAGTTAGGATCTGCCACTCAGTCACATACTTATGAGGCACCCCCAGTACAACCTCTAAATAGGTAGATTTTTCTTATTTTTTTCTTTCTATGATAAACACTTCATATTTTAAACAAATAAAAAAATAAACACTTCATATTTTTAAATAAATATAATCAATTATATCTCTGAACTTCAACATCCTCATCTGTCAAATAGTAAAATATAAGGCTGGTCAATCAGCCAGTACTTTGATTGACAGATAAAAAACTTTCCATAAAAATTAGTCTTCATTATTTTAGTTAGAATTCCTACCCTTTTTATATAGGGACATGTTTATTTTTCTCTTATTTATTATTGTTAATACTACAACCTGGATAAAGATGTCAGAGGGCAACCATTAATAAAATACACAGAATGAGACTCAAAACATGATTTGGAAAGAAATAACTTATAAACATATGCATCAGGTTTTTGGCAATCTTTCTTTCGTATGAAAGGCTATTTGTAAGGAATATAGCCTAAGTTTTCCAAGAAGCCTACCTAGTTGGGCGGGGCGGGGGGGTGGGGTGGTGACTTTCCAAGTAAATCTGTCCTGGAGGTTAGGCTATAACTTTTGCCAGTCTTGGTTCTCCACCTAAACCCACTACTGGTTCTATCACTCATGAGCAGTATAATTTAGGCCAAGTTACTTGACATCTTAGGGCATCTGTTTTCTCATTTGTTAATATTCCACAAAACAACCAAAGTTACTAACACATAATAACCACACAAAGGCAAGTTCCTGGATAAAGACCTGCCCTCTGCCATAATCAGCCTTCTCCAGTCTAAATTCACTAAACTCTCAGTCTGATAGCTGAGTCGTTTAGTAATTTTTAGAAGTGTAAATCATACTGATAGGATTATTATATCTACTAATACTCATATTCAAAGGATAAATATACTCCACACACAAAGATTAGTATATTTCTTCCTCAAATTTGAAATGTTGTGAACAAATAAGCAATTGTTCAGATGGCTACCAAACTGTTTGTCAAGCATCTTTCTTGGTCAAACCATCTTGGGTTGCACAAAGTTAATCCTGTAATCCCCAAAGTATGTTTCTTCTTTTTCTCTCCATATGTTGGATCAACCCATAGGATTAGATTTCTGCCAGATTTGCTATTATTTCCCTTCCTATTTTGTAACATTCCTCTTCGTAACTAAAGCCAGCCCTAAACTCTCTCCAAAAGGCTAACATCCTTGTCATCAATTTTCTCTACAGGAAACCAGAACCATAATCCTGCCTGGTTCTAAGATATCTGGTTAAACTCCCACAGTGCTGGTCTTAATCTTAACTTATGACCTGTTTTATTAGTGTCTCCCATTTCTGGTAGAAAACAGGCACATTGTGCCCCTCCAGATTGTCCAATGCTCATCAGAGGTACATGCCCATTGGGCATACCATTATTACTTTAAATTTAACTCATCCGAAAATAAATTAGTAATGATTTCCTCCATACCTGTCATTTTTTTGTCCCAGGGCACAGTTCCATCATGCAATGATCTATCCAATGCAGACATCTGGGGATTTTTCCCTCAGCCCATATATACTCCACCATAAAACTACTAATCTCTCGAGTTAAATATCTTTCAAATGCTCTTTCTTTCTAGCTGAATTTAGTCTCTTGGCCCAGATTACTGTACTCTGTCAACTACATCCTTTTACAATCATGTATCTGATTACCTGGCTCCAGTCTCTACGTAGCCCTAACCTCATCCACTGGGCATAGTATACCCAATCTGAGCCTTAAATTTCTAATCATATGATTCCCTTTTCAATAGCTTCCTATGGTGCAGAGGATAAAGTCTACTCTTCTTAACATGGCTTACATTGTCTTCCATGGTACTGAATTAGTTTACTAATCAAGCAACCTTATGGTTTTCTCTCCCACTGACTTTCTAGCCACACTGTACTAATTTGTTTTCTAAAACATGACCTGTTCTCTCTCAACTGAAAGCCTTTTCAAACATTCTCCTTTTCTCCTCCCTCATCTTTGCTTGACTCTTGGCTGTCCTTTTAGTGTCTAAAAATTTTACTTTTTTATTTCTCCCCTAAGGACTAGGATATTTGGTCCTGCTGTAAATTTCTAGGGCACTCTGTCATTTCATTTTGATAAGGTTTATTATATTTTATTATTAATCCTTGTTCAATTTTCTATCTTTCCTTCTTGTCTGAAAGTTGTAGGATGGCAGACCTTATGCTTGTCACACTTGCTACTAAATTCCCAGAAAATAACATGGTAACAGTAGTTCCTATTGAATGAATGAATGCCACAAATACATAGTTCATTCCCCCTCATGTAAACTGCTCACTTCCACATGGACAGTTACCAAAAACTCTTGAACCACACAGTAGAAAACAGTATTGCATAAATGTGAAAATATGGACCTTACGGTTAGCACTTATTTAAATACTGGCTTTATCACTTACAAACTTTTGACCGTAGGCAAATCATTTAAGTTCTTTCTTCTCCATCTGACAAAAGCAGGTTTGAAAAATTACCTGACTGAATTGTTGTGAGCATTAAATTAAGATAATATATGTAAAGACATTACTCCAGTGCCTGGCATAGAGCAAACGACTGTTATATGTCAGCAATTATTATTATTTTGGGAAAAGGTTGTAATATGTTATCAATTGGGAAGGGGGTGAAAAATAAACTTCCTCCATTTTTCATCCAAAAATGCTTATAAAATTCTGTAGTCATTTCTTTTTTTTTATTTTTTTTAGTCATTTCTTTTTTGTTTTCCATTGTCTTAATCAATTATAGGAACGATTAAATTATAGTTTCCAGTCAAGGTAACTTATCTTTGTGCATTTAAAATTCCATTCAAATTCAGTTTGTTTGAGCAGTGAGGAAGTGACAGTCTTTCTTGCTGTTGACAGAACCTGACGTGTGCCATGCCTGATTCATCAACTACAAACAGCACTAACTTATTTGTATGGTTCACACTGAAAAACTTTTATGTTTAAGGTCCTGCAGACTCTGAATGACTTTCAAGGTTTCCAGGGGTTTTCAAGGGCTCCAGGGATTTTCAAGGTCTAGGACCAATTCAGAAAAAACAAACAAACAAACATATATATATATATATATATATGTAGTAATTTGTAGTAATAGGTTTGTAGTAACCACCAGATTGGTAAATTTGTGCATGGTATCAGCTATTTTGGATTCACAGGTATAATTATTACCCCAAAGGGGTCTTTCCCAGTTTGCTAAAATACATTTAATGATGTAAATTTGTATTTACCTTTTGCCATTTTTCCTATTTCTCTTGTCACCATCTTAGTCCAATATAAGAATAATTCTTTCCTGGATATCTGCATTATCCATCTACCTTACCTCCCTGCACTTCTACTCCCCCATCACACTCCACCTGCCCTATCAATTACCTATTTAAAATTCAAATCCCAGTATTCCAGTCCCATGCACAAAACCATTCACTGTCTTTCCACTGCTCTTTAGATAAAGCTTCAACTTCTTAACATGGTCTATTAATCCTTTCATTATCCCTCAGTACTCCTCGTACTTCAGTTTTGCCAACCCACTTGATAGGGATAATTCTACTAGGGGATTGTAAGTAAAGAAAAAGTATGGGAGACCCCTGTAAGTTAATGATCACCAAAGAAAGCAGGTTTGCTTAACCACAAAACCAAGCAGGCTTGCTTAGCAAGAAACCCATGTAACAGAAGCATGAGACATGCCCCAAAACAATAGAACAATGGTGCCATGAGACCCACATCCTGCTCAGTAAGCTCAGTAAGTTTATGACCCCTAAGACATGCTCTTTGCACACGTAAAAAACAATAATTTCCACAGTGTCATGACAGTCCTGGCCTGACCATGACCAAGAAACCCAACCTGGAGAAGGAGCTCATGATGGAAGCTTGACGTCTACTCAAGAATGAGGAAGAAGGTGGTCTCTTCCCCCTCCCCACCTTTCCCTTGATTATAAAACTGTAACCCACTAAGTTCTCAGGGCACAGCACCCTCTCACCCACCTGCTTGTAAGTCTCACAAGCGTCCTATTCTAATCACTTCTTATTTATCACTTTGCCTCTGGCTGAATTCTTTCTGTGCTGAGACATTAAGGACTGGACCAGAGTTCCTTGGAACCTCCCGAAATGACACCTAGCATTTTCACACTCATCCATGTCTTTTAGTTCTGATAACATGCGTAAGATCTCTCAGCTGCCTCAGAAGCTTTATCCAACACCTTTTCTCCAATACACTTCTTTGTACTTTATAATCCACCTTTGCCTATTTAACTCCTCCTCATCTTTCGGACTCCAGATAAAATATTGCTTTCTCAAGGGAGCCTTCTCCAAATTCTCATTTTATGTCCAACTCTTTTATATATTCTCATAGAACAACACACTTTTACTTCACCATACTTATCTTAGTGATTATACACTGACTTATCACTTAGAATGTACACTGCCAAGAATGCAGGGATGTGTTTTTCATTATGTTCTCACCTTCTACCTAGCACCTGTAACACAGACTAAAATTATTTTGAAAAGGATATAAATGTAAGCATTAAAGGGAAGTATAATTTGTCACCCCCAATATGCCTCTTTGGCATAAAGATTATTTTAGGTTGATTATTTTTAAGGAAGAGCAGACACTGGATAAGCAAACTCTGAAAACCAAGTAGAAGTTACCCTTTTGTAAGAGACATTTACATTATTAGGGAAACCTCTATTTGTAGGTGTCTCCCTCTCTGTACCAGGAAGAGAAGGATGACTAAATCTCAAGAAACTCTTATGAACAGAAAAAGCAGAGACTTAAATCTGCATAACAGCCATACCCTCCGTTACTGTATTTTGCTTGAAAATCTCCCATAAGTGGCTTCCCACCCCCAACCTCTTTTATCTTTAACTGGAGATGGTATTTAAGGTGATGGCTGGGGCCATTTCAGAAAGCTACTCAGTTTTCCTGGGTATCTCCCATGCATCCAGGAGGTATATGTGTTATTATAATTCTGTTTGTTTTTCTTCTATTATTATATTTTTATTATAGGGAGGTCTCAGCCAAGAAACTAGATGGGTAGAGGGAAAACTATTTTTCCTTTCCCACAGCATCATGAAATCTAACTTGCGATGTAATGGGAATTTAGAGAAAATGAATACCAATACTAATCCTAATAGCTATCACTCACTGAAAAGGTTGGGAAGGAAGAAATTGTCGCCTACCCTTCTAGATTCTTCTGCATAGTCTAAGAATTAAATTGACATGAGACAGATTAACAAGAGAAAATCAAATCTTAATAACAGGTACACATGGGAGAGACCCAGAAAAACTGAATAACTCACCAAAAACGGCCAAAGCCCTCACCTTAAGTACCATTCTCAGCCAAAGACAAAAGAAGACGCTGAGGATGGGAAGAATCAGCTATGGGAGGTTACCAGGAAAATCACAGTAAACAAGTGTGATTGCGATGCAGATTAAAGTCATTGCCCTCTCCGCTGATAATGGTTTCTAGAGATTTGGTTATCCTCCTCTTCTAGGTACAGATAGTGAGACATCTTTACAAATGGAGATTTCCCTTAAAAATGTAAATGTTTCTTAGAAAAAGGTAATTCCTACCTGTGTTTAGAATTTTTCCCATGTCTGCTGTTTCTCAGAAAATAACCACCTTAAAATAATATTCCAAAGAGACACATTTTAGGGTGGCAAATTTTGCTCTCCTATAAAAGCCTCCAATATCTACACTGAGTACTAAGTGAACCCAGAGATTGAGTCAAGTTTAATAAACCCAGAAGTCTCATTTATGATTATATCTGAGATAGACTATAATATAATCACAATGGATAGTTATGATGAAACAGTAGAAACAATGATCAATGATGACACAGAAGTCTGCCCACGGTGGGCAGGATTTATAGGCCTAGATTCAAGATGCATTAGTGGCTCGAATTTTTATACTAATCAGTCTTTGGAGGAATTGATTGAGGTAAAAGCCACATTTATTGAGCCAGTTCTACTGGATGTTGAAGAAAGGAGGGGACAGCTGGAAAGCAGGGATAATTTCAAGAGATCCAAGAAACATCGGAGATCATGGGTGTGACTATCTCCAGTGATTCATAATGGGATGACTGATTCTTGGATTTGGAAGTTAACTTACTTTAAAACTAAATATATTATATGATTTATTTATCACTTGCTTCATTTATATGCAGTTTGGTTCAGGAAAGGACATAGGAGATGAATACTGAGAAAAGACTCACTGTCTGATATGGAAAAGACAGAGTAGCACCAGCTACAATGTTTTAGACACTGTATGGAGGACTATATATATATTTATGTATATAATTACATGTGTGTGTACATATATATATATATATGCTCCTGACATTATTAGTCTCCAATGCACTCTTTTTCAATTTAATCATGGGCAAATAGAATCTCATAAAAAAATATTTAAGTAAGGCTTTCTCTAACTCCAAGGCTATAGTGTTTCTACTCTACATCAGGCTAAACTGTAAGAGAAAAAAAAATAATAAGACAAAAATTTTAATCTCTCTCTTTCTGTCTCCCTAGCCCTCATTCTAACTCTTACTCTTTTTGACTATAAACGATATCGGTAGATATAGATATCAATATAGACATAAATATGTCTATATAATGTTGGCTTATCATTAATTTTCTCTATTGTCTGTTTTTCTTCTTTATAACTCAGTGTTACTAGTCAATAATGAAATTAAATCCCTTCTCATTCTACTCTAGGCCCATGATTGGACATTAAATATGAAGATTATCCATTTGGAGTTCAATATGATTCTGAGATGCTGTCTAATGGTATAATATTTCCTGGTGCCACTTTTACATTCTGAGACTTGTAGATGTAAAGTATCTGACATCCACGCATAACTTAAAGGTACTAAACTGCCATTTAAGTAAAGTACATAAGATAATACTACAATTTTGATCCCTTAGAAATAATTTTCATTTTTAGGCACAGTCAGATTTAGACAGTATACAAAATTAACTAATGAAAACAAACATAAGAATTCAAGAACACATACGTGACGATGAGCTACATACACCAAGAAATAAAGACATAAATATCCACTGTTCATTTGCTGCATGACCAGGGTAATATATAATAAAGGAGATGATGAAATAGAAGGGCAAATGGGATAAATGTTAATTCCTGCATTATATTTAAAATTATAGGGCTTCCCTGGTGGCGCAGTGGTTGGGAGTCCACCTGCCGATGCAGGGGACGCGGGTTCGTGCCCCGGTCCGGGAAGATCCCGCATGCCGCGGAGCGGCTGGGCCCGTGAGCCATGGCCGCTGGGCCTGCGCGTCCGGAGCCTGTGCTCCGCAACGGGAGAGCCCACAACAGTGAGAGGCCCGCGTACCACAAAAAAAAAAAATAAATAATAATAATAATATATTTAAAATTATATATTAAGAACTGTACATTAAAAAATTGGTAGGTGCATCTGGTTGAGGGAGATTATTGTGGAACTCTTGGAGAGAGAGATCTTACTGTTGTTACAGAAAAGAATAAAAGGTCGAGCAAATATTGAATTTATGAAAATAACATAATTCCCACAGTGCTGGACATGGGACTCCATTCTTCTTTATGACAACCAAACAGATTTCAGCTGGTAGGCAGAGGCTATTTCTGTGAATTACTTATTAAGAGAAATATAACTAAGTGAAAGCACATTCAGGCTAAAATGATAACAATTGTAAATGAAGCAGAAGCAGAAATCAGAAATCAGAAACCCATGAACCTTCACCCTGGAAAAGAGATGGAAGGTAATAAAATTTCCTCACCTTAGGTATTTTTAAGATCATTATACAGAATAAAGCTCCAAACTGATACAATGTTGGATATATTACTCAATGTTAGAAATATTATTAATCAGCATAAGCTACATGCCAGGTTTGGCTTAATAAAAAACAAGACTCTTACTACCATAGTTACCCAAAAACAGAAGAAGCCTCTCCACAGTATTTCAAAATGAAGTACCAAAGCTCAGACTGAATTATCAATTGAAAGATTGTAAAAACAGAAATGACATTTTGATGAATAGCTTGAACAAATGAATAAAGAATAGCTATTTTTTCTTATCAAAATAAAATTTACAGAATTCAAGTATGTTTCAAAACCATGCTTTGAACACCACAGGCATAGTACCTGATTTTATTAATTTCAAAATCAAGTGTAAAAATATATACATTAATGAATTATTACTAGTGGGATTTCAAATCTGTGGCTCAACAACTGAATGTCCCTCTATCTATAAAATCATCACTTCCCAACATTTAAGTTACATTTACCCCAAACTTTCATTTATGCGAAAAGACCTCTGATGTCATTAAGAGGAAATGGTACACCATTTACTTGGAAATAATTAGCAAAGGAGAAGTTAAAGTTGGACCTGGAAAATTAAGTAAACAGGAAAACAGACTTAGAGCAAATATATCTGCAATATAGTTTGAGGGGGAAAAAAAGACCCTCCAAATTGTCCTCTTGTCTCAGTCTGGAGGGAGAAGACTGAGATGTGTGTGAACAATGCTAACAGCACGGGCTTATGAAAAGTTATCCACAAGCCATAAGCAAGATAAATAAGGCTAGGACACTTGATTGCTGGAAAAGAGGTAAAAAAATGTGTATGATCTCTCAATCTATCTATGCGTGTAAATGTATTAGTATAGTTATTACACTGAATTTGGAAGTTTTATGTTGTTAACAACTATAGATTTCTGGCAAACCTAAAAGGCACACTTTTTCAATATTTGCTGGACGCTGCATTCTCCTTCAGTATAGAAACAAACATTTCAGCAAGCAAAACCAAGACATATTATTTAAACATTTCAAAGAAACATTGTCCCCACACATTAATAAATAACTAATCTTGACTTTACTTGAAGCTCGTGTCTTATACTCTAGTTGCCTGGAGGTCTACATAACCCTATAATTTACCAAGGTAGAGCTACACTGGCAAGGAATTGATATTTGTTGTTGTTTTTTCCCCTTGTATGATAAGGATGTTTTGTTGGACGTTGGCTAAAATCAGGATTGTTCTTAGTTGACGAAACAGATTATTTTCAGATCTAGACTAGCGTGGGTGAAAGAAAGTAGAGTCAGTGTTGGGGAAGAAGAAAGCTTCCCTCTACCCTTCTAGGTTCTTCTGACTAGACTAAGAATTCAGTTGACAAGAAACAGAGTAACAGGGGAAAATAAAATTTAATTTCATACATACAGTAACCTTATACCCATGAAAGGGTCACAGACACCACATACATGTGAAGTTCTGAGACAGAAAGGTAAAATGAGGTCTATATGCCATTCTGAGCTAAGGAATGGGGCAGGGGCCTGGGGCTGCCAGGGACAGGAGGGTCATTCAAAAGATAAGAAGAACAGATGTTTGGTAATTAGATGTTTGCCCTGCCAAATAGATGAGGCCACTTAGATGAAATGTATCTCTGGTAATAACTCTTATCTGGGAAAAATCCTCTATTTAAATTCTTCTAGGTAGTTAAGAAAGGGACAGTAGAACCTGCAGACTCTCCACTGCCTTTACCTCAAATAATCCTCTTGCAAAAGTGACATTTTGGGGAGTCTCATTCTGAAATCCTCTATCAGCGTACAAATAGATTTGGGTCAACATTCTGATTCCAGCATTTACTTTTTTCTTGCAACCTTGAGCATGTTATTGTCTCCCAGCTGTATTCCATCTACTAGTAAAGTTCAAATAATACCTCCTCCACTGAGGTGTTCTGAGAACTTAGGCACAAATTATGATGCCTGATAGAAGAAAATACTAAGTGAATACTTTTTCCACACTAAGGAAATGCTGTATATAGAGTAAAACATTCCTAAATATATTCATTAATCTCTGAAATTGCCTGCAAATGTTCTCTAAGGTACACAGGTTTGCTGTAAGTTGTTTTTATTAATATTTATTTTACTCACTTTGATTATAATCAGATAAACTATATAAACATATCCTGAGTGCAGTGAATGAACACTATGTGACTGAGGGCTGTCGCTAGAATTCAGCTTGTATTTGCATTTGGATTTATGATCAAATTCATACCAATAGTACTATTTGGTTAATGCAAAAAGAACAGAAGTCAACTTTATGTGTAAGTGATGCAATTATGTCAAGTAAAGCCAGGACCAGAGCACAGTGAGCTGAATGAAAGAAGTTTCTTCAGTATTTCAAACGAGAAAATTTCAAGAAGCACTAAGTCTTGACACGGCACACACAGTAATATATTCTATGCAAATTCAAAGAACCTTATTCTTAGCAGTTGGTGCTATTTTCACATGCTGAGCAATAATTCAGTTCCTGCAAATGATAATCTTATTGGACACATGGAGGTCTTTTTATTGTTTCAGCATTTTATGTGTGATTTTTGATTCTGTAATTTTACAATTTTATATAAGCTAAAAGTTTAAGGAATTTATAACCAGTTTATGTGTGTGCATATTTTAATCATATGGAAATAATGATAGACCGTGATTTTTTTTTTCCTTTCATAAAGGTTCACAGTTTGATAAGTATTACTGTTGTAGGAAAAAAAGGGAGCTACTGTTCTAGAATTTAGAGTCCAGGATTAAGTATCAATCCCTCCAGTTTCTGTGAAATTTTCAGCATTAGCTTAACCTCACTGAACTTCAATTTGCTTCCAGATAAAATAAGGATAATTAAATTCATCCTGCCTACTTTACAAGTTGTTTCAAAGAATTAAATGAAATCAAAGATGTTAGAATGCCTTGTAATCTGTAAAGCACTGTACTAATGTAAGGGATTATTCATTTCATCATTATTAATAAACACCTGAACTCCCTACACCACAACATTATGTAAGGCATCTTCAGAGGAAAATATCTAACGCTTTAGAATGAAAATCAATTAATGAATTCATTGTTCCCTTTCAGAATTTGAATGGTTTATCTTGTACAAAATCCACTTTTTCTGCCACAAACAAAAGTCTGCATTTTGGTTTTTTTTTTTTCCCAGAAACTGCAGTTTGAAGAGACAGTTTGGTTATAGACAAAAGATTGTGTTCTGCTGGGGACCTTGAGAGAGTTACTTAATATCTCTCTGATTTTTTTTTTGTTTTTTGCAGTATGCGGGCCTCTCACTGTTGTGGCCTCTCCCGTTGTAGAGCACAGGCTCCAGACGTGCAGGCTCAGCGGCCATGGCTCACGGGCCCAGCCACTCCATGGCATGTGGGATCTTCCCGGACCGGGGCACGAACCCGTGTCCCCTGCATCGGCACGTGGACTCTCAACCACTGTGCCACCAGGGAAGCCCCTCTCTGATTTTTAATTATATCACATGTAGGATATAGCCTGCCCCTTTAGCATCTTGTACAAAGCTGATAAAAAATAGTATCCACATAATCATTAATATAAAATATCTATAATTTATATGCTCCAAAAGTAGAGAACGTATATTTAATAAAATACTAAACAAAAAGCTAGATATATAAACAGCTTCTATAGAAAGTGACACCATATTTTAGTTTTTTATCCATATTTATGCCTACCCATTTCATAAAGAATTTTTGGCTGTTACATAAAAATATACATCAGGATAAAATTTAAATAAAAGCAGAAATAAGGTATCACGTTTAAGGAAAAAATAAAGAGATACAAATCTTATCATATAATATTTCCCAGTTGCTTCAAACATATAACTCCCATGTTAACATTTTAATAATGATCTGACCAGTGAATATATTATATAAGCATTAATGGGCATTTAACTTTAATAACTTTTATATGATAAATATGAATATGTTTTATATATATGTGTGTGCATGTTTGTGTGTAGGTTTTTTTCCCTCATAATTGACCAAAATATATAAATGATGTTTGAGCTTTTCATGATATGAACTTTTGCAATGCTTTCCAAAAGGGTTATGTATATATTAATTTATTCAAATAACAATTAATCATTAAGCATCATTTCTCCCCAGTCACTCTTTCAAGGGCTCAATGAATTTACAATGCCATCTACAGCATACATATTTGCTTATTTTGATACCACCTAGCTTGTATTAGAAATTCATTAAATTCATTAAAAATTCATTAACTCTCAGGTTAAAGAATAAGTTTCTCATTTTTGTTTTAGTATTCTTTTCTGTTAGTTGATATGCATTGTTCTTATCTTTATAGTGAGAATAAAAGTTGCTTGAGATCAGAGTATATTTCTTCTTTAGAATTTTCAATAACTCAGCACAATGTTTGCCAAACTGCAGGTAGGTGCCAAAGACACATTTGCTATTAGCAACAATTCAAAAAACAAAAACAATCAAAAATGAAAGGAGGTTGAGAGCTGGGAAAAAATGGTTTTAAAGAGGGTGTCTGAGTTTACAATCATGAGTAGACAAGACCTAAATATTTGCAAAGATAAATAAAATAAGAATTTAATAGCAACACTTGTAACAGGTCATTTAGACTGGGGCTCTAGTTTTTCATTTGTGCCTCCCATTTTGCCCTCCATACCTAGAGCTGTACCCTTTGATGCCAGCCAGTATTCTGTCTCTGTAGCATACAGAGAAGAGATGGAGTCAATATTATTATAACCTTTTTTTATACATGTGTGTTATCCACTCATGCATTGTTTCATTTAATTATAACTCATATTAGGTAGACAACATCCCCATTTTACAAATAAAGTTAATAATGCTAAGAGCGGTTAAGCTAGCCACAACTTCAGAAGAAAAGTAAACAGATCTGAGTCTGGTGGTATCTTAATTTAACATCCATCCTTCTGGTAATCAATCCACTTCCCTTCCATATAGGCATGTCTTTTGGAATTATGAGCACTGTTCTAGCAAATCCAGATAATCTGGCTATTGTTAGGAAATGCTCTATGAGTATTCTTGGCACCTTTATTTCCCTGAACAATATTTCACCAGGATTTAAATTCTGGGCACTCCCTCCCTGACTGACAAGTTAGTCTAGTCTCTAAAACAAGGCCATTTTTCCAGATTTCCATCCTTTCTGATCTTGAATTTCTCCATGTTGAAAACTGTTGAAATCACAGATTACTCCAGCCTTTAGCTGCACTATCATAAAATTATCATCATTTTAAGATGAAGGAGATAGGGAAGACTTCAGACAAAGAGCTGGATTTTAGCTGAACTTTGTGGATTGAGTTGGAGCTGAACTGGAGAAAGGAATGATATAGTGTACTTTTGGAAAAATCATTCCCATATGAAACCTTTGTGTTTGAAACCTGAACAATGTTTTCAAGTAAAATTCTATTCCCTTTGGCTAGAGAAGTTTATTTAGAAAATACCAAAAGCCCATAAGTACTAAACTAATAATAAATGTCTAGTCTAGAACTTTACAGTGTGTATGTCTCTTTTTCTGTGAGTGAGATCATTGAATCCTCAACTATTACTTTAATGTAGTTAGGGAAGTTTTAATTATACTGACTTTACACACAGGAAAAAAAATAACATCTCAGTCATAAAGTTTAAATTTGCATGACTAAAATATAAGAACTTGTTCGAGTGTCTAAAAATATAAGCAGAGTTCTATCTGCCCCATTTCACTGACTGTTTGACTTTGTGTGTGTGTGTGTGTGTGTGTGTGTGTGTGTGTGTGTGTGTGTGTGTGTGTGCGTGTGTTTGTAGAAGGAAATTCACTATTCTATCCATATTCTGACTAGGCCCCTAAGTAATTATCTGTGTGTTCCTACTATTCTAGCCAGTGTGTTATGGCATTATACTAGAATGTTAAATATCGCAATTTTCCCCCTGATTTTGTATATATTGTGGACTCTACTAATTATATTCTAGAGAAGAAAAGGAAAATAGAGCTATATAAATAAAATCCTCAAACAAAACTCATAAGGAAGATGACATGTAATTCACTCCATATAACGTGATAAATCATATAAAAATGAAATGTGGGGTCGTTTTATGACTCATGATTAAGCATGTTAAGCTGAAGACTGATGTTGTGATTTTAGTCCCAACATTATAAGTGTCTCAGTATTGAGTCAGCACAATGATTGAATAATTTTGTGTAGACTGTTTAAATCACCCAAGAAGGAAAATTATCTAAACCTGAAATAAAGAGGATGTGTGTGAGTATGGCTGGGGGCAGGATGGGGGTAGGTGAGCTGGTGCAGGCCTCTGAACAATTGCTGTGACATGCCAGGAGTGATATTTCTTGCAACTCGTCATCATAAATATTCAAGAAATTTTGGGTATATTTCTTATGTATTGGATATTGATACTCTAACCTAAATTTGCATATTAATTTTGAAGATGATGTGGTGATATGAGTAGATTAGCTACAATGTCATCGTGTGATTTGACTTACATGCCCCCACATTCAACAATAATTTTGTAGCTTTACCAGCCTCATACTTCACTGGTTACTCCAGTAAAATTACTGAAACTGATGAAACTTCTCAGAATGTGCAGACCCCCATGTGAAAACCATTGTGCTGATCTGTTGAGTTGGCTGGCCTAGGATACATTAATCTTCTAGTGTCAACAGCTCTGTTCTGCCTTGGAGAATTGCCTCTCTTCCCCATTTGCTTAACACCTTTGTGGGAAAGGTGATCAAAATGCCTAGAACTTCCTTGCTTAAACTTGTACCTATGACTCATGACTGGAAAATCTGATTCTTCCTCCTGGAAATGTGAATCTTGAGCAGAAAAAGCGACGTATCTATTGAAGCTGCTTTACCCCAGGTGATCCAAATAAGAGTACCTCTGATGTTCTCACCCTAAATTCCCAAGCTGTCCTGACTCCTGACTCCTGTCCTTTCCCAGATCTGATTCTTCAACTTTGCTTTGACTTTTTGACCTTTTCCATAAATAATGTTAAATTTATTTTCTTTATTTTCCTTTCCTTTTTATGCTTGTCTTTTTTTCCTTCCTTTCCTTTTCTTTTTTCTTGAATCAGCCATGGTGTCCATTGCTAGCAAATGAACAAACAAAAAACAGAAAAAGAAAACACACACACAAAAACAAAACTAAATGCTTCATATATACAGCTAGTGTGGTTGAGAAGCCTTATGATTGGACTTCATATTTTTATACCACATTCCGTATAGCCCAATCTGAGTCCAGAGGCTTTATTCCAACTATTGACCCCTCATACTAATTATGGAGAGAGTTATGGGGCCTTGCAATGCTAGGAAAAAGAAAAAAATACTTCCTTAGATGTAATTGCATATGCCTCCCTTCCCTTTCAATATAAAGTGACCACCTCAGGTCACCACTTCTGACTTAGGATGGCTATCCAAGTGCCCCTTTAATGGCACTGCAACTTGAAGAAATGTCAACAATCTGAAGAAGTCTATATTAAAGTCATTATTATTAAAGTCAGCCAACACTATTCAAAGATCTTCCATAAACCTACGATATGAAGTCCATGGTTTATTTTCAGGTCTCAACTGAGGGTCATGTTTACTTAGGAAAGGAATTTTACAATGAAGTCCAAGATTAAAAATCAGATTTATGTGAAGATTGGCTAGATCTGCGTTCTATAATATGCAGTGAGCAAGAAAAGGGTAATGATTGGGCAATGACTGGGATTACACCAAGATTAAAAATAATTAAAAAGAACTGATACTTATTGTCATATTTTATGCTGCTGTAACCCCATTCAATTAGTGATTATCATGTACATGATTCTTATACCTTTAATATGTGCATTTCACTGGTGAGTAAACCTAGCTTTTTATGACTAAAACCACCTCCTCAGGAATACACCATTGTAGGTACAGTTGGCATTCAGAAGATCATCTAACTCTAGGGCACACACTCTTCATCACTTTTTGTTTTTGCTGTGCCTCGGGGATTGAACCTGGGACCATGGCAGTGAAAGCGCTGAGTCTTAACCACTGGACCACCAGTGAATTCCCATCATGGGTTTAGTCTGCCTTCTGGATCAGTTATAAGAGTGAGAACCGGAACAAAAAAGAGATGGGTCAACGCCTGGGAGTAGTTGTAGAGGCAGGCAGAGGCAGAGGCTGCATGGAAGAGGCAAAGTTAGAAATTTACACATGTTCCTGGAGATACATATGTGTATGTGTGAAGGTGGAGGGGTGAGGTGAGTGTGTGAAGATTTTATATAAAATATTAAAGTGGAAATAAAAAATAAGCAACATCTGAGTCAGGGAGAGAGAGAGAGAGAGACAAGGGACAAAGAGGGAGAGACAGAGAAACAGAAAGACAAAGAGAAAGCACTACGGTCAGTAAAGCAAATGCTTATTTCCCAAAGTCATACAAGACATGGGCCAACTACAGAGGTTTTTCTTGGATCTATCATTTACCTGAACTCAGTCTTGGCATAGCTCCTTTTCTTTCCCTTTCTTCTTTGATAAGGAAGATAGGCTGACAGTTTAAACATATTCATCCAATTACATGTTAAATTCCGAGCATCACTGAACACCCTGCTGTGAAAATGCTCTGCAATACAGACTTGCAATCTTCTAGAACCATGATGTTTACCTAAATTGTCTGAGTCTCCTGTCAAGTTCAACAGACTAAAGAGGAGAGAATACAGACAATCTTTTTGAGTGTTTTAATAGATTCTTAAAGAAGGTACCAAATTCTTATTTATTTATTTAATAATTTGAATGCTCTGTGATCCATTTAGGGAGAACTAATGCTGCTTGATTTTGCGGTGTTGAAAATGTATGGGTAGCTCGGCAATTCATCCTTCTTCATTCTTACCAATTGTTATTCCCGTGGCATATGGACCAGGTAATAAAGAGCCAGTGCTGTGGGTTGGAAACAGCATCGAACTGACAGTCAGTAGACCAGGATTCTCTTCCTGATTCTGCTGCTAAACAATGGAATGATCTGCAGCATTCTCATGCTTGTGTATAAACTGAGGAGGTTGGACTATATAACAGATGATCTCTAAAATACAGTCCTTTCTAGATCAATGAATACATTATCTTAAAAATAAATTCTATTTTTTTGAATTTTTTAAAAAATAAAATACACAGCTCTCTGTACCCATATCTATTTAATGATCCACAAATAGAAGTCATAAGATTATTTTTGTAAGCATTTAGAATGTCAATATTTTTTTCAAATAAAAGTTATTTCAAAATGTCATAAACGATGTGTTCAGTTTTCACAAAACTCTGGGTCTTCCCTCTCAATAGCAGTGACATTGCTCGTGGACAGTGTTATTAGAACAGCACATTTAGGCTGAAAAAATGAGTCCCTTGGTACTATCTTTCACATATGGATTTTAATACCTAATATTTAGAAAACTTGGCTCAGGGATTTCAAGTTCAGTGTGTCAGTTTATTTAATATTTTCAAACGGTCCTTTGGAAAACTTCCTGATAGGCAGTAGCATTTTACTCAAGGTTGTTTGTGTTTTAGGAAAATCTAATGTGTATTTTAGTAAAATATAATAATATGCATGCCTCTATGCACCATTTAATTTCATTCACAAGATTTCAGGTGTTGTCTAAGTTTGTCAAGTTATCAAAGACCTTGAAAAGAAATATGAGACGTCTATGTGAATATATAGAAACTGTTAGATAATATAAAGTTACAGAGGACCCGAGCAAGGGACACAATGTAAACCAGATTGAAGACAGACACAGAGGGGCTTCCCTGGTGGTGCAGTGGTTAAGAAATCCACCTGCCAATGCAGGGGACATGGGTTCGAGCCCTGGTCTGGGAAGATCCCACATGCCTCGGAGCAACTAAGCCCGTGTGCCACAACTACTGAGCCTGTGCTCTAGAGCCCGCAAGCCAAAACTACTGAGCCTGAGAGTCACAACTACCGAAGCCCGTGTGCCTAGAGTCCATGCTTTGCAACAAGAAAAGCCACCACAATGAGAAGCCCACGCTCTGCAATGAAGAGTAGCCCCTGCTCGCCGCAACTAGAGAAAGCCCACTTGCAGCAATGAAGACCCAACACAGCCAAAAATAAAAATAAATAAAATAAATAAATTTATATATATATAAAAAAAAGATGGACACAGATAAGGCAACATTTTTAGGGAGGATTTTCAACAGTCTTTTAAGCAATGCTAAGGGATTTTTTGTTTGTTTTTTATTTTTTTAAATTTTTTGTAATAAAATAGAAGATCTCTCCATTGCATATTGGCCTCAATTATAGCATGCCTTTTATTGCAGTAAAATCATTCATACAAAAGTCTCTCCCTCCAGTAGATTTTAAGGTCTTAGCTTTGAACTCTGGGCCTTGAAAAATGCCACTTCATAAGTAGGTGTTTGAAAGTTCCTACTCTACTTTCGGTACTCATCTTAAATGTTACTATCTCAAGGAAGACTTCCCTGATTTCCCCAGGGTAAGCCAGGCCCTTTTATCATATATACTTATAGGCCCAGATACTTTCCTTTTATTTAGCACTTTGTAATTGCATATTTATTCGTGCTTTTTTCTCCTCTAGGCTGTAAGCTCCAGGGAGATAGGAACTTTATCTGGTGGGCTTTTGTTTCAATTCTCTGAACTCAGCCCTGACACTGACTCATAGTAGGTATAGGAAGGGGGAGCAGAATATGCACCCCCTCCCCAAATGCACCACTTTAACATGTGGATTATTTTGAGCTGGAGGCAATCAAGTCTCAGCAGACATAAGAAAAACTTTTACCTCTCCCTTAGCTGCCTAAAAGAATTTAGATAGGGAACCAGGCCCAGAAAGAGAGCTATTACTAGAGATAACTTTATCTGAAAGACTCACCTACATGGCAGGACAAACATCTGCTCTTCTTATCATCCTGTGAATTGCCTCCTCTTTGAAGCCCCAGGTCCCTATCCCATTCCTGCTCAAGATGGCAGATAGTCCCCTCAACTGCCTGACTGCCTGTAGGTCTCATATTCTGGGGGGCTTCTCATACATAAAAAATTAGATTTGCTTTTCTCCATAATTAAATTATGCCAATTTAATTATTAGACCAGCCAAAGGACCTAAAATCATCGAAGGAACATTTTCTACCCCTACATATATGTGAAATCTTTCTTGAAAGAATGAAGAAATGAGTAAATCAATAGTACTAGAATCAGGCTAGCATCTGCACATGTATTAAATGTGGGTTTAAAATCATAGCATTGAATTCAGCAGGATATATTTTAAAACTTTTACAGTTTCCCAAACATCACTGAAGCTTCTATTCTGCACTTCCCCTCCTATTTCATGAAAGTGTTTGTATTTATTTGTAATACATCTGATCAGAGAAGAAAATCTACACAAGTAAATCTTCCTTTTATTTTTATTTTATTTTTGCTTTGTTGCTTCCTCTGGAAATGAAAGGTTTCTAATGCTCTTTAACAACATACAAAATGGTAACTCTAATACATGACTGCTAGCTTAAGATTCCTAGTTAATGATACAGGACAAGGCAGACTTGTGACAGCAGTAGCTAAGTACAGGTGATACATAAACACTAGCAACTCATCAAGCTAAAGAAAATCCATTTTAACTTAACCATTTTTTCCACTGAATGTTAAATGCAATGGCTTCTTCAAATGAGAGTAACTCACAGCTGGGATCTATCTATCTAGCAATCTTGCAGCTTAAATCTTTATGAAGAAAAATATTTGAGGAAATTTAAAATAATAAAATGAAGTATATCACTATAAATGATTGTATTATGCCAAATGACAATGTAAAGCTTCAGTGAAGGTGCATGTGTGGTGGATAAAACTTCCTTTAAGTGGTCTTTTAAAATTTACTCCCATCTAAGTCTGATTAACATATTTTAAAAACTGACCCCCAAGGCCATTTCACTAATAATTCTTTATCCAATAGATCTTGCTTGAGAATTCCCTTGAAAGGATGGAAACATGTCAGATGAATTAAATGAAAGGAGCAAATGTAGATTAAGAGTGATGTACATTCTGAGCCTGACCTTTTAATTTCACTAAATATTATTTTCCGTCTTCATGATCACATTACATTGAAATACTGGAACTTCAATTTCCTCTACTATTTCATTTATTAAAACCTTTGTCTCCTCTGAGCTCTTAAGGAGATGTTATTAAATCACATTGAATTCCACTTTTGCAATTTACATATGTTGAAGAAATAAAAGCCTTTTCAAGAGTACCAATGGGGGCCTGAGAGGCCTCAAAGGAGTGTTAAGACCTTGAATTTAATGTGAACTGCCTCAAACACAAAACACAAATCCTCCCTGTGGAATACTAATGGCTATTGTATACAGTTACATTTTCTTGTGATTGTTTTACAGTCAAGGAGCAGCCTGTGTATAAAAGAGCCTTTGTGCTGGTGATTGTGAAATGCAACTCCAGCTCAAAGGTAAAAAGGCAGCTTTCCATAGGTCATCATTACATAGTCAAATTTACACTGGAATAATTAGGGGAAGCTTTGAAAGACTGAAAAGCAATATTAAAAGCGCAATTCATGGATTGTGCATCACATGCCTTGGGCTGAGAATCAGATTTCTATGAAGATTTATTCAGAGGGCATTTTAAATAGCTAAAATATAGCTATGAGTTTAGTCTTTTACATCCAACACTGGGTTAATTCTAAGTGTTTATTTGTTTGTGTTTCTCGAAGCCACAGTTTTACTTTATTTTCTGGAAACATATGCCTGGTTTTAAATATCAACAGGATTCATGCAAGAGCTAAAAAGTTTAGAGGATGCTGAATTCCTAAATGACCTCTGTCCTGCACTCATAATAGATCTTTCTGATATAATTTACATGGCACTGAATAGTCCAGGAGGGTTTTGAACATGACAGAAAGCCAATGATAATGCTAAGACATTTGTGCTAAGATTTTCTTTGGAGTCACTTGGGGGCTTAGGAAAACAGAGAAGTTCATAAAAGTAACAATAAAGGATGCATCATAGAACAAACTAGCCCTTACATCCTTCTTCTTAAACCTGACTCCACAACTGTATTGTTTCAGGAGTTTAAAAAAATAGGGATGCCTGAGACCTGCCCTAGATGCACTGAAAGATGGCTGATCTGAATGGAGATGTGTTGTGAGTGAGAAATACACACTGAATTTTCCAATATTAACTATGAAATCAATAAACATACTGATACAGACTCTCTCCTTGACCAGACTTTAGACAGGCTCTACTGCGCCTTCTTTTCAAATAGGCCTCATCCTTGGGCCTCATCCTTCCCCTGACAAATCCAGTTTAGTAAATATCCTGCTAGGTTAGTTTATTGAGAATCCCCCACCCTTGATATCTTATTAAGTTTCTCACCCTTGATGTCTAAGTTCTTGGCCTGCCTTTAGTAAGAATACTGGTAGGCCAGTTTAGCAGGAACCCTCCTCCTCTTTCATATCTCCTCTTAGTAATTTTCCATCTATGACCTCCTCATTCTTCTCTTTGGCTATAAATTCCCAGTTGTCTTTGTTGTATTTGGAGTTGAAGTCAGTCTCTCTCTCCTATTGCAAAAGTCCTGAATGACATCTGTCTTATATTAGACCAGATGCACTTAATTGATATTTATAGAATTTCCACCGAAAAGCAGCAGAATAAACTTTCTTCTCAAGTGCACATGGAACATCCTCCAGGATAGGTCACATCTTGGGTCACAAATCAAGGCTTGGTAAATTTAAGAAAACTGAAATCATATTAAGCATCTTTTCAGACCACAAAGCTATGAGATCAGAAATAAATTACAGGGGAAAACTGTAAAAAACACAAACACGTGGAGGCTAAACAATATGTTACTAAACAACCAATGGATCACTGAAGAAAACAAAGAGGAAATCAAAAAATACTAGAGACAAATGACAAAGGATACACGACAATCCAAAACCTATGGGACACAGCAAAACCAGTTCTAAGAAGGAAGTTTACAATCTTACCTCAGGAAACAAGAAAAATCTCAAATAAGCAACCTAACCTTACACCTAAAGCAAAGACAGAAAGAAGAACAAACAAAACTCAAACTTAGTAGGAGGAAAGAAATCATAAATATCAGAGCAGAAGTAAATAAAAAAGAGATGAAGAAAACAATAGAAAAGATCAATGAAACTCAAAGCTGGTTCTTTGAGAAGATAAAGTTGATAAACCATTAGCAAGACTCATCAAGAAAAAAGTAAAGGGCTCAAATCAATAAAATTAGAAATGAAAAAGAAAACGTTACAATGGACACCACGGAAACAGAAGGGGTCATAAGAGACTACTATGAACTATACACCAATAAAATAGACAACCTAGAAGAAATGGACCTATTCTTAGAAAGGTATAACCTTCCAAGACTGAAGCAGGAAGAAACAGAAAATATAAACAGACCAATCACCTGTATAAAAATTGAAACCGGGATGAAAAAACTACCAACAAACAGAAGTCCAGGACCAGATGGCTTTACAGGCAAATTCTATCAAACATTTAGAGAAGAGTTAATACCTATCCTTCTGAAATTCTTCCAAAAAGTTGCAGAGAAAAGAACACTCCCAAGCTCATTGTATGAGACCACCATCACCCTGATACCAAACCAGACAAAGGAAAAAAAAAGCAAATTACAGGCCAATATCACTGATGAACACAGACACAGAAATCCTCAACAAAATACTAGCAAACAGAATCCAACAATACATTAAAGGAATCATACACCACGATGAAGTGGGATTTATCCCAGGGATGCAAGGATTCTTCAATATATGCAAATCAATGTGATACACCACATTAACAAACTGAAGAATAAAAACCATACGATCATCTCAATAGATGCAGAAAAAGCTTTCGACAAAACTTAACACCCATTTATGATTAAAAACTCTCCAGAAAGTGGGCATAGAGGGAATTTCCCTCAGCACAATAAAGGCCACATATGACAAACCCACAGCTAACATCATTCTCAACAGTGAAAACATGAAAGCATTTCCTCTAAGATCAGGAACAAGACAAGGATGTTCACTCTCGCCACTTTGTTTTTTAAAGAATTTATTTATTTATTGGCTGCTTTGGGTCTTTGTTGCTGTGCATGGGGTTTCTCTAGTTGTGGCGATAGGGGGCTACTCCTCCCTGTGGCGCACAGGCTTCTCATTGTGGTGGCTTCTGTTGTTGCGGAGCACAGGCTTTAGGCGCACGGGCTTCAGTAGTTGTGGCACGTGAGCTCAGTAGTTGTGGCTTGTGGACTCTAGAGTGCAGGCTCAGTAGTTGTGGCACACGGGCTTAGTTGCTCCGCGGCATGTGGGATCTTCCCAGACCAGGGCTCAAACCCATGTCTGCTGCCTTGGCAGGCAGATTTAACCACTGTGCCACCAGGGAAGCCCCCACTCCCGTAATTCAACATCGTTTTCGAAGTCCTAGCCATGGCAATCAGAGAAGAAAAAGAAATAAAAGAATCAAAATTGGAAAAGAAGTAAAACTGTCACTGTTTGCAGATGACATGATACTATATATAGACAAACCTAAAGATGCTACCAGAAAACTATTAGAGCTCATCAATGAATTTGGTAAAGCTGCAGGAAACAAAATTAATATACAGAAGTCTCTTGTATTCCTATAAACTAACAACAAAAGATCAGGAAGAGAAATTAAGAAAACAGTCCCATTAACCATCACATCAAAAAGAGTAAAATACATAGGAATAAACCAACCTAAGGAGGCAAATGACCTGTACTCAGAAAACTATAAGATGCTGATGGAAGTAATCAAAGATGACACAAACAGATGGAGAGATATACCATTTTGTTAGACTGGAAGAATCAATATTTTCAAAATGACTATACTACCCAAAGCAATCTACATATTCAATGCAATCCCTAACAAATTACCAAAGGCATTTATCACAGAATTAGAACAAAAAAAATTTTACAATTTGTATGGAAACACAAAAGACCCCAAATAGCCAAAGCAATCTTGAGAAAGAGAAGACAAGGAATTAGGCTCCCTGACTTCTGACTATACTACAAAGCTACAGTAATCAAAACAGTCATATGATACTGGCATAGAAACAGAAATACAGATCAATGGAACAGGATAGAAAGTCCCGAGATAAACCCACGCACCCATGGCCACCTAATCTATGACAAAGGAGGAAAGAATATACCATGGAGAAAAGACAGTCTCTTCAATAATCGGTGCTGGAAAAACAGGACAGCTACATGTTAAAGAATGAAAAGCTACATGTAAAAGAATGAAATTAGAATGCTCCCTAATACCATACACAAAAATAAACTCAAAATGCATTAAAGACCTAAATGTAAGGCCAGACACTATAAAACTCTTAGAGGAAAAAACAGGCAAAAGTACTCTGTGACGTAAATCACAGCAATATCTTTTCCAAGCTGCCTCTTACAGTAAAGAAAAAAACAAACAAAAACTAAACAAATGCGACCTAATTAAACTTAAAAGCTTTTGCACAGCAAAGGAAACCATAAACAAAAGTAAAAGACAGCCCGCAGAATGGGAGAAAATATTTATGAGTGATGCGGCCAAGAAGGGATTAATTTCCAAAATATACAAACAACTCATGCAGCTCAATATAAAAAAAAAAAAAAATTAAAAAAGCCTAATCAAAAAATGGGCAGGGGCTTCCCTGATGGCGCAGTGGTTGAGAGTCCACCTGCCGATGCAGGGGACACTGGTTTGTGCCCCGGTCTGGGAAGATCCCACATGCCACGGAGCAGCTGGGCCCGTGAGCCGTGGCCGCTGAACCTGCGCATCCGGAGCCTGTACTCCGCAACTGGAGAGGCCACAACAGTGAGAGGCCCCTGTATCGCAAAAAAAAAAAAAAAAAAAGGCAGAAGACGTAAATAGACATTTCTCCAAAGAAGACATACTGATGGCCAAAAAGCACATGAAAAGATGCTCAACATTGTTAATTATTAGAGAAATGCAAACCAAAACTACAATGAGGTATCACCTCACACTGGTCAGAATGGCCATCATCAAAAACATCTACAAACAATAAATGCTAGAGAGGGTGTGGAGAAAAGTGAACCATCCTACACTGTTGGTGGGAATGTAAATTGGTACAACCACTATGGAGAACAGTATGAAGGTTCCTCAAAAAGCTAAATATAGAACTACCATATGATCCAGGAATCCCACTCCTGGGCATATATCTGGGGAAACCCATAATTCGAAAAGATACAGGTACCCCAATGTTCAATGCAGCACTATGTGCAATAGCCAAGACATGGAAGCAACCTAAATGTCCATCAACAGAGGAATGGATAAAGAAGATGTTGTACATATATACAATGAAATATTACTCAGCCATAAAAAAGAACAAAATAATGCCATTTGCAGCAACATCGTTGGACCTAGAGATTATCACACTAAGTGAAGTAAGTCAGACAGAGAAAGACAAATGTCATATGGTATCGCTTATATGTGGAAACTAAAAAATTGTTACAAATGAACTTATTTACAAAACAGAAATAGAGTCACAAATGTATAAACAAACTTATGCTTAGAAAAGGTGAAGGGGGGCAGGGATAAATGAGGATAAAAGGATTAACATATATACACTACTGTATATAATATAGATGACTAACAGGGGCCTACTGTATAGCACAGGGAATTCTACTCAATATTCTATAATAACCTATATGGGAAAACAATATAAAAAAGAATGGATATATGTATACGTATAATTGATTCACTTTGCTATACAGCTGAAAATAACACAACATTATAAATCAACTATTCTCCAATAAAAAAAAAAGATGGCATCTGTCTTGCCATCTTTAACAACTGTCTGGTGAATAATCTGTCTTCAGCAATACAGGAGAATATGAAATATATCAATAATTTTATGTGGATTACATGTTGAAATGCTACTTAAAATATATTGGGTCAAATAAAATATTTTTTAAAATTAATTTTACCTGCTTCTTTTTACTTTTCCAAGGTGGCTATGAGAAATTTTTAATTACATATTTTATTTGCAACCTTTTTATTAGATAGCAGTATTCTAGGGATAGAGCCAAGTTGTCAGTAACTTGGAAAACATTCCAGGTGATTAAATGTGGAGCCAGAATTGTGACCCTTAAGCTTTAAACAAACTAACACAGGAAAAAAAGGTCAACACATATACTATACAAATATTTTATAGATCTTACTGAGTGGCAGGCACAATCATGTGAGCTTTACACTTATTAACTTAGCATAGCCATACTATATATTATTATTTTCTCCATTTTATGCATGATAAAATGAGGTACAGAAAGACAGAGTGCCTTGTCTGATGAGCTAGTAAAAAGAAGGGTTCAGAGTTTGAAGTCAGGTAACGTGACCCAAGAGTTCACGTTTTCCACTATTAATCCCTATTATGGCAAATGTTTAAGCAAAGATTATATTCATTTAATTTTGTTCTTGAAATAGCAACATTAATAAAACCATTATGAAGTATCATACATTTAATGCTTTTATATACCAGCAATTTTTATAGGCATGTTATAGCTTGTTTGACAACCCTCAGATAAATGTATGTAAGTGGTGTTGTCTGTATTTTACCAATTAGGAGACAGATGCTCAGATAAATCAAACTTGTCCCAAAGTCACATCAGACTTGACCTCATGCAAGTCTCTCCTATAAGAGTTGGCTTAGTAGTCCTGTTTCCCAATTTTCTGTCCTCCTAAGCATTATAGCAAATGAACATTTTCAGTAGACTCTTGCTTTATGTGTACTTGAGGTAAAATATATTTTTTCATCTGATTTAGATCATATGACTCAATGATGAGGGGTTATTGAGTAAGCTTGTTCAGAAAATCTTTGCCATGGTGCTAAGGTGAGTGTGACTCTGGGCTAGGAACATAGGAAAAGATGTTGGAATGTCAAATACAGAGATCATTCTCTAAGAGATCAGTTATTAAGGTATCCTTGACAATACTACAATACCATCCTCAAATAATTAGGATGCTGTCTTAATTCTTTAAAAGGAAAATAGTATTATATTCCTGAAATTTGAACTCAGAATTAGGGGAATATTCCACTATTTCTCACTCGTCCCCCACCACACACTTTATCATTATTCCAAATGTTGCAGAAGTATTGAGGACAGAAACAAGATTACACATAGATGGTAGTAGTCATTTGTACAGTATCATTTTAAGAATATCTTGAGATGTTGACATCTTTAAAATACATTTTAGGCTACAGTACATTCAGTAAGAACCAAGATTCATTATTCTGGTGGAGACTGAGAGGTTTGTTGTTTGCTTTTGTTTTTAAATACAGGCATACCTCTGAGATATTTCAAGTTTTGTTCCAGATGACCACAATAAAGCAAATATTGCAATAAAAGGAGTCACAGGATTTTTGTTTGCTTGTTTTCCAGTCCATACAAAAGTTACATTTACACTATGTTGTAGTCTATTATGTGCACAATAGCATTATGTCTTAAAAAACTAAAGTAAATACCTCAATTAAAAATACTTCATTGCTTAACCTAAATGTCCCTTGATAGATGAATGGATAAAGAAGATGTGGCACATATATACAATGGAATGTTACTCAGCCACAAAAAGGAATGAAACTGAGTTATTTGTAGTAAGGTGGATGGACCTAGAGACTGTCATACAGAGTGAAGTAAGTCAGAAAGGGAAAAACAAATACCATATGCTAACTCATAATATATGGAATTGAGAAAAATGGTACTGATGAACCTAGTGGAAGGGCAGGAATAAAGACGCAGATGTAGAGAACAGACTCGAGGACACAGCGTGGGAAGGGGAGGCTGGGACAAAGTGAGAGAGTAGCACTGACATATACACTACCAAATGTAAAATAGATAGCTAGTGGGAAGCTGCTGCATAGCACATGGAGGTCGGCTCAATGGTTTGTGACAACCTCAAGAGGTGGGATAGGGAGGGTGGGAGGGAGTCTCAAGAGGGAGGGAATATGGGGATATATGTATACATATAGCTGATTCACTTTGTTGTACAGCAGAAACTAACACAACATTGTAAAGCAATTATACTCCAATAAAGATGTAAAAAAAATAAAAAATAATTTTTAAATGTAGGAATAAAACAGTAAAAAAAAATACTTCATTGCTAAAAAATGCTAACTATCACCTGAGCCTTCAGGCACAAAACCTTTTGGCTGGTGGAGGGTTTGAAATATCACGAGAATCATTTCAGAATTATGACAGAGACACAGAGTGAGCAAATGCTGTCAGAAAAATTGCGACCATATACTTGCTCAACAAGGCATTTCCACAAACCTTCAATTTGTAAAAACAAAAGTGTAATATCTGTGAAGCTCAATAAAATGAGATCTGCCTGCAAAGCTCTGCTCTGCTTTTGTCCTCAGTGCTCTGTTTTATTGCCCGATCAGTGAGGCCTGCAGCATTCACATATCAGTGTCCCTAGATGTCCCTGTTTGCAGGCTCAGCTATAGGAATGAACAATACAAGCATAAGACTATGTGCTGGAATTAAAGATGCATCAGGTTTGGCACCAGAAAACCATTATTTATTGACTTCTGAATGACCTGGAGCATGTAATTCAACATCCATATACTTTAATTTTTTCATCTGAGAAATAAAGAAATGTATGCTAATTTTTCTATTTGTAGGAATTAAGTGAGATTTGTATAAAAATAACTGAGCATGGTGCCAAAGTCAGAGTACCTATTTATATAAGATTAGAAATTTCATTTGCCCCTTTCTTTCCTTCAATCCCCATGAGAAAGGATGCACTTTAAGAAATCCATAAGCCACTCACACAAATAAACACATGAGTATGCATGTGAGCTTGTGCACAAACACACACACACACACACACACACACACACACACACACTTTAGTTAGTTGAGAATTTCCCTGATGTGCCCTGGACCAACATGAATCAATAATACCCTACAGCACTCCCATGGGGACAATTCCAACATTCACAATATGACCTAAATCCCCACCTCCCTTTCCATATGTCTTCTCCACACTCCGCACACAAGTGATCCATATTCTGAGTTCCTGAGTGAAGACCAAATCACACTCACTTCTAACTGTGCACCGTTCCTAGCTCTACCAGATCATCCCAAACAAAGCATGGTTCCCATCCCTAAAAAATAGTCCTGTGGCAAAAATTTTTACCCAAGACCATTCAGAATGTAGACTGAAGACTACATTCTTTTGTGCATCTCACTTTTCTTCTGTATCTAAATTCCCTTTGTACAGATTCAATGAAATCCCTATGAAACTACCAATGGCATTCTTCACAGAATTAGAACAAAAAACTTTACAGTTTGTATGGAAACACAAAAGACCCCGAATAGCCAAAGCAATCTTGAGAAAGAAAAAGGGAGCTGGAGGAATCAGGCACCGCAACTTACTTCAAACTATACTACAAAGCTATGGTAATCAAGACAGTATGGTACTGACACAAAAACAGAAATATAGATCAATGGAACAGGATAGAAAGCCCAGAGATAAACCCATACACATATGGTCACCTAATTTACAACAAAGGAGGCAAGAACATACAATGGAGAAAAGACAGTCTCTTCAATGAGTGGTGCTGGGAAAACTGGGCAGCTACATGTAAAAGAATGCAATTAGAACACTATCTAACACCATACACAAAAATAAACTCCAAATGGATTAAAGACCTAAATGTAAGACCAGACACTATAAAACTCTTAGAGGAAAATATAGGAAAAACACTCTTTCACATAAACCACAGTAAGATCTTTTTTGACCCACCTCCTAGAGTAATGAAAATAAAAACAAAAACAAACAAATGGGACCTAATTAAACTTAAAAACTTTTACACAGCCAAGTAAACCATAAACAAGATGAACAGACAACCCTGAGAATGGGAGAAAATATTTGCAAATGAAGCAACTGACAAAGGATTAATCTCCAAAATTTACAAACAGCTCATGGAGCCCAATATCAAAAAAAACAGACAATCCAATTAAAAAATGGGCAGAAGATCTAAATAGACATTTCACCAAAGAAGACATACAGATGGCCAAGAGGCACATGAAAAGATGTTCAACATCACTAATTATTAAAGAAATAGAAATCAAAACTACAATGAGGTATCACCTCACGCCAGTCAGAATGACCATTATCAAAAAATCTAGAAACAATAAATGCTGGAAAGGATGTGGTGAAAAGGGAACCCTCCTGCAATGTTGGTGGGAATGTAAATTGATACAGCCACTATGGAGAACTGTATGGAGTTTCCTTAAAAAACTAAAAATAGAAATACCATTTGACATAGCAATTACACTACGGGGCATATACCCTGAGAAAACCATAATTCAAAAAGAGACATGTACCATAATGTTCATTGCAGCACTATTTACAATAGCCAGGACATGGAACAAACCTAAGTGTCCATCGACAGATGAATGGATAAAGAAGATGTGGCACATATATACAATGGAATATTACTCAACCATAAAGCAAAACGAAATTGAGTTATTTGTAGTGAGGTGGACGGACCTAGAGTCTGTCATACAGAGTGAAGTAAGTCAGAAAGAGAAAAACTAATACCGTATGGTAACACATATATATGGAATCTAGAAAAAAAAAAAAAGGTTCTGATAAACCTAGTGGCAGGGCAATAATAAAGACATAGACACAGAGAATGGACTTGAGGACACAGGGAGGGGGTAGGGTAAGCTGGGACAAAGCAAGAGAGTAGCATTGACATATGTACACTACCAAATGTAAAATTGGTAGCTAGTGGGAAGTAGCAGCATAGCACAGGGAGATCAGCTTGGTGCTTTGCGACCACCTAGAGAGGTGGGATAGGGAGGGTAGGAGGGAGGCTCAAGAGGGAGGGGATATGGGGGTATATGTATGCATATGGATGATTCACTTTGTTGTACAACAGAAACTAACACAGTATTGTGAAGCAATTATTCTCCAATGCAGATCTATTTAAAAAATAATAAATAAATTCCCTTTGTGTTTATATCAGCCAATTTACGTCGAATCTTTCACTAAACTTTTTTACTCCATGCCAAATCCTGACCCAGTAGATCAAATGAAATAAAACATTCTCTAGAAACTAGGACTCAGAACAAGGAGCCCATGAGTCTGATAAATCAGAAAATATTCCTCCATCTTTTCCCTTTCAGCCTACTGCCAGAACTATCCTTACTAGCAACTTATTCTGCTATGGAAGATGTGGTAGAGACTACTAATTATCTATAAAAAGGCACATCTTTCATAGATAAAGAATTTTAGCCAGGCATATGGACATTATTTCCAAAGATCCTTTCTGAAATGTACACAGACCTCTGCTGGCTAGGGGTTCTAATGGTACCACCTGAGGTCAGTGATGTGGCTGCAATGATCTGGAGATTCAGCAGGGGCTGGGTGATCCAAGATGACCTTACTTGCAGTTGCCAGAGTCATGTTTTCTGTGTTATCCCTGTTCATGCATTATTTCATCATCAAATAGTCTAGCCCAGGTTTTTTCACAAGAATCTCCCTAACAGGATTTGGTTGGAAGTAAAGCGTGCTGGGTCTAGGCTTGTGCATCAAATAATGGACATAACTTTTCCATGATTTCTTTCCATTTACCACCAGCTGGAAACCAAACATGGTGGTGATTCAGCTTTAATCATGTAAATGATGCTATTGGCCTATGTGTGGCTTATCAGTAAGTCAAACGAACCTGGGCCCTCAAGTGATTGTGAGGAGTACAACTAACTCACTGAACTGGCCTCTTTCACTAAGGACAATTACGTGAGAGAGACGTAATTAATCCCTTTGTTCTTTAAGCTATAAGTCTAAACCTACCCCCACTCCCCAAAAAAAGCAGGTGGAATACAAATCCAGTATGAATCCTTACAGTAGCTATAGGATTGAAGATGAGGATGATGAATTCCAACTTTAATGTCTGTAACTTAAACACAGAATATAAAATGGACACACTCCAGTTAATGGAATCAGAAAAGGAATTTTTTTTTTCCCAATGACCCCGTGAAAGTTTAGAGGTTTATAACAAAAATGAAAGGACAATGAAATTATTTCCATAATGACAGAAAACACATATGGGGGTTAAGTCTTGCACTCAATATGAAACACCAATATCTATAAATATTGAAATAAAAAAGAAAGCATAATGACTCAAGCTATAAGTTCATCTAATGGCAACTGCAAAACCACCATGCTGCCACTGAAACCTTAACAAGAATATTGATCATTAAGTGAATTTTGCCATTTTCTTTACACTGAGTTGTATGTACTGTGTAGGCAATACAACTGTAATTTGTAAGTTTTATAGGATAGCTGAAGGAGGAGAGTTAAGACACAGCATTTGAATAGCCCATAAACCTTCAGTCCTTTTTTCTCTGGGGGATAATTACCTGTGGTTATTGAGTAAACGTCTCTAGAATGTTATTAGTATTTTGAGTGGTTTTCGGAATAGTCTCAAAGCTGCTCCAAGGAGGATGGAAAATAAGAAAGAGGTGAGGGAGTTCTCTTTCCTTTCACAGGGAAAGCAACCTCCAATTCATTCTCCAGAGGCCAAATATATTAAATTTAGCCAAACTAATCTATGAACAAGGAGAAAGTGACCTAGGGGGACAAAAGGATCCTGGAAAGAAGTAGTGAGTTTGTGTTTAAACAGTGAACTTAGAAATGGATGCATCTTGTTTGGTGGTTTCTTTTTCAGTGCTGACCACCAAGCAGAGAGCAACCAACCGTTTCTCACTGTCCTAAAAGCCTTCTTGAAAATATATTTTTTTAATTTATTTTTTCTTTATTTGGAAGAAATTCCATGGTTTTAAATTCCAGTTTCTTGACTCATGGTGTTTCCTACTAACTCTTCCCTGTTGTGCTTGTTTATCTAATTATGTCACAGTCTCTCCCATGTTCCAGTTCCTAATAGGTTTCCTTTTCACAGCTCATTGGACACCTAAGAGTTTCTGTCCGTGGAATAGTTGGGCTTACACTATAAGTGTACCTGAACTGGAAGGGATTCAGAGATTCTGAACAGCAACCTCCTCATTCAACAGATAACAAAACTGAGGCTTAAAGAGGGAGAGGTCCTTGTCTAAAATCATCAAATAGGTGTGACTGAGGGAGGACCAGATTCCTGGGCTAATGCAAGATTATCAGCAGGGTTAGGCTATCACCATGCAGCATCCACTGGCCTATTCCTACTGGGTCACTTTTTTCCTTAATGGACATGGCCATGAGTATAATATTTGGCAAAGACTTCTCAAATATTAACATTCAAGAGAAACAAACACCTTCAGATTCATTTCAAAGAATAATTGTGGCTTTTACTTTTCAGTAGGTAAAAGTGATTGAAAGATCATTGAAAAAATGGAGGCCTAATTTACCTATGAGTGAATTCATTTGTCACTTATTTTTACCTACCCAAATCTTATCCACTTACTAAATCCCTTCTCCAGTGGGCTACTTCAAACTATTCTAGAGTTGTTTCTCCTTCTCTTTAATTTGAACATTTACTACTCAGTTGACAATCAAATAAGATTGTTTTTCCCCCGTAGATAGTTTTTCAGTTTCTCCTATGATTCTCCCTTGACTTCTGTATCAGTAGATAGTATATTTCTCTGAGCCAGAAGCCATGTCTTATATATTCTATTGATCTCCCCATAACTCATGAGAGGAGTAAGCTTACATTTGTTGAGTTCCTATAATGTTCCACTTACTCTACCAAGTATTTTACAGATATCATTTCATTTAATCCTTGTGTAAAACCCCTTGAGATAGGGCTTATTATCCCCCATTTCACATAGGAGGACAATTGAAGTACAAACAGTAGCTAAAAGAACTTCTTCAAGAACTAAAATTTAGTGAACAGTAACACAGGCAATTAAGCCAAGATCATCTGTCTCCTGGCAGTGCTCTTTTCACTAAATAATGTTGGCTGACTTACTACTTGGCATACAGTAGAAGCTTAATAATCTGACTATAAGAATATTTGTTATTCTTAGAATATAGAATATGTAAGAATATATATGTATGACATATATGTGTGTATGTGTATTTATTTATGATTGTGAACTTGTAAAAATGATTCAGTCTTTATAGAAAACTTTCTAGATGTTCCAAGATTTTTTAGATACTAATTATGATTGTCAGCATGAACAGTGTCAAAATCTGTATTTTATATCTAATTTCTTTTTTAAATTTATTTTTATTTTATTTATTTTTGGCTGCATTGGGTCTCTGTTGCTGCACGTGGGCTTTCTCTAGGTGCAGCGAGTGGTGGCTACTCTTCGTTGCAGTGCATGGGCTTCTCATTGTGGTGGTTTCTCTTTGTTGCAGAGCACAGGATCTAGGAGTGTGGGCTTCAGTAGTTGTGGCACATGGGCTTAGTTGCTCTGCGGCAATGTGGGATCTTCCGGGACCAGGGCTCGAACTCGTGTCCCTTGTGTTGGCAGGCGGTTTCTTAACCACTGCGCCACCAGGGAAGCCCCTATATCTAATTTTTACATTGCAAGACAAGAATGTATTCAGGCAAGAATGCTAGCCAGTTCTCTGGAAATCATTTGCAGCCGCTCAATGCATTGCCTAAGAATAGTTTGCAATGCATGATTTAACACGGAGCCTATAACATAAACACTACATGTGAAAAACTTTTCTTAATTAAGAGGATGACCATTTAAATAGGAAACAGTTTTAACCATGAAAATGCATCTAATGATTTTGAGAAGTAACTTCTAGAAGAATGTTTTCTTCCAGCAGATACTGGTGACTAATGATTCTGTATAAACAGGCAACAAAAATGAAGTTTGCAAATAGAAATGGTTCTCTCAAATTATTTAAAAACCATCACTGTTGTCTACCCATCCAATGCACGTATTCAAGCATGTTCAAGCATATCCATCAGTTAATCTTAAAAGTTGTAACATTTAACTGGCAACTTTATTTAATTAATATGTTTTGCACTTGAAATGTGGAATATAATAGAATTAGTGGGTTTTTTCTAGGAGGAGAGATTAAGTCATGTAGAACATTCACAGTGGAACTCTGGAAGTTTCAAAACACAAGGCAGAGCTTAGTTTAATCAGATACTGTTACAGCAATGAAGATTTATGAACAGAATGAGAGTTAAATCTATCAGTCCAGGGACAACGACTTCCCTAGAACAAATTTTTAAAACCAGTTCAATACAGAGTGAAGTGAGTCAGAAAGAGAAAAACAAATACCATATGCTAACACATATATATACAGAATTAAAAAAAAAAAAAAGGTACTGATGAACCTAGTTGCAGGGCAGGAATAAAGCAATAGACATGGAAAGTGGACCTGAGGACATGGGGTAGAAGGGTGAAGCTGGGGCGAAGTGAGAGTAGCATCGACATACATACACTACCTAATGTAAAATAGTTGGCTGGCGGGAAGCAGCGGCATAGCACAGGGAGATTGGCTCGGTGCTTTGCGATGACCTAGAGGGGTGGGATAGGGAGGATGGGAGGGAGGCTCAAGAGGGAGGGGATATGGGGACATGTGTATGCATGTGGCTGATTCGCTTTGTTGTGCAACAGAAACACGGTATTGTGAAGTAATTATACTCCAATAAAGATCTATTAAAACAAAAACAAACAAAAAAAGTTCAAGTGATAATGGATGATCTTATTTCATAGTTAATTTAGTACAGATGAGAATTAGGGATATTGTATAGATGGATGAATAAAATAAACTATCATTCTTTAGCAGACAGCATTTAGGGAAATGGGTTGACAAAGTATTGAAAATACATATCTCTTCATATTTAATAATATCATTGTCACAGATTATCTATGATTTAATAATAGTGATCTGGGTGCTTCCCTGGTGGCGCAGTGGTTGAGAGTCCGCCTGCCGATGCAGGGGACACGGGTTCATGCCCCAGTCCGGGAAGATCCCGCTTGCCGCGGAGTGGCTGGGCCCATGAGCCATGGCCGCTGAGCCTGCACATCCAGAGCCTGTGCTCCACAACGGGAGAGGCCGCAACAGTGAGAGGCCCGCGTACCTCAAAAAAAAAAAAAAAAAAAATCATGCCACCTGTTAATGTTGAAAGCTTTACTTTCCCCGTTCCAATCTGTATGCCTTTCATCTCTTTTTGTTCTTTAGTGCGTGGGCTGGGTTTTTACTAAAATGTAGAATAGAATTGGTGAGACACAGGAGAAGAGAACAAAAGAGGAAGGGAAGAAAAAAGACCTACAAAAACAAAACCAAAACAATTAAGAAAATGGCAATAGGAACATGCATATTGAAAATTACTTTAACTGTAAATGGATTAAATGCTCCAATCAAAAGGTACAGACTGCCTGAATGGATACAAAAACAAGACCTGTATATATGCTGTCTACAAGACACCAACTTCAGACCTAGGGACACATACAGACTGAAAGTGAGGGGATGGAAAAAGATATTCCATGCAAATGGAAATCTAAAGAAAGCTGGAGTAGCAATACTCATATCAGACAAAAAGAGTCTTTAAAATAAAGACTGTTACAAGAGAAAAAGAAGGACACTACATAATGATCAAGGGATCAATCCAAGAAGATATAGCAATTGTAAATATTTATGCACCTAACATAGGAGCACCTCAATACACAAGGTAAATGTTAACAGCTGTAAAAGGGGAAATTGACAGTAACACAATAGTAGTGGGGGACTTTAACACCCCACTTACATGAGTAGGTAGTTCATCCAGACAGAAAATTAATAAGGAAACACAAGCCTTAAATGACACATCAGACCAAATAGACTTAATTATTTATAAGACATTCCATCTGAAAGCAGCAGAATACACTTTCTTCTCAACTGCACACAGAACATTCTCCTGGATAGATCACATCTTGGGTCAAAAATCAATCCTCAGTTAATTTAAGAAAACTGAAATCATATTAAGCGTCTTTTCAGACCACAATGCTATGAGATTAGAAATGAATTATAGGAAAAAAACTGTAAAAAACACAAACACATGGAGGTTAAACAATATGCTACTAGATAACCAATGGATCACTGAAGAAATCAAAGAGGAAATTCAAAAATACCTAGAAACAAATGATAATGAAAACACGATGAACCAAAACCTATGGGATACAGCAAAAGCAGTTCTAAGAGGGAAGTTTATAGCAATACAATCTTCCCTCAGGAAACAAGAAAAATCTCAAATAAAAAACCTAACCTTACACCTAAAGCAACTAGAGAAAGAAGAACAAAAATGTTAGTAGAAGGAAAGAAATTATAAAGATCAGAGCAGAAATAAATGAAATAGAGACAAAAAAAACAATAGCAAAGATCAATGAAACTAAAAGATGGTTCTTTGAGAAGATAAACAAAATTAATAAACCTTTAGTCAGACATCTAGAACTGGTGACAGTGGATATCCTTCCTTTGTTCCTGGGAAGACATTCAAAGTTTTACCATTTTATATAATGTAGTCTGTAAGATTTTTATACATGCCCTTATCAGATTAAAAAGAAAATTCTATTCTTAGTTTTGATAGGAAATTTTTTGTTGTTGTTGCTTGTTTCTTTGGTTTTCTTTTTCTTTCTCTCTTTCTTCTTTTTTTTAATCATGAAGAGTATTGAATTTTGTCATGTGCTTCTCTTTTTTCCTTCCATTGAGATGATGGTATAAAATTTCTTTGTTCTGTTAATGTAATAAATTATACTGATTGAGATTTGAATATTAAACCAAGATTGCATTCCCACCATGATTCACTTTGTCTTGATACACTCCTTTTAATATATTTGGGGGGCAAAACTTGCATTTATTTTAAAAAATTACTAGGATATATGTTCATGATAGATATTGGCCTGTAGTTTTATTTTTTTGTGTAGTATTTTCTCAAATTTAAAAATCTGAGTTATGTTGCCCTCATGACTTCAGTTGAAGAGTATTTCCCCTCAATCCCTGAATTTGTGTAAAAATGAAAGTTTTCTCTTATTTGATAGAGTTCACTTTGAATTTTTTATTTGGGAAGATTTTTTGATATGGATTTTCTTTTATTGAGTAGAAAAATCACATATTATGTCAGTTCTGGCAATTTATCTTCCAAAAAATTGTCAATTACCTTTTTTTAAAATGAATTTATTGGCATAAAATTTGTCCATATTATCTCCTTAGTATCTTTGAAAGTTCTATGACATATGTCCCCCCCTTTTTTTTCATTCCTTATTTTGGTAATTTGTTTATTTTTCTTGTATGGTTTTGTTAGGGAATAAATATGTTAGTCTCTCGAAAATGAATTTTTCACTCATTGATTTCCATTCTTATTTTTATTATTTTCCTACATCCTTTGATTGTAATTGGCCATTTATATTGTAGCTTCAAAAAATGAAAGCTTAGACTATTGATTTTAGACCCATCTTTTCTACTATAATTATTTATATCTTAAAAAAAATTACCTCAAACACTGCATTTACTTCTTTTTCCAGAATTTTGACATGGTAACTTTTCATTACATTCAATTTGAAATAGTTTCAAATTTGTCTTATTATTCCTTCATTAAAACATGAATTATTTGAGTGTGTTGCTTAATGTTCAACTATGTGGGGAGTTTCTAGATATCTTATTTATTTTTTATCTTCAATACTGTGGTGGTCTGAGAATGTATTTTTTTCCATTCAATTTTTTGAAATTGTTAACACTTGTTTTAAGAATCAGCCTATTTTGTTTTTTAAAATGCCTTCTTTAAAAAAAAAAAGTATTGAGCAGCTGTTGAGAGTGTTTTTATTAACAGTAATAAGGATAGGTTGAAAATAGTGCTGCTCCTATCTCCTGTTCTTTACTAATATTTTCCTTACCTTTCTTACCAATTACTCAAAGACAGAAAATTATGAAAATCTCCAACTCTCAAAATCGATTTGGGTATTTCTGCCTTTTATCTATCAATTTTTTATTTTGAAGCAATGGTATTAGATGTTTTCATAATTAGGATTGTTATATCCTTTTATGAATTCACCCCTTTATCATCATAAAATTCTCTTTGTTATCTTCTGTAATAATCTTTGTATTGAAGCCTACTTTGCCTGGCACTAATGTAGCCACTCCAGGTTGCTTTTGATTAGTTACTTGAATGTCCTGTTATTTTCTACTCTTTAACTTTCACTTTCTCTGTTTTTATTTTTAAATTGTATTTCTTGAACACAGCATATAGTAAGGCTTTACTTTTTATACTGACTGAAATTTCTGCCTTCTTATTTTTGTGTTGAGTCCATTTACTTTTAGTGTAATTACTGATATGTTTGTACTTATGACTTCTATCTTATCATTTGTTTTTATTTGCCCTATTTTTCCTTTGCTTCTCTGTCCCTCTTTCCTTCATTTGGGTGAATCAAGTTAAATATATACCTATACTTCCTTTATATTTCATCTTCACTAACAGCATTTTGGCTAAAACTTTGATATGCTTTAGTGGTTGTACTAGAGATCGCAGTATTCACCTTGACATATCACACTCTACTTTCAGATAATATTTCACTACTTTATGAACAATGTGAAGACTTTACAAATTATAATTTTATTTCTCTCTCTTTTGCCATTTTATACATTTTGCCATATTTTATTTCTACTTATGTTATAAAGCTATAAAAGATATTGGTATCACTTTTTCTTTAAACAGCACTCATTTAAAGAAGTTTAGTTTTTAAAATTATTTATTTATTTATTTATTTTTGGTTGTGTTGGGTCTTCATTGCTGCAAATGGGCTTTCTCTAGTTCTGGCGAGTGGGGGCTACTCTTCGTTGTGGTGTGTGGCCTTCTCATTGTGGTGGCTTCTCTTGTTGTGGAGCACAGGCTCTAGGCACGTGTGCTTCAGTAGTTGTGGCACACGTGCTCAGTAGTTGTGGCTCACGGGCTTAGTTGCTCCGTGGCATGTAGGATTCTCCTGGATCAGGGATTGAATCTGTGTCCCCTAAATTGGCAGGCAGATTCTTAACCACTGTGACACCATGGAAGTCCCAAGAAGTTTAAACATATACAAAAAAATGTCCTCTGTCTTTAACTACATATTTCTCTTTTTTGAATGTTCTTCATTTCTTCTTGCAGACCGGGGCTTGTGTCTAATATCATACCCCTTAAGAATAAAGAAGCTCTTTAATCATTTCTTGTAATGTAAGACAAATTCTCTTAGCTTTTGTGATTCTGAAAATGTCTTTATTTCACTTTCAGTTGTAAAGTATATTTTCATTTTCTACAGGATTCTAGGTCATGAGGTTATTTTTATTTACTTTCAGCATTTTAAAGATGCTTTTCCATTGTCTTCTGGTCTATATTTTTTCCCCTCCAATGAGAAGTTAACTGCCAGTCTTACCATTTTTTCCCAGATTGAAATGTGTCATTTTCCACCCTGTGGCTGATTTTAAGATTTTCTCTTTAACTTCGGTTTTCAGCAACTTATTAATGATGTGACTGGACTTACCTTTGTGCTGATCCTGTATGGTGTTTGCTGAGTTTTTGTTCTCTCTCCTCTATTTCGGGAGCTTTACTTTTCACATTTGTTGGACAGTTTAATATTGTTCTACAAATCTTCAAAGTTTTTTTCTATTTACGTTTGATTTGGATATTTTCTATCACCTCCTCTTGAAGTTGACTATTATGCAACAGACTTTAAGGTGGCCCCATGACCCCTTCCTCTTGATATTCATACCTTTGTGTAATCCCTTCCCTTGAGTATAGGTGGCACCAATTTTCTGTGATTACTTAAGACATTAATATCCACTGTGCTGGAGTCTATCTTTCCCTTTCTCTCCTCCACTTCCTCATTTCTGATTGATGGTTTTGAAGAAACAAACTGCCATGAATCATACAGCTGCCAAGAAATGAATCATGCCAACAACCCAACGAAGCATGAAAGCAGATCTTTTCCTCAGAAAGCTCTGACGTATTTATTGCAGCCTTGTGAGACCCTAAGAAGAGCACTCATCTAAACTGTGCTCAGACTTCTGACTCACAGAAACTGGGAGATAATAAAGGTGTGTTGTTTTAGGCATCTAACTTTGTGATAAGTCTTACACTGCAATAGAAAACAATAATACACTGTTCCCTTCCTCCACTGGGACTAATATGATGCTAAATCCCTCAAATGAGTTTTTCATTTCTAGTATCTTATTTTTATTTACAGCATTCTCCTTTGTGTTCCCATCTTCAATTTTACCATCTGTTCATGCATGTGGTTCATCATTTCTATTGGATCATTTAATTTATTTGCCATTGTTATTTTGAAATTTCAGTGATAATTCTGATATCTGGCTATCTCTATGTTTTCATTGACTATATATTCTCTTGATTTGAGTCACAATTCCTTGTTTTATTTCTTATCTATCGTACTTTTTAATTACAGATCACATTGTGTGTTAAAAAAAAATAGACACTGAAACATTTAGAATTTAACCCCAGGAAGGTGCATGACCCATTATAACCCTTTTTCCTTTCAGGCTGCTATTGTGAAAGCTAATTCAATTTGATATGTATTTGCGATGCATGTAGAGTTTGTGGTGGTTTTAATTAGATTAACTTTGCCACTAGCTTCAAATATTTTGAAGGTAGGATCAGTACTTTTCCTTTAGCACAGCATGGGATTTACTCTGGGAAGACTGTACATCTCTTTATGCTCTACTTCACAGCTAACAGGTTTTTGAAACAGGAAATCTCTTTTTGTTTTACAGCCCATATGTTATCTTTTTGGAATGCTGGAGAATTCTGTATTTTTTCATCCTGACACTCTCTGTAGCTGGTGATCTCTTTCTTACATATTGCCCAGACTCTGAAGGGATCTTGCAGTATCCTTAGGAAAAAGCTGGTGTTTCTCAGAAGGATTTCCTTGAGCTCTCCCACTGTTTCCCTAACACACAGGTGGTTGGTACCTTCCCTCTTAATGAAGACTTCTCATGCCTTAGACAGAGTCTCTATCAGTTCTCTTTTTCTCCCTCAGACTTTGTTTGCTACCCTAGTGCATTCGATGAAAGAACATGAGAAAGAACTGGTGGCTCTTTGCAGGCTTGCTCCTCAGCTGGATTTCTGAAGGATTCTGATCTGTCATGCCAGAACAAATATAGCCACTAAAAGTTTGAAAAGAGTTTGGCTTTTTTCTCCTAACCATTCTCTATGGCAGTCTTCTTCCTTCCAACACTCCACTAGAGGTGAAAACAGCTACAGATCTCTTTTTTCCTAGGAAGTCATCATTTTATGTTTAGATGCTCAGCTCTCTGAGTCTTTTTTAAAATAAGATTTTGCAGCTTGCTTATCAGACTTGCCCCGTGATTATGGTGGACACAATGTGCTCTTATGATATTTTACATCTTAATTAGAACTACTAATGCAGTGCAAAAATTTTAATCTCCTTATATGTTTCCAAAATTTTCTCTTTGTAGTATCCTGAACTGCTCTCCTCATCTCCTAAATTCGCACCACCAAAAACCCAAAAGGTGATGAAGTGGATCTTGCCACACATATTCCATTTGAAAAATTAGTACATAGACTATTTTTTCTTTCCATTAAATTGAATGACCATTAACTTAGATGTCTCATTTAGGAGCACGGAGACTCTTTGAAAATTCTCTTTCATTTCATTTTGCTATTCAAAAAATAGAATTTCCGTATATACAAAGAGCAAAAGGAAAAATAAAGCAAGAAAAGAAGAAAAACAAGTTTGACATCATGATAAATCAAAGTGAATAAAACTCATTTCACTCTAGAAACCAGCAACATTTAATGAGAGTGAAGAAAACAGCAGGGTGTTAGATAAATGAAAGCAGACAGAAAAAAAAAAAAAAACTTGATCAAAGAATAAAATATAGGACTGTGATCAAAGAAAATAACCTTAAAAAGAAAACAATACTTGATTTTCTATAGAGAGACTTAGAAGACAGAGAATATATTTAAAAATTTAGTCAAGTTGTAGTACCAGATATGTTTTATGAATATTCATGTCACAGTAAATATTCCTTTTTTATTCCCTACAAATTGAAAATGAAGTGGCTAAAAATAACTATGCTTTTTACTTCTTCTGTAAAGAGAGGCCCCAAAGAAGAAAAATAATAGTTACTTTGTTTTTACTTACACTTATAAGTAATACAGCTAAAAATTAATTTTAAGTTAGACAAAAGAAAATTCAAGGTAGTAATTGTGATGCAGACTCTATATAATTGGACTAAGTCTTAATGATTTCAAAACTCTTGAATTACCCCTCAAATTACCCAATTTGAGAAATGTACTGAAAATCAGTATTTCTCCTAAGAGTGTTTTATAGACCTGGTTAATGGACTTTACTGAAAAATCTTATGCATGTCATGGCAATTTGGGGAGAAGGGTACGGTTTTAGGTGTCATTATGCCTTTTTATATGTGCCAAATTCTATACTCAGATTAATTCTGGCAACTACCATCTCTATTCTATTTCTTCTAAAGTGCTTTACATGGATTTAACATTGATAATGATCTTTTTTAGGGAGCTAAAAACATTAGTATATAATCTCACTTATTCTTTAAAACTACTCAGTACAGCAAAATAATATATTCTGGAAAACAAAAAAGACAGCTGAAGATATTTCCTTATATAATGGTACTCTCTGCATTTGGTTGGTTCATAGTAGATCATTCTACTGAATCTCTGTCCTTTTTCATTGTACAAATACAAAGTGCAAATAAAATTTAGGAATTAAGAGCCTTATTTACGCATTCCTGATTTTCTTGTTTGCTTCCCAGAATTTAATCTTGCATTGCGACAGTTCCATGCTTATCACTTTTTTTGTTTGTTTATAACCACATCACTAGCACTGGATACATAGCCTGGACCTAGTAGACAGTCAAGAAATCCTTCTGAAATAAATGAGTGAAGCCTCATTTAAATGAAAAATAAGTGTTCAGCACTAAATATGTATATAGCAGTATGTTAACCTTATCTCTCTCTCTCATACACACACATACTTTAGAATATATAAAAATTACGTAACTGCATATATATATACAAAAATAATATATGTAATAATCACTATTCTTATTATGTGTCAAACACTATTTCTTGCTCTTTACCTGTATTAATTCATAATTATAAGAACAGCTTCTAGGTTTAGGTACCTTTACTATGCCCATATTTTCCTTTAAAAGACCTGAGACAGAGGGGCTAAGTAAATAGCCAAGGCCATACAGCTGGTAATGAGAGCACTGGGATTCAGAGAGGGATAATTTTATACAAGTCTAGTCTGTAAAGCATTCAATCAAGTTGGCCATTTCTCCAACCACTGAAGCACAAATAAGATGTTTGCATATGAAGACACAATATTACCCTTGTTATTAGATTATTAGACAATTGCCATATTCATTTTCTTTTAACACACACATACAACTATATTCAGAAATAAGCAAGAGATATATACACACATTATAAGGACTTAGAATTTAAGCTAGAAGTCTATGAGAGTGGTAGAGGAAATGCAAGAATTCAATCACTTTCTTAAGAACGTGCTAGAATTGCACTGTGATGAATTAAGTTTCAAAGCTATTTTTTGAGAGTGAATGACAGCCTTTGGAAGTTTGTGCAGGGATACCTTGTTCATCTTGCTCAGGATCTAGTACATAGCAGGTGCTGAATCATTGTGTAAATGGGAGTAGGGAAAGAAAAAAGGGAGATAGAGAGCAAATGAAAGATGGAGGAAGGAAGGGGCAGGTGTATGGAAAACGACTATGTCTTTCCACACTAAAGGTAAGATCTTGGTAGGCAAGAGCTGATATCTAGAGTTCTTTTCAATACCGATATGCTAGATATAATGGAATGCAAAAATCCACGTGGAGATATTCTTCCCTAAAGAGAACATTTACAATCTCTTTAGTCTTTTACACTTGTCCAAATGATCTGCTCTAAGATAACTGATGTGTCATTGTTACTCTCTTCATTTAGATTAAAAAAAAGCAAGGCTTGGGAGAGTTAAATGAATACCAGAGGCCACATAGCTTAGTGTTGCTGCCAGGACTTTGTACCTGGTCTTCTGGTTCTGAAATGTATCATCCTTACTAGCCTGTATGTTAAATACCATACTATCCTGTGACTTAATAATAAATAATTAAATATTGATTCTTAAAAGTCTTACTTCTCACCAAACTTGGGTCCGATATTTTAAAAAGTTTTATTTTCAATAAAACTTAAAATCTCTAACCTTTTCTATACTCACTGGACATCTCTGAGTTTCATGAACCAATATAGTTAATCTCTCTATGAAAATCCCTTATGATGTGTTGTCAGAATTTCTTCCCACTTATAGTATCAGTTCAAACAGCTTTTCAGAGATAACTGTAATTCTGAGGAAAGCCTGAGTCCTTTATGGCTAATCCTTCACGTGGTACCACCATTCACTTTATTTTTAGCATCATTCAATTCAAACTGACCGTCTCACTCTGACATCTACAGTGGCTTCCAGCTGCCTCTGGTCTCCCAAAGGAATCCTGAGGGGAAACTGGGAATGAGTACAGGGTTTGAACAGTTTTTTTTTCAAAAAAAACATTTTGGGGAACTTCCTGATTTAAACCTAGTGATAAGGATTGACATTTAGAGGTAGTAAAACAACCATTGTAGGTACTCTATATTTTTGGTAGAGCCGTACAATCTCAAGTGTGCATGTAATAAATGATTTTATATGAAATTTCCATTTTCAGGGAAAGGCAGTCTAAACTGGAAATTGAACGTTTGATGCATCAGTCACTCTTTCATTGTGCATGCATGCATTCATTCACTCAATTACTAATTCATATGTATCATACATTCAACAAACATAAGTTTAACTCCTATCATAAATTAAATTAGATGTTACATTCTGAAATGCACGATGTGAAGTAGCCTCTAATTTCTAAGACTTTGGTGGAGAAAATTCTGTGGATCAAATCTAGTGCTTTATTGTTTACAAAATCATCCCATCTCCACTTTTTATTTTTATATCCTAATCTTAGGGACTTCTTCATCCCTCTTCAATCTATAATCTTAAACATTCTCAAATATTTTTTCAAGTATTTATTGGAAAAAACATAAGGTTCTATATCAGGAACTGTATGGTATTGGTTTTAGTAACTGCTATTTTAAATGGAATTACCTTATATTTCTTAACCAGCTATTTGCGAGTATATGAGAACAGTGTTAGTTCTATGCTAATTTTGTTACCAACTCTGTTATTGAATTTACTGATTATATTTCCCTGTTTTTGTTTTGCAGCTGCTTTTGTTGGGTTTCCCAGGTGAAATATCATATAACTGGCAAATGGTAAAAACTGTACTCACCTTTCAAAAATACCTATTATTTTGTTATGTTTTCTGATGTTATTGAAGATCATTTCTAGAATGCAGTAAAAAATAATGATGGTTATTATCCATTCTCAAACTTATTCTTTTTTAAATAAATTAATTAATTAATATAGTTTTGGCCGCATTAGGTCCTCGGTGCTGTGCGCGGGCTCTTCTCTAGTTGCGGCGAGTAGGGGCTACTCTTCGTTGTGGTGCGCAGGATTCTCATTGAGGTGGCTTCTCTTGTTGCAGAGCATGGGCTCTAGGCACATGGGCTTCAGAAGCTGTGGCACGCAGGTTCAGCAGTTGTGGCTCGTGGGCTCCAGAGTGCAGGCTCAGCAGTTGTGGCGCATGGGCCTGGTTGCTCCATGGCATATGGGATCTTCCCGGACCAGAGCTGGAACCCGTGTCCCTTGCATTGGCAGGCAGACTCTTAACCACTGCACAACCAGGGAAGCCCTCAAACTTATTCTTAAAATTAATGAGAATATTTCCAATCTAATGTTAATAATGCTAATTTTTTTACATTTTTTTAAATATTTATTTTTATTATATCAAGGAAAAATTCTATAATTTTTACTCTGTTAACAGTTTCTAGTAGGTATAAATTTTGAACTTTAAAAACATCTTTGATATCTATTCATATGATTCATTGACCCATTCTTTCGATGAATTGTAACAATTTGTGTTCTAGTATTAAATTACCATTTAATTCACCATCTGTATTTCATTTGCTCATTTTATAAGTCAGCTAAAGGCTCAAATTGGATAGTTGGGGGGAGATTAATAAACAGACTATTTACAAATTGTGGCCAGGAAATAAATTGTGGTAAGGAAACCAACCAGAAGTAGTATAGTATCCTGAGACTAGTAATAGGTAAAATAGCAAAACTATTCGTAGGCTTGCATGGGCAAGAGGAAAGGAAAGAAGGTAGCTACAAGGAGAAGACTACTTGGCAAGAAAGGTGACTCAGAAAGGTGTAGCCGACTAACAGTGACATTGCATACAGGGAGTCAGTGGAATAAACCCCACTGACTCAATTTCCTGCCACCCACTTTCTTCTCCCCATGCAAGCTGAAACCAGAATGCAAGAAAGACTCTTGATGCCTTCTTGTGAGGGTCTGCTTTCTGGGGTACAGAGCTGGGTGGAGAAGAACGAGGATGAGCAAACAAAAATCTCAATCTCTATTTCTAAAGAGAGTTTCTAATAATCTAATATGGTCCAGTCCCTGTGCTATATATGGCCATTCTCATTACATGTATCATAATCAATTAAATCTTATTAAGAATTATAAAGGAATAATGAGGATCCTGTGTAAAAAAGAGAGAGGTGGCAACTGGACCTAATAAAAATATCAGTGGGCTAGAGCTTGGTGAGCAAGAATAGACTGACTTTAGGAAGAGGATAGAGAGGAAGTCAGGAGCTAAACACTCAGGGGCTTGCAGTTCATTGTTAAGTTGTTAGGTTTTATTCTAAGTACAATGGAAGTCCATTGAAGGGTTTTACAAACAAAGAGTTATAAGCAGATCATCTGAGTTATTTATTTCTTAAAAGAATCCCTAATAAAATCTCAATAGATTACTCTTTTACTACTAATTAGTAGTGTTCCACTGTACAAATGTACCATAATTTTTTTTTTTATAAAATCACTTGTTGATAGACATTTTCCCTTATTTTTTGGCTATTTTAAAATTATATTAAAACTCACCTATAAATATATTTTCACTTTTCTTCATTTATATGTTTTTATAAAGATTTGGTTCAATATTTTCCCTTTTAAAAAATTGAATTGTCTTGTTATTATTGAGTTCTAAGAGCTCTTTATACATTCTAAATACAATTCCTTTGTCAGATGTACATGACAGTTGTCTACCAATTAGGGTTTTTATTTTTTTTCATTTCTTAATGGGTATTTTTGAAGAGCAGAAGGTTCTAATTTTGATGAAGTTCAATTTTCTGATTTTGTTTTCCTTTAATGGTTAGGTGTCCTATCTATGTTACGCTTGCCTATTCTAAGGTTATAAAGATTTTTCGTGTTTTCTCTGTAAGTTTAATGTTTTTATTTTTATGTTTAGGTCATTGTCCATTTAAATTAATTGTGTATGGTGTTATGTAGGAGTCCCATGTCTACCTACATATCCAGTGATTTGATTGAAGGATTCACAAAACTCAGAAAAGCTGTTATACTCACAGTTTTAACTATAATTACAGGATTCAGATTAAAGTAAGGGAAGGAAAAATTATATAGTGCAGAGTTGGTGAGAGACCAGGCAGGAGCTTCCAGTTGTCCTCACCCACTGGAATCACAGGAAAGGCATTTAATTCTCCGAGCAAGGATGTATTTTAACATGCAGGAAGTATTTCCAACCAGGGAAGCTCATCTAAGCCTTAATGTATAGGGAGTTTATTGGGGGTCAGCCCTATGAGTATGGTGCACCTGTATGGCTGACCTTAGTTGCTCAGTCTCTAGCCCTTCCAGAGGTCAAACTGATACACCACAGCCTAAGGTACCCCCCATAAATCACATGGTTAGCATAAACTATCTGCATGGCCCAAGGCCTCAGGTATACAAAAGACCCTCTTCGGAGTCAGGATAGTCCAAAGGCTTAGAGGTTATCTCCTAGAAGCTGATTAAGGACCAGTCCTTTCTTTGGAATACTGAGTGTTTGAACATCCTAAATCTGCTGAGTTAACCCTTCACTGCACCGGTGTGAAGTAATTTTGTGTTCTATAGGGTATTCACTTTTTTTGGCACCATTTATTGAAATGACCACCGTTTCCACATTGAATTATATTAGCTCTTTTGTCAAAAATCAATCGACTATATATATGTGTCAGTATATTTTGGACTCTCTATATATGCCTATTTTTATACTCATAATTCATCATTTCATATTCTGAATCCTTATACTAAGTCTTACAACTTAGTATAAACCATCTAAATTGTTCCTTCCTTTTCAAGAATATATTGGCTGTTCTAGGTTTTTTTTAATTTTCATATAAATTTTAGAATCAGCTTGGTAATTTCCACAAAATACACAAAATTCTGAAATTCTGATAGAAACTGTTTTGAATCTATACATAATTTTGTGAAGAATTATCATTTTAAAAATATTAAAACTCCCATCCATTAACATGGCATATGTCTTCACTTACTATTCTTAATTTCTCTTAGCCATGTTTTCTATTTTTCATGTAGAGGTCTTATACATCTTTGGTTAAATTTATTCATACCTTTTCCTCATGTTTTCGAATTAATTCTTTAACTGGCATAACTCCAGATAATTATCACCAATAAATTGATGAGACCTAAGTGAATGAGAAGAGGAAGTAACTCTGTGCACCCCAATGTTCACTGCAGCACAATTTACAGTAGCCAAGACATGGAAGCAACCTAAATGTCAATCTACAGAGGAATGGATAAAGAAGACTTGGTACATATATACAATGGAATATTACTCAGCCATAAAAAAGAACAAAATAATGCCATTTGCAGATGAACCTAGAGATTATCATACTAAGTGAAGTAAGTCAGAGACAGACAAATATCATATTATATCACTTACATGTGGAATCTAAAAAAATAATACAAATGAACTTATTTACAAGACAGAATCAAACTCACAGATAGCGAAATCAAACTTATGGTTACCAAAGGGGAAACATGGGGGGAAGTGATAAATTAGGAGATTGGGATTAACATACACACACTACTATATATAAAATAGATAACTAACAAGGACCTACTGTATAGCACAGGGAACTCTACTCAATATTCTGTAATAACCTATATGGGAAAAGAATCTGAAAAAAATATATATATATATACAATGGATATATATATAATCAGTTATATATATATAACTGTGCACTTTGCTGTACACCTGAAACTAACACAAGATTGTAAATCAACTATAGTCCAATAAAAATTTAAAAAAAAGAGGAGGTATCTCTCTGATTGTCATTTAATAGATAAAGAAAATTAAAATGAATTTCTATTTAGCAATTAAATTGTCAAGTAAAATATGGTTGGCAAGAAAGCTTCTAAGGACATGGGATTAAGAGTAACCTGTTACTGAGGAATTGGCTACCTCCCTTCCTAATACATGTATATCTTGTTTTAGTGCACTTCACTTTATTGTACTCTGCAGATACTGTGTTTTTTACCAATTGAAGGTTTGTGGCAATCCTGAATCAAGCAAGTCTATCGGTACCATTTTTCCAACAGCATTTGCTCATTCTGTGTCTACACGTCACATTTTGGTAATTCTCACAATATTTCAAACTATTCCCTTACTATTATATTTGTCATAGTGCTATGTGATCCATGATCTTTGATGTTGCTCTTGTAATTGTTTTGGTGTACCATGTACTGCATCCATGTAAGACTGCAAACTTAAATGATAAATGTTGTGTCTGTGCCTATTCCACCAACTGGTCTTTTCCTGTCTTTCTCCCTCTCCTAAGACCTCCTTATACCCTGAGACACACCACTATTGAAATTAGGCCAATCAATACCATTACAAGGGCCTCTAAGTTTTCAAGTGAAAGGAAGAGTCACCCATCTCTCACTTGAAATCAAAAGCTAAAATTGATTAAGGTTAGTGAGGAAGGCATGTCAAAAGCTGAAACAGGTCGCAAGCTAGGCTTCCTATTAAAAAAAAAGTTAGTCAAACTGTGAATACAAGAAAAAGTTACGGAGGAAAATTAAAAGTGCTACTCTAGCAAACACACAAATGGTAAGGGGGGTGCAACAGCCTTATTGTTGATATGGACAAAGTTTTAGTGGTCTGCATAGATCATACCAACCACAACATTCCCTTAAGCCAAAGCCTAATCCAGAGCAAGGCCCTAACTCTCTTCAATTCTATGAAGGATGAGAGAGATGAGGATGCTACAGAAGAAAAGTTTGAAGCTAGAAGAGGTTGGTTCATGAGGGTTAAGGAGAGAAGCCATTTCTATAACATAAAAGTGTGAGGTGAAGCAGCAAGTGCTGATGTAGAAGCTGCAAGTTATCCAGAAGATCTAGCTAAGATAATTAATGAAGGTGGCTACACTAGGCAACAGATTTTCAGTGTAGAAGAAAAAGCCTTATTTTGGAAGGTGACTGCATCTAGGACCTTCATAGCTAGAGAGGAGAAGTCAATGCCTGGCTTCAAGGCTTCAAAGGACAGGCTGACTCTCTTGTTAGGGGCTAATGCAGCTGGTTACTTTGAGTTGAAGCCAGTGCCCACTTACTATTCCAAAAATCCTAGGGCCCTTAATAATTATGCTAAATCTACTCTGCCTGTGCTCTATAAATAGAACAACAAAGCCTGGATGACAGCACATCTGTTCACAATATGGTTTACTGAATATTTTAAGCGTACTACTGAGACCCACTGCTCAGGAAAATAAGTTTCCTTTCAAATATTACCACTCATTGACAATGCACCTGGCCACCCAAGAGCTCTGATGGAGTTTTTCAATGAGATTAATGTTGTTTTCATGCCTGTTATCACAACATCTATTCTGCAGCCCACTGATCAAGGATTTAGACTTCCAAGGTATGCCTGTATTATTCTTCAAACCATTCTTCCAATGTATACTATGAACACTTTCCATTTGTAGATTCATGTTTTTCTATTTTTATACTATTTTCTTAGATTATAGTTTTAAATATTAATGCTATTTAGATTATTTTTCTTTTCTTTTTCAGGGACTAACAATGGAAATGCTGTCCTAACTATGTATCTCTTTCATTCCAATATCTTCTCTGTGAACCTTTTTACGACTTTACTTATTTTTATTCACTTAGTTGTTTATCGGACTTTCTTCCCATTCTCCTTACTAAATGTTTATTTGAGACTATTCAACCTTAGGCACTTTGTAATTTACTCTTCATTCCAAGATAATTTTGTCTTTTTCTTCCATTTGTGTTTGAGTTCAATCAACTATCTTTATTTTCCTCTGCTTTAAAAAATATTAATGTTCTTAATACTTTAATCTCAAGGGTTTTTTGTTTCAATTTTCAAATGTTTGCTTGATGACATAATTTTGTTTGGAGTGTTCTCTTACAGTTATTTAGGTTTCAAAGTTTTTTGTTTTGATTTTTGAATTTTCCCCCCTAAGAGAATTTTCCTTATTTGATATAGGTTCTGGACTTTTTTTCTGAGTTTTTAAAATAAATTATGTATGAATTTATCAATCTTCTTGTTCATATATGTGGCATTTTTGCATTTTACAAAATTCCTTGTTAAATATCACCCTCTTCTGTCTGTATTGGAAAGTCCAGCTAACTTAGTGGATTGGTTTGTTTTAGAGTAATGAGTAGTGAGTAGGTCCTCCAATTTTATGGCTTTACTTTGTTTTCCAGGGCCCTAAATTTTCCTCCTTTATTTTCCCTCTTTACCACTCAATTACGAAAGGGCACTTTTCTATTTTGAATTTGTCCCCCAGAATTTTACTTGTTTTGTAAAAAAAAATTTATTGTCAGTAAATCCTTAGGTCCACAATAATTGGGACATCATACAGACAGAGTCCAGTACCAGAAAAGCTCAGGTGCAGGAAATGGTATAAAATATTTAATGTTTCTATCTAGTTACCTAACAGTACTATGGAGTATATCTTGGGTGGAACTACAGGAATCATCTCCCTTTTTGTTGAGGCTCTTTTTACTTATCTGATTTTGCTTTCTACCATCCCTCTCAGCTCCTAGAAACAAAGCAAAATCTTCATTTATGCTTATTCTATTTTTATCATCTTATTAAACATGTTTTTCTTTTCTCAGATAGGGTCAGCTGGGAATAAGATTAAAGTAATAGAAGGTGGGAAAAAAGTCTTCTCTCTTATTTAAAATACACATTCTGAAGAGATATGCATTCTCTAAATGTCCTTTGCAAATTACCAAATTAGCTGAGCATTTTCACATTCTTTGAATCTCTCAGAATTTTAAGAACCCAGTTGATGATATCAGTGGGGGGCTAATACAAATACACTTTTTGAAGGGATGGGGCCATTACTTAATGCTAATAAACTTTTTTCATGGAACAGTGAAGGAAAAACAGAGAAATGCTTACCCCTTTAATAGCACCAAACTGTACATCTTAACAAACTCCCCCTGCAATTATGATTCACAGTGACTGAGGGGACCAATACAGAAAATCCTACACTGATAAGCGACAGGAGAGAGAGAGAGAGAGAGAGAGAGAGAGAGAGAGAAAACGCACTTTGGTTATGGATAAAAGCCTTAGTCTGTTTTGTACTTTGTTTATTCTATTAGTAAGCAGTACGGGACTAGACACCATGGAACAAGACTGCAAAAAACTTTCGTTTGTACCTTCCCTATGTTGCTGGGTTTTTGTTTTCTTTTTTGTTTGTTTGTTTTGGGGGTTGGTTTTTTGTTTGTTTCTTAGGGTTTTTCTTGGTTAGTAACTCCCTGATCGCCTCCCCATAGTGATCAACAAAACAGCAATTTAGATGGAAAGAACTCCTAGACTTGTCTCCAGAGGCAGTAGATAAAGGACTGCTTGGCTTTGGGGAAAGACACCCACTGGAGAGAGTAGGTGGTGGCAGCTTCTGAGAGGAGCAAGGAGGCAAGCATGATAAGTCCCGAGTGCCTGAAACAAGGGAAGAAAAGAGAAGGAGGAATAGGGAGGTGTCCTTTATTTCTAGAGACAGTTTGGGATTCTTGAGCAAGTATTGTTCCCCATGCACTGATGGATGCAAGCAAGTGCAATTTAATGACACTGTGCCACTGAACCAAGTAACTAAATAAAGAGAAAATTTTACAGACTATTGGGCCAAGACTGTATTTCTGAGTGAAGCATAGAAAAGAAGGGAACCTCACACATCCCATAGTGTGCTAGTATTCCCAGAGAGTGAGAAATGTTCATATTTCTACACTTTCTATAAATTTCTTCCAGTTTCTAAATAGCACTGCTTGAAGGGATTTGTTGATGGGTTTATCTCAGCCTAAAGTTAAATCCACACATAAACATGTCTTAAATGTTATTTATTTCCTACATACAGATTTCTTAATGAATTGTTGTGGTCTTATGCATAATGGGTAAAATTACAGCTTAATTTTCCCTTATCAAGTTGTATCTTTTGACAATAAGCCCTATTTTCACTTGGTGCTTGGCATATATCAAAGCATTTTCACATGGATTATGACATGTGATTGATCACATGTGTCTCAGTCACCGGGAACATGACTCTATTTTATCATGGATGATTCCAACCCCTTACACCAAGGTAGCAACCTTGGGAATTTTCAGAAAAAGAGTTAAAAACCATGCTGCATGAAGGCACTGTGATATTGTGATTTCTAAGAAATATATATCTGGTCCTCTTCCATAGTTCCTGACTCACAGCTCCTAAATCCTTGTAATTTCCTAAGTGAATGAAAGTGATAAAGGTATCTTTTGTTAGGTTAATGAGGTGAATCAGGGACACACCTAAAAATAGAAGCTGGTAGCCAGGAGAACCAAACCTGTGATTAGAGGGCTGGAACTTTCAGTTCCATCCCCCCAACTCCTATTCCCCACCTTTCAGAAGAGAGGGGCTGGAGGTTGAGTTCAATCACCAATTGTTACTGATTTAATCAATTATACCTGTGTAATGGAGCCTCCATAAAAATCCAACAGGATGGGGTTCAGAGAGCTTTAAGGTTGGTGAACAGGTTGAGAAGAGTGGTGTGCTCAGAGAGCACGGAAGCTCCAGGCCCTTGCCCCATACCTTGCCCTATGTATTCTCCCATCTTTATGTCCCTGAGTCATATTTTTTTATAATAAACTGGAATCTAGTAATTAGAATGCTTCTCTGAGTTCTGTGAGCAGCTCTAGAAAATTAATTCAACTGGGTATTGGAATGTCTGATCTATAGCCAGTTGGTCAGAAGCACATGTGATAACTCACCTGAGTTTGGCATCTGAAGTGAGTGTGTGTGATTGGTTAGTGTTGCAGGGATGAGCCCTTAACCTGTGGGATCTGTGCTATCTCCAGGTGGATGAATAGTGTCAGAAATGAACTGAATTATAGGACACCTTGTTGGTGAGGTAGATAGTGTTGGAACTAAACTGAATTATAGGACACCCAGTTGGTGCCAGAGAATTGGTTACTTGCTGGCGACACCCCCTCCCCACCCCACACACATGGAACTGGAACTCAGAATTCTTGTCATTGATGATTAGAAATAAGTGCTCTGCTCAAAGACATTTTGCTTTGGTGAGCCAGAAACAGAATCTCTGATTAGAGGTTCAAAGTCCAAATCCAAAGCGCTTTGTATCAAATATCATGTCTTCAGGGCCAGGACTTGCTCATGGGTTTTATGCCAGGAGATTGGTTGAGGAACTGACAGTTTTAACAGGCTGTTACTATAATTACAACTGACATAAATTAAGTCCTTATTGTGTCCAGGGATTGTAGTATTAAACATCACATCTTTGTCACAACTGCCCTGTAAGAAAGGGGACTCTATCTTTCCAATTCACAGAAAAGGTAACAAAAACACACTCAAGGAAGGAAGACTTACCCTCATAACTAGAGAGCAATGGTGAGTTATTTTCTGCTTAATGACTTAGAAGATGTCTGTCTTAGCGGGTCTCCTTTAAGGTCATTCATATCCCAAAACCCCAGCCTTACCTTCAAATTCAGAAGCATAAAAGAAGGGGCTTAAAATCTCAGCATGGATGATCTAAGTCTCTTAAATTTTTCACCTGCTAATGCATCTTTTTATTCATTTCTCTGTCTGAGACCTACTCTGCTGATGCTCGTTCTGTTTCTTTCTGACTTTGTACATTTGCCTATCTATCTGTCTATCTATCTATCTATCATCTCTAACTGCCTCCTGCCTTCCAGTTACCTTTTTTTTTAATTAAAAAAAATTGGTAAGATTGTTCAATAAGAATGTCTTATACCTGCATTTGTCAAAGTGATTTCTGTGGAATAGTGGTCACACAACATAATCTATGACAAAACGATACCCTAATCAAATATATTTCAGTGATGTTACTTATCTTTAGCCCACCTTTGGAGAGTCACAATCAGCTTTAAGAGATCAACGTTTCTAAAAAGTCCTAAAACCTTCTTTAGGAAAAAAAATGTTAATTTTATTTAACACAGAATTTCTAGATGTATTTAAGTATAAATCTCTACACACATACCTTTTCTTTTCAATACCATTTATTTCTATCCTAAAGAATAATTTATGTATGCATTTCCTTCTCTGTCCATGTATACAATAAAATCTGTCAGTTTTTAAGAAATCCCAAGACGATAAAAACATAGATTGGTTATTGAGATTAAATCCCCTAAGCAGTTATAAAAATAGTTCTGCAAAGGTTTTATCTTTGGCTGCCTTAGTATTAGTTTTCACACAGCCCATTTGAGGTCACACAATGTGTACCATCTGCTCCTGCTTTCTCCTCGAATTAAATACTCTCATGGTCACTGACTCATTCCTCAGGAGGTTCCTTGCTCACCTCCATGTCCTCTTTCAAGGAACTAAGCCAGTTATGGAGGAAGAAGATCAATCCAAAATGCTACCTGTCAGAGACTGACAGTGCCTTCTAGGGGACTCTATTGAAAAGGAATCTGGGAACATGCCTGTGGCCAGTTTAAAGGGTTCCTTGCTTCTTGCTGGATGTATGTCTGAATGCTAAAGAAATGAAAGTCCAACCATGACAAATTTGAAATTCCTATGGAGGACCAATTAGAACTCCAGTTGGGATTCTTTTCATAGTAAAAGTCTTCAATACAAGTGATTTTCACTGTGGACTAAATACTGACAACTTAATTATCCAATAATCTGGAGAGAATTCAATAACATTAATGCTACTTGACACATAATTGTCATTTTTCCAGTAGAATTACCAAGTAGTTAAAGCTCAGTCCTTGCTATGATAAGGCTTCTGAAATGTTCTTGCCCTCTGTGATGCTGGGTTTACCATCCTTTGTTATCCTCACCCCTAAATATGTTTTCTCAAAAAAAAGGCAGTCAGAGAATAAAAACAAGACTATATTCAGGGAATGAAACTCACATATCTTTTTATCCCTGGGCTTTTTCAGTGGACGTTACCCCAATCCCTAAAGAATAATAAAGGAATGGACATGGATATTTACTAACTGGATCTGTATCTATTATGTGTGAGCTAAAGTCTTTCACACATATTATGATATTTAATTATCTCTATAATTCCGAAAAGTGGTTATTTTATTCTCATTTATATATGAGAGAACTAGGGCTCATATAAGTTAGTAAATTCCCCATGACCAAGAAGGTTGTGTTAATAGCTGGTATTATAATTATTGCCTGTGTATTTCTGAAGCAGTTGTTCTTAACCTCGTCTGCACTTTAGAATCACCTGAGGAGTTCAGTAAATATTAATACCTGGGTCCTACCAGTAGAGACTGGAATATAGCGTTGACATTTGGATTTAAAAAAAAAAAATTCTCAGGTTTTTCTGCAGTAAAACACACACTTCTGTTAAAAAACACACTTCTCAGGTGTTTCTGAAGTAGCCACAGTTGAGTAACACTGCTTTAAATCCCTTCTACAAAATCTCCCGAATTGCCAAATAATTATGCTTAGGTGTTTTCAAGCTAGAATGAATAGTTCTCTCAATGAGTGTTTTTGTTTCCCATCTGTTGTCATATTAATGAATAAGTATGGACCATACCAAACTATGGGAAATGAAAGGCATTTCCTTCAATTATACAGAAAAATATAAATGTATGCTTAACATAACATCTATTTCTTTTAGAGACAGTAAGCAGAGGGCAAGAAAAATGGGCAAGTTTGAACTCTATGTTTGATGCTGCATTTTCTTTTGTTTCTGCTAGCTACTTCCCAAGTGATGTATGTACTACATTCCTTCACACTTACACACTACAGATCCCAAAGTATGTGGATTGTAATCAGGGCACTAGGGGTTTCCATCATGGCATCCTAATGACTGAGCACACACACTGTAAGTTTTCTTATATTTAAAAGAAAGTGTTAGTTCACTGGCTCTTTAGAAAATATCATTGCTATGTCCTACCTAAGTATTTCTGTAGTTTCTCAAATTGATTCTTTGGCTTCTACACTCTTGTTTCAAAACATTCTGTCTACTTCTGTCAAGCCAATCTTCATGAGATTTAAGATAGAAAGTTTTATCATTCTTCAGTGGTTTTCTTAGCTCTTAAAGTCAGTTATCATCCCAAGATATATTTTCCCAAAATAATGCCATTTTTTCCTGTATTATTGGACAACCCACAAGTTCTGTGGTTCCCATGCATTTTCTTCAATAATTTAACGTTGTTCATGAAGTGTTTTTTTTTTTTTTTCCAACCAGAATTCTTTCCCCCTGCATCTCCATCTTTCAAAACGATCCCTACCAATTCTACCAGGATTCTCAGATCTATCTAGTTCAAAGTAAAATTTCCTGCTTCCTTCCTGATCTATCATTAAAAGTTGTAACTTGTGTGTCTTCACTGATACACTTAGAACAACATGACTCATATCTCGATTCATCTTACTGGATTATGAGATCCTGGCAAAGAAGCTCATTTCTCTCACCTTCTCCCAAATCACATGGACACATTGCCTTGCTTATTGTAACAGGTCCAGTGTTTGCTGAGCCTTGTTCTTAGATATCTTCCGGGGAATTATTAGATTAAACAAGTCCTAAATAAGAGTCCTTTGATTATTTTAAATCTTCTCTTCCCAGCTTATTAAGATGACTAGTTGGTTGACTTTAGGGGTAAGATTGGTGTATCATAGTCACAAGATTAATCAAGGAAAGACAGCTTAGAGGAAATCACCCCCATATTTTTCATTTTCATACCTACTTTTGTTCTCCTTCTCATCTTCTTTTCTTTCTTTCTTTTGCTATTTTCTTTTAATATTCCTTATTTTTGTACATTTGTACACTTAGTACGTTTTGTACAGTTTTATACATTGTTTTAAAAAGTGAAAAAAACCACTCCAAAACGTCCCAGAATATAAAATATATAAGCATTTTATTTACGTTTTAGGCTTAACCATGACATATTATCATCATTATTACTATTCATTTGAAATTATTATTTTCATAATAATTAACTGCAAGTTATTCTGAGTCCTGAGGCTGCTGTGGTTCCTTTAGGAACTCTCTAGACATGAGTTGTAGGAAATAAGATCTGGGTTAACCTGAAGGGTTTTTCTATGAGAAACATTTATGCTGAGTTTCTTTTTTTCTTCCTTTTACTCCTCCCCAGTTGTGAGTGTGGGTATAATTTCATACCTAACTTCATTCTCTGAGATATATATGTGGTACATAGCTTAACTCTTTGAACAAGAAAAATGTCAATATAGGTTTAAGAACGTTTATCTTTTCTGGCTTCTTCAGTACGTGCTTTTTCTCTTTATTCTTTTCTAAGCCTAACCCAACTAAATTTAATACCAAGAGGAAATCCTGGAGCTTTATGCTTTACGTGGCAGAAATTTCTCAAGGAAGTAAAGTTCTCACCACCACCCTCACTTCCAGCCAGCATTAAAAAAAGTTAAAGGAGCATAGATTTCTCTATGACCTTTATGTAAGCTCTAAGTCTTGAGATACTTTGGCCCTACACATACTTGCTGTAGTGCTTATGACAGTATTGTTTGCAGACAAGTCTTTGCTTTCTTATTCATAAAACAGGGCATATTATAAAGATGTACTGAAGGGAATATTGTGGTTGTTACATGAAGTGAAATATGGTTAGTGCCAAACACAGGGTGGGTGCTCAGTATGTGCATTTTTTTCTCTACTGAAAACATGTAATAGAGAAGAGCAACCGATTTTGACACCAGATAATCTCAGTAGATTACAAACTCCAGGAGATTAGGAATTACAACTTCCCCAACCTCCACTGACTCCAGACATCTAGCTGATTGTTCTCACAACATTGTGTATGATGAACAAATGAACAAAGAAATTAACAAACATGAGTGGGACTAAATTTGGGGTCTGGCATTTATCAGCTATACATTTAAGGATTGAGTTCTCTGAACTTCAGTTTCTTCATCATCAAGATGAAGATCATCTGCTTTCCTGAATCACTGCCATGTTTAAAGGAAAGTATCTGGCAGGTTTTTCAAAATACAATAAGTACAAAATAGATTATTATGGAATGAATGGATGGATGGATGGATGAATTCAGACAACTCAAACAAGAAGTAGATGTTCAGGTGTATGAGGATACAGTCACAGGTTAACCTTAGCCATATTTTTTTGGAAGATGAGGAAGTTATTATTGACTTTAACCTCTGGTCTAATCCCAAAGTTATCAGAATTTTATACAAGCCTCGAATACACAGTTTAAATGACAGTCTCTTTCTACCTCATCAACCCCAGCTCCCTCGCTCACTCCCAGCCAGTTGCATGCACATTGGCAAAGAAGGAAATTATCAGTGCAATCAGCACGTATTGGTTCCAATGCGTGCCACCTTTGTGTTTAGATTCTTTCTTCATCTCCTCTTTCGTTCAGTACTTGACAGGTTTGTGAATGGGAAGCAGAAGGCAGGCAACAGTTGGGTTTGGAATGACATCTCAGCCTCATAAATTAGACTTTCATTTTTCTTCCACATTATGAAAATTATGTGAGAACATATTTTTCTCATGTTAAAAATTAAACATGTAGGGGCTTCCCTGGTGGCGCAGTGGCTGAGAGTCTGCCTGCCGATGTAGGGAACACGGGTTTGTGCCCTGGTCCAGGAGGATCCCACATGCCACGGAGCGGCTGGGCCCGTAAGCCATAGCCGCTGAGCCTGCGCGTCCGGAGCCTGTGCTCCGCAACGGGAGAGACCACAACAGTGAGAGGCCCGCATACCGCAAAAAAAAAAAAAAATAATAATAATAATAATTAAACATGTAGTTACTTGCAGATTGACAAGGTAAATCTCCATTTGTTTTTCTTCTGATTTTCATATTTAATATTAACTTCAGAATATGCTTACAATTTACTCATGCCCTTAATACAGTATTTAATTTCTATCTACTTATTTTACACATTTATTGATTTTTATATGCAATTACAAAATCATTTTTAATAGGCAGGTGTGCCAGTAAGAATTGGTTGCAAGAAAAAAAGAGTCGTGAAATAAAAAGGAAATTTTATAACACATGGCTTGAAATCTTAACGCAGTACCTCAGATCAATCAAACCAATGAGCATCAAAGTTCAGTTCCAGCATCAGTACTTTTATGATAATTTTTTCCTTTTTTTCCTATTTTCTCCTGTGGCTGGATTATAGAAGACTGAATGCATTTTTGTGTATTTGTGTGTATGTGCATGTGTGTGGATGTGGATGCACACACAGACAAAAGAAGCTATATCTTTTTAAGCAGGACAAAACATTAGCCATCTTATGTTTCAGACTATATACTAAATTACTTACTGTCTAAGTTCATTAGCATTTCAGTAATGTAACACTCTGTGCTATGAAATTGCTTTAATCCTTCTCTCCTCAGTAATGAGAAATGCCTCACCCTGTCGTAAAACTTTTGAAGTACTGTGCACAATTTTGGATCTCTGTGACCTATTAAAACAGCATCTCTGGGAGGCAGAATTTACAGAACTCTTAAGCATGGCTTTCCAATCAGTCCCCAGACACCATTTCCAGGATCTCACTGTCTGTAGTGGTTCACCAGGGCAAGCAGACACTTTTATTCTGGTCCCTAGATGTCATACCCTTACATAAAGTTTACTACAGATTTCTGTTCATGAAGAAGTTAATTATTTAACCAGTTTATGTTTCATTCATTGAGATGGAAAGTTTACAAGGCAGAAATCATTTCTGTCCTCTCCAACTATTGTAAGTGGCACTAACAATCTGTATTTATGTGAACAAATAAGTGAAATAATTAATTAAGCTCAAAATTGTATATAAATATTTAAAAATTCCTGATCAATAAGAAGTACCACCCACACTCTTGCCTTTTCTCACCTTCAAGACCACCTCTCTGGCTCAGCTGTCCTCTCTCTACTCTCTTTCCATGTGTGCAATTATCATGTAGCTATTTTATTCCATGTGGGCTGTAGTCATTGGCAGATTGTTTTTTGTGGCTCTGTATCCCAGCTGAGAATTTTATGTTCACCCCAAGTTGTCTGGGGATGTTCCTATGGTAGGCTTTTCTATACTGGTTTCACAACTTAATAGTTGTGTGTCTTGCATGAGTCACTTAACCTCTTGAGCATTAACCTCCTCAACTAAGAGATAGGAACAGTGATTCCTAATCAAAGGGGTTAATGTGAGGACTGTATTGAGAATAAAATCTAAAATAGAGTGTGGATTATAAATGAATAAACAATATCCTACACTTAATGAGGTATCTTACCTTCAACATTTACTTTTTAATCTAATCTAAGAGAGCGAGAGAGACAGAAGAAGATGCAAAAGAAAAAAATTCAAAGAACCAAAATTCTATTTGTATAGAAAGAGAACAACACACAATTGTTAAACTTGTAAATTAAATATTACTTGATGGATAAAAGGGCAAGACTTTTTTTTTTTGTAGATTTAAATCAGCAGTATTTGAAAGAAAAGTATACCTTCTCATTCTAGAACAACTCCTAAAATACATGATTTGCACATGTATTTAATATAGTTACAAGAAACAATGGCTAATAAATAATTTATTGTATGAATTTTATTCATCTTATGACACTGACCTTTCTCTACAAAGATAACTGCAATTGACTCCAACTACATGAATCATTTCAGGGTTTTGTTTTGTTTTTTAATTTTTTATTAGTGAGAGCAGTTTTGGCAACTCTATTCTTGAGATGAGATGTCAACCAAATGCTCAAATATTTACGAATTGACATTTTGTGTCTTTTAAACATTCAGTCTTTCTAGGTGCATTTGTCCTCCCTAGTGTATAGCTATTAAGAATCAGTGGCAAGAAAAAAAAGTCATGAAATAAAAAGGAAATTTTATAACATATGGCTTGAAATCTTAATGCGGTACCTCAGATCAATCAAACCAATGAGCATCAAAGTTCAGTTCCAGCATCAGTATTTTTATGCCATTTTTTTTTCCTTTTTTCCCTATTTTCTCCCGTGGCTGGGTTATAGAAGACTGCAGGTAATGTTTGTGTTGTAAAATTGAGGCCAGTAATTTAATCCCCCCATAAAACTCACTCACAATTACAATAGCATTGAAATGGTACATAAATGAGTTCTTCATAAAGCAGAAAAGAAAAATGGTGCAACAGTTAAGCTTTTTAATGATGGGCACTAAAGAATGCTGCTGATTAGCTTCTTTGCTAATTACCTTCTGTTAATTAGATTGAATGTATTTCAGCAGAATAGAAACAACTATTTATAAATAGTTGTTTTCTTGGTGGCAATATGAAAACATTTGATTCTAAAGTTGGAAAGTGCCTCTCTGGGTCATATGATCCCAGTCTTCAGCTTGTAGACAAATTTGATTATGCACCACCTGAAACATAGCTCCAATGGCTTCCACTTAGTTGCAGGGTACCTACTTTATGGAAAGTGGTGAAAAAGGCTGCAGCAGTATTATCTGAGCTAAGACAAAAACCAAAAGGTCTAGGTAAAGAGCTCTCTGAGAAGGGGAACAGTGAATGCAAAAGCACTGACGCAAGGATGAGTTAGGGATATAAATAAAGGACAAAGTAGTACAAGTTAAGTTTAGAGAGTTAGAGAGGAGTCAGATGAAAGGGACTTTTCAGACCAGGAAGAGATATTGGAAATTTATTTAAATTGTTAGTGAAAAGCCTAGAGGGTTTAATCAGAGAAATGCTATCATGCAAATTAAGTCTTAAGAAAATCACCTATTCTACTAAGTGCAAAATGGGTTGTAGGGGTGTAAGGTTGTTATGGATTGGATTGTACTCCCCAAATCCATATGTTGAAGCCATAGCCCCCAATGTGTCTATATTTCGAGACAGAGTCTTTAAGAAGGTAATTAAGGTTAAATGGGATCACCAGGGCAGGGCCCTATTTCAATAGGACTGGTGGCCTTATAAGAAGAGGAAGAGAAACCCGGAGATGCACACACAGAGGAAAGGTCATGTGAGGACATAGTGAGAAGGCAACCATCTGCAAGCCAGGAAGAGAGGCCTCATCAGAAACTAACCCCGCCGGCCTATTGATGTTGGATTTTCATGCTCCAGAGTTGAAAGAAAATTAATTTATGTTGTTTAAGTCACCCAGTCTGTGGTATTCTGTTATTGCAGCCTGAGCAGATTAATGCAAAGTTTACTAGTAACCCTGGTAAGTGATAAAGGTAGTTTGTGTTGATTAAATTAGAAAAGGAGACAAGTAGACAGATTTAAGAGCTATTTTAAAGGCACAGCTTTCTACCTCTAATGAATTAAGCATAGCGTTAAGGAAAAGAGAAACGGCTATAACAGATCTATAGGTATACGGTAGTACTACTGCCTGATTCAGAGACAGATGGAAAAAGATCACATTATAGAGTGAAAGGAATTGGTGGTTCTTTTTCTAACATGCTAATTTTGAGATCCAAATAGAGATACAAAGAAGATGGATGCATGATCAGTAATTCAGAGAAGATATATGTTTGGAAGTCATTGTCACCTCCTGTAAAATCAGTAGTATTCTACTGGTTAATTTCCAGTTACCCAAAACTTAATTACTTTCAGGATAAATTCAATTACATGCACATGCATGCACACACGAACACACACATAAACACATTAGTCAAAGTGCAACCAATATTTATTAAAAGGCAACTATATTCCAGGACAGCTATCCCCTGGGATTATGCTATTCTCTGGGGAAACAGAAGACCTAATATCTATTCTACTAAAAGCTTGCAGTCTAGAGTAGGCAAAGACTGGATATGTAGAGTGTGGAGTATAGACAAGGAAACGGACAATTAGAATGTGATTAAATCCTGTCATGGCATTGCATATAAATTGAAATGGGAACTCACTGTAGGGACAGAATAATAGGCAGAATAAAGGCCTCCCAATAATGCACATAATTCCAATTCTCAGAACCTGTGAATATGTTATGTTACATGGCAAAACGGGATTAAGGTTGCACGTGCAATTAAGGTTACCAAGCAGCTGACCTTAAAATAGGGAGAGTATCTTGAATTTGGCAGGTTGTCCCAATCTGACTGCATGAACCCTTAAAAGTGGAAGAAGAGGGACAAAAAAGTCAGATAGATGAAACGTGAAAATGATTCAACTAGCCATTGGTGGCTGAAATCAATGTGAAAATGATTCAACCAGCCATTGGTGGCTGAAATCAACGCGAAAATGATTCAACTAGCCAATCTATCTAGACTAGTCCTAGTCCTAGATATTTATATGAATGTATAATAGAGAAATAAAAATAAAGAATGTACTCCTCTATGTTAAAAGTGAGTGAAATCCTCCCCCACCCCACATGTATTAGAAGCTATGTATTGTTCGAAGATAAGTACTTACTTGAGGGTATGTGTGATGGAGTGGCATTGTGAGAGGTGTAAGAAACCCTAGAGGAATGTGAAAGGGAGTGAGTTATTTGACCAGAACAATTGAAGAAGTGAGCTTGAAGTAGCAAATAAGCAAAACATTAATACATGAAACACAATGAAATGAAAAAAGTGGGGCTGAGGGATAGAGAATAATTTATGGTATTTTAAACAAAAAACAAATACTCTAATACAAAAGAATCCCATTATGACACAGTTTTTATCTTAGAGTTTCCAATATACCAAAAGCTAAATCATACAACTTGAAATATAATCCCATTTGTTGAAAGATATGTTGGCCTAAATGGAGGGTCTTCTTATCTGACACCAGCATTATAAAAGGGACTCATTGTTGCTGTTGATGTAACAGTGGGCAGAATACAGAGTCTGATGTTTAGTTCTAATAAAAAATACTTAGCTTTTAAATGGCCAGAAACTTACTAACATGATAAGCATAGAAAATACTAAATTGTGTGTTAATGGTCAGTGTTACTATAATAGAGATCAATTATTGTGCCTTAATGGGGATATTTCAATGTCCTGTGAGATTCTCAATGGAGGAGCGTTATGATAAAAGATGCTTGTAAAATGCAGTTTCAATCCCCAGCAGCACTCCTACCTCACTGGGAAATCAATCATGCGCATATCAAAGATTTTCCCCAGTAAGGAAAACAGTTCAAATTTGTTTAACACTGGGTTCCCCAAATATGATACACTCTGAATATGAGTATAGGATATTGGACTATTACTGCCTAAGGATTGACATTACCTCTATCTTTTATAAACTGGTATAATACAATAATTATTATTTCTCATTCTACTATGCTCGATATTTCTATACACTGAGTGTGTGGCTAAACCCATTTAGTAAATGAGGAAACGGACTCAGAAAATGTACTTCCATCTTCTCTTTCTTCCTTCTTTCTTTCTTTGTATACAATGTATATTTCTTGAACAATGTTCACATGCCATTATTAAGCCCTGGAGACAAATGTTAATCTAGTAATGGAGGAATCTGGATTTCAAACACTCCAACTTGCAGGAATTCAAATGACCTGCACTATCCATTAGATCTTGTTAGAGTCAACCTGACTTCCTTTTCTAAATACAAATTAAGGCAATTGTTGCTGCCTGCTTGGAACTTTTCACTATCATCTGAGAACAGATATAAAATGTGTTGGAAAATAAAATTGTGTAGGGCTACTCAGAAATGGATATCCAAAGCCCATTTCCTACTGAATGCAGGGCTACACCGAGTGGAGGCAGCCTTTCATGTATTCATTCAGACGATGTATTAAGCACCGGTAATAATGCCTAAGGATGGTAAGCCAAGACCTAGCGAAAGAGATGGCATTTGAAATGAGAAGTAAAATGGAGCCACTTATCCAGAGAGCCAGTAAAAGGACATTTGAAACAGAGGGAAGAACTCCTGCAAACAGTCTGAAGTCAACTGAATTTGCATTATTCAAGGATGAGACTGAAGATAAGTGTGGTGGACAAAGAGCCCCCAAAGATGTCACTGTGTGGTATTTATGCCCTTGTGTAAGCCTTTCTTTTGGAGTGTTGGTGGGAGCTATGGTTTGCTTCTAATGAACAGAATACAGAAAATATAATGGGATGTAAATATTTTTAGTGATTATATTCTATAAAATTGTAACATCTGTCTTGCTGGCAGATTCTCATTATTGATTCTCACCCTTGCTGACTTTGATAAAGCAAGAGGTCATATTGGGGAGGCCCACATGGCAATCAACAGACGGCAATAAACAGTCAGACAGGAACTGAGGATGGTCACTGGCCAACAGCCAGCAAGGGAATAAACCCTTTAATCCAACAGGCTGCAAGGAACTGAACCCTGCCAATAGCCATGTAATCTTTGAAGCAGATCCCTCCTTAGTTGAGCTTTCACATGAGATCCCAGCTTTAGCTAACCTTGATTGCAGGCTCACGAGGGATCCCAAAGCAGAGCACTCAGCTAAGCTTTGCCTTGAGTCCTGACCGTCAGAAGCTTTGAAATAATAAATGTCTGTTATTTTAAGCTATTGATTTTATGCAGGAAGAGATAATTGATAGAGTAATTGTGGCTGGAATGTACTGAGAGTTGCAGAGATGAAATGAGGTAAAGATGGAGACCTCAGTATGAGCAGATTTGAAAGTCTCCTTTAGGCTGTGATGAGAAGCTTAGCTTTTTTTCTCAATGCAGTGGGCAGCCATTGAAGGATATAAGTAAGAATGTTACCTGATCTGATTTACAGTTTTAAAAGATCACTCTGGTTACTATATAGTGAAAATATTATGTCTGATTACAGATATAAGAAACCATGAAACTAATAAATCACAGGAAGGACAGTATCTCTATGATCAAAAGTAACTTGGCAGAGAAAGAATTAAAAGAAACTTTGAAAATTGTATAGGGGATGAATGGGTCCAAGAGGACTGGGGGAAGACTCTACGATAGGAAAGAAATTTTGAGCAGTTATGTATGTGGGAATGAATGAGTCTTATGTAAAAGTATGATTATGTTTTGATTGAAGTAGGTAGTTCCCATCAAGAAGTAAAAATGATCTAGAGTAAGGAGTAACTGGCTTTCACCATTGTATCAGTGAAAAAGCAGACATTGGAATTGGAGAGTCTGAGAGTCAGGCTGAAACATTCATAAGTTATTAATAATGAGCTTCCTGGAGAGGTTCCTTATGGAAGCTCTTCCAACTGTAGCAATGTGATCAAAGTAAATACTTTTATCGTTCACACACAGGGAGAAAATACTAAATCTATTAAAGGAAAAAATTAGTTGTGAAAACAGATTATGTACATCATATGATGAAATATCCATATGGAACAAATTACATCAGAGTACTGTTGGGGCTTTAAACATGTGAATGATAGAAGATAAAAGTATAACACTCTTCAATTTCCAACCATTTCAATGGGTTGAAAAATCAAACTGAGGACACTTTATTTCTAAACTGAGTGCAGAAATAGAAGGATAAGGAAGGCAATAGAAATTTAACAGAAGATGGCAATTGAAGACCTTGGTAAAGAAATGCCTCACTTTGCTTTGTGACAACAAAAACAAAATAAAACAGATGAAAAACGGGAGTGGGGACTTGAGACATGATTGTCTCCCTAAGTTTGTATCACTGTTTGTGGAGAGTAAAATCCTCTCTTGCTTTTACCTTCTACTTAAAAGAGAGCAGAGGGAGAGTCTCCTTTCAAGCCTTATCGTAGGTTTCAGAGAAATAATGTCTAAAATATGTCAGTTGCTTGAAATGGCAAAATACCTCATCCGAGCTCAGGTAGTTGACAGCCTTTATTCTTGGAAGAACCAGGTAAGGGCACGAAAGGACTCAGGTGAAAAGCCTCTGGTTTTGATTACTGAGACGCTCTACCTACCTTGTAACAATATGTGTTACTAAATTATGGAAAACACAAGTTATAAAACTATAGGTCAACCAACAATATATGTGCTTCACAGTTTGTGCTCTAAGAATTATTAGACCCCAGAGTTTATTTCTGATGTGCTCTAAAGAGAGTTTAATAAAAGACTTTGAAGAAGAAAAGCTAGGGTTTGCATAAAGACCTAACATGGGAACTTTGGCTAAGAACTCTTTAAAATACGTTTTTGTATATTTGGAACAATAATCTCTTCTTACAGAATTATAGTAATAATTATATGTGAGCACGCACTTAAATACTTTAGCCATCACAAAGTGTATTAGATAAATTTTACTTAATTTACATGCCATTTAATGTTTACATTATCACTGTCATCCAAATAATATGGTCTTTATTTTTGTTAGATGAGGAAGCATTTAATATCCTCATATTTAAATCTATCTAAATTTAAACCTATTTTTATACTTATATTTTATACAATCTATTTTCAATAATTAAAAAAATGGAAAATATAGATGAGAAAAATAAAATTCAGCCATAATGGATCATAAGAGTGATCCATAATCACTGTTAAACCATAACACTGTTAATCATAACAGTGATTATGGGTCACTGTTATTTATATCCTGGTGCATTCAATATAAGCTTCATATCTAACTATGTATCAAAAATAATACACATATGATATATTACAATATATTCTTTCATTCACTAGATATTTTATGCATTTTACCATGTAAATATGTACATATCTATATTATTATTTTAATTTTTAACTGATATATCCCAAGCGCTCAGTACAGATCCTTGGCACATACTGAATACATAATAATAGTTTTTGTGAATAAAAATTAATATTCTTTGTTATTCCATTGTTATAATTTGCCACAGTTTGTTTAATAAAATACATTTTTTAAGCACAATAGCAGCGGATGAATGTGAACCTATATTTATCTGATTATTTTCTAAAATTCCTACATCTCTAAGGGCATATGTGCTAGACTTTGATTAAAGGGAAAAAATTTTAAGGGCCAAGAACTTTTTTTTTCCTTCCCAATACTACACAGTACTGCCATCCCAGCCAAACTTAATAAAGCATAATTAAAGCATGAACATTCTCATTACTCTTAAAGAAGGAAAACTCCATTTATAAATTCCACTGGATTCTGTATTATATGCAAATATGATTTCCTCACTATCTTCAAGTAATAATTTCTCCTTATACCGTATCTGAAACATTGCCCATAACATGTAAAAGTTGTGAAATGTTAAAACACATGGTTCCAGAAGACCAGAAGATGTGCAGAATATGATACAGAGAATGCCTGACACACAGTAGGTGCTCAACAAGCAGGATGTCTTACTGTTGTTCTTTCGGTTGAGAAATTTTTTTTGTTCTTACTCTTCATTATCTTAACATTATTACTAATGTTATTGTTCTTATATAAATGTCAGGTCACAACAAACATAGGGCAGATGATGAAGAATATTCATTAATAAATTATATTTTTATAAAAATATTATCATGGCAATCTAATTCGATATGTGAAGATGTAATTTAACCAATAAGTACTTAAATTCAAAATTGCCTTTAAAACCTAAGTTCTCAAAGAGGGTATACAATTGGCTAATAAGTACATAAAAAGTTGCTCAATATCATTAGTCATTAGGGAAATGTATATCAAGACCAAAATGAGGTGCTAGCACACACTGACAAGATGGCTAAAATGAAAAGACAATTGCAAGTGTTGCAAGGATGTGGAAAAACTGGAACATCCTTGATGGTAGAATTGTAAAATAGTTCAGACACTCTGCAAAACAGTCTGGCAGCTCCTCACATAGTTAAAGAGAGAGTTACTCTATGACCTAGCAATTCCACTTCTAGTTATATACTTATGAAAATCTAATGCAAATGTTCACACAAAAAACTTGTGCATGAATATTCATGGCAGCATTATTTACAACAGCCAAAAAGAAAAACAATCCAAATGTCCATAAATTGACAAACAGATAAACAAAATATGGTATATCCATACAAGATAATATTATTCAGCCATACAAAGGAATAAAGTACTGATTTATTGTACAACATGGATGAAGCTTAAAAACATTATGCTAAGTAAAGGAAGCCAGATGTAACAGACCACACATTTTATGATTTCATTTTTATAAAATATCCAGAATATGAAAATCCATATAGACAGAAAATATATAAGTGATTGCTAGGGGAAAGACGAAGGGGGTATAAGGAGTGACTGCTAATGGGCATGCGTGGGGTTAATTTTGGGGTGATGAAATATTCTGGAATCAGACAGTGGTCGTGATTGTACAGCTTTGTAAACACACTAATTGTATACTTTTATTGAGTGAATTTCACGGTACATTAAAGCTGCCACAAAAATACCCAAAATACTTAGTCTACCTCTTAAAATGTGCTAGTCAATATCACATTTGACCCAATGAATTTTTAATTAAGATCTTATGAAGTAGGAGATAATTTAATATGTTCACTGTTCTAGAACTCCTAGTGATAAGATTTTTACAAAGTCATGAGTGTAAAGTCATGTTTTGAACTCCCATCTTCTAATTTTAAGGCCATCACATACCTCCAGAATGAACTATTACATCCATGAGTTGAGAGAAGACAATTTGAACAATCTGGAAGCACTTGAATTTTCTTTTTAATTTACATTATAAGGTGTGACCATGAAAAACACAAATCCACTTAGCCTCATCAAGCAATGAATTGGAGGGGCAAACATAGTACATCAGTAATAGTGTGTAATTTTCCCTCTTGACTCTCTCCCTTTCAACACATGAATCCTAATGCCTGGAGTCATCCTTCCCATCCCTACTCCTATTCATTTCTCTTAACCAGGCTAGTAAATGTCAATTCTTAGATACCAGCCTAGGGGTTAATTCTGGTATAATTCTGATGCTATACTTACAGCAACAGTACCATGGTATGTTCTTTCTCTGGGTCAGTACTCTGCCTAAGATTGCTTCCTTCCTACTACTTACACATTCTGCTCTCCAAGTGTATGCATATCAAACTTTCCACTTGGCTGTGCAATCTAAGAGAAGCCACTCACCATATTTTATTGACCAGAACATCCCTAGACCCTAGCACTGTGCTTGGAACTTAGTAAACATTCAATAAAAATTTGCCAATGAAATAAAAACACTTAATGCTCGTAATCGAAGCATATATGTATTACAGTATTTGCACTGTTGATTACTGTCTGAGTTGACCATTGTAGTATGTACCAGCAGATAATGGTCAGGTTAATTTATTTTAACCACCTAAATAAGTTTCAAATATCAAAACATACATCATTCTCTCATACATGACCTTTCCCAATGCACTATTAATCTTTCAATAATTGAGATTTATTAGTACACGTGTCAAGCCAAATTTTTGAGAAATGTCAGACATCTCAAATAAACAGGCACCATCCCAATGGTGTGACAATGTCAGAAAAGGAGGCGAATGAGGAGCCTTTAGGAGCATGTCCTAAAGAAGAAAATATAAATTAACAACGACTTTATCAAGATTCCACAAGGAAAACATTTAATAATCACCTTCAGCCATTTCTCTCTATACAGAAATGCTATCTCTTCCTGGTATCTATTTAATTAAATAGTCCTTACACAAAATCAATAATTAGTCACTCTGAAGACAGTTGAGGGATTTTAAGGTCAGCATTAAGTCGTAAACAGTCAGCTTAACCAAGTTAAACCAGATCACTGAAAACTACAAAGGAAATTCAGGCTTAGGAAGTATAGCTGCATGAAACTAAAATATATTTCTAATTTTTATTGTTCATTCACAGGGCAATTTTACCAATCCAAAATCTACTTCCTTAGTGAAGGATACTCTGAAGATAAACCATTTTAACAAAACGTTTCTTTAAAGGTAGTACATTGACTGTTTTCCTTCTTGAAGTTTGTAGTGATAACAGCAACTATTCATAACTATTCTATACCAAGCATAGTGCTAGGCACTTTTCACTTATAATCTCTAATATAACAGTAATTAATATTAGATATTGTGATCCTACATTTTGGAAATGAGTAAAATGATGATGACAGGAATGAGATAACTGCACACCAATGTCATACAGTTACTAATTGGCAGAACTGGAATTAAAATCCAAGGGTGTTTGACTCAAAAGTCAGTATTTTCATCTAGTAAACCAGATCAAAATAATCTATGAATAAATAAGTTAACAAATTAATAGATGAATTCTTTTTGAGATTTGTACTACTTTAGAAATGGTGGGATATAAACTCTTTATTTTGATAACTCTTAAAAAATATCCTTAGAGGAATTTCAAACACTACATAGTTTAAAGATCCCCTAGGTAACCATCATCCAGCATCAACAGTTATGAACTCAGAGATCATTTTGTTTCATGTATGTTTCCACTCAATATGTTTCTCCCATTTCTGGATTATTTTGAGGAAATTTCCAGATATATTTTATCTTTAAAAATTTCTGCATCATCTCTACAATATAAGGACAAATATTTTAAACATTCACAATATCATTATCATACATTAAATAATAATTTGTTAGCAATTCAAATTTCTAGTCATGTTACAAAAATCCCAATGTACCCCATTAATGTTGTATTCTCTTAAGTATGGTTTTATGGCTCTATATTAGGATTGGGTGATAAGTCTCAAATCTTATTAATCTATAGATACCTCTGTTCTCTGTCTTTCTCTCTGTCTGTATGCACATCTCTTTCTTTTCTTCTCTTTGCTTTATCTCATTGCAATTTATTTTTTGAAGAGACATGTCTTTATCCCTGCAGAGTTTTCCTCAGTTCAGATTTTACTGAGTGCATGCATATTGTACTATTTAACACAATACTCTGTATTTTGTATTTTCTGTAAACATATGTTTATATCAGGGTTTTTCAACCTCAGCACTGTTGACATTTTTTATTAAGTCATTTGGATAATTCTTTGTTGCAGGAGACTTCCTCTGCATTGTATGACGTTTAGCAGCATTCCTGGGCTCTGTCCTCCATACGCCACTTAGCACTTCCCCAACTGTAACAATTAAAAAAAAATGCCTCCAGATTTTGCCAAATGTCACCTAAGGACAGAATTACACCTGGTTGAGAACCATGAATTTGTATCAAGGTTTTTGTTGTTCTTTTGCTGTTCTTATTTTATTTATCCTTTTTATTTTTAAAAACAAATTCATAGAAGATGGTGTGTTCTTTTGTCATTTCCCTCTTTTAGTGACGATGGCAGCCATCCATGAACATTTTCCATGTCCACAAAATCATTAAGGGTTGCAAAATGGTGACTTTCTAGTTCTATTAATCCTTCTGGTTTTGTTTTTTGTCTCTTTTTTTAAGCTGGAATATTTCCATTAAGGGGAAGCTTCCCTCATTGATTCTTTGGTTAGTCTGAGATACGGGGTGCATAATAAGGTCAGGATAATGCTTAATTTTTTTCCTGTTACCAGTTTATGAAAGAGTAAGTTCTAGCATTCTCCAAAGGTGATCAGAACTGACAATTTTTGTTTTGTTTTCATAATAATGACTCTGATTAAATCATACCTTATGAATTTTAATCCACTGCAGTTATTATTCCTATCAATGGTTAGAATATCTTATCTTTGACTAATGAGACCTCTTCAGTTGGACTCCTAAATCCTTTAGTTTTGATATGACTGTGGTAGACTTTGACTATGTCCTTGATTTTTTGTATAAAGAGATGCTCTTGTATCATCTTTTATATTGCCTTCCTAGATCTAGAATCAGGCATTTTCCAAGAAGCAATTATTCCTTTTATTAAAGTCTATTACTATTTAACTGGTAGTAACGATAGTTTATTTCCTTGAACTCCTACAGAATATTGTTTATATTACTTTGCTGGAATATTAAGAAGATGAAAAAAATATTCATTTTTTAAGTTTTATTTAGCAATCCCTATAGACTTTAAAGATTGAAGACATTATACATACTATTCATCCTTTACTGTCAGCAGTTAGTAGGGTACGTTGTGAATAGTTTGTGTCTTAAAAATGATTGCTATTCAAAGGAATAAATGATTTCTAGTTGAGTAGTATTAGTGACATTAACATTTGTGCTATCTGACATACCAAATGGACATATTTTTACTAACTTCCTTTCTTCTTCCCCAACATCCAAATTTGGATGCAAAGAAAGCCACCAGTTCGAAAAAAAAAACATAGATCTTCTTTGCTAAAGGAACCAAAAACACATTAAGCAGAGTAGCTATGATTTTAAGTAAAAATAAAGCTATTTGGCCACATTAAAAAAGAATGAGTCAAAGAAAATCACATTAATTTACACTACCTGTAGAACAAATTAGGAAATGTTGTGACCATCTGTGAAAGACACCAGGGCCACATAAGACATGAAATTATTTAATGTGTTAAATCCATTTAAAATGTTTGTATCCTGTTAGTTCTAACATAATTACTATGTTAATTTCTGTGTGTTTTGCATATTAAACGGAGCCCACTCTGGGAAGCTAATGACCACTATGTCAGCTTTTTATTAAATCACAAAATAAACATGCACAATCCTGCTTCCAAAGAAAATTGGTTTACTATTTCTGCCAGGGTTTAAATACTGGGTAGGCTTTGAAGATTTGACTTCCATTCGGGGTGACAGTGGGCATGTGGTAGCTTCTTGATTCCTCAGATCATCCTTGAGGCAAGAGCATTTTCAAGGGGAGAGAATTCAAAAGGTTTTCTTTTTTTCCCCTTTTACCCTTTATTTTTAGCATTGCAGTTACAAAAACAACCAACAGACATTTATAGTCTAGTTTTACATAGAACTATTTTAGGTATTAGGGGGTGGGGCAAAGAAATGTAAAATCAAATTCCTGGGTACAAAATATTTCAATCAAGTTGGAAATACAGATGCAAGACAGTCCAGATTACACTACTTCTAAGCAAAAGTCACAAAAGCAACCAGGAAGTCCTGGCCCATTCCAGCTCCAGACTGAACATACATGTGTGTCAGATGAAGACGATAATGAATCATACCAAAACACACCAAAGACATAAAAAAGACTAAGTAAGCCTGGGGACAGCAGCAGGCTCTCTGAGGAGCCTCACGGTCTTCTCCCTATAGCCTTATAAACTAGCCTGATCTACACAGGACTTAACATAGCAGGCATTTAAGGTAGAGAGCACTGCTTTAGAGACTAAAGAATATGTAGCCCATGTTTCCTCATTCACTTCTTACTCCTGCTCTGAGCAATAAACTGGGCAGGTATTTTTGTGTGATGGAAAAGTGGTGTTGTGGGACCTCTGATGTACTTACTTTAACCTCAGCTCCATTCAATACAGGCATACTTCGTTTTATTGTGCTTTCCTTTATTTTGCTTCACAGATATTGCATTTTTTTTTACAAATTGAAGGTTTATGACAACCCTGCATGGAGCAAGTCTATTGGCACCATTTTTCCAACAGCATTTGCTCACTTCGGGTCTCTGTGTCACATTTTGGTAATTCTCACAATATTTCAATTTTTTTCATTATTATTATATTTGTTATAGTGACCTTTGATCAATAATCTTTGTTACTATGCAAAGATCACAGATCTTAGATCATAGAGCATAGAAGGTTCTGATGATGGTTAGCATTTTTAGTAATAAAGTATTTTTTAATTAAGGTATGTACATTTTTTATACATAATGCTCTTGTACACTTAATGAACTACAGTACAGTACAGTATAAACAACTTTTATATGCACTGGGAAACCAAAAAAATTGTGACTCGCTTTATTGCAATATTTGCTTTGTTGCAGTGTTCTGGAACCAAACTCACAATGTCTCTGAGGGATGCCTATATATGTAATATAATCTCAGGTATGTCTCTGAGTCTTAGTTTCTACTTGTATAAAATGGAACCAATACTAAATCTGTCATATTGCTAATGCAAAATCAGGAGAGATAAGTTTTGGAAAGAACAAAGCCCTGTGTCTGGCATATGGAATGTGCTTTATACATACATAATTTATATACACTTAAGTTATAATTACTATATATAATTAGTAGAAATCTTTTGGGGGTTCAACAGTGTCTAGTTTTTGTTTGTTTATTTGTTTGTTTTAAATTTTAATTCCAGGCAGGCAGACCATGGATCATCTCAGTTTCTAATAGTAGAGAAAAAGCAGTAACAATATTAAATTATAATAAATTACGATATTTTATTGAATTCTAATGGAGTTATAAAATATAAAAATTAAACCATTAATTATATATTTTATTTTATTAGATATTAGTATTTTATTATTTAAGTAACATGAACTATTTGTCATCTGCTGTAATCTTTAATTTTCAAACATATATGTTTTCTCATTTGGTCTTAAAAAGAAATACTGAATTATGAAGTGAGAAGAGGTATTAATATATGTATCCTGAAATCTACAATGGCTAAAGGAATAGCCTAAAGACCAAAGTTAGTTGGTGAAAAAGTCAGAATAAAACCCCAGATCTCCTTTCACCAACCAGATGGTGACTTTCCTAAGGATCGTTGAATATAAGTAGTGCTTTATCCCTTTTGATTTCTCCTTTATTCCTTTTTTGGTTGCTTGCCCTTGAAAACTGAAAAATTCAGCAGGTTAAAGGAAAGCTTTCAAACTGATATGCATCTCTAGTGCCCACGATGAGCTTAAAACTTGTTAGGTTTTTCATTAAATTTTTACATAAATTATCCTAAAGCTTTTACACTAATAAAAAAGTGCTTATCAATTTTTGTTGACTCAGGATCATTATTATTTTCATCAGTGATTACCCTCAGCTATAATAAAGTGGTGCCTGAAGGCAGCATTCCCCAACATGGATTCTGAAGATGTATTATGAAGCCTTTCTGGAGGACTGCATGCAAAATTAGCCACCCTTTTTCCAGTGTTTTCAAAGTATTTGGTTCATACCCACTAGCACAATTTTCATAGCATCATTGTTATTCCATTTTTTCTACTGAAATTCTGTAGAGGCATTCACTAATTGTGTGATCTTTGGCCAAGTCAACCCATGTTCTTAACACTCAGTCTCCTGATCTGTGAAATGGGGAAAACAATATATTTTTTTATTGAATCTGTTGAGGATTTAGAAGATAAGTTATGCAAATTATCTGGCGTAAGACCCAGCATTTAGTAAATTCTTAGCACATTTAGGTATCCTTTACCTCTGTATCCTAAATTAACTCTTTTAATGCTGTTTTTTAAAAAATGAGTAAGTAAATCATTTTGTTTATTGGTCATTAAAATTGCTGGATAAGTAAATTCTGAACAATTACTGACTACATTATTCTAATCAATGTATTCTTGTATATATCAGCATAGCAGTAAATATTATAACAAGATTTATTCATTTTTTCCTGACCCTTTGTCCCATTACTCTAGATACCTTAAATTTACCTCACCTCTCCTCTCCACCACTTTACCAAATACTTCTGTCTCCAGAGCTGATCTCACCTATGCTTCCCTAAGGAGTCATGGAGATGTTCCTTCTGAGACGTACAGAGATAAGACTACAGATCAGTCTTAGCAGACACTCTCGTCTCTTACATCTATAACTGCCCTGCTATCCATGAACGTAATGTTGTGACTAAATTATTTTTGACCTCTGGAAAAGTTATTTCCCAGGAGACTTTTTGGTAGCTCGCATAAAAAAAGAAAAAACACCTGACAAACCCTCCCTACTGGTTGCTTAGACAGAACTGTATCCTGAGTAAATACAGTTAAGGCTTAAACTGAAAATATCCTTTTAAAGTCTCCCTCTTTATTCACAAGTGATGCTCAACATTCACAAGGCAATGTGCTCATGGAACTTGTAGTGACCAACTGACTCAGTTTATCTGGGACTGGGGGCACTGCTGGGACATGTGAATTTCAGTCCCTAAAAGTAGGAGAGTCTGGGGCAAACCAGAACAGGTTGGTCACTGTATTTGGAAACGGCCATAACATAGATCTTTTCAGTGCATCCTACTTATTTATCATCATTTGATTAATTGTATATTTATTATCTAGGTCTTGTACTCCATCACACCTTCCCCAGGGTGTAACTTCACTGAGAACAGAGACTGTTTTAGTCACTCATGACAGCCATGTTAGTCACTGGGTAGGTTCTCAAAAAATGTTTATTGAAGGAAGGAAAGAAAGGAGGGAAAGAAGAATGAAGGGAGAATAGCAAAAAGAAAGAAGAAATGGAGGGTTGTTTATACCTGCCTGTTTATCTGTCTCATTTTGGGCACAATTAATGGAAATTTATATATACAGTCATCGAGGCAAAAACCCTAGAACCCTAAGGTTTTTTTCGAGACTGTAGACATTGAGTGACTCCCTGAAGTCTAGAGCATTGGCATGCAAAAGTTTCCTATAAACCATTGACACCATGACTGCAAGTACTGAAAGATGTTAAAAATTTCAAAAAGTCATACTTCATTGTTTGAAAATGTCATAGGCGATAAAAATCAGATTTATCTGCACCTGCTGTCTTATAAGCCTAAGATTCAGACTGATATATAATCATTGCTAATGCTTTCTGTTCAACCACACACTGCTTAACGCTGTCATGCTATTTTCTCCTGACTGAAATATTCAATCCTGTGTTACATTTGCTTCAGCTTGTTTTCCCTGGATCCATGACAGGGCTTTAGATTATCCAGGCTAATTCTAAAAGGAAGTGACTGTGAGCTCCAATTACAGATGAGACAATGGTTCAAATTCAGTGGCATGGCATCTGTGGCCCTTCAGTATTGGTAGCTGAACTACTTCTCAATCTGGTTTCTTTACTCCAAGGCAGATGGGTAAAGCTTCAACCACACAGAACTGCTCTCTTTCCATGAGTGGTCTACCCCACCTTGCTTTGGCAAAGGGACTTCTTTGTTTTCTTCAACCAAGGGAAAACATTTCATAGTATGTCTTCTTTGAAGCCATCAGTCAAAAGTGGTCAGCCTTTGTCCAAAATCACTGTGGTTTTTAATATACTAAATTGAAATTAATATTTATTTCTGTCTTATTCACTGGACTATGAGCTCCATAAGGACAGAGACTTCCATATGCATCTTTAAATCCTTGCCATCTAGCACAAGTTCTGCTACATGCAGAATATGTATATATTTATTAAATAAACACCAACAAACAATGTTGCATGGGAGTCTATAAAACAAAAACATTATTACTTGTAAGGCATAAAAATACAAAAAAGCTTACAATCTTATTTTTTACCCTGGTTTGTCATTTTACCTAATTTTTTTATCATTATTATTATCAATTCTATAAAATTTTCAAAGTTAAACTGCTATTATTAAAAGAGCCAAATAAATGTGCCTAATCACAAACTTTTCTTTCAAATTAGATTTTTAAGATACAGACCCAGATAAATAGAAAGAAACTTACACCACAACTATAGCACTTTATCTCTGGGAAACTCACTGCATAAAGTAGGATTTTCAATGTGTTTTTCTTGAGCTTTTCCTGTGAAACAAGCTACCATATGGGCTAGTCATACTAAAGGTTTTGCAATGTCCTTTCGAAGTTGACTCTTCAAATTTACTGCAGTACCATAAAAATTTCAGACATCAGACTCAGTTTGGTGCAGTTTTAGACAGGCAAGCGTTTACACAAAGATGCTGGGCTATAAGTCTACAAAAGTTATATGAACGTAAGTAAACCCTGTTTTTACACAAGTATTCTAAACTCCCTATATCCCCTAAGATTCAAAAGTGGCTGTTTAACATAGTAATAGTGTGGCTTTGGACAAACCAGTGAAACTATGTAAGCCACAGTTTGCTCTTCTGTAAACCACTACAAATGATACCTCCAGTGCAAGGTTTCCAGAAGATAAACAAAATATAACATAAAATTCTTTTTTGCCGAGCATATGTGCTCATACAATGATAGTTTACTTCTTTCCTCCATTTGTTCCTGGAATTTTACACCACTGCCTTTCCTATAAATGATGTTCCTCATATTTTCCATGCTTGGAATTTGGTGTCTCTTATATGTTATTTAGAAAGGCAACCTCTGTCCAATTTCCTTGTTATTTTGCCTGAGATAATCCCCTGCTCCCTAGTTTTGGCCTCTGTCTTCCTAGTCTTATTATCAAGCAAACTATATACAAGATAATATAAGAACTTTTTTGCTTATATGCTATTTCCTTCCTTTTCTATGCTAGACAATTTAATCTTTATTATTTCAGAATAAAGCTACTGTAGGAGAGCAATATGCACTGTTTTTTCAAACAGTTAACTTACATTCTTATCTAGGTTGTATGCCCCTGGAATGGCAAATTCATTCTGTCAAACATAAGGCTTGGCCCTGTGCTGGCCGTACAGTAAGTTTTTGCCACTTTATTTTTTAATATTGACTACTGTGGCAGTTCTCAATGAGTAGGAAAATGAGTATAAAGGCGCACACACACACATATTTTCTGTGTTGGCATCTTAAATATGACCTGAGAAATGGGAAATAGGGAAATGTCAATCTGTTAAACACAGCCATAAATGGTTGTTAAAATCTGCTGTATCGGGAGGAGCTTCAAGATGGCGGAAGAGTAAGATGCTGAGATCACCTTCCTCCCCACAAATACATCAGAAATACATCTACATGTGGAACAACTCCTACAGAACACCTACTGAACGCTGGTACAAGACCTCAGACTTCCCAAAATGCAAGATAATCCCCAACTACATGGGTAGGGCAAAAGAAAAAAAAGAGACAAAAGAATAGGGACAGGACCTGCACCTCTGAGAGGGAGTTCTGAAGGAGGAAAACTTTCCACACACTGGGAAGCCCCTTCACTGGTGGAAACGGGGGGTGGGTCGGGGGGAAGCTTCAGAGTCACAGAGGAGAGCGCACCAACAGGGGTGCAGAGGGCAAAGCAGAGAGATTCCCGCACAGAGGATTGCTGCCAACTAGCACTCACCAGCCTGAGAGGTTTCTCTGCTCACCTGCCGGGGTGGGCGGGGCTGGGAGCTGAGGCTCGGGCTTCGGTGGGAGCGCACGGAGAGGACTGGGGTTGGCGGCATGAACACTGCCTGCAGGGGGTTAGTGCACCACGGCTAGCCGGGAGGGAGTCCGGGAAAAAGTCTGGAGCTGCTGAAGAGACAAGAGACTTTTTCTTCCCTCTTTGTTTCCTGGTGCACGAGGAGAGGGGAATAAGAGTGCAGCTTAAAGGAGCTCCAGAGATGGGTGCGAGCCTTGGCTATCAGCGCAGATCCCAGAGACGGGCATGAGATGCTAAGGCTGCTGCTGCCACCACCAAGAAGCCTATGTGCAAGCACAGATCGCTCTCCATACCGCCCCTCCCAGGAGCCTGTGCAGCCACAGCCACTGCCTGGGTCCCATGATCCAGGGACAACTTCCCAGGGAGAATGCACAGCAGGCCTCGGGCTGGTGCAACATCCCGCTGGCCTCTGCCACTTTTGACAAAATTCAACACCCATTTATGATAAAAACCCTCCAGAAAGTAGGCATACAGGGAACTTTCCTCAACATAATAAAGGCCATAGATGAGAAACCCACAGCCAACATCATCCTCAGTGGTGAAAAACTGAAACCATTACCACTAAGATCAGGAACAAGACAAGGCTGCCCACTCTCACCACTATTATTCAAAATGGTTTTGGAATTTTTAGCCACAGCAATCAGGGAAGAAAAATAAATAAAAGGAATCCAAACTGGAAAAGAAGAAGTAAAGCTGTCACCGTTTGCAGATGACATGATACTATACATAGAGAATCCTAAAGATGCTACCAGAAAACTACTAGAGCTAATCAATGAATTTGGTAAAGTAGCAGGATACAAAACTGATGCACAGAAATCTCTGGCATTCCTATACACTAATGATGAAAAATCTGAAAGTGAAATTAAGGAAACACTCCCATTTACCATTGCAACAAAAAGAATAAAATATCTAGGAATAAACCTACCTAAGGAGACAAAAGACCTGCATGCAGAAAATTTTAAGACACTGATGAAAGAAATTAAAGATGATACAAATAGATGGAGAGATATACCATGTTCTTGGATTGGAAGAATCAACATTGTGAAAATGACTCTACTACCCAAAGCAATCTACAGATTCAATGCAATCCCTATCAACCTACCACTGACATTTTTCACAGAACTAGAACAAAAAATTTCACAATTTGTATGGAAACACAAAAGACCCCAAATAGCAAAAGCAATGTTGAGAAAGAAAACAGAGCTAGAGGAATCAAGCTCCCTGACTTCAGTCTATATTACAAAGCTACAGTAATCAAGACAGTATGGTACTGGCACCAAAACAGAAATATAGATCAATGGAACAGGATAGAAAGCCCAGAGATAAACTCACACATATTTGGTCACCTTATCTTTGATAAAGGAGGCAGGAATGTACAGTGGAGAAAGGACAGCCTCTTCAATAAGTGGTGCTGGGAAAACTGGACAGGTACATGTAAAAGTATGAGATTAGATCACTCCCTAACACCATACACAAAAATAAGCTCAAAATGGATTAAAGACCTAAATGTAAGGCCAGAAACTATCAAACTCTTAGAGGAAAACATAGGCAGAACACGCTATGACATAAATCACAGTAAGATCCTTTTTGACCCACCTCCTAGAGAAATGTAAATAAAAACACAAACAAATGGGACCTAATGAAACTTTAAAGCTTTTGCACAGCAAAGGAAACCATAAATAAGACCAAAAGACAACCCTCAGAATGGGAGAAAATATTTGCAAATGAAGCAACTGACAAATGATTAATCTCCAAAATTTACAAGCAGCTCATGCAGCTCAATAAAAACAAACAACCCAATCCAAAAATGGGCAGAAGACCTAAACAGACATTTCTCCAAAGAAGATATACCAACTGCCAACAAACACACGAAAGAATGCTCAACATCATTAATCATTAGAGAAATGCAAATCAAAACTACAATGAAAGATCATCTCACAGCGGTCAGAACGGCCATCATCTAAAAATCTACAAACAATAAATGCTGGAGAGGGTGTGGAGAAAAGGGAACCCTCTTGCACTGTTGGTGGGAATGTAAATTGATACAGCCACTATGGAGAACAGTACGGAGGCTCCTTAAAAAACCAAAAATAGAACTACCATACGACCCAGCAATCCCACTACTGGGCATATACCCTGAGAAAACCATAATTCAAAAAGAGTTATGTACCAAAATGTTCACTGCAGCTCTATTTACAATAGCCAGGGCATGGAAGCAACCTAAGTGTCCATCAACAGATGAATGGATAAAGAAGATGTGGCACATATATACAATGGAATATTACTCAGCCATAAAAAGGAACAAAACTGAGTTATTTGTAGTGAGGTGGATGGACCTAGAGACTGCCATACAGAGTGAAGTAAGTCAGAAAGAGAAAAACAAATACCATATGCTAACATACATATATGGAATCTAAAAAAAAGAAAAAAAGAAAAAAAAAGAAAATGGTCAGAATAACCTAGGGGCAAGATGGGAATAAAGATGCAGACCTCCTAGAGAATGGACCTGAGGATAAGGGGAGGGGAAAGGGTAAGCTGGGACAAAATGAGAGAGTGGCATGGACATATATACACTACCAAACGTAAAATAGATAACTAGTGGGAAGCAGCCACAGAGCACAGGGAGATCAGCTTGGTGCTTTGTGACCACCTAGAGGGGTGGGATAGGGAGGGTGGGAGGAAGGGAGATGCAAGAGGGAAGAGATATGGGGACATATGTATATGTATAACTGATTCACTTTGTTATAGAGCAGAAACTGACACACCATTGTAAAGCAATTATACTCTAATAAAGGTGTTAAGAAAAAAAATCTGCTGTATCATCAGTAATTCATCATGTTCTAGAGTTACGAGGGACCTCACAAATGACAGAAATTGAAACAGCATAGAAAACAGAATTGGATAAGGACACACAATCTCCTACCACCTTATTCAAAAAGACACTTGGTATCTCCTTTTGGCCGTTAAGCTTTATCCTCCCATGACTGTTCTCTTTTACTGAAAATGGCAAACTCATGTTCTATTATCCCATACAAATTTTGAAGGGCCTTCACATGACTTGACAGTTTTCATCTTTATAACAGCACACAGGGTTGCTATTTTTTATACTCACTAATAATAATGACAGCACTATATCAGACCAAATGTTTTGTCTTAAGTCAGACAGTATAGGGCAAAGCCACAATTTCATTACTCAGAAATATTTATTGAGCATTTACCATGAACCAGGTATTATTTTAGACATTGGGGATATACTGGTAAACAAGACAGGAAAAAAATCCTTGCCCTCATGGAGCTTAGATTCTAGTGTAGGTGGAACATAATGAACAAGTAAATTAAAAATTTCACATATTTGGAGGAAATCAATACAGTGGTGAGGTCGAGAATATGAAGGAAGATTTACTTTAAGCCTTTTAGTCAGGGAAAGCTGTCTGAGGACAGATAACCGAGATGATAAATAAAATCTGAGAAGGAGTCAGGCTTACAAAATTCTGGGGGAAGTGAACTCCAAAGACAGGGAGGAGTAGGTTCAAATGTGGTCAGCAGTATTAAACCTTCAGTCTCCAGATTCTCAGTCCAGTGCTCTGTCCAAAATCACTGTTGACTCTTTTCTCCACCTCTGTTTAGAGAAGGTGTTTGTAGATAAACTTCTGTTTATGTGAACCCCATATTTATTGGTACTTCAGATGTGCCTCCAGAATGACTCATTCCATTTATAACGTGCCACCATCTGGTACTCCATACATCCATGATAGTGGAGTTGGAAGAGGAGCGCTTTTTCATTTATCTTCCAACATTGCTGCATGCCCAGTGTGTTAACATACGGCCCAATTAGCTAGAACAGGGCACTAAATGAGGCCAGTTGTAAATTCAATTTTTGTATGGGCCGCTTAGCTTTTTATTTTGTTCTGGCTGAAGGTTCGCTCTCCAACTGATTACAGTCTCATTAGTCCCCTCTAGGTTAGCCACTCTGCCAGCGTTTTTGGTGGACCTCCCCATCTCCCCTCACCCCTATTCCTATTACAGGACCCTCCACAGAGTAGCTGTTCAATTAATGTCAGTTTGTTTCATCTTTTAAAAATTACGTACAGAAAGGACCTGAAGAAAGTTGATTTGTTGTACATCATATATTACGATCTGTATGAACAGTCTCTTTAAAAAAAAAAACTTTCTGAGGGATTGTAGTACTGAAATCCTTAGCACTATATAGTGTACCTATCTTCTCTCTCCTTTACAAAGCATATGTTCCAACCCAACGTTTTGGATCCATGGCTTATTGCATTTATATCCTTTTATGCCTAGATCCACCTGTGCTTCAAGGAAAATTTGAATGCTACTTCTTTTGTGAAGCTCTTCATGATTCCGCCTCCTTTCTTAAAACTCCCATAAGATGTTGTTATCTGTCCACATTTCTTTCATAGCATTTGTCACTTCCTGCTTTGTGTCATTTCTGTATACCTCTTAACCTCTTCACAGTCCTTAGCTTCTTGAGTGAGGGTTCAATCTCTAAAATCCACTTAAAACCACCAAAGAACCTGCTTCTCAGGGGAAGAGCATTAACCTTAAAGGCATTCAGAACTGGGTTCAATTTTTTTCTTCACCTCTTCTATTTAAAAAAAAAAAAAAGCATTTTCCTTAGATTCTGTTACTTTCAGTTTTATCATCTGAGAAATAAGTGTGTAATAATATCTACCTGTGTACTTATTGTAATGACTGAATAAGGTGATGCATGCAAAGTCAGTGTTGTGTAAGATTCTAATTCTGCCTTTTAGCTCTGCAATTTAGGAAAATTATTTAACCTGCCTTACCCTCAACATCTTTATCTGTAAAATATAAAAAGTGATGACCCCGATCTTTTAAACTTATTTTGGAAATTAAACGAGTATGAAGTACCTGACATAATTCTCAGCACATATTAACAATTCAATAAAAGCTAATTGTTTGTTTTTGCTGCTGTTGTTGTTCCTATATGACAATCACAGTGCCCAATACATAGTAGAAACTCTATAAATAATACTTATGGAGTATTGTAGTTAATACTCAAATTACTGGATATTGATTATGTGCTTAGACTATGTGCTAGGCCCTCTGCTTAACATGAGACACAAAAGTGAACACTAAAGATGTTGAAGTTTATAGATTAGCCAATAAAACACACATTAAACATATCATTTAATCCTGCATATAAAATATATTCAATGCATGGAGTTGCATAAATTTAAGATTTTATGGGTGAATGACATATACAGGGGAGAAGTCAGAATTCCCTGCACAAATTCTGGGCCTGATATTGCTGTGTTACTGCATGAAAGCATCCTTTACTTTTTTTAAGAAACCTGAATTTTTCTATAGATAATAAACATCAAATTTGGAAACCCAGTCATTTTCTAGATTTGGCTCAAAAGGCATTAAATTTGAAGAATGCAAAACACATTTATTGGGCAAAACTCTCTCCAAGAACCAAAACAAAATGGAAAAGGGACCATTCCTAGCAGTTTTCCCCCATTTTTTATTGCTCATACAAACTGCTTTTGTGGGATGTACTTTGGACAACTGAATTATGAGCCTTAACTTTAGCACTGCTCATCAATTTATCTTCTGTGACTCAAAAGGATCTGACTGGAAGCCAAGGTCATAATTCAGTTGTTCTCAACACATAATATCAAGGGGAAGGAAAGCATCGCGCAAATGAAAATTTGGAAAGTACAATTCTGTAGAAGGATTTTTCTCCCCTTCTTACCTTTAAAAAGAAGATTTTTAAGCCTTTCTAGTCAGAAGTATTGTGGCACTGGAGGGAGATGAATTTAAGAAAAAAAAACAGAAGGAATTCTTGCCTTCTACTACATGAGTCATGTTTTAAATCACTCCTCAAATCGTTATTCTCCTTCCTTTACAGGTTGACATAGTGATTTTACTCCCCAAAGTACAAATAATTAATCAGCACTGTATTGATAATACCTGGTTAATGTTTTAACCTTCTCAGCAATCTATTTTTATACAATTCATACAATGCAAGTTGACTTTCTTCTGTAATTATCACTTAGAAGGAAGCTGTAGTGTGTGTATGTTTCACATGTGTTAAAAAAACTAAGAAACATTTTAAACAAATAGTGTTATCACATGTCAATCTAATGAAACCAGAAAGAGTTATGTATTCTTAATACACCATTAATTAATGTATGCATTTGCTTATAAAATGAAGAATGTATATTGTTAACAGATTGTGTTTCTTCAATAATGCTATTACTTATATAGGCATTGTGATTAATGAATATCAGAGAGAGAGATACAGAAAGAAAAAAAAGGCAGAAAAAAAGGCACCCATAGTTTTTACCATAGTGCCATAGTACCAAACAAATACTCATAGCATCTTGTATTTTACTTGTCCTTTTTTTTCATTTCTTTTCTTTCTTATTTTGTCTTTGACCAATGTTTCTATAATTCTTGTGTTCTACTTTGTACACAATTTTTGTATCCTGCTATTTAAATTTAATATTATAATATAAGCTTTTTCTCATGGTATTACAATTCCTGAAAACATAATTTTCATGGATCTCCAATATCTTGTAGAATGTATGCAAATCTGGTAGGATAGATAGAAGTTCTCTGTCTCCAGCCCTTGGAATCCCTCCATTTTCACTCTTGGTTGGGAAGATAACATCTAAGCACAATAATTGGTTGAACTTATGCTGTGTATGGAGCGAAGTAGAGTGTCTTAGAGACTCCATGGTGAAGGCTCCACTATCTCCAACCAAAGTAGCAGTGGCATGAAATGGAACTTACTAGCTCATGTACAAAGTAGGACAATAAAGCTAGGCCCTAAAGGGAGAAAGGGAGGAAATCCAGAGGAGGAGGAAGAAAAGGAACCTAGGCATTTCTGGATGTCCAGAGGAAGAAGACGTATGAAGGGGCAGCTGACTAGGAAGAGTAAAGGGAAATATACCATCCAATGGACTCTGGTATATTTACAACTATAACAATGTAAATTTAGATTCTCTGAAGACTAACTGAATTCAAATGCCTTCCCAGCAGTTGCAAAATATAAGAGCAGACATGACAACTTTTATTTAAACAATAGGCTTTGAATGAACATTGCTTGTTTACAAACTCTATAGTCTATAGGTTTAAAGTGTTCTCCATGTCTGGGGTAGGATGGGGCAGGAGAGAGAAGAAAAAATCTCACCCCAAATAGTTGAAGACTGTCCCTTTTTTATCTGAGCTCAATTCATATTTTGCTTTGCTGTAGGTTATTTATTTCATTGTTTGTATATCTACCTCCCCTACAAACCTGGTAGTACAAAACATTGTGCTTAAACACACACACACACACACACACACACACACACACACACACATTTTCCTTCTTTCTGATAAATGACACATTGATTTGATTAGATCATTAAAACTTTTGTCCACACATTAATGAAACAATGGAACAAATACTGCCCAGAGAAATGGTTTGAATGTAAAACAAAGAAACAAAAGATAGCCACTTTTCAAAAATATGGTTTGTGTCTTGATTTAAATCCCTGATGTACAGAAAATGTCACTTGAAATACCCAGTACCCAGGAAATGTAGGGAAATGAGTAATTACTCATCATTTGACAAAAGCTTTCTCAGCGATCAATGCATGAACAATTAAAAGGTTGGGAGGTGGGGATGGACGTTGTTCTTTGGAGGCAAGAGCTGATCCAAGGGGAGAGTCCCTTGGAAATTCATTAGAGCCTGGTTGGAAGTCAAAAATAAAGAACCTAAAATGATCCTGCGCTCCCCGACCCACACCACACAAATGATGATGGAATGCATTTGTGAACCTTTCCTGATGCCTCCATCCTGAATTAATCACTCTTCCTACCCTGAACACATGACAATTTGCTTCAAACCCCATTTGGAATGCGTACTGCACTGGCTTCTTTTAAACTTAGTTGTATTCTTGCCTATCTTTCCTACCGAACTGTAAGATTTTCCAGGCTAGAATCCTTATCTGCAAGCCTACCCCTGGTTTTCAGTCTGAAGTGCTGTGTATTTAATTGGTATGAATTATCTAAAATTAAAATGTGACTTCTTCAAACATAATAGATTATTCATATTTGATAAAATGTATGGAATGTTCAAGCTTTTTTAATATTATTGCTGATAGGACCAGCTTTTTTGTGAAAAGGGAAAGCATATGTGTCTATATTTGTGAGTAAGGAAGTGACTGAGAGAAACAGGCAGACCAAGAGATAGAGAAACAGAACAGGCTCTGTATGTCTTCAAGATTTCTGTTTTAAGGTTAGCCTTTAATTTGATATTAAAATAGTTATATTGTATAATTTCTCAGCTCTATTAACTCATTTGAGTTAAAACATGGTTTATATTAATCAGCATATAAGTGATTCAGGAAAACAAAGGTAAGAATAAAGAATATGATATAGAGTATAAATAATAAACTGTTCAAAACAGAAAGGACTAAGGCATTATTCCAAAACCAACCCACCACATACAATTTCAGATTTAATTTTTTTTTTAAGATTTTCTATTTGGTTCATTTGGGGAAAAGCAAAAATATTTCCACTTCCAAAAATACACTGAAAACCACTGACAGTTTCTTTCCTTCTCTAACAGTTAGTGTATCAATGACAAAGTTATTATCATTTGGGCACATTAATTTGAGTAACTATCAGTAATCTATGGAGCATGATAGTGTTATTATGATTCCTTTCAAGAAAATGAAATATGACACTAATAAGAATAATGATGTTCTAACTAACATTTGCATCATATGATAGCTTACAAAGCATTTTCACATGTTGAACTCCGTAATAATACCTAACGTGTTTTGAGTACTCACTGTCTGCCAGGCATAAAGCTAATTTTTGGGAGATTACTGCCTTTAATTTTACATCAATACCATAAAGTTGGCATTCTTATCATCATTCCAATTTAACTGATGGGAAAGATGTATCTCAAGTCATCTCAAAGATGACTTGCCAAAGGTTACACAGTGGTTGATGTAGGTTTGGTTTTTATTTTAATTTTTTAATTTAAATATACAAGTTGATATACAATATTATATGTTACATGTGTACAATATAGTGAGTCACAATTTTTAAAGGTTATACTCCATTTATAGATATTATACAATATTTTCTATATTCCCTGTGTTGTGCAGTATATCCCTTAAGCTTATTATATACCTAATAGTTTATATCTTTCTACCCTACCCCATATTGCCCCTCACTCTTCCCTCTCCCCACTGGTAACCACTACTTTGTTCTCTGTATTGGTGAGTTTCCTTGTTCTGTTATATTCACTAGTTTGTTGTATTTTATTAAGATTCCACATATCAGTGATATCATACAGTATTTGTCTTTCTCTGACTTGTTTCACTTAGCATAATGCCCTGCAAGTCCATTCATGTGGTGCTAATGGCAAAATTTCTATCTTTTTTAAGTTGAGTGGTATTCCATTGTGAGATATATATATATATATATATATATATATATATATATATATATATATATGTATGTATCTCAATCACATCTTCTTTATCTATTCATCTGTTGATGGACACTTAGGTTGCTTCCATATCTTGGGAATTGTAAATAATGTTGCTATGAACACCAGGGTGCATGGAACTTTTCAAATTAGTGTTCTTGTTTTTTTCAGATATATACCAAGGAGTGGAATTGCTGTTTTTTTCATATATATATATCAAAGAGTTCTATTTTTAGTTCTTTGAGAACCCTCCATACTGTTTTTAACAGTGGCTGCACCAATTTACAGTCTAATCAACAGTGTATGAGGATTCCCTTTTCTCCACATTCTCGCCAACATTTGTTATTTGTGTTCTTTTTGATGCTAGCCATCATGACAGGTGTGAGGTGATATCTCATTGTGGTTCTGATTTGCATTTCCCTGATGATGTTGAACATCTCTTCATATGCCTGTTAGCCATCTGCATTTCCTTTTTGGAAAAATGTCTATTCAGTTCTGCCCATTTTTTAATTGGGTTGTTTGTTGTTTTTTGATTTTGAGTTGTGTGATCTGTTTATATATGTTGGATATTAACCCCTAATCAGTCATATCATTTGCAAGTATTTTCTCCAATTTAGTAGGTTTTCTTTTCATTTTGTCAATGGTTTCCTTTGCTGTGCAAAAGTTTTTACGTTTAATTAGGTCCCATTTGTTTATTTTTGCTTTTATTTCCTTTGTTTTAGGAAATGGATCCAAAAAAATACTGCTATGATTTAGCAATGTCAATATGTCATAGAGTGTTCCACCTGCTTTCCTCTAGGATTTTTATGGTATCTGGTCTTACATTACTTTACTTTATATCTTTACTTTATCTTAAATCCATTTTGAGTTTATTTTTGTATATCTTTACTTTATCTTTACTTTATATCTTTACTTACTTTACTTTATCTTAAATATATCTTTACTTTATCTTAAATCCATTTATACTTTACTTTATCTTAAATCCATTTTGAGTTTATTTTTGTATATGGTGTTAGAGGATGTTCTAATTTCAGTCTTTTACATGTAGCCATCCCATTTTCCCAGCATCATTTATTGAAGAGACTGTCTTTTCTCTATTGTATATTCTTCCCTCATCTGTCCATAGATTAATTGACCATAAGTGTGTGGGTATATTTCTGGGCTCTCTATTCTGTTCCACTGAATTATGTGTCTGTTTTTGTGCCAGTACCAAACTGTTTTGATTACTGTAGCTTTATAGTATAGTCTGAAGCCAGGGACTGTTATTCCTCCAGCTCTGTTCTTCTTTCTCAAGATTGTCTTGGCTATTCAGGGTCTTTTGTTTTTCCATACAAATTTTAAACAAAGGTAGTTTATTTCTACTTTTAAATACTATGGTATACAGCCTCCCTTAAAATAATATTGCCATTAAAGTTTGTCCAGGAAATAAATATTTAATCCATGTCTATTACCTTTTGAATTTTAAGCCATGTTTTTTAAAATAGTATTTTATGTTTATAAAACAATGCAAAATAAGTAACATTATCCTCATTGTGCAGATGATAAAACTAAGGCAATGCTAGGGTGACTCATAGTTAAAACTGCATAGTTGGCACTCAAATTCCTGTTGTTTGACCCTGAACCCTAGAATCTTTCCACTGTGGCTTATTGAAGAGCACAAATGGGCTTCAAATGTGCCAAAAGAAGAATGAAGGTTTTAGATATAGAAGAATCTTCAAAATGGGAAAATACATCTGGAAAACAAAGGTTCTTATGGGAATACCTCAATCCAAGGAGAAAAAGACTTGACTTCATCATCTCTGTAGTCAAGTTTTAGCAACTGCACACCATATAGGTTAGAAAGGAAAAGGTTTTGTTGTTGTTTTTAAAGTTGTTAAAGCACAGTCATATAGTGAATTAAATTCAATCCATTGAATGGCACAAATACAACTATCAAATACTAAGAGAGAAGAGTTTGTTGGTGATTCACAGTCTCTCAGATTTGTTACCAGCTTTGACCTTGTACTTTTAAGATACACAGACTAATCTTAATACAATGAGTTAGGACTATTTTAGAGTTAAAGAAGATCCCTCTCTATGTAAGACAGTCACCAAAATTCACCAATCTCCTTCCATTTTGTTTCAACTGTTTCATATTTTACTCTCACTTTAATGGCTTCAACCCTGTTCTTTCTGATGTGAAATAGCTTCCTAAATTTTGATTTGAGGTGGCTTCTAAGAACGTTGGTGACACACTCTCTGGGTCTTGCATTCCTGGCTTCTTTGGTTAGAGCAGTAGACCTAAGTGGAACTGACCAAATACTTCAGGCTCTTAGCAGTCTAGGCAAATGTTGGATTGAATTTTCCTATTCTCTTTGAAATTGGGTGTGGGAATGTGACTTGTTTTTTTTTTCTAAGAAATGAGAGATGAAGTGATATGTCACTCCTGGATGAAAATTTAAAGAGGGAGGCCACAATTCATCAGATTGCCTTTGTACCGCTGTGGTTAATGTAGAAGTACACTTAGATAAAATGTCTTTCAGCCTGGATCCCTGAATTGCCACAATGAATAAGACCCTTATTTTAATCCCCACAACTAAAGCTAATAACTGAGATTTGAGGGGTTGTTTGTTACTTGGGCATACCTAAACATATATTACTGTTACAGGGAGATTAACTGACCTTAATAATGGCATTTCAAACAAAACTTTCTGGTCTCTATCTGTTCCTGTCCATCCCAATCCTTAATGTGTATAGATTCTTAATTCATGGATATACATAAGCATTAATTGCCACAAATGCTAAAACCATCCAACTTAAACACTTATTTTTTCAACAATTATTTTTATGCCCAGAGTCATTTTCACTGTTTCAATAATTTTACCCTTTTCAAACACCCACTTGTTACCCTTTTACTTTTATGACAAAGGAGAGTGTGCATGAGGATATTATGCCTCATAAAACTGCATATTATAACAATGTCTATGGAGAAATATATTTTCCTGAGATTGGAGGTTATCATTTGTGGAGTTATCATTTGTGGAGTTCAAGCGTAGCACCAAAATCAACCTTTTTAGATTCATTTAACATAAATGCAACTTTTCTCTTTCTAAAACCAAAGGCTGGAAACTACCTACACAAATCTTCATAATGTATCTTTGATATCAACTAGCATTTAAAAAACATTCTGATGTGTTAAGTATAAAGGAATCAGAGATATGCTGATTGAATTTTCCATTGAAGTTGAACATTTTAAAGAAAAAGACAAGAAAGAAAAGAAGTTGGGGGATGCATGTTGTTCTTTGCTTCACACAGAACATTTGAAAATCTGCCTGACCTCTTATTTTTATTTATTTAAATTAACAGCAGCAGCATTCACTGCCATCTGGTCCACAGGCACAGTGAGCTAATTTAAAAAAAAAAACAAAAAAAGGAACTTCAAACTATCATTTAAACCTTTTAAAATAATTCAGCCAATACAAGGGTTGAAAAAGCATCACTTGGATTGGCAAACCAGAGGAACTAGGTCCCAGAGGGCAGTAAATCTGGATTTAGCCAGAGCTAAATGTGTGTTGAGAAAATTTTGATGGAGACTTCCCCAGGAGTAACTGTACATTCCCAAGGAAGAACTTGGAATGAAAACTGGGCTGCGCCCAATGCTAAATGCAACTATTTGGAAGACTTTCCACCCTTTTATCTCCCCAGCTCAGATTATAAACTTTGTTAGCAGTTTCAGTTGGTGTTTTTGTCTCTACATAGTACTCCAATTTGAAATCTTATTCCACATTGGGAATACATCCCGTCAAAGCAACAGCATCCTATATTCATTTTGCATTCTATAGGTCATTGAGTTTTTCATTTAGTTTGAAATGTCTTGAAGCCCTCATCAAAGGTGATGCTAAAAGAACAATTTTTTTTTTTTTTTTTTTTTTTTTTTTGCGGTACGCGGGCCTCTCACTGTTGTGGCCTCTCCCGTTGCGGAGCACAGGCTCCGGACGCGCAGGGTCAGCGGCCATGGCTCACGGGCCCAGCTGATCCGTGGCACGTGGGATCTTCCCGGACCGGGGCACGAACCCGTGTCCCCTGCATTGGCAGGCGGACTCTCAACCACTGCGCCACCAGGGAAGTCCAAGAACAATTTTAATAAGTCATCTAGTGCTTCTCTCAGCCCACACATATTTTTGGCAGCACAGGAATATTGCTTTCTGCCATCTGTGCAGAATAGAATTTGGATTTTTGTTCAGGGTCAGTTAGAATGTGCTTAAGACCCAACGTGTAGCTAGGCTTTGATTCTTGCTCTAAACTTTTGATATGTGTTGTTTAGAATTTAAAGTGGTTTCACTAAAATCTTCTCTTTCTTTTCTGTAGCTGACATATTGTACTAATAAAGTTTAAAATAAATTCTTTTCAGTAGTAGTTGGCTGTTTTGTTTTTATGGCGATCTAATCTAACATCATTTCATTCAGTTTGTTTTGAAGATACACTCTGGGAGAGGAATAATTTAAGAATACACGACAGTCGTTGTATATACCAAGGTATAAACACAAAATCTGACTGAGGAATGTCTATGCACCAAGCAAATTTCTCAGTAATCTTTGTACTTGATATTTTCATTCCCATTCTGACAGATGAAGAAACTGAGGCTCAATAATGATACACAACTAGTAAGAAGTAGAATTAGGCTGTTAACTTAGGTTTGTGTTGTGCCAAAGCTTATGTTCTACTTAAAGAAACATGCTCCAATAATATTCACTTCTTTTCAATAAAGATGCATAAGTTCCTATTATTTGCTGAGGACTACACTGAGTTCCTTGGGAAGAAAGAAACTGAAACAGGAGGTCTCATTCTTTCAGAATTTTTAAATATAAATGAACAAGGTAGCACACATAGGAAGTAACCTCTATATTACTGCAAGGATGTTCTTTCTCAGACACAAAGCTACTTACATACCATTTTGTTGAAAAATGTCTTTAGTGTCTGTCTACAGGATAAAGCCTAAATTATTTAACATGACAGTAACTGAACCTCTGCCTATTTCTCCAACTTAATTTCCAATATGCTAATGTCCTTATAGCCTACATTCCAGCTACCCCAAACTACTTGTGCTTTCTGGAATGTGACTTTTTGTCACTATCCTAAAATTTTGCTGTTCCGATTTTTCTATCTGGGATTTCTTTCCATCATTTTAAAGGCAAGTTTTTGTCAAGAATCATCTGAAACAATACCTCTTTCATGGATTATGCTTTTTATCACCTGTAAACCACATCCATGCTTCTTCAACATAGCTATGGCAGCTACAGCTTACGTTTACATACTTTCTTCCTGGGTAGATTGAATTTTACAGTCTCAGGGCCATGTTCAGGGTATGTGGTAGAATTACAGCCATTAAATATTCTTTTAATAAGCAAAAAACTGAGAACAGGAGAGAGAGGGTGGGTGAAAGGACCATCCAAATCTCTTGTAGGAGAGCAATAGGAAGCCCCGCAATAAATCTTATGAAAATTCAAAGCAAATAAATTCTATCATCATAAAGATTAGCTAGTTAATCTTTAACTAGGCTTCCATTAAAATAGTAGACACATATCAATAAAAATGACACAGGTCACTTTAGCTACCATGTACTCAGAGAGGGGGGTTCCAACAGAAATTTTCTTTAAAATACAACAAACACACTTTAGTTACTGTGAATGAGAGAGAAAAGTACAGCTGTCCACACTGACATCTCAACTCTGGCCTAGATGATGGTCTTACACAGACAGACACACACATGATGAGAGTCTCATACAGACACACACACATGCATGCACACGCCATGTGCACACACTCTCTTTTAAAATAGATTTTGGTGCTTATAAATACAAGATGACCAATATTATACATGTTACAAAAAATTTTGATTGTATTTCTTTGGTGTTTCCTTTTCTCTTTTTATTTATTCAGTTAGTTATGGCAGTAACTGTAACAGTCATTTAGTATCACTTCTGCTTCAGTAAATTACCTTGCTTTATCCCGGGGGTGGGGGGAATACAACTAAAACTCAAAGAAGAATGTAATAAGCCCTAGAACAATATATACATTGCACTGAGATACGATTAGCTCCTTCAGAAAGTGGTAGGGTTTAGCACAAGAGGTATGAGAGTGGACGCCCAGGGATCTTCTTAATGGGAGATTGCCACTAGGAAAAAAAAAAAAAAGAAAAACAGGAAAAAAGAGAACATGGTTAACCACAGAGGAAGGGTAGTAAAAAGAAGAGAGAGGGTAGGGTAACCAGTAAGAAAGCAAACTATATTATTTTCCCAGTGCCACATCCTGGGCCAAAAATCTTGCTCATTCAGGGAATTGGCAGAGATGAATCATTTTTCTCATTTTCAGTTTTTGGTACATTCTTTCTGAGCAGCTCATTTGAAGAATGTAAACTCCAGGAACATGGATCTGTGTATCCCAGAGCTTTCAGAGTGACGAGAATCCTGGCTGTTGGTTGAATGAAGAAGCAAGAATACCCTAGTGTCTGACACCAAAGTCCTAGGTGTGTGCCCTTAACCTGCCTCTATCTCCAGCCTCAGCTTTTGCCACATCATAGTTAACCTACTGCAGCCTCACAGGTCTGCTTCTCACCAATGAGTCCTCCAAGCTTCTGGCATTTGTTTTGGTCTGAAACCCTATGTCATCCTGCCCAATAGATACATAGTATGAACCACAAAGCAAGTCTAATGTGTAATTACAAATTTTCTAGTAGCCACACTAAAAATGTAAATTAGACAGGTGAAGTTAATTTTGATAGTAATTTTTTATTTAACCCAATATATATAAAACATTAACATTTGAGAAATAGTCTATATAAAAATGGAGGTATGAACAAGGTATTTTATTTTCTTTTATTTTTATAATAACATGTAGAAGTTTTTGTGTATACTGGACTTACAGCACACCTAAATTTACACTAGCCGTTTTTCATGTCCTTCATTGGACAGTGCAGTTCAAACCCTTGCTGTCTTCACTCTCCTCCCTCTGCCTTTCCCTGGGAAGCTGTTCTAATCTGCTATTATGGCTTAGAGAAAAGCTTCCCTTTCTGGAGATCAGATTTTACCTCTATATCATATACTCTCTTATAAAATTCTTCATTATAGAAATTCTATGCTAATGAGTAATAACTCTTGGTGCTATCAGTTTAAAATCTGTATTCCTCACTAGACTAAAGGCTCCAGGAACACTTCTTTCATATTAATCCTTATATCCCCTGTGCTTACATAATATCCAACAAGAGGAGACATTTAATTAATACCTATTGAATAATCATTATTTAGTGCCTCTGATCCTTTATTTCCTCATCTATATAACAGGGATAAAAACGCCTATCTCATAGAGTGACTATAAGAATTAAACAACTTCATACATTCATGCATGTTTGTGTGTGTGTGTGTGTGTGTGTGTGTGTGTGTGTGTGTACTTAGAACAATGGCTAATACATCATAAGTTCTATATAGGGTCTGGCTTTTGGTAACAGTCATAGCAGTACGACTAAATCTAATTTTGTGAGGATTAAGGCAGACAGATTGAGGAGGGCGTCTGGCATATGATAGTGCTACTTTTAAAAATTTTGTTATGCTCAGTCTATTATTTCATATAAATGTCATAGCATATGCTCTAGTAATTAAACCTCTTAGTATTAATTTGTAGTCCCAACCTTGGATTGCAATATTCTTAAGAGGTCCAGGAAAATAAAGAGTATTCTTCATTTAACAGCAGGCTGCACATATAATTACTAGAAGAAATGCAGAATTAAGCTTTAATTAAGGCCCACATGAGACTGCTTGGTGAATGTGTCTAGGTGGTAATATTGCTCATCTGTAAACCATAACTTCTAGAGTTTAGTATTTCCCTTTCCATCAATGTTTTTTTTTTTCAAGTATCACAATGTTTATTGATAGATACAAGTATATAAAATCAGGGCATGAACATGACTTGATAAATTAAGTAGACTTAATTTCAATACTATAATACAAGGGACCAATTCAAATTCTCACCATTAGTTTCACACTCACAAAGACCACTTCAAGGGCACTTACAATCTCTCAAAATGTATCAGTTTTGTGCAAGTAAACCATGTTTCTTTTAAAAAGACTTGTGCACTTGCTCAGGCTCAAGGATATTAAAATCTAGCACATAAAACCCATTACTAGAGGTAGAAATACTGGCAATATACTATTACGGCAGCAATCATCAATTACAGTTAAGAATTTTTCTGTAACAACCAAATGGATAAGTAAATATTGCAACAACCCAAGTATTACTAAGCAAAGTGCATTTCTACAGTATTCAGTGTTGCTATTCAGTTTTCTAACTTAAAACAATCTATGATAACTGGCAGCAAAGAAGGTCCCTGCAATAGACTGCCTCTGCTTGAGAACTTATGATGTAATTATTGCATGCTGCTAATATACTATCTAAACATTAAAGATACTCCTAAAATATTTGATGGTAGACTATGATTAAGACATTACACTGCAAAAAAACTTATGCAGAAGGAAATCCTAACTGACACGCTTCTGCTTTAAATATTGTGCAAACATTACAGCAGAATGAACTTTCGCAGTGGTTAGGTCAAATGCAGTTACGTCATAGTAATGGTATGTTTTGCACAATTTAAGGCTTTGGTTGATTCTTTTAGTCAGCTTCTTCCTCTGATTCTTCTTCTTCAGCAGTTTCTAGCCAGGTTAGTCACTGATTCACCTGGAACAAAGCCTTGCCTTTCCCTGGGAACTCTTGGGTTATATCTTCTTTCCAAGCCAAGAAACCTTCTTCAATAATTTCCATGTCATAGAAGTGAACAAAAAAGCAAAGTAACATGCCTTTTGGGAAGTTGCTATTGTAGCAGTGCACCTGAAGAGCACAGAGGGCACTGACTTGTAGATCAATGTGATCATGAAGGAATTTCTGCATTACTGGCTTGAAGGAAAGAAGCAGTTGTTTTTCCTGCTCTGTTCTTTGGAAGGAGCAGAGGAAGAATCTCTTTCATCACTGGTGGGTTTACTTCACTAGAAAGGTACTGTAAGAAGCTAGTCACTAAGGTGTTCACAAATCCTTTACCTACATGAAGTTTGGGAGAGATGTTATCTTTAATCCACTTATATATGGTTTGAGGAGATGATCCAACTTTATTTGCTTTAACAGTGCCTTCTCCAATTTGAGGAGTGGGAATAAGAAACTCAGTCCGTTTCCTCCCAAGATCTCCAACATGTGGTCCTTATTCTGATCAATTTCTGGGAGAATTTTCTGCATATTAACCTTGCTTTGTTGGAAAAGCTCTGTTAACCACTCTCAATCTTATAATTTAGCTAATTGCTGAAGACAAACTAAGAAGAGAGGAAAATGGGTGCCACTTTCCAGTGGTTGAGCTAGTTCTGAAATGCTCACCAGCTCCCAAATGATAGCATGGGCTTCAAACTGTGCTAAATATGATTTCACCAAGGGGATATCAATCTCCAGTTTGGGGCACTGGTCCAATGCACTCAGGAAAGACTGCATGAAGTTGTCACTTGTGGCCATCCCTTCCTGTTTGAGTAAACTGATCAAAGAACTTGCTTTTTCTTTATCTTCATCGCTTCTATCTAGTGACAGGATGATTACTTTGCTTAATATCTCAGGGAGAAAGTGTTTAGAAGCCCTCATCTCTCTTACACGATTGACAGCTTCGTTTGCATTTCCACTATTCAGATACTTGGTTACAACAGTTTTGGTTAGTTTAAGCAGTTCTTCCTTTGGTGGTGGTGGCTTTTTACTGGTCTTGGCAGGCTTTTCCTGAATAAGTGGTGGATTAGTTTTGAGACCAGCTGAGGTGTCTGTCCCAGAGGTGGTGTTTGAGTGTGTGGTGGTTGTGCACTAGAAGGAATCATAGTTATCTGGGGCTGAAGCTTTGGCACTTGATTTTTATTCATTAGGAAAGACTGAGCAGGCCTCAGGCTAATCTCATCTGCATTAAGCTGTCCTTTCTTAGAAAACTGAGGTGGCATATCCTTCAACTGTCCTTGCAGCTGGGATAAAACTCTCTGACTCTGGTTATGGTAGAGCTGGCTTAGCCCCTGGCTTTTCATAAACTTGCCTCCCATCTCCCCAAACTGTGATTGTGTGGGAGGTATGATGTGTCCCCCATGGCCACTGAAGAGTTGATTTGAACAATGACGCCCCATAGTGGGTGAAAATCTATCCTGGATAACTCCTGGACCAGTACCAATTCTGCTACCTGGCATTTGTCCAAACATATCAGCAAGTCCTCCAAGTGGGTCCCTATCCATTGTCATCCTGGGTGGCATGAACGGTTCCTCCAGAAAGAAGTCACTTCTCATCCCTTGAGCCATAGGAGCAGGAATAAACACTCCTAGATCTTTTACCGCATCTTGATGGATTTGACTGATCATCTTTGGTCCATTGTCAAGAAAAGCCTTGCGAGGAATCCAATGGTGTTCTTTCAACTCTATGGTATGCTGCAGCAGGAAACGAATCCTCACCAGCAATTCCTTACTTAACATCAAGGAGCACATTTGGGCAAAGTACTGATCCATTAAGGACTTGGCTCTTTCTTTGTCTAATCTAGGTCCCACTGTCCTCATTATCTGACAGAGGCACTCCAAATCCTCTTCCATATCTTTGAGTTGGAGTCTCTTCTTTTTTTCCAAAAGTGTTTTGGAAGGATAGATTCATAAATAAGATCAAGCTTTCCAAGTTCTCCAACGAATCTGATGTTCCCCAACATCTTGATCTTAGTAATGGCTCTCTGTTCCTCCTCCTCGGGGAGGAGGGGATTTTCACGCGTATCATAGATATCAACATTTCTGGTTCGGTTTTCAAATTCATCTTGTAATTTGGAAATTCAGAGGCGTCTGAATGTTGTGCTTTGCTTCTGTCCTGGTTGACCCTCTGCTGCTGGGCCATCGAAGTTTGGTTCATCTTCTGCCAATCGCAGACATAGCTGAGCACACAGTGAGCTATACTTCGGGCTTTGTCCACAATCAGCAGTATGATCCCTTTAAGGATGAGTTTAGACTCTACACCCACAATGAGGAGCTCAAGGCAAAGCTTGTCAAACTTCTCAGGAGTAAGCTTACTTAGTATGCCTCTTACTTTCCTGAAGATTGCATCATGTAGTTCTCTTTCATTTGCATAGTTGTTTGCTAAGGAGTTGTCACCTCGCCTAGTGTTTCCTGCAGGAATCCATTTCTGCGCGTTTTTGCCCTGGGGATTTCCCCAGGAACTCACTGTTGCCAGCAGTCTTGAGATAGTGCTGAGGTGCACCCCGGCTTCCTCCTCCGCCAGAAGAAGCACTGAAATGAGAAGTACTGCCTTCTGCAATCTCACTCTTCACTTTGGCAGCATGACAATGAAGAATCTTCGAAAGAATAATATTAATGGATGGGGTGGGAAGGGAAGGGGATGGGAGAAATGAAAAACCTTCACCGAGAACTCAGCATTTGCCACTGCAGCTGCCTCCTCAGGATCTGGTCATCGGGGACGGGGAAGAGAGGGGGAGGGGAACGGAAAAGAAAAAAGGCGGAGGGAAGGGGGAGGAAGGAGTCGCCCCTTCCAGCAATGTTATGTGATTTAAGAAGGCATTTGAGTTTCTGTAGTTTTATTTGTCTAATGAGAGGTAGGACTGGTGATTATTTCCTAAATTTGGGCCAGTCATGAAAATCTGTCCCCATAACTGATTCTTCTTTAGCCCCCTCTGCAGAGACATACACTGTTAATCAGCTTATTGTACTTTCCTTTTCCTTTCATTGTCTTTACTCCTTCCATCTGAAGTGTAGTTGTAATAAAGTCAGTCGAGCCTCCTGCAGGCTAATGTGGACTGGGAAATAATGGGTTACACCTATAAGGCCTCTCTAGCTTGCAAATGATAAGAATCCGTAGTGACTATCCAGTCCATCCAACATTAAAATAGAAATCTAATAGTATAAAATGGTTGTAAAGATAACCCAATGTCCCAGGCAAGGATTTAAAACGCTTTAAGTAGAGTTGATTTACAATGTTGTGTTAGTTTCTGGTATATGGAAAAGTGATTCAGATATACATAAACACACACACATACATATATGATTCATATATATATACACACACATACATATTCATATATATTTTCTTTTTCATATTCTTTTCCATTATGGCTTATTACAGGATATTAAATATGGTTCCCTGTGCTATACAGTAGAACCTTGTTTAAAAAGCCTTTTTTAAAAAGCAGATGTTAACCCTCAAGAGGGAGCCATCTACAACTCAGTATAAAGGACTTTTGCCACAATAACCCTTTGTTCTGGACAAAAGTCTGATATGTTCACTGATTTCTACAATCAAAAGATGACTACATGGTGAAATTAGGCTGATTTTCCTTACTGAGGCCCAATGGTCAGTAAGTGGCCAGAATGGCCAGCAGGGATATGGAGATCCTATGGGTCACAGGCAGGAGTGGAGGTACCACCAAATTGCAGCTCAGATTATCACCAAGAGAAAAGTTAATGGCTTTTAATCAAGAAAGCCAAGATAAGTGGGCTTTCAAAGAAAGGGAAGCAAGAAATTGGAGACCTGTGGAGGACATAAAACAAAGGGGAGTAGCTGGAGAAGGATTACTGTGCACATTTCATATTTAACACTCGATAATGCCTCTGCCTGTGGGTAAAAGCTAAATAAATTAGAAAATGTTAGTAGGATTTACCATGCATCATGCAAATAAAAAGGTTGGAATTCAGTCTGATGTGAGTTACTTTGAATTCTGAAACCACAATTTAATAGCTGCGTGCTCTTTGTCTGCTTACTTAAGCTTGATAAGCTTCCACAGTCTCTACTTCTAAAGTAACAGGGAAATGCCTACGGTACAGATTTCTTTTGGCTTTCTTTGAATTACTAAATGGCACAGAACAGATCTAAATAATGCTATTTCTCTTTTCTGCCCCCCTCTTTCTTTCATCTGAATGGCACTGTCTTTGTACAATTCTGTAGTTAGCATGATCAAACCTTCTTCAGATTTCACACTGCACACTTAGGAATACAAACCAAATTAAAGAGAAGAATGTGACAAAATTGCAATGGTGAGTTGTGTGTGTGTGTGTGTCTTGTAAAAGTTGAAGGTATTGATTAAAAAGTCTCCATTTCTTAAATTATTTCTGGCTCAATTTTCTAGACTTTCAGGTACTTTTAAGATCTTTTTATTCTTAGGAATAAAACATTCATTTTTGCATACAAATAACTAGCTGGAGATAGAAGAATAGAGAAATATACTCAGCAGGAATTAGTAACTTTAAGATAGTAATGAGCATAACATAACTATGTTCATCACTTTCATATACACTGCCTTCTTACACACCCACAATAATCAGGTGAGATAGGTAATTACTAGTCATACTTCACAGACAGAGATCATAAGACTCATCTTAAGGCCACAGAGCAAAAAGTTGCAGGCTCTCTAAATCTCACCTTTTCATATAATATTGCTGCTGCCAAATGCAACAATATTTTCTTGTGTAAAAAGATCACATTTTAATTTCCCCTGATGTTACGAAAACACAAGTACTAGAGAGGAATGTGGTTGACATTAAAACCACTGAAAACAAACTAAGCACTCTTTTTACGGAATCTTTCCAATTTAGGAAAGCCCATAACTATAAACAAAGAAAGTACCATACAGAAGAGAATGAGATAACAGTTACTATCTAGGAAATATTATCCAAAGTCTACGTGAATAGGCCTTCAGTCCCAGACATTTAAAGTCTACTAGTTGTGGGCCTAACAGCAGTATACCCAAATGATAGAGTATCCAGGACAGTATGATGATACTTGCTTTAAGAGAAGTCATTTCCAAATCACTGAACCTTGAACAATGAAAGGTGAGCACTACTGGCATACCTGTTAGACTGAACAAACCCAGAACACAGTATACATGGATCAGACCTTTGCTATCTATAAATATTACATAAGCATTCAGTATTGGACAGCTCTGGGCTTTCTGAGTATAGGCATTGTTCTTCAAGATAGGCATATGTAATACCATGTAGTATACAGAAAAAAAAATTAATTGGGAAAGGAAGACCTTAATCCCAGCTGATTAATTCTCTCTGAAAAGTTATCTATGGTCTCTGAACTGTCATTTACCTGAGATCAAAATCTCTGACCTGCCTACATCACAGAATACTTAGGAATTATCATAGAACTAAAATACCCCATATTGTGTAAAGAACAGACAGATTATAAGGAGGTGTTATTCTCAAAACAAATTTAAAACTTCCTGTTGTTTCAATCCATCTAGCTTATTATATGTGAAACTTCTTTTAAATACTAATTTTATTATATTTATTTTTTTAAATATGGAGCTCATGAATTACTTTTTTAATTAATATTTTTATAAAGCACGCTCTTATTAGTTATCTATTTTATACATATTATAATGTATGTATGCCAATTCCAATCTCCCCATTCATCCCACCACCACCAAGCCGCACCCCACTTTCCCCCATTTCTGTCCATACTTTTGTTCTCTACATCAGTGTCTCTATTTCTGCCTTGAAAACTGGATCATCTGTACCATTTTTCTAGATTCCACATATATGCATTAATATACGATATGTGTTTTTCTCTTTCTGACTTAGTTCACTCTGTAGGACAGTCTCTAGGTACATCCACGTCTCTGCAGATGACCAATTTCGTCCCTTTTATGGCTGAGTAATATTTCATTTTATATATGTAGCACATCTTCTTTATCCATTTGTCTTTTGATGGGCATTTAGGTTGCTTCCATGACCTGGTTATTGAAAATAGTGCTGCAATGAACATTGGGGTGCATGTGTCTTTTTGAATTATGGTTTTCTCTGTGTATATGCCCAGTCGTGGGATTGCTGGGTCATATGACAATTCTATTTTTAGTTTTTTAAAAACCCTCCATAATGTTCTCCAGAGTAGCTGTATCAATTTATATTCCCACCAACAGTGTAGGAGGGTTACCTTTTCTCCACACCCTCTCCAGCATTTGTGGTTTGTAGATTTTCTGATGATGCCCATTCTAACCGGGGTGAGGTGATACCTCATTGTAGTGTTCATTTGCATTTCTCTAATAATTAGTGTTGTTGAGCATCTTTTCATGTGCCTCTTGGCCATCTGTATGTCTTCTTTGGAGAAATGCCTATCTAGGTCTTCTGCCCATTTTTTGATTGGTTTGTTTGTTTTTTTAATATTGAGCTGCATTTGCTGTTTATATATTTTGGAGATTAATCCTTTGTCCGTTGATTCGTTTGCAAATATTTTCTCCCATTCTGAGGGTTGTCTTTTTTGCTTTGTTTATAGTCTCCTTTGCTGTGCAAAAGGTTTAGAGTTTCATTAGATCCCATTTGTTTATTTTTGTTGTTATTTCCATTACTCTAGGAGGTGGATAAAAAAGATATTGCTGTGATTTATGTCAAAGAGTGTTCTTTCTATGTTTTCCTCGAAGAGTTTGGTAGTGTCTGGTCTTACATTTAGGTCTTCAATACATTTTGAGTTTATTTTTATGTATGGTGTAAGGGAGTGTTCTAATTTCATTCTTTTACATGTAGCTGACCAGTTTCCCCAGCACCACTTACTGAAGAGACAGTCTTTTCTCCATTGTATATCCTTGCCTCCTTTGCCATAGATTAGTTGACCATAGGTACATGGGTTTATCTCTGGGCTTTCTATCCTGTTCCACTGATCTAGATTTCTGTTTTTCTTCCAGTACAATATTGTCTTGATTACTGTAGCTTTGTACTAGAGTCTGAAGTCCAGGGATCTAATTCATCCAGCTCCATTTTTTTCCCTCAAGATTGCTTTGCTACTAGGGGTCTCTTGTGTCTCCATATAAACTTTAAGATTTTTTGTTCTAGTTCTGTAAGAACTGCCCCTGATAATTTCATAGGGATTGCATTGAATCTGTAGATTGCTTTGGGTGGTATAGCCATTTTCACAATATTAATTCATCCAATCCAAGAACATGGTATATCTCTCGATCTGTTTGTGTCATCTTTGATTTCTTTCATCAATGTCTTATAGTTTTCTGAGTATATGTCTTTTATCTCCTTAGGTAGGTTTATTCCTAGATATTTTACTCTTTTTGTTGCAATGGTGAATGGGAGTGTTTCCTTAATTTCTCTTTCAGATTATTCATCATTAGTATATAGGAATGCAAGAGATTTCTGTATATTAATTTTGTATCCTGCAACTTTACCAAATTCATTGATAAGCTCTAGTAGTTTTCTGGTGGCATCTTTAGGATTATCTATGTATAGTATCATGTCATCCGCAAACAGTGACGGTTTTACTTCTTCTTTTACAACTTGTATTCCCTTTATTTCTTTTTCTTCTCTGACTGCCGTGGACATCCTTGTCTTGTTCCTAATCTTAGAGGAAACACTTTCAGTTTGTCACTGTTGAGAATGATGCTTGCTGTGGGTTTGTCGTATATAGTCTTTATTAGGTTGTGGTAGGTTTCCTCTAGGCCCACTTTCTGGAGAGTTTTTATCATAAATGGGTGCTGAATTTTCTCAAAAGCTTTTTCTGAATCTATTGAGATTATCATATGGTTTTTATCCTTCAATTTGTTAATATGTTGTATCACATTGATTAGTTTGCATATATTGAAGAATCCTTGCATCCCTGGGATAAATCCCACTTAACCATGGTGTATGATCCTTTTAATGTGTTGCTGGATTCTGTTTGCTAGTATGTTGTTGAGGATTCTTGCATCTATAGTCATCAGTGATATTGGTCTGTAATTTTCTTTTTCTGTAGTATGTTTGCCTGGTTTTGGTATCAGGGTGCTAGTGGCCTTGTAGAATGAGTTTGAGACTGTTCCTTCCCCTACAATTTTTTGGAAGAGTTTGAGAAGGATGGGTGTTAGCTCTTCTCTAAATGTTTCATAGAATTCCCTGTGAAGCCATCTGGTCCTGGACTTTTGATTGTTGGAAGATTTTTAACCACAGTTTCAATTTCATTACTTGTGATTGGTCTGTTCATATTTTCTATTTCTTCCTGGTTCAGTCTTGGAAGGTTATACCTTTCTAAGCACTGTCCATTTCTTCCAGGTTGTCCACTTTATTGGCTAGAGTTGCTTGTAGTAGTCTCTTAGGATGCTTTGTATTTCTGTGGTGTCTGTTGTAACTTCTATTTTTTCACTTCTAATTTTATTTATTTGAGTGCTCTCCCTCTCTTTCTTGCGAGTCTGGCTAAAGTTTATCAATTTTGTTTATCTTCTCAAAGAACCATCTTTTAGTTTTATTGATCTTTGCTATTGCTTTTCTGTTTCTATTTCATTTATTTCTGCTCTGATCTTTATGATTTCTTTCCTTCTACTAACTTTGGGTTTTGTTTGTTCTTCTTTCTCTAGTTCCTTTAGGTGTAAGGTTAGATTGTTTATTTGAGATATTTCTTGTTTCTTGAGGTAGACTGTATTGCTATAAAATTCCTTCTCAGAACCGCTTTTGCTGCATCCCATAGGTTTTGGATCATCGTGTTTTTGTTGTCATTTGTCTTTAGGTATTTTTTGATTTCCTCTTTGATTTCTTCAGTTATCTCTTGGTTACTTAGTAATGTATTTTTTTAGCCTTCATGTGTTTTTGTTTTTTACATTTTCTTCCCTGTAATTTATTTCTAATCTCATAGCATGTGGTTGGAAGAGATGCTTGGTATGATTTCCATTTTCTTAAATTTACCGAGGCTTGATTTGTGACCCAAGATGTGATCTATCCTGAAGAATGTGCCGTGTGCACTTGAGAAGAAAGTGTAATGTGCTATTTTCGGATGGAATGTCCTATAAATATCAATTAAATCTATCTGGTCTATTGTGTCATTTAAAGCTTGTGTTTCCTCATTAATTTTCTGTCTGTATGATCTGTCCACTGGTGTGTGTGAAGTGTTAAGTCCCCCAATATTATTGTGTTATTGTCAATTTCCTCTTTTATAGCTGTTAGCATTTGCCTTATGTATTGAGGTGCTCCTATTTTGGGTGCATATATATTTATAATTTTTATTTCTTCTTCTTGGATTGATCCCTTGATCATTATGTAGTGTCCTTCCTTGTCTCTTGTAACATTCTTTATTTTAAAGCTATTTTATCTGATATGAGTATTGCTACTCCAGCTTTCTTTTTGATTTGCATTTGCATGGAATATCGTTTTCCATCCCCTCACTTTAAGTCTGTATGTGTCCCTAGGTCTGAAGTGGGTCTCTTGTAGACAGCATATATATATGGGTCTTGATTTTGTATCCATTCAGTGAGACTATGTCTTTTGGTTGGAGCATTTAACCCATTCACATTTAAGGTAATGATCAACATGTATGTTCCTACTACCATTTTCTTAATTGCTTTCGGTTTGTTTTTGTAGATCCTTTTCTTCTCTTGTGTTTCCCACATAGAGAAGTTCCTTTAGCATTTGCTGTAGAGCAGATTTGGTGCTGCTGAATTCTCTTAGCTTTTGCTTGTACATAAAGCTTTTGATTTCTCCATTGAATCTGAATGAGATCCTTGCCGGGTAGAGTAATCTTGGTTGTAGGTTCTTCCCTTTCATCACTTTAAATATATTGTGCCACTTCCTTCTGGCTTGTAGAGTTTCTGCTGAGAAGTCAGCTGTTAACCTTATGGGAGTTCCCTTGTATGTTATTTGTTGTTTTTCCCTTGTTGCTTTTAATAAATTTTCTTTGTCCTTAATTTTTGTCAGTTTGATTACTATGTGTCTCAGTGTGTTTCTCCTTGGGTTCATCTTGCCTGGGACTCTCTGAGCTTCCTGGACATGGGTGGCTATTTCTTTTCCCGTGTTAGGGAAGTTTTAAACTATAATCTTTCCAAATATTTTCTTGGGTCCTTTCTCTCTCTCTTCTCCTTCTGGGACTCCTATAATGCGAATGTTGGTGCATTTAATGTTGTCCCAGAGGTCTCTTAGTCTGTCTTCATTTCTTTTCATTCTTTTTTCTTCATTCTGTTCTGTGGCAGTGAATTCCATCATTCTGTCTTCCAGGTCACTTATGTGTTCTTCTGCTTCAGTTATTCTCCTATTGATTCCTTCTATTGTAGTTTTCATTTCAGTTATTTTATTGTTCTTCTCTATTTGTTTGTTCTTTAATTCTTCTAGGTCTTTGTTCTTTAATTCTTCTAGGTCTTTGTTAAACATTTCTTGAATCTTCTTGATCTTTGCCTCCATTCTTTTTCCTTGGTCCTGAATCATCTTCACTATCATTATTCTTTTTCTGGAAGGTTGCCTATCTCCACTTCATTTAGTTGTTTTTCTGGGGTTTTATCTTGTTCCTTCATCTGGTACATAGCCCTCTGCCTTTTCATTTTGTCTATCTTTCTGTGAATGTGGTTTTCATTCCACAGGCTGTGGGATTGTAGTTCTTCTTGCTTCTGCTGTCTGCCCTCTGGTGGATGAGGCTATCTAAGATGCTTGTGCCAGGTACCTGATGGGCGGGTCTGGTGGTGGGTAGTGCTGGGTGTTGCTCTGGTGGGCAGAGCTCAGTAAAAGTTTAATCCACTTGTCTGGTGATGGGTGGGGCTGAGTTCCCTCCCTGTTGGTTGTTTGGCTTGAGGTGACCCAGCACTGGCACCTACAGGCTCTTTGGTGGGGCTAATGGGGGGACTCCAGCCACCCCCCACCTCTGAAGGAGACCCTCCAACACTAGCAGGTACGTCTGGTTCAGTCTCCTATGGGCTCACTGCTTCTTCCCCCTGCGTCCTGATGTGCACACTACTTTCTGTGTGCACTTCAGTAGGAGAGTTTCTGTTTTCCCCAGTACTGTTGAATTCCTGCAATCAAATCCCACTAGCCTTCAAAGTCTGATTCTGTAGGAATTCCTCCTCCCGTTGCTGGAACCCCAGGTTGGGAAGCCTGATGTGGGGCTCAGAACCTTCACTCCAGTGGGTGGACTTCTGTGGTATAAGTGTTCTCCAGTTTGTGAGTCACCCACCCAGCAGATGTGGGATTTGATTTTATTGTGATTGCATCCTGTTACCGTCTCATTGAAGCTTCTCCTTTGTCTTTGGATGTGGGGTATATTTTTTGGTGAGTTCCAGTGTCTTCCTGTTGAATACTGTTCAGCAGTTAGCTGTGATTCCGGTGCTCTCACAACAGGGAGTGAGTGCACGTCCTTCTACTCTGCCATCTTGAGGCAATCTCCGGAAATTTTTGTTTTTAATTGGAGTAAAATTGCTTTACAATTTTGTGTTAGTTTCTGCTGTACAATGAAGTGAATCAGCTATATGTATACTTATATATCCCCTCCCTCTTCGACCTCCCTCCCCCTCTCTCCCCCCATATAGGTCATCACCGAGCACCGAGCTGAGCTCCCTGTGCTATACAGCAGGTTCCCACTAGCTATTTATTTTACACATGGTAGTGCATTTATATAAAACTTAATCTCCCTATTTGTCCCACCTCCCCTTCCCCTCCTGTGTCCACATGTCTGTTTTCTACGTCTACATCTCTATTCCTGTCCTACAATTAGGTTCATCTATACCATTTCTCTAGATTCCACATATATGCGTTAATATATGATATTTGTTTTCCTCTTTCTGGCTTGCTTCACTTTGTATGACAGACTCTAGGTCCATCCACATCTCTATAAATGACCCCATTTCATTCCTTTTTATGGCTGAGTAATATTCCATTGTATATATGTACCATTGTTCATTCACTTAGCATATATGTCTTGAACATCTACTCCATTGCAGAAGCTGTGGTACGCCCTTGAAATTTGTTTTTAGAAAAACTGTGTTCAGTAAATAATTCTTAGTATATTTATATTTGCTGCCAAAAAAGTGCAGATACTAAGAGACATTTTTCAGGGCATCTTTTGGGTCATATGTTTAAGGTGAAGGGAGAGTGGGATGGAGAAGGAGACACTAGACCTTTGAGGATAGTGGAAAAGTTTTAATATAGTTATGGAGAATGAGAAAGCAGTAAGATAAGGGGAAGATAAACAAGGCAATGTTGCTAGATTGTTGAGGATCCATTTGGTTTTGGTAACCATTAATTTACAGTCAAATCAATACATTGCTGTGTTCCTGACTCCTATAGACCCTGCCAGTACAGTTTCAGTAAATCAGCTGCAGTACACTGTGTACAATATATGATCATATGAAGATCTTTAAGATGTCAGAGTACAGCAGTTTAATTGCAAGATGGTGAAGAGAAAGCAGATGAACTGAAGTTGTGTGATGCCAACTGTGTCGATTGCTTTAAACTTTTTTTTTTCTCTAGATTACTCACAGCAACTCCATGCTGTATGCATTGTTCCATCATTGCTACATATGATATGAAATTCAGGAGAGTTAAGCAACTGGCCCAAGGTCACAAGTGACAAGAGCCAGGAATAGCACCATATTGGCCCCTGTCCTAAATACATGCTATTTTCTCCCTCTGTACTATCTCTCTATAACGGGCATGCCTTATATTATTCTACAGAGTAAAATCCCGATGTGCACTTTGCCTCAAAATGGCAAGAACACCTATCCTCCAAAATGTTCTTTAGGAGGCAGGGCCTTATCTCTTCAAGGTCTGTGCAAATATATGGTTGATGCCTGCAGTTCTGTTCCACAAAGCATGAAGAAAGTGGGCTTAGTATGGGAGGTTTTGAAGACAGGCATTTTCTATCATTTGCCTCTGCTCTGAAAGGCCCTTGAAATGCCCTGTAGAGCACGAGATTTTGAGCATGACCACATTTTGATAGACCTGCCAGGATACATTAGCTGCAAACACTTCCTCTGGGTTGACCTACTGACCTGATTAGTGGTTTGGCTCAAAATTATCCATCTGGAAGCTGAAGCGTGTCTGCCAAACACAATGGTCAGAGTTTTGGCAGGGTTGAAATTGAGCTGTTCTTTCTAATGATGCCTTGCTAACAGGTTCATTTACCTCCTATGACCACTTCTTGAATGTTATAGTAATGTCATGCTTAGTGGGGTGGAAAACACATAAGCTTTGGAACTGAATAGACTAGAGTTTAGAGTCTGAACTGATTTAACCACTTAATAGTTTGTCAATTACAGTACCACCTTGAGGCCCAGTTTTTTAAATCTGTAAAGTGGGGACAATGATTTCTCTTGTGGAGTTGTTTTGAGCATTAGAGATAGTGCCCTGTGGTACAATTAGGAATCATTTATTGAACCTTTATTGTTGAAAGGCATTATGTCACATGCTTTAAAAGATTATCTTAGTTCATTTGGAAAATGCAACATTCCTTAAACATTATTATTATCCCAACTTCAAGAATGAAGAAATAAAGGCTAGATGGGTACACTTATTTACCTTATATGACAACCTGACAAGTAGAAAGAGTAGAATTTGGTGTTAAAAGACAGACTCCAGAATTTCTATGATTTGCCACCAGGTGTAACTGCCTCCTAATGCCATTGTTGAACTTGAAATCTCCTGGTTTGGGGGATTGGCTAGAGATCACCCACCAAAATATCAAATGACAGGGGTAAAAGTTTCAGAAAGGTTTACTAGATATATCTTATTATCATTTAGTACTCAATATTATTGTAAGAATGACAAAGAAATACATTAACTGATCTGCTGTAGTCCTCATCTGCCCTTAATTGTGCTGGGATTCCTATAGGAAGTGTACTGGAGGAATTACCAGAGCTCAGAGTGATTTACCATTCACTAGGTAAACATTTTGCAGAAGTCTCTATTGATATTCATTATCTTTAAAGTGTGTCCCTTTGGTGGTAGATGAATTAAATACGGGAAGCTGTGTTTAAAGTATACATTTTATACTGAAACAACATTTTCCAAAAGGAAACACAGACCTATCTGGGGAGTGTGTGTGTGTGTGTGTGTGCCTGCGTGTGTGCACAGGTGTGTACATTTTGTGTGGCGCTCTTGGTTTGCCTAATAAGGGAGTCTGTCTGCTAAGACTTGTCCTCTTTAAGATGTACTGTAATAAAGATTCTGCTTTGGACAAATTGAGCCAAGAATATGAACAAAATGAATAAAATATCATAGTTAATGTAGCATATTTCCAGAGGTATCAAAAGAAGCACCAAAGGCATTAAGTGACTGGAAGTATTCTCTGTAAACTTACTATAAAGAGATTTCAAGTCTAAACTCTTTTGACAATCTATCAGGAACTTACTTGACTTAACCCGCCTCTAATTTTAAGTAAATATTTTCAGTGGAGGCCAAGTATTATGTCTCCCGTTTTAAAAAAAAAAAACACATCAGGATGAAGACTTCAACTGTGTTTGGCAAATGAACACTATCTTACTCAGAAATGCACCCAGCACTGCCACTGACGTGATGCATTTATAAACTTGAACAAACCATTTAACCTAGGGCTCTGGGAATGAAGCACTTATTTGTCAATTGAGGGGTTTTAATTACATGATTGAAGGAGAAAAATTATAAAGGAAAAACAGTTTTGACGATTTGAGGCTCAGATCTCAGCACTACTGCTTCCTACATGTATCCCCATCATAAAAAAGAAAACTTTTATAATTAGAGTGATGTGAAGGTGAGTTCACATAACACATATCATGACTTGACAAAACATAAGTAATCAATAAATACCACTTCTCTTTCTTTTAATATCTCACCCTCCACAATTTCACAATTTTATAATTCTAAACCTAGGGAACCAGAAATCTTGATTTTCATGGGAAAGTCACTTAAATTCCTTGGGTTTCACTTTCAACATAAATATAATGAAGAAAATTAGATCAAGATTGTGAAAGAGGTTTCAATCCCTCTCATGCATTGGTAACGGCCTTCTGGAACATTCTGTTGAAAACTTTTAAGGCTATGTGGAGACTCTATAGGAAAAAATGCTGTTATTAATAAGTCGGCCAAGATACAGGCATGCCACATACACTCCATCCTGGGATAGTGATTTATACTACTCTCGCCAGACTTTAAAGTAAAGGGTTGTGGAACTTGTTGAAGCTTGCCACTGGAAATCGAGTTTAAAAGAAAAATGATGTATTCCTTTAGTCGTAGCAGAGTGACAAGATGATATCATAAACAGATATTAAACAAGACACATATAATGCACTGGAGCCTGTGCTAGGGTTAGTGAGAGACATAAATTTGAGAAAACATCCTGTCTTCCAAGAACAAACTACTATTTACTAAGGCTTAATTAATGGGCCTATAGATTTTTACAGGAGTCTCAGTATTAAAGCACCAGTGATGGTCATGAGTATCCTCACGCTTACAGAATAAATTTGCAAGCACACTAGAAAGAATATGTCTACTAATTATACAATTAACTATATTTAGATTTAATAAGCATTTTCACGTGCCTGACAGTGGGTTAAACTTAACACCTAATTTAACCTCACTATAAATGATGAATTAGGTAATACTGTGAATTAATGTGTTTATAAACTAAAGCTTAGAAAGGTAGAGGCATGGGTCCAAGGTCATACAGTATACATAGGAGCAAAGACTTGAAGCAAGTCCTGCTTGCCTGTAAGTTGGTTGTTTTTATACACAGTTTAAAATTCCATCTTATTAAAATGTCATGGACTGATCTGTGATAGAAGGGCATAAATATGCATCATAGCTACCCAGTCAATGGCTGAAAGAGCACTTTTCCCTCTGATTTTTTTAGCCTCTCAATAAAAATGAAACAAAGTAAAAATGTATCTCCAACATTACTTTGAAAATTTAAAATTTAACAAGAAATATATTTTAGGTATCTAAATTAGAAGTGAAAAGGAATCCAGAGAGATCTAAGCAAGTCTCTAATTTCACAACTGGGGAAAAAACAAACACAACAAAAGTAAAACTTTCAAAAGTTATCAAAAGCTAGTCAACTGGCTCTTTTTCTGAACTCCTTCAATTTCACCATACTCGACTAGACTGTTGATGAGTTCATTTACAACCTGAGTGAGAGGTGAATGCATTGAGAATTTCTAGTTCTGTAAGAACTGGGACTTATCCAGTTTCCATTCCCAGGACTTGGCACATTGGACAAAAAAAAAAAAAAAAAAAAAGCAGAACAAAGAGAAGAATTGCATAGGTCAAATTAATTTGAGTTTTGCCTTGAAGGGTGTCTGGGAAGAAAGTAAACAAAACAAACAAACAAAAACATACAATTAAAACAGCAACAAAAAAACCCTCAAAAACCACAAATAAGTTAGGGCAGAATATGTTAAAGGAGAGAAACCAAGATAGAAGCATATATGGCTATTAATATCCATGGCCACAGGAGCTGAGAGCACTCATTGTGGAGTGTACTACAAAGTGAGCCCGTGAAAATTAAAGAATTCAATGGAGAATATTAAAACAGCAGCAATACCATTAGAGCAAAGAAGTCACATTTAAAACATTGTCTGCCCCCTGGACAAGTAATCAACACAAAGACACAGCATTAATTCATCTGATAAATGAAACTGTGAGCTTCTAACTTGTCCTAGGAACGTCGCTTGGTGCTGTGTATATGATGGTGAATCAAACAGATTTATGTGCAGAGAACTTGACTGAGATCCTATCTCTACACTCATCGGGCTAGACTTTGTCTCAAATATAACAGAGATAATAAGTTTCTACAATTAGGGCCAGATTATCAGGACTGTTTACTATATAGTGAGCCCTCAGAGTTTTAAAACAGTGGTCTTGCCCAGACTAGAGTCACAGGATTGAGGCCTCACTAGTCTATACTAAGGGCCTGGGGGCCCCATCAGGAAGAGAAATCAAGGGTAAGAGATCATAAGATACTAACAATGCAGTAGTATATTTATTACTCAATTATAAAACAGTCATTCTGAGTTGTTGCTGTCATAAACTGAACTTAATGAAATGTTTCTGAGTTCTAATGTTTAATTAGAATCTGGTTCTGTATTAGTGTATGAAATGAACTTTATGCTCACATAAGGATCTCAAATAATGAGTAATCATCCCAAGGAATTGAATTCTCCATGATAAAATAAAAATGGTCATTTCAGTTATAATATGGATCTTAGATCTGGATTAGAGATCACTTTGTTCAACTCCATCATTTTACCATGAAACATCCGAAGAATATGGAAGGTAGAGGGCTTGTTTAAGGTCACATAACTACTTGGAGGGGCAAGGATCTTATTCTCCTGGTTTTCTAAATGAACTTTTCCATCAGACACCATTACATATGTCAAAACCATCACTATTTTCTCATTTTCCAAGATCAAAATGAGACATACTTTAATCCTCCATTTCCCTCTTTCCCTCTAGCTCTTCACTTGACTAATTTACTAAGAATCAAAACCATCAATGTCTCCCTCATACAGATTTTGTTCCCCCTTGTCTTAACAATATTAATAATATCAAAACAACCCTAGCTACTACTACCTCTTTTTCTCTTTAATCCAGTAAAAATACTTTTATCACTAGGGACAGGGTGGCTTCCTAAAGAAAAATGGGGCAATTCCCTGAGAATATGAGAAAAACAATCTTAGGCAGGAAAAGAACAATATTTGGAACGATAACATATTTGCAAAATCAATTTTCCTGACATACATCTCTAATCATATAATTTGCCTACTCCACAACTTTCAACATCTTCTAATTGCCAAAGAAATTAAGTTGTAATTTATCATTCTGCTATTTAAGGACTCCCCAACATTGACTGATCTATCTTTTGAGCTATTTCTCCTATTTTGCCCCGTAGCTCTAAAATCTATACTGTGATTTGACTGAGTGGTCTTCAAGTTTGTTACCCATAATGTCCAACTTTACATGTTGAACACTGAAAGTAGTCAATATTCATGCAGTTAAATAAACAGAAGAAAAGAGCTGATGATTCTGCCAGAGTTTATATCCCATTATAAATTAATACAGAAACATCATAGTTTGTTAGATTGTTTTTCAGAGTTGGTCTAGGGATGCATTGCCTCTATGTGAATAATTAGTGGTTCTCAGTTTGCAAAACTGAGGGCCAAGATCTTGATCTCAAGTTGCACCATTAGTGTGAAGAGACTCATTAGTCATAGCCTAAGGCTGCCCCTCATATTCTGCATGCCACCTTGCCCTCAGTAGGTACACAAGCATTATTAATATTTGTAGTGGTCAGGGCAATGTACTTTGCAGCTGGAAGACCAGGGTTAGAGTTTCAATTTTGATAGCCAGTAGATATGTAATGTTTGAAATGTGATCTCTGTAAGGGAAATTCTCCATAGCTGAAGAATAAAAGGTTGGACACAATTGCCTCTATGTTTTCTTTAATTCTGTAATCTTACTACAATAATTACAAATTTAAAGTAATATTCAAACTCAAACATGCTTTCTAACTGGAGAGTATTATTGGGGAAGGACCCTTGAAAAATGTCAAAACTAGCTTTCTTTTAACATGGTAATTCACTGATACAGGAATATATAAACTAGAATTGGCATATCTCTTTGGTGACACAAACCTGGTTTAAATAGAAAAATAATTACCTAACCTAACCTCTTCATGAAAAATTGTGTAGAAGAAATTAAAAGACATGGATAAAAATAACCAACATATAGTAGACATAGTAGCTTCCCCTTAACTACCTCTGCTTTCTCTCTCTCCCTCTCTCTCTTGCTCTCTTTTTCTCTGTCTAGGGATCATATATTTCACATATGAAGTATGATTTGCTATAAGATTCAAAAAGTATTTTCCTGACATAAGTGTAAGAACTCATGCAAAGCAGATATGAAAGATGGCAGAAGTGAAAGGTGCTTGGTAACTTGGTAACTGGTAATCCTTTTCAATGTATGTTGACCCAGACTTTTATCACTAAAAAATACAAGAAAGTTACTATTTAAAATACGAGTGCCTGTTACATGTTTTCCAGATACAAGGGCTGTACTGAAAAAAAAAATTAAAGAGCACACACTGATAATTTGAGTTGTCTTTGAGATGTGTGCTGTATTAATCTCCCAATGCTCAAAATTTTCTGATCGTCACACTGGGTAGACAAATGAAAATATTTGTTTGTTTGTTTTCCTTGGGAGAAAATACAAATGAAAAACATTTCTTCTAGAGGAACTTGGGCATGGGATCAGGGGTGGGTAAAACTGGACCATACTGGCACTTCATAAAAACAAATCTCTGAGTAACTATACAGTGATAGTCAATAGCTCATGCTATTTTGGATGCTCTAAAATAGTAGCTCTTATTCTTACTGACTTGAAATGGATAGTGTTAGTTTACACACAATCCAATGGCAACATATGGAGGGCTTCTTTAACTCAGGGCTGTACCTTGACAATACAAGTATTAATTGAGATTTTTCCCCAAAATCTGTAAATGATGTTCCCACGTTCACTTAATACCACAGCTTAACAACATATTAATGAATTTATTCCTATACTATGTGCATTTACACACACACATACACACACACATATATTCTCTCTCTATATGTGTATATATATATATATTTATTTATTTATACATACAGAAACATGCATACATACTTATTGCTGTGGTTAAATACTTTATGTTGTATTATAACTCTATTTTCACCCTTAATCATGTGTGTATCTGCATTAAAGTAATGAATTTGTTCATATACTGTGTGTATACACATATGTGGTAAGTAGATACATTGCTCATTTTATACCAGTGAAAAGATACTTAGCATTAGATGCAGTAGGAAAATCACACTAAATGATGATTTTTATTAATTAAATAACCATCTAACTTCAGTTGTACCTTATCGTTAAAATTATCTTCAAGGAAACAAGTTTAGAAAGTTAACAGGTAAATCTAATACAATGGACTGCTTCCTGGTACTGTTTTGAGTTAGCATAATGGTTGATTTCTCTACCATGCAAATAAATCATTAAAATCATCAATACCATTTTATAACATATTAATGAAAATAAAGAATAATCTCTGTAGTAGTTTTGTTGAGGAAAAATACAAATACAGGTGAAATATAAAACTAAATTACACAAACTTTTTTAGTATTAAACAAAATGGTCAGTTTTAGCAAAAGTACATCATCAAGCATATTAAGTTATAGATATCACAATTTTATTGATTATGTTTTTTATAAACTTTTAATTTAGAGTAGTTTTAGATTTGGAGAAAATCTGTGACGATTGTTTAGGGAGTTTCCATATGACTCACATCCAGTTTCCCCTATAATTAATGATTCACATGGCACATTTTTACAATTAATAAACCAATACTGATACATTATCATCAACTAAATTTGGGGTATTATTCAGATTTCTTTAATCTTTACCTATTTTTTTTTCCTGTCCCAGGATTACATCCAGATTGCCATATTACATTTACTAGTCATGTATCTTTAGATTCCCTTAACTGTGGGAGTTTTACAGACTTTCCTTGTTTATGATGACCTTGACAGTTTTAAGAAATAATGGTCAGACATTTTGTAAACTGTACCTCAGTTGGGATTTGTCTTTTATTTTTCAAGGTTATAGTGGGATTATGTGATTTTGTGAGGAAGACCAGAAATAAAGTGCCCTATTCTTCACATCATATCAAGGGTACTTACTACTGACATGACTTATCACTACTGATGTTAACCTTGACACCTGGCGGAGGTAGCATTTACCAGTTTTCTCCACTGTGAAGTTACTCTTGTTGAACCCTTTCACATTGTAGTCTTTGGAAAGAAATCAATCCTTGAGGCACAGCCCATCTCCCTGATGGCAAAGCATCTGAATAAATTATCTGAAATTATGGATGATAGATTTTTCTATTCTCTATTTGTTTATTCAATGACTTATTAACATCAGAATGAATTCATGGATACTTATTTTATACTTTGGGTTATAATCCAATAAAATTTTATTTATTTTGTTGCTCAAATTGTTCCAGCTGTGGTCACTGAGAGCTTTTCCAATTGGTTCCTGCGTCCCTTTGACATATTCCCATTATTGTGTGTGCTTATTTGTTTTAAGTACTATTTCATTTTCTGCACTGCAAGATACTCAAGGCCTCTTTTCTGTATATCCTACCCTAGTCCTAGATTCAGCCAAATCTCCAAGAAGGCCTGGTTCCTCTTATTGTAAGAATCATATTAGAAGCCAAGATCTAAATACTAGGTGTGCTTGTAGCTACTGAGGTGTTAATGTTTCAAGACCCTTCAAGCTGAAAGAACAAGAAATATGTGTTTATATTAACCTATATGTATATACATATCTACAAATATTTCTATATGTAACCAATTCTACCTATATTAAGCTAAACACGAATTTATACTGATGAATCTAACTGTAATCCATTACCACATAGATTACCTCCTTACTTTAGTTTTTCTATAAATTTTCACTCTAGCAGCAAGAAACCTGGCTTTCACCATCAGCCGTCCATTTGCTTAATTGTGCAGTTCTGGTATACATATATAACAGTATCAGAATTGTTAACCATTACGCCTGAAGGAAATAACTTTAACAACTCGACTACAGTGTCTGTGTACAGTTTCTTTTGCCTTTAGTCTTAGACTCCGGTCATCTCCAAAATTATTTAAAGCAAAAGTATTTTCTCCCATCTCATTCAGTGAAATTGTTTCTTACATATATAATACAGTTAGACTGCTTTGTCCCATTCTACATTTTGTCCTGGGACACTATGATTTATGCATATTTTAAATTTGTATATACCAAGTTTCAATTTTTATGCTATAAAGTTCTATGGTTTTTGACTAATGCACAGTGCCATGTACTTATCATTACAATATAGAATAGTTTCATTACCCTAAAAAATTAGGGAATTTTTAGCTTCACTTATTTAGCCCTCTTTGTCTCTCTCCTCTCTGGCAACATCTGATATTTTTAACACCTCTATAGTTTTGCCTTTCTCAAAATGTCATATATTTTGAAGCAAATGGGATGTACCTTTTCAAACTTAATTCTTTTACTCAGCATTTGCTTATGAACTTAATCTGTATCTTTTCATGGAGTGATAGTTCATTTCCTTTTATTGCTGAATAATATTCCATTGTATAGATGTACCACAGATTAACAATTCGCCTGTTGGAAACCTTCTTGGTTGCTCCTGGTTTGGGGCATTTACAGTTAAAGCTGTTACAAACATTCACTTGCCCGTTTTGTACAGGCATAGTTTTCAAATCAGTTGGGTAAATACCTAGGAGCACAACTGCTAGACTGAACGGTAACACTGTTTCTAACTTGTAAGAAACTACCAACCTGTCCTCCAAAGTGACTCTATCAGTTGGCATCACCTCCAGCAGTGATTAACAGTTTTTCTTGCTTTCAATACTCACCAGCAAACAGTACTGTTTGTTTTGTTATGTTTTTTACATTTTAGCTACTCTATATGTGGGCAGTGGTATCTCACTGTTGTCTTATTTTGAAGTCCTATAATGTTAAATCATGTTACTTGTCTTTTCAAATGTATTTGCCATTTGTACAACTTCTTTGTAAACATGGCTGTTTAGACCTTTTCCTCATTTTTTAATTGGGTTGTTTTCTTATACTTGAGTGTTAAGAGTTCTTTGAATGTTTGAGATTAAAATATAAAACAAACAAAAGTTACCAGATAGTGTTTTGCAAATACTAAACTTCCAACTTATGACTTGTTTTTATAGTCTATGAACAATGTCTTTCACAGAGCAGAAGTTTCTAAGTATAATAAAGTATAAATCTTTTTTTCATGGATAATGCTTTTGGTGTTGTATCTAAAAACCCATGGGTAAACCCAAGGTCATCTAGATCTCATGTTTTCCTCTAGAAATTTTACTGTTGCGTGTTTTAAATTTAAAATCTATAACCCATTTTGAGGCAGTTTTGTAAAAAATGTACTTGTCTGGTTTATATTCATTCTTTTTCAGATGCACATCCAATTGCCCCAGCACCATTTATTGAAAAAATATCATTTCTTCATTGAATTGCCTTTTTTCCTTTGTCAAACATCAGCTGACTATGTTTCTGTGGCTCCACCTCTGGGCTTCCTTTTCTATTCCATTGATTTATGTGTTTATACTCTCTTGATTATTGTAGCTTTATACTAAGTTTTGAAGTCAGGTAATGCCAGTTCTCCAATTTGTTCATAAAGCATCATGTTGGCTACTCAAGGTCATTTGTCTTTCAATATAAACTTTGGATTAAGTTTTTTTGATATGTACAAAATAATTTGCTGGAAGTTTGCTTGGGATTACATTGAATCTAATGATCATGTTCAAAGGAACTGACATCTTAACAATATTGACTCTTCTAATTGATGAACATGGCTATTTCTCCATTTATTTATATCGTTGATATTTTTTTGAGTGTTGTTTTCCACATACTATACATCCTGCACATATTTTGTTTGATTTATAATCATTTCATTTTTTCAGTAATGTTATAAGAGGTATGTTTTAGCTAAGTTAAGAATATGAAAAAACTTACGTTCACTTATTCCTTCTCTGATGCTTTCCCTTCCTTTACATACATTCAAGTTTCTGACCTATATCATTTTCCTTCTCCCTGAAGAACTACTTCTAACATTTAACTTCAGGTCATATATGCTTTCATGAATTCCCTCAGTTCTTATTTGTCTGAGAAAGGTTTAATTGCTCCTTTATTTTTGGAGGACAATTCACTGGATTATAATTTTAGTTTGGTAAGTTTTTTCAATACTTTAAATATTTGTGGACAAAGAATGTTGCCTGCCATATCAGTAAACAAAGGATGTTGCCTGCCAACAATCCATCGGCCACTGCAGCCAGCAAAGATGCACCCTGAGGGGAAATTCAGGATAGAGAAAAACAGGATACTGGCCCTACACAGTTAAGATGCATATCAAAGGAATAATTTCAACAAGCCCTAACTCTTGCATCTTCCCCTATACAGAAAAGCACTAACATCATTAATTTGAGATGTCTTTTTTTTTTTTTTTTTTTTTTTTGTGATTAGCTGTAATCTTTTGATGTTTGACTACATGTATTTTTTTCCCAGCAAAAAACTCCTGTGTATCTGGCTCCACCCTTATCTCTTTGGAACAGTTCCTCAGAGTTATTTGAGAGGCTGCTTCCTGGCTATAGTCTTCAGTAATGCTCCATATAAAACATAATTCTCAACTTTTAGATTTTTTTTTTTTTCAATCAATGTATTTCACTCCATTTTCTTTTTTCTTATTTGGTTTCTGCTGAGAAGTTCACTGTAATTTTTATCCTTGTTCATGAATAGGTAAGTTAGTTTTTCCTCCTCTCTGGCTTCACCAAGATTTTTTTTCTTTTTTGGTTTTCTGCTGTTTGACTATGATAGGCATATGTGTAGTTTTTTGGTTTGTTTATTTCTTTGTTTTTGCTTTGTTTGTATTTATCCTACTTGGTGTTTTCTGGGGTTCCTGAATATGTGATTTAGTGTGTGTCATTAATTTTTAAAGTTCTGAGTCATATACATTTTTTGCTCCATTCTCTTTTTCTTCATATTCTGATATTGCAGATACACATATATTTACACATTTTAAAATTGTCCCAGACTTCTTAGGTGTTCTGTTTGTTTTAATTTTTTTTTTTTTTCTCTTTGTATTTCAGTTGGGAAATTTCCACTGACCTATCTTCAAACTCACTGATTCTTTTCTTGGCCATGTCCAGTGTACTGAGGAGTCCATTAAAGGAATTCTTCATTTCTGTTACAAGTGTCTTTGATTTCTAGCATTTCCTTCTGATTATTTTTTAGAGTTTTCATCCCTTGGCTTTCATTAACCATCTGTTCTTGCATGCTGTCTACTTTTCCATTACAGCCCTTAACATATTCATCACAGATATTTAAAATTCCCTATTTGATAATTCCAACATCTGTGCCATTTCTGAGTTTGGAGCTAAGGTTTACTTTGTCTACTCAGACTGTTTTTCTTTTATTTTTTTCTTGCTTTTGTCATGCCTCATAATTTTTTTTGTTGAAAGATGGACATGTATTAGCATGGTAAATAAGGTACGTAGGTCCTTGGTGTGAGAAGCTATTTTAATCTGGTTAGAAGTGGGCTTTTTAAATATTTGTCATAGCTGTAGTTCCCAGCGGCTTCAAATTCCTCTAGCATCTTTCCTTTTGTTTCCTCTCTTGATCGTGGTCTTTCCTACATAACTCTCCTCAGAAAGAGTTCGTGTCTTGCACCTTCTTCAGTTGTAATCTCTCCTATTATACTGGAGCTCTATTAGCACAGTAGTAAGGCATGGAGGAGGGGAAGCATTCTATATACTTCTTATTAACTCCTAATCTTTTAGTAGCCCTCTGTGGGCTATGACATTCACAAGTGTTTCTCAGCTTTTTGTTTCCCTTTGGTGATACAGGAAGACTAGAGTGGGCTGGAGTGGTGTATTTTCTTTTCCCCCCACATTAGATAAAGTTCTGATAAAGATGTTTCTCCTGGAGAGTAAGCCTTTGCTGTAAAGGCTGCTCTGGGAGTATTTCAGAATTATTCTTCCCATCTACCTATCAGAGTCAAGAAGGGATCTTTCTCAGATCTTTACCTTAAGAACCTGGTGTGGTTCCTGGAGGTAAAACCCCCAAAAGTGTGGAAGTCACTCTAAGACAGCTCAAAACCCAGGAGTTTCTCATTCTTATGCTACTCCCCACTCAGCCTCCAGCAATTTATCAAAATTATCATTTAAGTCTTTCTACCAGTTTATCACTTCAGCAACTTCTACTCCAAGTAAACAGATTTCAACTGTGACTCTCTGGATTCACCTGCCTCCCCAGATTTTGGGGTGGCAGTTTGCTCTGTGAACTCAATTCTCTGATGTGTCTAAAGAAGCTATCCTACATAACAATTTTTACTCTCCTATTTCTAATGCACTAGGATTGACAAGGAGATCAATAAGGCACAAACTGGAAGCAACTTAAGGTCTTCTTCCTCAAATCACCAAACCTATTAATGATTCTATAAATTCTTCTCCCTCCCATATCCAGCTCTAGAAACAGCCTCTTGTCAAGGCCATTCTAACACCTAGTCTCCCATCTCCTCACTCTGATGCCCTCCCTATCCAACTGTTAGAAATACTGACTGCTCTGTGGGAACAGAAATCAACTCTGAGTGTTCATGTACTTCTGAAAATTTACAGTTTATGACAGCCATTATGCCTGGACTTTTTTATTATTAAGATTTTATTTTTTAGAGCAGTTTTAGGTTCACAACAAAATTGCAAGGAAGCTACAGAGATCCCCCGTGTATCCCCTGCCTCCACACGTGTATAGCCTCCCTCATTATCAACATCCCTCATTAGAGTGGTACATTTGTAACACTGACGATCCTACATTGACACATCATAGTCACCAAAAGTCCATGGTTTACATTATGATTTACTCTTGGTGTTGTATATTCTATCAGTTTGGACAAATATATAATGACATGTATCCATCTTTATGGTATCATATAAAGTATTTCATGTCCTAAAAATCCTCTGTGCTCTGCATATTCATCCTTCCCCTTTGTCATCCCTAACCCCTGGCAACCACTGATTTTTACGGTCTCCATAGTTTTGCCTTTTCCAGAAGATCACATATTTGGAATCATATAATATGTATGTAGACTTCAGATTATCCTTGAACTTTTTTATATTTCATGTTCTTTAAGCTCAGAATCTCTGGCCCTTACAATGTCTTGATATTCACAGATCAAGGAACAAGGTTTGGCTTGTATCTGTTCTCTGTAGCAACAATTCTATATTAAGTTGTGGATGACATGTTTCTAGTACTGGTAAGGGAGAAAGGCTTTAGGAGGCATTGGGGCAAGAGATGACTCTCTAGGAAATATAACAAAATTGTATCTATACACAATTATATAGTAGCTTTAATCATATAAACATAAGTTATTTAAGCATAGTTTCATAATTGTATTAAATGATTACACAGCATTAGAATAAAAATAATGCTTTCTTCAGAATTTATTTGTACTTACTTTTTAATAAACACTGATTCAGAATTATTGATGCATAAAACCATTTCCATTCATACACTGTAAGCTAATGGCAAGGACCATATTTATGCATTAATAGATCTTCCGAAATGTATGTCACTAAACCGTACACACAGTAGGTGTCAAAGATAATAAAGCTTACTTGAGCAGTTAAAACTGTAAGTTTTAGTTCCATCCATAGCTTGACAATTGCTCTGATAAGACAGTGTGTTGAATGTAGAAAGATGTCAGCAACTAGTATCCAATGAGTACCTACTTTATGCTGGGTGTAATTTTAATCCTCATAATTATAACAAACGTTGAAAATGAAAATTAGAGTATTTATATAATTTTCCCAATAGCCAGTTGCACAGTTCAGATTTGAGTCATGTATGTATTATTGACCCCAGAGCTGTTATTTTTCCTTCCTCTATATCAGTATTCTGTTGACATATAGATATACACAATTGATTTGGGATTTTATTGTAGATTTTTCCATGAAACATTCAATACTTTACATAACATATTTCTATCTTTTATCAGTACATGCAGAGGAATTACTTGCATTTTCTTTTTTAAGAAGAAAAGTTATAATCAGTTTATTTTAGATATGTTACTATAAATGCTGTATTTTCTGCTTGTCACTGCTCTCGATTGGATAGAAACACAATTAGTGAAAGGAATATGTGCAGCAGGTTTTTCACACTTTACAAATGGTTACAAAGTGATAATTAACAATGTGCTAAATACTAGGTGATAATGCTCAACAGAATAAGGTGAAAATTAATTCTTTGAGATTCGATATCACTGGAATGGTTCATTTCCTTAAAAGCCATTGAAACAGATGAAAATTGACAGTCTCTAGTTCTGAGGTACATAATACTCTATCATCAACTCAATTGTGTTGAACCACTCCTAGTCATTACCATCATCTTTCATTCATGCTTCTGCTCATTCGACAAACATTTATTGAATATCAATGTTATGTCTGTGATAGATGCTGAGGATAAAGCAGCAAACAACAGACACATGGTGTCTGCCCTCATGGGAATTTTATTATATCAATTCTTATCACTTTTAGCATCACTGTTATCTTCAATATCATTCTCCTCATCCTAATCCTATAATCATCATCATCATCATCACCACTTACTCTAGAGACAAACTCTCTATTAATGGGTGAATTAAGAGATAAAGATTAGGAGGCTGTTATATATGACAGTGCACTCTTGCCCTTTTCTCCCCATGCTCATTTACAGTATATGTTTAAAATGTCATCTCACAAACCCTTCTCTGATCACCCCATTTAAAGTAGACCAAACCCCCAATTATTTTACATCACTTGAACTTGGAATATGGTGGACACTCAAATCATATTTCCTGAATGAATGTATAAAGTAATAGAGATGTTTGTTTTCTCCCCATGCCTTTAATGGCCACACATAGCAAGAAATAGTCACTAAAGGTACCAGCCCACAAACTCAGGAATAGCTCCAGTGTTTTACCTGCAAACAACTGCTTTGCCCCATCACTGTCAGCATCCCGTTAACTTTACAATTTTGCATCTTGAAACACCCTTGCTCTATTTCAGACTGGTTATCTTACTCTGATGGTGTTTGTATGGCATGTATTAACCCTCTACAAATAATTACCTAGACGTTATTAGCAGCGATAATTCACCTGGTCAGGCCTGGGCCCCTACAAGTTAGATGTGGAAAAACGGACAACACCACACATAATGCTGGCCAGAATCATGAAGACTTAAATTACAGTGATAATAGTGGGAATTGGAAAAGGGATATAAATCCAAAAGACAAGATAGGACATCACCTATACTGACAGAAGAAGAGAACACTGGGACCTGTTTTACATAAAGTTCTTCATGATATTCAGGCACCACCTGAAAGTGGGGAGCTGCTCAAGACCTTAAAATTTTTTGTTCCCTCAATCTTGAAAGAGCTTCCTCCAGATTACCGTTAGTGTCTCTGTCCTTTATCTAGTTCAGGTCTCTCCTCAACTATCACCTTCCAGAGAGGGATGCCTTGAACACCTGTGGCTCTATCTTCTGTTTCCCCCTCTAGAACTAGTCTCTGTCCTTCTCTATCCTGCTGTCCTTCTCTATCCTGCTCTATGTCCTACCAGGCAGTCCAGTATCTACTGTATAGACAAACTGCCTTGTCCTTTTATTTCTGGTAGGGCTTGTCCATTGAAGTGCATCATCTGGAGACTAGATGGAAGAAGGCATGTTAGTTTGGGGTATTTATTCCTCTGCTCTCTTTTATGGAAGTCACAGTTCCTTGTAAAGTGGCTCTATCCATAAACTCTCTCTCTACTCCAGATTCTATTCTGGACCCCTTTAGACCTGGTACTGTACACAGCTGTTACTATCCCTGGAAGTATGAAACCATCCTTTAGAATTTCCCAACATCTAGTCCATACAGTCTCTTTATTAAATTACCCTCAATTATCCCAATTTAAATGTGTCATCTTGTTCCTGCAAGAACCTTAAATATGCAATCCTATATAAAATAGCAGTCCCACAACTCTTACACATTTACTGTGCTTTATTTCCCTTCAGGGCACTGATCATCCTTTAGCATGGCTATATATTTGTTTGTTTACTATCTGTCTTGTTCACTATAATATGAGCTCTGCAAGAAAATGGGCTTTGTCTGTTTTGTTTACTGCTATATCCCAACCCCTAGGACAATGACTGGCATATAGTGGGTGTCCAATATATATGTGTCCAATGAACAGGCATACAAATAATACACCATATATTTATCATAGCATTGCCATTTACCTTTATTTTTACATCTCTTCCTCTAATATTTTTCAGTAAAAAAATTATTTTATATTCCGAATTGTTTTGACACTATCATAATAATGTTATCATACCCTATAAGATTCAAATTCTAAGAGAATTTTGCATGTATGACATTAAATGCAATGGTGTGTGTGTGTGTGTGTGTGTGCGTATGTGTAGGTGTATGTGTGTATGATGGGTATTCCAAAACTATTTGGAATGAAGTAAAATTATTTTACTTTACACATTTATAAGGACTGAATTTCTAATCACCTACCACTATTTCAAACTTTTGAAATTGACTGAATTAATCAATTTTTCAGGGAGTATGTATATTCCAGGAGGAAATTGGAGGAGAGATTATAGTAAGAGAGGAAAATAGCATACCCATCTGTATTTCAAATTAATAGTATCTTGTAAAAGGTACTGTTTGAAACCATTTTATATCCACCAACAATCCATAGAATATTCAGAGATTGCCAAAAAAAAGATAATTGCATCTTTTAAAATTTTAAGCAGTATGATGTTTAAATGTGAGCTATTTTTGAGTATGTAAGCCTCAGATATGTATTTTTAATTTTGATTGCTCCAATGAGCTATACAGCTATTTGCTAGGGATATTCTTCAAAAAAGAACTACCAACACAGTTAACTAAACACTTATACTTGCCCACTATATAATTACATGTAAGACAGGTTCTTAAAAATCACTGTTCATTACAAGAAATGGTATATAATATAATGGAACCAAGTATGGGCACAGATTCATAATAACCCTTAGAGTATTCCTGCAATTATTTGTAAAATAATAAGAAAACTATACTGTCTTGTGTGAGTTTTTATAATGTACAGATGTTTTCATATGTCATTTCATTCCATACTCACAACAAACCTCTGAGATGTATTATTATCCTTAATTTCATATGAAAAAAACTGAGTAATGAAAAAGGACTTGTTTGAGATCATCCAGTAAGTGAGTTGTCGTTAAGCTAAGATACAAGCTAAGGTCTTTCATGAGGTCCTACTCAGATGAAATTGTATTTGAATCCTCTCCCATAGAAACTCTGTGACCATCGGCAGATGATTTACATTTTTTAATTTTCAGTTTCTTCAGCTGTAAAATTGTGAGCAGTAATATCTGGGTTATATTTTAATGAAGATTAAATTACATAAAATGTAACTAGTTAAAAAACTGATACATGGTGATGACAATAATACTAGAATTAATACATGGTGATACATGTTGATGACAATAATACTAGAATTAGTAGAAGCAAGTCAAGAAGATGCAACTGTGGTTCTGTTATTATTTTGTTATTATTCTGATTCTAAATTCTATGATTTAGATTTTAATTGTATTTGGAGTCCAGAACATTTAGCTCTATAGAACTGCAAATGCATTGATCATTGTGTTACTTCCTAAATGGTCTAAAATGTTTTAAAATTTTCCTTGGGAAAAAACAATCATAGGTATTTGTGGAAATATGACAATCAAATGGTTGTGTATCTTCAGTGGCAGCCTTCAGTACACTGATATGTAATTATCACATGGTTAAATCCACTATAAGTAGGCAGTAAAGAAGACCCTTTGTTTTCTTTCTACAAGTAGTAGAAAATTGCCCTAGGCTCAGAACAGATTCGGTTTCAAATCTTTTCTTTTTTTCACCCATTTTCTCTTTGCTGCTAGTGAAATCATGTAATGTACTAGCAGTTCAGCTTACTAATTTGTCAGATTGGCATAATATTGGTATTCATTTATGCCTGTAAGAGAGTAAAGTGATTCAATATCTATATTAGGATACCCTAGGTCACATTGGGTTAACAAGTAACCTCAAAAGTGTCAGTGTCATGTTAAAACAGATGGTAAAACAAAAAGTGTCAGTGTCATGTTAAAACAAATGTCTGGTCCAGGTGATTCTCCATTCCAGCTATCCTCTACATGTTATCTCAGCATCCCTAGATGCCCCTACCTAAATGCATACTTCCAAAAACATTGTTGCAGGGGAACACGGTTTGAAGAGTCGAGCATCAACAATTAAGTACTTCTACCTGGACTGATGCATATAATTTGTACTTATATACTATTGCTTAAAAGCAAATCATATGGCTTTGCATAAAACTTTGAGAAGTGGGGAACTCAACTCCTCCCAGGGACTCAGAAGTAGATGAAAACCATATATTGATGAACAGAAGTGTTACCACAACTGAGATCATAGTTGACAAGGAGAATGTCTTCAAAGAATGTTAAACCATGAAACTCCATACTGATACAGCTCACAAAGCCATTTTTTGTGTATGAATAGGGCATGGCTATATATCAAATGACTTCTCTGCTATAACACATTATTCTTAACCTAGAATATGTTGCCTTTTCACCTCATTACTAGAGAGAACTAGAAGATTCCTGCAGTGTCATAGTACAAGTATCAGGGCTAAGAAAATGATGGATACTGCTCAGAGAGGCAGATACTAAATCTAGAGAGGTTTACTGTGTCTTTATGTGAAAGTCGTAATGATAATGTTGGTATTTATACTGTTACATAGAAAGGACAGATTCTAAAACTTCAGCTCTGCATGGACACCATGGCACAGACTACAAATGAAGTCTTCAAACATAATGTGTGATCATTAAGTCATTGTAATATGATATATCGAGAAATTTCTGCAATTGACATTTTAAGTTTTCCATAAGAAAGTATAGTTTGAATTTAGATTCTTTTATAGTTTCAGTCATCTCTTCTCAATTATTTTTCTTGTATTCATAAAGCCTTCTAATAAAGAACCACATTAGTTCCTATTTCTTATTGCTATATGGCTGAGTGAAACAGATGCTATTGATTCCCTAATTGGATCCACTTTATTAGGAGAGTACCTCCATCCCCCAGCTAATGTTGGTGTTGACTGCCAATACCTGCACACATCTTCTCCAGAGCATTACCCTTGACTAACTGGAGCAAACTTGACAGAGGTGTCTGGAATGTTAGAAAGTTATAGACCTCATACCTCCAAGGCAGTCCATAGCCATGGCAGTCCTGCCTTCTTGCCTTTAGTGGGACATCTGTGAAACAATTTACCTCCAGAATTTCCTATGATATGAGGTTGAAGCTGAGCTCTTGGGTTGTTTTCCTGTCCTTATCTCTTCCCCCTCATTCCTTATAGATTTCTCCTAAGAGAACTTTAAAAAAAAAATCACTTTCACATGAAATCTTGTCTCAGGCTCTGCTTCCAGGCCTGACCTAAGATACTGGGTATGCTGAACCTAATTATTGCAGTTAATATTCTAGTATTTAGAATGAAGGTAGAGCTGCTCTCACAGAAAGCATTCTTTAGAAGGTTATTCCAGCCTGGGTTTGCAATGCATTAAACAAACAAACAAACAGAAAAAAAAACTATACAGGCTTAAAACAATACCCCCAATTAAGGCTCTGCCTTGAACCACAAATTACTGATGTTCAGCAAACTACATCAACAGACTGTTTTGAGTTAGTCAAATAGATACATGACATCACTATGTTCACTTAACCTGCTAATTACATTAAAATTGTAAGTTCTGGTGTGTAGACAACAAAATTTAAAAATCTTTAGAGAATATGAGCATTACTAACCTCTCAGGTAACTAACTGGGAAAGGAACACTAAGAAATGCCTTCTGAAGTTTATGAGAACACAGTGGAGTGCATATATAGTTCAGCTACATTATCCTCATTGAGGTAACAGATGCAATTATGTCAAGCTCTGGAAACACATTCTAAGGGACATGCAGTCAATCTAATGTCCAGAAAAAAAGATTAGAGATTTGGGGTTATATAATGTAAACATGTGTCACATGAAGGACTTCAAAGAGTTATGGACATATCCCGAACAACCATTCATTTTTTAAAATTTTATTTACATACTTTTTATACAGCAGGCTGTTATTAGTTATCTATTATATATATATTAGTGTATATAAGTCAATCTTAACCTTCCAATTCATCCCACTAACCCGCACCCAACTTTCCCCCCTTTGTGTCCATAATTTTGTTCTCTACATCAGTGTCTCTTTTTCTGCCATGAAAACCAGTTCATCTGTACCATTTTTCTAGATTCCACATATATGCATTCATATACGATATTTGTTTTTCTCTTTCTGACTTACTTCACTCTGTATGACAGTCTCTAGGTCCATCCACGTCTCTACAAATGACCCAGTTTCATTCCTTTTTATGGCTGAGTAATATTCCATTGTATACAAGTACCACAACTTCTTTATCCATTCGTCTGTCGTTGGGCATTTAAGTGGCTTCCATGACCTGGCTATTGCAAATAGTGCTGCAATGAACATTGGGGTGCATGCGTCTTTTTGAATTATGGTTTTCTCTGGGTATACGCCTAGTAGTGGGATTGCTGGATCATATGGTAATTTTATTTTTAGTTTTGTTTTTTTTTTAACATCTTTATTGGGGTATAATTGTTTTACAATGGTGTGTTAGTTTCTGCTTTATAACAAAGTGAATCAGTTATACATATACATATGTTCCGATATCTCTTCTCTCTTACATCTCCCTCCCTCCCACCCTCCTTAACCCACCCCTCCAGGTGGACACAAAGCACCGAGTCGATATCCCTGTGCCATGCGGCTGCTTCCCACTAGCTATCTACCTTAAGTTTGTTAGTGTATATATGTCCATGCCTCTCTCTCGCCCTGTCACAGCTCACCCTTCCCCCTCCCCATATCCTCAAGTCCGTTCTCCAGTAGGTCTGTGTCTTTATTCCTGTCTTACCCCTAGGTTCTTCATCACATTTTTTTTTCTTAAATTCCATATATATGTGTTAGCATACGGTATTTGTCTTTCTCTTTCTGACTTATTTCACTCTGTATGACAGACTCTAGGTCTATCCACCTCATTACAAATAGCTCAATTTCGTTTCTTTTTATGGCTGAGTAATATTCCATTGTATATATGTGCCGCATCTTCTTTATCCATTCATCTGATGATGGGCACTTAGGTTGTTTCCATCTCCGGGCTATTGTAAATAGAGCTGCAATGAACATTTTGGTACATAACTCTTTTTGAATTTTGGTTTTCTCAGGGTATATGCCCAGTAGTGGGATTGCTGGGTCATATGGTAGTTCTATTTGTAGTTTTTTAAGGAACCTCCATACTGTTCTCCATAGTGGCTGAACCAATTCACATTCCCACCAGCAGTGCAAGAGTGTTCCCTATTTTTAGTTTTTTAGGGAACCTCCATACTGTTCTCCATAGTGAGTGTATCAATTTACATTCCCACCAACAGTGCAAGAGGGTTCCCTTTTCTCCACACCCTGTCCAGCATTTGTTGTTTGTAGATTTTCTGATGATGCCCATTCTAACTGGTGTGAGGTGGTACCTTATTGCAGTTTTGATTTGCATTTCTCTAATAATTAGTGATGTTGAGCAGCTTTTCATCTGTATGTCAGCTTGGCCATCTGTATGTCTTCTTTGGAGAAATGTCTATTCAGGTCTTCTGCCCATTTTTTGATTGGGTTGTTTGTTTTTCTAATATTGAGCTGTATGAACTGTTTATATATTTTGGAGATTAATCCTTTGTCCGTTGATTCGTTGGCAAATATTTTCTCCCATTCGGAGGGTTGTCTTCCCGTCTTGTTTACAGTTTCCTTTCCTATGCAAAAGTTTTAAAGTTTCATTAGGTCCCATTTGCTTATTTTTGTTTTTATTTCCATCACTCTAGGAGGTGGGTCAAAAAAGATCTTGCTGTGATTTACGTCAAAGAGTATCCTTCCTAAGTGTTCCTCTAAGAGTTTGGTAGTACCTGGTCTTACATTTAGGTCTTTAACCCATTTTGAGTTTATTCGTGTGTATGGTGTTAGGGAGTGTTCTAATTTCATTCTTTTACATGTAGCTGACCAGTTTTCCCAGCACCATTTATTGAAGAGACAGTCTTTTCTCCATTGTATATCCTTGCCTCCTTTGCCATAGATTAGTTGACCATAGGTGCATGGGTTTATCTCTGGGCTTTCTATCCTGTTCCGCTGATCTATATTTCTGTTTTTCTTCCAGTACAATATTGTCTTGATAACTGTAGCTTTGTACTAGAGTCTGAAGTCCGGGGATCTAATTCATCCAGCTCCATTTTTTTCCCTCAAGATTGCTTTGGCTACTAGGGGTCTCTTGTGTCTCCATACAAATTTTAAGATTTTTTGTTCTAGTTCTGTAAGAACTGCCCCTGGTAATTTGATAGGGATTGCATTGAATCTGTAGATTGCTTTGGGTGGTATAGTCATTTTCACAATATTAATTCTTACAATCCAAGAACATGGTATATCTCTCGATCTGTTTGTGTCATCTTTAATTTCTTTCATCAGTGTGTTATAATTTTCTGAGTACAGGTCTTTTACCTCCTTAGGTAGGTTTATTCCTAGGTATTTTATTATTTTTGTTGAAGTGGTAAATGGGATTGTTTCTTTAATTTCTCTTTCTGATCTTTCATTGTTGGTGTATAGGAATGCAAGAGATTTCAGTATATTAATTTTGATTCCTGCAACTTTACCAAATTCACTGATGAGCTGTAGTAGTTTTCTGGTGGCATCTTTAGGATTACCTATGTATATAGTATCATGTCATCTGCAAACACTGACAGCTTTAATTCTTCTTTTCCAATCTGGATTCCTTTTATTTCTTTTTCTTCTCTGATTGCCGTGGCTAGGACTTCCAAAACTATGTTGAATAACAGTGGCGAAGGTGGACATCCTTGTCTTTTTCCTGACCTTAGAGGAAACATTTTCAGTTTTTCACCATTGAGAATGATGTTTGCTGTGGGTTTGTGGTGTACGGTCTTTATTATGTTGAGGTGGGGTCTCTCTATGCCCACTTTTTGGAGGGTATTTGTCATAAATGGGTGTTGAATTTTGTCAAAAGCTTTTTCTGCATCTATTGAGATGATCATATAGTTTCTATTCTTCAATTTGTTAATATGGTATATCACATTGACTGATTTGCATATATTGAAGAATCCTTGCATCCCTGGGATAAATCCCACTTGATTGTGGTGCATGATCTTTTTAATGTGTTGTTGGATTCTGTTTGCCAGTATTTTGTTGAGGATTTCTGTAACTATATTCAACAGTGATATTGGTCTGTAATTTTCTTTTTTTGTAGTATCTTTGCCTGGTTTTGGTATCAGGGTGATGGTGGCCTCGTAGAATGAGTTTGGGAGTGTTCATTCCTCTGCAATTCTTTGGAAGAGTTTGAGAAGAATGGGTGTTAGCTCTTCTCTAAATGTTTGATAGAATTTTCCTGGGAGGCCATCTGGTCCTGGATTTTGTTTGTTGGAAGATTGTTAACCACAGTTTCAATTTCATTACTTATGACTGGTCTGTTCACATTTTCTATTTCTTCCTGGTTCAGTCTTGGAAGATTATACCTTTCTAAGAATTGTCCATTTCTTCCAGGTTGTCCACTTTATTGGCCAGAGCTGCTTGTAGAAGTTTCTTAATATGCTTTGTATTTCTGCGGTGTACACTGTAACTTCTCTTTTTCATTTCTAATTTTATTGATTTGAGTCCTCTCCCTCTTTTTCTTGATGAGTCTGGCTACAGGTTTATCAATTATGTTTATCTTCTCAAAGAACCAGCTTTTAGTTTTATTGATCTTTGCTATTGTTTTGTTTCTATTTCATTTATTTCTGCTCTGATCTTCATGATTTATTTCCTTCTGCTAACTTTGGGTTTTGTTTGATCTTCTTTCCCTAGTTCCTTTAGGTGTAAGGTTAGATTGTTTCTTTAAGCTTTTTCTTGTTTCTTGAGGTAGGACTGTATTGCTATAAACTTCCCTCTTAGAACTGCTTTTGCTGCACCCCACAGGTTTTGGATCATCGTGTTTTTGTTGTCATTTGCCTCTAGGTATTTTTTGATTTCCTCTTTGAATTCTTCCGTTATCTCTTGGTTATTTAGTAGCATATTATTTAGCCTCCATGTGCTTTTTTTTTTTAACGTTTTTTTTCCCTGTAATTTATTTCTAATCTCATAGCTTTCTGTTTGGAAAAGATGCTTGATATGATTTTAATTTTCTTAACTTAACTGATGCTTGATTTGTGACCCAAGATGTGATCTATCCTGGAGAATGTGCCGTGTGCACTTGAGATGAAAGTGTAATCTGCTCTTTTCGGATGGAAAGTCCTATAAATATCAATTAAGTCTATCTGTTCTATTGTGTCATTTAAAGCTTGTGTTTCCTCATTAATTTTCTTTCTGGATGATCTGTCCACTGATGTACGTGAGGTGTTACAGTCCCCAACTATTACTGTGTTACTCTCAATTTCCTCTTTTATAGCTGTCAGCATTTGCCTTATGTATTGAGATGCTCCTATGTTGGGTGAATATATATTTATAATTACTACTTCTTCTTCTTGGATTGATCTCTTGATCACTATGTAGTGTCCTTCCTTGTTTCCTGTAGCATTCTTTATTTTAAAGTTTATTTTATCAGGTATGAGTACTGCTACTCCAGATTTTTTTTTTTGATTTCCATTTGCATGGAATATCTTTTTCCATCTCCTCACTTTCAGTCTGTATGTGTCCCTAGGTTTGAAGTGGGTCTCTTGTAGACAGCATATATATGGGCCTTGCTTTAGTATCCATTCTGTGAGCCGGTGTCTTTTGGTTGGAACATTTAATCCATTCACATTTACGGTAATTATCAATATGTATGTTCCTATTACAATTTTCTTAATTGTTTTGGGTTTGTTTTTGTAGATCATTTCCTTCTCTTGTGTTTCCTAGGTAGAGAAGTTCCTTTAGCATTTGTTGTACAGCTGGTTTGGTGGTGCTGAATTCTCTTAGCTTTTGCTTGTATGTAAAGCTTTTGATTTCTCCGTCAAATTTGAATGAGATCCTTGCTGGGTAGAGTAATCTTGGTTGTAGGTTCTTCCCTTTCATCACTTTGAATATATTGTGCCACTCCCTTCTGGCTTGTAGAGTTTCCGCTGAGAAATCAGCTGTTAACCTTAGGGGAGTTCCCTTGTATGTTATTTGTCGTTTTTCCCTTGTTGCTTTTAATACTTTTTCTTTGTCCTTAATTCCTGTCAATTTGATTACTATGTGTCTCAGCGTGTTTCTCCTTGGGTTTATCCTGTATGGGATGCTCTGCGTTTCTGGACTTGGGTGGCTATTTCCTTTCCCATATTAGGGAAGTTTTCAACGATAATCTTTTCAAATATTTTCTCAGGTCGTTTCTCTCTCTCTTCTCCTTCTGGGACTCCTATAATGTGAATGTTGGTGCATTTAATATTGCCCCAGAGGTCTCTTAGTCTGTCTTCATTTCTTTCCATTCTTTTTTCTTTATTCTGTTCCATGGCAGTGAATTCCACCATTCTGTCTTCCAGGTCACTTATCCGTTCTACTGCCTCAGTTATTCTGCTACTGATTCCTTCTAGTGTATTTTTCATTTCAGTTATTGTATTGTTCATCTCTGTTTGTTTGCTCATTAATTCTTCTAGGTGTTTGTTCTTTAATTCTTCTAGGTCTTTGTTAAACATCTTGCATCTCCTCCATCTTGCCTCCATTCTTTTTCTGAGGTCCTGGATCATCTTCAATATCATTATTCTTTTTCTGGAAGACTGCCTATCTCCACTTTCTTTAGTTGTTTTCTCTGAGGTTTTATTTTGTTCCTTCATCTGGTACATAGTCCTCTTCCTTTTCATTTTGTCTGGCTTTATGTTAATGTGGTTTTCTTTCTACTGGCTGCAGGATTGTAGTCCTTCTTGCTTCTGCTATCTGCTCTCTGATGGATGAGGCTATCTAAGCGGCATGTGCAAGCTTCCTGATGGGACAACTCCCATTCTGACTAAGTAGTATGCAGTAGTTATATCATGAACTTTTACACAAGAAGTAATTATTAAGTGTTACAGATTCAATCCGCAGATTAAATGAAACCCCTATCAAATTACCAATGGCATTTTTTTTACAGAAGTAGAACAAAAATTCTTAAAATTTCTATGGAGACACAAAACACCCCGAATAGCCACAGCAATCTTGAAGGAAAAAACCGGCACTGGAGGAATCAGACTCCCTGACTTCAGACTATACTACCAAGCTATAGTAATCAGGACAATATGGTGCTGGCACAAAAACAGAAATATAGATCAATGGAACAGGATAGAAAGCCCAGAGATAAACCCATGCACCTATGGTCAACTAATCTATGACAAAGGAGGAAAGGATATACAATGGAGAAAAGACAGTCTCTTCTATAACTGGTGCTGGGTAAACTGGACAGCTGCATGTAAAAGAATGAAATTAGAACACTCCCTAACACCATACACAAAAATAAACTCAAAATGGATTAAAGACCTAAATGTAAGACTGGACACTATAACACTGCTAGAGGAGAACATAGGAAGAACACTCCTTGACATAAATCACAACAATATCTTTTTTGACCCACCTCCTAGAGTAATGAAAATAAAAACAAAAATAAACAAATGGGACCTAACTGAACTTAAATGTTTTTGCATAGCAAAGGAAACTATAAATAAGATGGAAAGACAATTCTCAGAATGGGAGTAAATATTTGCCAACGAATCAGCAGACAAAGGATCAATCTCTAAAATATATAAACAGCTCGTGCAGCTCAATATTAAAAAAAAAAATCAAAAAATGGGCAGAAGACCTAAATAGATACTTCTTCAAAGAAGATATACAGATGGCCAAGAGCCACATAAAAAGATGCTCAACATCACTAATTATTAGAGAAATGCATATCAAAACTACAGTGAGGTATCACCTCACACCGATCAGAATGTGCATCATCAGAAATCTATAAACAAGAAATGCTGGAGAGGGTGTGGAGAAAAGGGGACTCTCGTACACTGTTGGTGGGAAGGTAAATTGATACAGCTACTATGGAGAACAGTATGGAGGTTCCTTAAAAAACTGAAACTAGAATTACCACATGACCCAGCAATCCCACTACTGGGCATATACCCAGAGAAAAATGTAATTCAAAAAGACACACACACCCCAATGTTCATTGCAGCACTATTTAAAATAGCCAGGTTATGGAAGCAACCTAAATGCCCATCGATAGATGAATGGGTAAAGAAGATGTGGTACATATATACAATGGAATATTCGCCATAAAAAGGAACAGAATTGGATCATTTGTAGAGACGTGGATGGACCTAGAGACTGTCATACAGAATGAACTAAGTCAGAAAGAGAAAAACAAGTATCGTATATGAACGCATATATGTGGAATGTAGAAAAATGGTACAGATGAACCAGTTTACAAGGCAGAAACAGAATCAGATGTAGAGAACAAATGTATGGACACAAAGGCAGTAAAGTGGGGTGGGCAGTGGTGGTGGTGGGATGAATTGGGATATTCGGATTGACATATATACACTAATATGTATAAAGCAGATAACAAAAAAAGAGAAATTTGAGTAATCTAAATTAACAGCTATCCATATATATTTTCTAATTAAGTAGAAATTGACATGTTGCTTAAATTTCCTTTCACAAATTATTAACTGATTGTGTAAAAATTATATTCTTTAATCATATTTCTATAAAAAGTAGAAACATGGGGCTTCCCTGGTGGTGCAGTGGTTGAGAGTCCACCTGCTGATGCAGCGGACGCCGGTTCGTGCCCCGGTCCGGGAGGATCCTGCGTGCCGCGGAGCGGCTGGGCCTGTGAGCCATGGCCGCTGAGCCTGCATGTCCGGAGCCTGTGCTCCGCAACGGGAGAGGCCACAACAGTGAGAGGTCCACGTATCGCAAAAAAAAAAAAAAAAAAGTAGAAACATGCTAGAATCTGATGTAACATTTTAGTTACTTATAAGAAAACAGGAATTATTCTCCAGTAAAATCTTTATCATAATGATGAAATAAATATAAAGGAAAAACATAAATAAATAATAAATATTAGGGGAAAAACAAATAATAAATAAATATTTATTTATTATAAATTTATGTTATAAATTATAAATTATATAATTTATATAATTATATTTATATAATATATAAGTATATAATATATATTTATATAAATTATGTAATTATAAATTATAATTATAGAATATAAATTATATATGGTATAATTATAAATTATAAATAAATTATAATTTATTATATATATTTATATATAATATAAAATAAATTTATTATAAAATAAATAAATATTAGGGGAAAAACAAATCGAACTCTTGGTTCAAAAACCAGAGAGGTGTTAACAAATACCAAAGGACTGAGGATACCACCCCCGATGCTGGTATTAAATATGTGCATATCACTGCTACACTAAACATTACCTAGAGATCAACGTTTTGTTTCCAAACCACCCTCATATAGATACCCGGAATTGCTCCTAAGTATGAATAGTCCCAAGCTCTACCCAAACAAGTAGTAACGAAACCTAGAGGGGCAAGATAGGGGTAGGGGATTAAGAGGTACAAACTATTATGTATAAGATAAATAAGCTACAAGGATATGTTCTACAGCACAGGGAATATAGAAAATACTTTATAATAACTTTAGATGGAGTACAATCTATAAATATTTTGAATAACTAGGCTGTACACCTGAAACTAATATAATACTGTAAATCAACTATACTTCAATAAAAAAACTAGAGAATCAGTACACAAATCATCAAGTATCCAGATGATTCATATACAGGTTCATTTTAAGAAACACTAGAATATGCTCTGAGCCCAGATTGACTCTCGTGATATTGGAAGGGTAAAGTAATTATGAAGAACAATCAATTCATTTCTTATCTTTTTACACCTGTTTTTTAATTGCCTTATAGTTGATGCACAATATTATATAAGCTTCAGGTGTACAATTTTTAAAGTTTATACTCCATCTGTACTTATTATAGAATATTGGCTATATTCCCTGTGCTGTACAATATATGCTTATATCTTATTTATTTATTTATTTTTTAAAAGGAACATTTATTTATTTTTTGGCTGCGTTGGGTCTTTGGTGCTGCACGTGGGCTTTCTCTAGTTGCAGGGAGCGGGGTTTACTCTTCGTTGCAGTGCGCAGGCTTCTCATTGAGGTGGCTTCTCTTGTTGCAGAGCATGGGCTCTAGGCACGCTGGCTTCAGTAGTCGTGGCACACGGGCTCAGTAGTTGTGGCTCACGGGCTCTAGAGCACAGGCTCAGTAGTTGTGGTGCATGGGTATAGTTGCTCCGCGGCACGTGGGATCTTCCTGGAACAGGGATCGAACCCGTGTCCCCTGCATTGGCATACGGATTCTTAACCACTGTGCCACCAGGGAAGTTCTAGCTTATTTATTTTAAACACAGTAGTTTGTACCTCTTAATCCTCTACCGATATCTTACCCCTTTCCCCTTCATTTCTTATCTTTTTACCTGGAATATAGAAAAAATTTTCTATCAATAACTGCAGTGTCCAGCGGTTACAAAATATTCTATTCCAAGCTAACTTCTAAAGCAATCCTTCCAAATTATCAAGTTATCCCACTACTTCTTCAATCTAGAATTTGCAATGATAAAAGTACACAAAGCATATCAAAATTCTTTAAGTAAAAGGCACAATGTTTATGCCAATTAGCTATGCAAAAGAATCAGCATCACTCTAAGCAGCTGGTACACATGGAATGTGATGTGAGATTTCTTTTCCACCTGATCAAATCCTGGAGAAGGCAGGGCCAAAGTGGAAAGAGATAAAGCTACGGAGCCCAACACATCCATGTTTGTGTCCTGGCTCTGCTATTTGCAGTCTGAGCTGCAACAAGTGATTTAGCCTCTCTGAGCTTTAAAATACTCTGAAAATTTGAGACTAACACTCACTTCTTTGTAGGAAAGATAATAATATTAGCTAACATACACTGAATGCTGACCCTGGGCCATCCTCCAGAGTAATAGCTTTATATGTATATATAATTACATTTAATACTTGCTGAAGCCCTTTTTTTTTTTTTTTCCGGTACGCGGGCCTCTCACTGTTGTGGCCTCTCCCGTTGCGAAGCACAGGCTCCGGACGCGCAGGCTCAGCGGCCATGGCTCACGGGCCCAGGCGCTCCGCGGCATGTGGGATCTTCCCGGACCAGGGCACGAACCCATGTCCCCTGCATCGGCAGGCAGACTCTCAACCACTGCACCACCAGGGAAGCCCGCTGAAGCCCTTTTCATGGGTACTACTATTACCTATTACATTTGCATGTTACAGATGAGAAAACTGAGGCATAGAGTAATAAACTAATTTCACAAAGAGACAAAGATAATAAATTGAAGATCCTAGTTCTGGTCTTAGCAGTCTCATTCCAGAAAAGAAATGTTTGGATATTGAAGTATAGGTGTTATTGCAATGAATGGATTTATGGAATGCCCCATGCACATCGCAAGATATAAAAAACACTAAGCTACTTGTCTTTCTCTCTTACCTTTTTCGGATTAAACTGAACTACCAATGACAGATAAATATTGTTAGTCTACAAGCAATGCCAATTCTAAACTCTTATTCCAAATGACTCTCTTAAATTGACAATGTGTACTCCCTTTCAATGAACTTTTAGTCAAGCAAAGCAGTAAACCAATGCCTTCCTTACAAGTAGGCTTTATATAATTTCACTGGAATGTGATAAAACTGGAATATATAGGGAGTTTGCCTATGTTTCACCAGCACAGATTTAAGTGCAAACTTAGCATTTTAGTTAGCCCCAAAAATGGAAAGTAGGAAAACAATGTATGAAGTTAGATAATTACTGAAGTTGTAATGCTTGAAATTCAAGATTTTTGAATGCTGTGTGTGTGTGTGTGTGTATGAGTGTGAGTGTATGTGTGTGTGTGTTAGACCTATAAGCACCGCTGATCCAGCATTTATTATGCCATTTGACTATCCAGAGATCCAGGATTGATATTATGTGAAGCACTTGACAATTCAAGTAAAAGATAATGTGATAGTTTTCCAAAACTGGTCAATAATAAATGAATTTAGAATTTAAATCAAAACAATGGATTTGTCACAGTACATTACTGATAAGGCACACTTATTCTAACAACGTTTTCAAAGGATAATGCATTATTTACTGCCACTACTAATAAAAACTCCAATATAAATGAAAGTATTAAACTAAAAAAAAATAAAATAAAATAGGTCTGAGCATGGTAAACATTCCACAGGGTAGTTTATTTGGAATTTGGGTAGAGAAAATGTGTAACATGATTTGCTTCACAAATTCCTGATTCTTTTTTACATTGGTGAGTAAAACGTACGTTTCCTATAATGACTTAAGTGCTATAGCCTAACAGTAAAATGTCCTATAACTATTCCATATGACTTCTGGTACATACTGCTGATCTGAATAATGCAATATGAGAAAGTGACAAGTAACTTTTCATAGTAATAAAGTTATATGAGGACAGAATACTACTTTAAAGATTTATTTCAGAATTAGAAATTTTACTATGATTTTTATTTTTTTCCCAGGAGTGTTTTGATTCTTTCACTTTAAATTCCATATCTAAAGAAATGCAGGACTCATAAAAGTATGCTGACTGAACTTGTTTGTTCAATGAATAAATGAATGCATGCATGGTTACTGAAAGAAGAAAAACAATGGAGGAAGACAGAGATTTCAATGAACATACAATCATAAATAAAGATACAAATTTAGCATGGAGTGATGCTGATTCTTTTGCACAGCTAAGTATAAACTCTGTAAACCATTCTCATTCCACACTATATCCCCATACTACTGACCATACCTCCTGGCAACCACTAATCTGTTTTCCATTTTTAAAACTGTGTCTTTTCAAATATGTTATATAAGTGAAAGCATCTCTTTTGCGATTGGCTTTTTCATGCAGCATAATTCCTTACAGATGCATCTAAAGTGTGGTGTTTATCAATAGTTCATTGCTTTTTAGTGGTGAGTAGTATTCCATGGTATGTATATACCACAGTTTATTTAACCATTCATCTACTGAAGGGCATTAGCTCTGATTCCAGTATTGGCTATCACAAATAAAGCTGCTATGACCATTCATGCACAGGGTTTTTTGGTGTGTGTGTGAAGATAAACTTTCATTTTGGATGGATAAATACCAAGGAGTGGTGGAATGTATGGCAGTTGAATGTTTAGTTTCATAAGAAACCACCAAAATGTGTTCCAGAGTTGCTGAATCATTTTACATTCCCACCAGTGATGTATAAATGATTCAATTTCTTCACAACCACACCAGCATTTTGTGTTGTCATTATTTATTATTTTATACATAGATGTGTAGTATATGTCATTATGGTGTAAATTTGTATTGTTTTGATGGCTAAGGATGTTGAACATCTTTTCATGTCATTATTTGCCATCTGTCTATTCTTTTCAGTGAAATGTCTGTTCAAAAAAAAAGTATTTCTGTTAAGGTTTGAGAGTTTTAAAAAATATATTTTAGATACTACTCCTTTGCAAATATTTTCTCTCAGTCTGTAGGTTCTCTTTTCATCTTATTTACATGGGTTTCACAAAGTAATTTTTTTTTTTAATTTTGAGGAAGTCCAATATATCAATTGTTTCTTTCATGGATCATGCTTTTGGTATCAAGCTTAAGCACTCTTTGTCTAGATAAGATTCTAAAGATATTCTCCTATTTTTTTCCTAAATTTTTTACTGTTTTACATTTTACATTTAAGTGTGTAATTCACTTTGAATTGATTTTTGTATATGGTGAGAAGTTTAGGCCAGATAGATAGATTGATTGATTTTGCCTCTATACATCCAAATGTTCCAGCACCATTTGTTGAAAAGACTATCCTTTCCCCATTAAATTGTTTTTTGCACTTTTGCCAAAAATCAGTCAAGCATGTTTGTGTGATTTTATTTCTGGGTTCCCTATTCTACTGGCCTATATTTTTTCCTTCCACTACTTCTATACTGTCTTGATTACTACAGATGTATAGTAGGCGTTAATATAGGGTAGAATGATCCTTCTGTCTATGGGCAGCATGTTCTATACATGTCAGTTAGATCCTACTGGTTAATTGCATTGTTTAGAGATTTAATATTCTTACTGATGTTCTGTCTAGTATTTCTGTCAGTTCCTATTATAGAGATGATATATTGAAGTCTGCAACCATAATTGTTTATTTGCTTATTTCTGCTTTACGCTCTTTCCATTACTACTTCATGTATTTTGAGCGTCTATTGTTGATGATACCCATTTAGAATTGCTATGTCTTCCTGGTGAATAATCCTTTTGTCATTATGCAATGCCCCTCTTTGCATGTAGTAATTTTCTTTGCTCTGAATTCTACTTTATTATGTATTATTATTATAATTCCCATTTGAAAAATACTATATGCATGTTAAACTTTTGTTCCATCCATTTACTTTTAACCTACATATATCATTTAATTTGAAGTTAGTTTCTTATAAGCAGGCAAAAATTGGGTCATATCTTGTTAACTGCTCTATCATTCTCTCTTTTGATTTCTGTATTTAGATAATTTACATTTAAGATAGTTACTGGTATGCTAGAATCATATCTGCCATTTTACTAATAGTTTTTGTTTCCTCCAGTTCTCATCCCTCTTTTTTCTTGCTTTTTCATGTGTTACTTGATTATTGTATAGGATTCCATCTTGATTTATTTGTAGTGTTCATGAGTGCATCTCTCTGTGTAATTTTCACAGTGGGTGCTCTGTGTGTTACAATATACATGTATAACATCACAGTCTATGAATATCAACATTTTACCTCTTCAAGTCAATATAAAAATCTCACTTTCACTTAGGTCACTTTACCTTCCTCACTTTTAAATATCTTTGTCTTGAGTATTAGATGATGTAATAATTTCTGCTTCAATCATCAAATGTGATTTATAAAACTCATGAGGAAAAGAACAGTCTACATTATGTACCCATGTTTCTGTTCTTCCATTGGTTTTTCCTCCTACCTGATGTTCCATGATTCTTTCTTTTATTATTTCCTTTCTGTTTGAAAAACTTTCTCAGCCAATCTATAAAGGTAGGTCTGCTAGCAATAAATTCTTTTCATTTTCTCCAACTGAGAATTTATCTCTCATTCATTCTTGAAGGGTAGTTTTATCAGAAATAAAATTTGTGGTTAACAGTTCTTTTCTTTTGCCACTTGAAAAAATATTGTGCCACTTTCTTTTGGACTCCAAGGTTTCAAATGAGAAATCCACAGACATTGAAATGGGGTTTCCTATGGATAATACTGTTTCTTTTTTCTGCCTTCAAGGTGTTTTCATCGTCTTCAGCTTTCAAAAGTTTACTTATTGTTGTTGGCATAGGTTTCTTTGTGCTTACTTACCTTATTGGGGTTTGCTTAGCTTCTTGGACCTATACGTTGGTTCCTTCAACACATTTTGGAAGTTATCAGCCATTATTTCTTCAAATATTATTTCAGCCCCACTCTTTCTCCTCTCTTTTTGATACGCTAGTAATATGAATATTGGATTTTTGTTTTTGTTTTGCTTTGTTTTTGTTCCATAGGCTCCTGAGACTCAGTTCAATTTATTTTTTCAGTATATTTTCTCTCTTTTGTTTCAAATTGGGTAAATTGTACTGATCTGCTTTCAAGTTTGCTGGTTCCTTTATATGTCATCTCCACTCTACTACTGAGCCCATTTGGTTAATTTTTTTGTTATTTCTGTTATTGTATTTTTCACTTCTGTAACTTTTATTTGATCTTTTTAATATAACATTTATTTCTTTGCTATATTTTTTTTCTATTTTTTCATTTGTTTCAAGAAATTTGTAATTGCTTATTATAACACTTTTGTAAAAGAAGCTTTAAAATCCTTGTTGGATAATTCCAATATTGGATTCATTTTGGCATTAGCATTAATTTACTATCATTTCTCATATAAATGATTTTCTTGGTTCTTGGTATGAAGGGTGATTTTTTATAGTATTCTCAACATTGTGTCTGTTAAATTTAGCAACTCATTGCCCTATTTAACTCTTTTTTTCTTTAACTCTTTATTTTAGCAGGTAGTCACCATGTTTAGGTTTATCACACAAGTCTTGGCCTGCATTTGTGGACTGTGGTTCCAACGGCACTTTAATTTCCAGAGCCTTGTTTGGTTGGGTGTTTTTTTGTTTTTGTTTTATTCTTAGTTTATTAGGTATCAGCAGGGCTCCTACCATAGATACAAATGGGATTTCCCCATCTTGGGCTGCTGGGTACCTTTTCATGGGGGAGGGATGTGGTAGGAAGCCCTTAGCAGTTTCCCCCTCCCTCAGCTGCCTGGTTGCCTCTGAAGGGACAGGGGCTCTCAGACCCTCTAAGTCAAAAAGCATTTCTAAAACAGGCAGCTTGCTACTGCTAGCTCCTTCATGCTGATTTTGCGTATGCACTCCAGTACCTCTGAAGAGGAGTGAAGTTTTCTATTTCTAGCCACTTGCTGTGGTTGTGTCATCCATTGCTTATGTCCCACCTCCAATGTCTCTGGATGATGTTGAGGGGCTGAACTGAGGGGAGAAAAGACAGTCTCAGGACTGTGTGGACAAAGAGACTCCCAAATGGAATTTCCTTTTCTGACTAGATCCCTTCAGCCTATTCTATCTTCCTGCCTCAGTATTTCTCAGTGGGAAAGTAGAGTCTTAGGCCCTGCAGTATAGGAGAGTGCTTTCTCTGGACACTTACTGTTGTCAGAGCTCCTTGTAGATCTGCCTTGCTGGTCATGTTTGTGTTGAGTTCTTCTGATATTGTCGTAAGTACTCTGCTAGATCCAGGAGAGGGAGGAACTTACTGGGGACACCTTCTATGGCTTGCCTGGGGGTCAGAAAATTTCAGGGCTTAGTAGGCTTCTTCTGTTGGGGTGGGGCAAAATTAAAATGCTTGTTCTTCCAGTCCTGGGGTCCCAAATCAGCTCGGCTCCTTCTTACCATATTTTCAGAGTTCTCCTATTGTTGTTGCCTGTGTTATTTCCAGGGTTTATATTGTGTTTAGCAGAGAGCAGAAAGATACAGGTTTATGCCATCCTGTCTGAATAGGAAGCTCCAAAAATATCCATTTTTATTCTTAAAATAAAGATGGATATTACTTTTCCTTATTAACAGTGACAGAAACTCAGGTACAAAAACATATTCTATTTGTTCAAGGTCATGAAGTAATAAGCAAAAGGCAGTAGAGGTAATAAGCTTGATCTATCTACTAAAGGGCAATTTTTTTTCTTTTCCACGTCCTCTTTTTCTTTGTACATGTAAACTGAGTAATAAACAACAACAAAGAGCAAGTTCTAAGAAACTATTCTTCACCTAATATCATTTATCTGAGGGGGTAAAAAAACTATGTAATTAGAAGTGTTCATTAAGTTGTGCCATGGCAAACAGAGGCAAAGGCAGTAAATGTAAAACAAAGGCTTTCCAAGAAATGCCAAGCAAAGGCAATGAGGACAACTGTAAAGTATACAGGATTAAAGAAAAGCAGCATTTTGAAGGTCAGGTATTGTCTTGGCAAAATGACTGGCTCAGTTCTGTTGCTAGTTCCTTGGCAGCCCCCTGTCCAAATGTGTTTTCAAGAAGACTAGCACCCCAAACAAGAGAGGCACATTTGGCCTGGGAGCTTGCCAGAGAGCAAGGACAGCTGAGTTGATTTTACGCTATCATTTTGGAAAGAGTAAAAAAAAAAAAGAGAGTTGATTTTAGGCTATCATTTTGGAAAGAGTAAAAATGGCTGTTTCTTTGTCTTTCTCTGCTAGATATTTCAGATGCTGGCAGGAGGGCAGACTGGAACTGACAACACCAGCTGTAATTACTGAGGAGACACTCTGTAAGAATATGCTGTGTTTTGTTTTGTTGTCTTCAAATACCAAAGGCAAATAATGAAGTGTTTACGAGAAGTGAAAGATCATCCCTCACTCCTTTTCATGTTGATGAATTCCAGCATAAGTAAAAGAGATAATCCAAGCTATGGAGTAAACATGAATGAGTTCCAAATACAGGCCCCAGATAAATGGAGGGACAGAGGAAGGATGTGAGAGTACAGGGACAGGGAAATACCTGGGGTGGCCCACTGGGGATGGGGAAGTCCGATTTCAGAACTTCCTCTTCTCCTGGTGTGTGAGAGATGAAATACAGAAGCAATTTTGTATCTCTTTAATTTTTTTTTTCTTAATGAAAAGGAAATTTTTAGAAAATGACATGGAGATATTGACTTGCAGTGTTTTATCTTATTAGCTTCCAAGAATGGGATGGGTGCCTGCCAATATGACAGAAAGTGCTTAGTTATCCTTTCCTTCCTAAAACTAGGATTTGACACAAACTCTTTTCTCGCAAGGCAAATATGTCTAATAGACAGTGTTTTTGCTCCAAGGCAATTATCTGTCTGGTGAAAAACAAAACAAAACAAAACAAAAAAACATGGGATCTGTAGAGGGAAGGAGAGGACATCTAATATTTATTGAACGCTTACTGTGTACTAGACACTGTACCTACAACATTTCCCTGAACTGACACTATTTTGCAATGGGATCACCCAATTATCTAATGAGCAAATATCAACTCAAAGAGTTGTCTAAAGTCATAACTAGTAAGTGGTAGAGCTAAGATCTGAATCAGGACTTTCATTCAATATTCTTATTCATATTGAATAAATTTTTATTCCTATTGAAAAAAATTATTATTCATTTAAAATATTGAATGGAAACTGTTTTCTATTTTATTGCAGAAATCACAGAGCTTTTAATATGCCAATATGAACTAAATATATCATAAAAAGGAAAAAAAAAATTAAAAACTTTACCAACAAAAAGTGATCTGACTTTGGGACATTCCCCCCCAGAAGCACCTATGGTTCCTGGAATCAATGATGGAACAAATTTTGGGAAATGTTGGTCTAGGTGATTAGTATTATAGGAGACTCAATCACCAATTCCAGCTCACCCAACTATTTCCTTTCTGAAAATGTTCTCATATTTTTAGGATGCTTTAGGGTTTTAAAAACACATTCACTTCCATCTGTTTATTTTCATTTCACAAAAATCAGCAGAGACTAGAATGCTTAGCCTCACTTTGGAGATAGGGTAGTCATCTCAAGAAAGTTGAAATCCAAGGTCACAGTGTTCTTTTTCAGGAAGTCTTTCCCAACTTATCACAGAAGACATTATTTTCTTCAGTTTTATTCATCATATTATCCATGTTCTCACTCAACAACTCTGGTAGATTGGAGACAACAGAAAAAACTGGAGACCCAGAGACTTGTATTTGTCACGGCTCTGCCATTCCCTACCTCTTTGATTCTTAGAATTTATACATTGTAGTATGTGGAAGTAATAAATACCCTTTGAGTAGTTTTGAGAATGTAATGAAACAAAACATGAAAAGTCTGAAGAAAGTACTAAAAAGATATTAGTACCTCTCCCCATTCTGCCTTTTTCTTTTCATGTTTACAGATGGCTCCCACATGGCCCATGGCTTTGCACACCTCTAAGATATTTAAGATCACATGGATGTTTATCCACTATAGTTTACTGACTATCACAATTGGCTCAGCACTAATTTGAGAAGAAGGTGGTGGCAGTGATAGTGTTTTTGACAATTATTAATTTTAAAAGAACACAAAAGCAGGGGACTTAAAGAGGAGAAATAAATGGATTGAAGGTTTCATAACTTGAGACAAAATATTTAATTAAGTCCAGCACTACATTCTTTGAATGCAACTATTCAGAAACTACAATTGATATATTTTTATCTTTCTCTCTGCTGGTTCCTTCCCCAATACTTTCTCCCCCACCCCCATCCCCCAGTCTTTCTCTCTCAATTCTAAGAGAAGTTTGAGTCTTACTATCACAGGTGAGATCACTCATTAACTACATCAGGATTTTATTTGTACCTGAGGAGTTGTAATTTCACCTCACAATCCCCCAACTTTTCCCCTATACATCTCAATAAAGAAACTGTAGACTACATACTTCCTAATTCAATTACAATCTAAATACCAGATAGAATATCTAATAATAACCTGTGTATTATTTAATAAAGTTTATCTATAATAATATCAGTAATAAAATATAGCAGCTATCAGTTATTAAACACCTACTATGTATATTACTGTGTGCAAGTGCTTTAATACAAATATCTGTAATTCTTTTTCTTTTTTAATTAATTTTTATTGGAATATGGTTGCTTTACAATGTTGTGTTAGCCTCCACTGCACAACAAAATGAATCAGCCATACACATACAGATATCCCCTCCCTTTTGGACTTCCCTCCCATTTAGGTTACCACAGTGTACTAGGTGAGGTTCCCTGTACTATACAGCATGTTCCCATCAGTTGTCCACTTCATACATAGTATCAATAATGTATATGTGTCAATCCCAGCTTCCCAATTCCTCCCACCCCACCCCTTTCCCTCTTGGTATCCGTACATCTGTTCTCTACATCTGTGTGTCTACATCTGCTTTGCAACTAAGATCATCTACACCATTTTTCTAGATTCCACATATATGTGTTATTATACAATATTTGCTTTCCTCTGTCTGACTTACTTCACTCTGTATGACACTCTCTAGGTCCATCCACATCTCTATAAATGACCCAATTTCATTCCTTTTTATGGCTGACAAATACCTGTAATTCTTAAGGAAAGCAGGAAAGGTAAATCCTATTGTCCCTTTTTATGCTTAAAGTAAGAAAGACTGAGAGAATAAGTGAACTAGACTGAAAAGTCAAAGTTATGGGGGCCAAATTCGGATCTGTATGATACGATGCCTGTGCCTTTCGTTCCATCCCATCTGGCAACACCCTTGATCACTAGGAGTCAACCTGAATTATGCCAAATTGTATTTACATAATTGATACGACATAGACCTTCCTCTGAGCAGTGTCTCTCATTACAGACTTAAGAAAAGGGTGGTAAAATAGTGGTTGAATTAAAATACTATTGGGAGTGTCCACAATTGTTTTAAAAACTGGTTAATCAACTGATCACTTAATGGATTGGGGTGTCAATCCCAGTGGATTGGGATCCCAATTGGAATCCAGCTACACTGTTTGCTGATAACAAGGCAAAGACTACAGTTAGGGCCTTTGTCTGCCTTTGTCTCAATGTCAAGACAAGGGTTATAGCTAACGGAGTCAAAGAAAGAACTTTAATAATTTGGTTTGACCAAAACTGTGGATTTTATAATTAAATCAAGTTTAATTATAAATTAAATAGCTTATATAATCATAAATTAAAATTGATGCATTTTTATAAATTAAATTAAATTTTGATAAACTCGATAATGTCTAACACTTTGTTACTCAGGGTTAGTCCACTGCAGTAAATGAGTCAAACAGGGAGTCTTTATTAGGACTATCTCCTTATAATTTCACAAGCCTTCTTTGATGACTTGCTTTGTTGTTGGCACTGTGCTAGTCATGAGGCTACACCTGCCCTATGGAGCTTATAGACACTATTGAGTACTGTTGTGAACACAAACGAGACCAAGATTATAAAAAATAGCATTATTTATACTTGGAGATACGCTCTATAAATGGGAGGCCAGTAGGACACTTGGCAATTTTTGAAATCTTTGTATGTCAGGGCTAAAAGAGATTGTGTCCATCATGAAGTTCAACCGATTGAATTTCACGAGAGCATCTGCAGCCCATAAAAAGTAGAGGCCTTAGTTGTGCAGACCCTGTGAGCCAATGGTCATGGCAGGGCCCTAAGATCCCCTTCCTGTGAGTCAGATCCTCTTCTGAAGTGTTGCTGGGCTCAGAGGAGAGAATGGTCATATTGGGCTGAGTTGGTCACCAGGTCAGCTGATGTGTGAGCCACTGTGGACAGGGCAAGGGAAGGGCCCAGAGACTGGAGACCATGCCAGAGAATAAAGATGGGACTGCGTTTTTAGACTTTAGAGTTTGCTTCAGAACTCATCATCTTGATTTGCTTTTCCTGCCTTCTGTCTCTCCGCTTTGCACTGACCCTAAAATCAAACAAATTAAGAGAAAACTACTTTGCTTCGCTTCCCTTTTCTTTCCTTCTTTCTCTTTAGATGTCTTTTGCCTGCTGTATCCCTCTTTCTCTCTTTATGCTTATTTGAAAACAATAACAACAAAGACAGATAGGTAGATAGAGATAACCTATATAGATCTAGATCTAAATTTATCTATTCACCTATCTACATTTGTTATTGTTTTTAAACAAAATGGAAAACTGGAAGAGTAGCATTTAAAGAGAGAAGGTAGGGGTGTGAAGGTTTTAACTTTGTTTACACTTATTTTTTTTAATGAGAGTTAACATTACATTTACAAAGAGAAAGGCTATTGATACTGGTACTCCTAGACTGTTAGTCCTCAGGCAACTCACTTAATCTTTATAAGCCTCAGTTTACACATCTTCCAAATAGAATACTTAGCATTTGCCTGGCATGCAGTTGGCACTCACTAACCATCTATTGGGCGTAGTTTCACACAGAGAGAACAAATAATGAAAGATGTCCCTTTGCTGGACTAGGGATGCACCAAGATGTGACTTGGAGGATATGGGAATGCACCTTGAACCCCCAATATTAAAGCCATTGTCCATTTATAACATTTGAAATAAAAGTAATAATCATTCACCTTTTGTATGAGATCATCAAAGATATTATTGGAAGCACAAATATGTTTTTGGTTCCAGGAACATTTTAATGTACATCAGGCATTGACTTAATTATAGTCTCTAAGAGAGAAAAGGATCTTTATCTACACCAAAATTATCTATTAAAAAAGGAAAGTAAAATACATCCAGTGAGGCCTGCTAACTTGCTCAAGGCCAGACATTACTCAGTGACAAAACCAAAAACAGATTGTATAACTGTACACTCCGTTATACAGACTAGAAAGCATGACACCATTACCTCACAAGACAGAACTAGAACATAAATAACCACAGTGATAATTAATAGCTAATACTTATTGAGCACTAACAATATACTAGATACTATCTTAAGTGATTTATGTGTAAAAGCTCATTCAATATTTATAAAACCTCATAAAATAGATACTGTTTTGTCCCTATATTACTACAGATCAAATAATCTAGAGATTCCTCCACATTAAATTTATCTAATTGATTCCAGGTTGTAAATTGAATCCATGTTGACAATTTTTAGCTAGTTATCTAAAAAATAATATTGGTTTCATTTGGTAATAAGAAAATTAGTAATTATGGTTTTAACCTTTTTAAAAAGTTCTAATTATTTTTTGGCCAACTAACTATTTATAAACACATCTTCTATTAGCAGATTTCTAATTTATTTATTTCTAATTACAATGATAATATGCAACATTTGCTGTTAAGCTCTGTGGGTCTGAGCCAAATGGATTTTAAGTATAGACAGACAAAGGAGAAGAGTTGGAGCATTCGCCATTTTTATTATTGAACTCTGAAAACAATTTCAGAATGCTGAACAGCATTCCGTTGGAAAATTAATTTTGAATGGGAATGGCATTCTGCCTTTGGTTACATGGTTGATTATTTTTAATGTATATGGCATGACTGCCATTCACAATAATTACCTGTCAAAGATTTCTGCCTTATTCTATATTTCATTTTTGCCATCCAGATGTATCTATTACTATTTTTAACATAATATGCCTATATGTATATATGTATATGAGACATAAAATCAGGAAATACTGTATTGACTAAAGAGCTCTCTAAGTGGACAAATTTATCTGTGTTAATATCAAGTCATGTCACATTTTATTTACAGTTAATAGGACATGGATGGATGCTTATTTCAGTAAAAAGTAGATTATATTTCAATGTGGTTATTGGTAGTGAAGATGTTAATAGGTAGCGTAACATGGGGGATTTTACATGACTTGGAAAATGTATGTGACATGAGGAAAAGTTAATTTCAGCCTTGCCTCATTAATCGGATCTGCCGCCAGCTAAAAACTGTCACCTAAGTATATTGTTCCTTCCGCTGTGTGGTACTGATGAAGATACTGACTTACAAAACAGAAGTAATTGGGCTTGGTGCTAGGAGGAGGGGGAAGGAGAAAGTACAAGAACAAATGTGTTTATAGCTGACCTTTCGGAAGAACTGCCCAAGACACCTTGAGGTGGCACCTGTCATTGCTAATGGAGACTGTGGATTCAAGACTGTTCAAACAGTCCTGCATGTGAACTTCTGGGAACTGAAATTAACTGCACTAGTTCTTTCATGAAGGCATTCATATCAAAGCCGGCAAAACAGAGGGAATGTCAGGCAAGTCCTGGGTCTATGTGAAATAAATACTGGGGAGTGGAAATACAGTATGGGGTATGTAGCTGTATTATTACTTCAAAGGCTTTAAAGGTACAAACATTACAAAAGGCATATAACTCAAGAGCAGAAAATGTGCTATGGTACTACTGATGGAACAGTTTACATGGAGCACTTTCATATACATGATTTTAATTGTTTCTTCCTCAAAATGGGGAGGTAAATATGATGACTTGCAATTTATAAACAGGGTACTGATTTCATAGACTGTAAGCTACACTCCTTACATCACATAGCTGGTATTTGCATAAAAATGAATTCAAGGATTTGAACTCCAAAAACCCTACTTTTTTCAAAGGACAGGTTTCAAACAACTTTACTGAGGTATAATTTTCATGCAATAAAATTCATACATTCCAAGTGCATAGTCCAATGAGTTTGGCAAATACAAGCATAATGTAACAACACCATAATCAATATTTACAACATTTCCAGTTACTCAAAAAGTTTTCTTAGTCTCTTTGCAGGCAGTCCCCCCACCCCCTGAAGTCTTGGCTCTCAGTAATTGTGATCTGTTTTCTGCCCCTGAATGTATGCATTTTAGACTGTCATATGAATGGAACTATAGAGAAGTAGTCTTTTATAGATTCTTTTGCTCAGAACAATGTTTAAAGAGATTTGTCCATGTTGTTGCATGTATCAGTGTTTGGTTTATTTTTATTGCTGAGAAGCCATTGTCTGTATGCATTTGTCCATGAACCAGCTTATGGACATTTGGGTTGTTTCTAGTTTGGGCTATTATAACTAATGCTATTATGAACAATCATGTGTATGTGCTTGTGTGGACATGTATTTTCATTTTTCTTGGGCAAATACCTAGAAATGTTGGAACATATGGTAAGTATGTAGAACTCAAGTCCTTGACTTCCTATCATTCTTTTTATCTACTATAATCTTTAAATTTTTTAAGATATAAATTTCCCAATAAACACTGCTTAAGCTCTATCTCCTACATTTTTATAACATGTATATTTATTTTCATTTGATTTGACTTCTTGTCTAATGTCCCAAGTGAAATCTCTATTTGTTAAATTTCCAAATATTTGGGATTTTTTTCCTGGTATCACTTTTTTATTGAGCTACTGCTATTAATATTCATATACAAGTTTATGTGTAGATATGTGTTTTAATTTCTCTTGGAATGGAATTGCAGGGACATATGATAATTCTGTGTGTAACTTTTTAAAGAAACTTCCACACTATTTCCCGAAGTTGCTGTATCATTTTACATTCCCACAGTGTATGAATGTTCTGATTTCTTCACATCCTTGAAACATGTGAGTATCCATCTTTTTTATTATAACCATTGTAGTTGTACCTCATTGTGGTTTTGATTTACATTTCCTGATGACTAATGATGTTGAGTATATTTTCATATGCTTATTGGCCACTTGTATATCTTATTTGGGTATATATCTATTCAGGTAACATATTTTTAATATTATTTTATTAAAGTATTAGAGACTTCACCAATTCTCTCCTCTAGTGTTTTCATCTATTTTAAAATTTATTGATATTTGAGATGCATAAAACATGAAATTTCAAACACAAAGCTTCTGCTGTATGTAATACTGCTAGAGGTTTTTACTCTACAAATTCAGGGTAATAAAAAATTGAACCACATGTAATTTATATCAAATTTTCAATCAACCAATCAATCACTCAATCTATCAGTTACTCTCTATCGATCTATCATTCAATATATTTACTTTATATGAGAATAATTAGTATATTTCTCGTAAAAGAGAATTTCCATTTAAGCAGGTATTGACCAGAACTTACGATTTTGTATTATAATGTTTTGAATAATTTAATATTTCACAGACCAGGTTCAGGATCCACACATTTCAAACCTTCTTTCTCCCCCAGTGTCCACATACTTTGCATTCTGGGATTCATAACATACATTCAAATTAGTATATGACATCTATCCTTGCACATTTGCACTGTGATGTCAGGTGAGTCAGCAAAGTTTGGTTTAGTAGTATTCTTAGAAACTCATCCTATAATGGAAGGCCAGAACTAACTAACTGATATTCAGACATGAAGGTAAATCATATAACTATATTTTATTTAAATACAAATTAAGTACATTCTCAATTCAATTTCCCCTTAGCTGGATGACAACACAGCCCACAGCTACTCTAATGCCACCTGACATGAGATAAAGTGTGGTTAAGGGCAAGTCAGAATAGAAAGAAAAGTGGTTTTAATCAGTTGTGGCCAAAATATTTTCATTTTTGAAAATTTTGCTAAATTCTATGACCATGTGATAATCTTGCACAAAGATACTGACACAGATATCATATCATATTATATACATAGCCTATGAATCCTAGCACTGGAAGTATGTGGGCAGTGAAGGAGCAATCTAGTCTCTATGGAGACTTATTAAAGACTAGAATTTTTTATTTTTACTTTTGACTCCGAGCAATGAAAACAGTTTCTAAAATATTATGCAGGCCCAGATAAACAATTAGTTTGGTTAATTTTATATTTTAATTAAAAGAGCTCAAAGATAAGGGCCTATTGCTAGCAGAGAGCCAGAGAGAAACAATATACTTCTCACTGAATAGTTTTCTATTATCATTACCAGAAATAAAGTACAAAAATTATATTCATTTAATATTTAGTATACGCCAACCAAATTATAAGGTGGCTCTACATGCACAGTCATATTTGATCTCACAACTTTGTGAATGTTAACATTGTTGTTATTGCTATTTTAATCATCATTATTTTAGTATTTCAACTATGTGCTGAAGAAAATGACAGGCAAAGAGGTGAAAGAATTTGCCCGATGTCACCTAGTTAGCATGCCACGGAACAAGAATTATGAACATTTCTCACTTACAAACACATAGTCAGAAGGGGGTAGAGTAAAAACTATTTTTTTCATTTTTAATGTAAAAGATACCAACAATGGATAAGTGGATAAGGAAGATATACAATAGAAGACTACTCATCCTTAAAAAAGAATGAAATCTTGCCATTTGTGACAACATGGATGGACTTTGAGGGTATTACGCTAAGTAAAATAAGTCAGACAGAGAAAGACAAATACCATAAGATTTAACTTATATGTGAAATCTAAAAAGCAAAAGAAAACAAAAAAAACAAAACTCATAGATACAGAAAACAGATTACTGGTTGCCAGAGGGAAGGGAGGTTGGGGGTGGACAAAATGAGTGAACGGGATCAAGAAGTAAAAACCCGCGGTTATAAAATAGGTCAGTCATAGTGATGCATTGTAAAACACGGTGATAATAATCAATACTATTGTAATATAAATTTGAAAGTTGCTAAGAATTAATTCTTAAAATTTCTCATCACAAAAATAACCTTGTAACTCTATATTATAATGGTTAACTACACTTATTGTGGTGACCATTTCATAATGGATATACCTGAAACTAATATAATGTATGTCAATTATACTTCAATAAAAAAGTACCAAAAATTAATTAAAATACCTGCATTTTAACAAATAATTATAGTAAGAAATTCCATGTAACTATCATTTAAGTTAAGAAATCAGTTATTGTTACCATAACAGGAACCCCTTATATACTCTTAACTGATAGGAGCCTCATCACTTTCCTGAAAAAGTAAACCCTGTAATGACTTTCGTGATAACCATTTAATTTTTTTCTTTAACCAGTAAACAACATAATTTGGATCTATATTATCTATAAACAATATAATATATATTGATCTAAACAATATAGTATATCTTTTCCTATTTTGAACTTAATGTAAGTGGAATCTTAATACATTTATTTTATATACTTTCTTTCCTCTTGCCAATCTAAAGTAAATGAGATTATTCTTTTGTTAGAGGTAGCTAGATTTAGTCACTTCCAGTGTTATATGAACATAGAAAATTTTATATGAATATACAAAAATTTATCCATACATTCTACAGCTGATGAACCTTTGTCCTGGATTTTGGCTTTTACAGTAAAGTATTCCTGTACATGTATCCTGTTGTACATGTGCAAAGGTTTCTCAAAGGGACATGCTTAGGAGTGACAGGTCACCTATGACTCATCATCGTAACTTCTTCAGTATTACTAGATCATGCCAAATTCTTCCAACATGGTTGTGAGTGATGGCAACTGTTCTTCCTTCCTCCTTCTCTGCCTTCTTCCCTTCTTTCTTCCTCCCTTTATTCTTTCTCCACAGAATACAATTTCCCATTACCATGTTTTATAACTGCACCACCTATTATTTGAGGAGCTCTTCTTCTTCACAGGGTCCTCTTAGTAATCTCCACCCAACAACTGGATAGAGTACAGAACACAGCATAGGTCAGTTAAATTATTTTTTTCTCCAGTGAGGTAGAACTGTTGTCTTTTGGATTGCAAGCCCAAAGCTTATAGACATACGGATGTGGCAGACCTCCTCTCAACCACATGGAGGGGTCCTTTATGCAGCAGAAGAAAATGATCTCAACAGAAGCATAAACAAAGGGAGAAAAAGAAATGGATGGAGATGGGTCAGAATCCTCAGCTCCAGTCCTTGATATCCTATTATGTCCAGGTTTTACTTTGTATCCAGAAAGTTGAAAGCAGTCTTTAAATAACATTTTTAGCTTACAGAACACCAAGGAGGCTTGGTGACACTGTGGTATAAAATGTGGAACTACACTTCATAATGCAAGAAACTCTGAGGCAAGTTGATAGGAAAAAAAGTATATTCAGAGTGGAAATGTGAGCTCTTCTAGAAATTTCCAATATACATTGTTATGCTAATGTGAGTTACACCTCTGACACTTGAAACAGATAGAAAACCCTGACTAGTACATACAGTGTCAAATCTATTGTATAAGTGCAACAAGATTGATATAATATGCATCTCTTGAACATCTGCCACATGTTTCCATGAGACCAAAAGCATTCTCTGTGAGATTAAAACTGGACAGGACAGGACAATCCCCTTCTGAGAGGAATACCTCTCTTGGAAGTCCCTTGAGTGATATTCAAGAGAGAACTGCAGGCCATTTCACACTTACTCATGCTTTACAAATTACCCAAGGAAGACTAAATGTAGAACCCATGTTCTATATTACAACTAGAGGAGACTCACATTATGCATGGAAGCAACATAATTTAGAACACTGGGAAACACTCTAGGTATCAAACAGGAGGGGTGATATTGACAATCTGGACCATTTCAAAATAACAGTGATCAGAACAGTGAATGTGCACACACAGACATCATATGAGAAACAGTTGGTAGAACTGAGGATTGGTACCCTAGAAAAAACCTAGGAAGCAGGTGATTTTCTAATATCTAAAAACTACAGAAGGGACAGTGTATAACTTAATTGGGTGCACTAGAACTAGTGCATAGAAGAAACAAGAGGTAGGCCCCTATCATTGCTTATGCCTGGACTACTGCAAGGTTCCCATGACCTTATCCTTAACATAGCCTTTGATGTGATTTTTAAACATACATTGAACATACACCTAGCTCTTAAGGTGACTCTTTAAACGTACAACAAATAGGATCATATATGTATAGTGGTAGCCTCCTGCAGGACATATACCCTGGAGCAAGACTACCTGGCTCTGCTAAATTGTGTGACCTTGAATACATTTTTTTTAGATCTCTTTCTGCCTTAGTTTCTTCAGATGATTTTTACAAGAACTGATTTACTACAACTAAGGTTCTTATGAAAATGCCTGACATTTATTAAATATTCAATAAATGTTATTTCTTCTTCCTCAACCTTCCCCTCCTCTTCTTCTTACTATTATTATTATTACCATTATTTCACTCTACTGTTTTAAACTTTTGAGATTACTCTAATCATCTATAAGTTGGGTACCAAAGCCCTTACACACTATCCTTGATATATGACTTCTGACTCTCTCTCTAGTCAAATATTTCTCTGCCACCTGTCCCATTTTATACCTAATTTATACACCACTTGCAGTTACTCTGAAATCCTTTGTTATCTCATGCAAGCACATCTTTGCACATGCTGGGTTGTTCCACCTTTATGGTTCACCATTCTGCTGCACACAGATTAGCCATTATTATTATTATTTTTATTAAATCTCCAATGGAAAAATGAACCGCACCATCAAATGTGTTAAATTAATATCTGATACAAAATTCTACTATTGTATATATTACAATCTACAGTATTTTTTGGCTTTTATGTCCTTTCCAAGAGGATTGCAAGCCCTTAAAAGAAAAGGATGATGTCTCTGTTATGTAGGACAATGTCTGACCCATTGATGCACTTACCAAATTCAGTGCTTGTTGAACTGAGAAAAGCTCCATATTGAAGAAAAAAAAAATCTCACAAATAAAAGTTTACATCATTAGAATAGATTCCTCACAAAGAATCCCTGACACCTTATCATCCTTCTATCTGAAGTCAAATGTCACTTCCATTTGTCCATCTCTGACCACCCATTCAATAATTTATCCCACCATGTATTATTTTCTATTTCAGACATAGTTTTCTTTCACAATACTTAGATCTCTTTGAAACTATTCACTAATATATGTGTTTACTTGGCTGGAGATTGTTTTTATATGTTTGTTTTGTTTTTGTCTTTCTACATCATTGTAAGCTACATACAAAGCAGGAAACATTCTTAATTATATCCCTCATTCCTCAGTCAGGTCTGACTATTAATAGACATTCAATGGTCAGTGTGGAATGTAAAACTGAATATTAGTATACATAGTCAAGAACAAACTGAACTATTTGTCAAGAATATTTACTGAAATATAAATATAGAAATTAATTCATCAAAAGAGTGAGAATTTGGGCTATATGTTCCCTAAGTCTGAAATTTTTCTTCACGCATCCTAGCATCACCCCCACTGAATCCCAGCACCACAGAGTATGTGAGAAAGATCACACTGAAATTTGTATTACTCCAACTCCGCCAACCCTACTGTGGCCCCCAATACGTTTCCCTTTTGCCAATTACAGGACTCATCTGTTCTCTTTGTCATTTAGTTATTGAGCTTTTCTTGGCCAAGCGTGCCACACAGGGCCAGCCTAGGCATTAAGCTGGCTGCCTGGCCTTCATTACTTACATCTAATCCATTCCCCAGAAAACACCCCCAGGCCATAAAATGCATCTGTGTGTTGTTTTTATTAGGTCATCTGATTGAGCAGATGCTGATGGCTCTAGAAAAGGAGTGTGTCCTCCTGCCAACCTTAATTTGTTCTGTTTAAGTTACAGGCAGGGCTCATCAATAGTGCTATTTCTGTATTTTAACATGCCATTTCAGACCAGATAGTTATTCCTATATTACATAATCTAAAAAGTGCAAGGCAATTTCTGAGAGTCACCTAATAACTCTTCTTTAACACGTCACTGGTTCAAAGGTTTCACAGGCATAAACCTCATGTCTTCAGCCCCGTGTCATACACTCCTATCCTCCCCAGACCTTTTCCAAGTGGGGACTGCTGCACACATGTTATCACTGGGTCACCAAGGGGCTTTCATCCTCAAACAACTGTCCAACTGCAAAACAAGCTGGCTTAGGATTTCTGATAACAAGAGATCTCTCTAACCACAGAATCTCATAGTTCCTGGACTAAAGGGGAAAGAAGACTTTTTTTTTTTTTTTTTTTGCATTGTGACACCCTTATAAGGCTTAAATTCTTTCTAATATTTTCCAAATGTGGTGTCCCGTCTCTTCCTGAATGACTCCATTGATTTCCCTCTTTTAAGCCTGTTTATTCTTTTTTTTTTCCTTCAGGACAGAGCTATAAAGATGAAGGCACTCAATTGTCAGCGTTTTATTTTTGTACACTGAGACAAAATCTGCCATCCTTTAACTTCCACTTTACTGTTATGTCTGGCATCTAAGAATATCCTTAGCATTGTCCTTCAAATGATGATAAACAGTTACCCTCACCCCAAATCACTTATTTTCCTACTTATTTCCTCTTTACTCGCTGCTCAGAGATGGTGATCAGACTATTCATAGCTCCATATTGACATGAAAAATACTATTTTTCCTCTCACCGAAGTAGTAGCTATGACTAAGGACACAGGGTAAGTTAACATAACGATGATTAATTTGAAGAAACTGTGGAATTCCCTCTTGTACTGACAGTCAGAAGACAAGAATGCCTCCCCCATCCTCAGCTGTGCCAGCCTCCTCTAAAACCCACACTGATGCCGCAAGGCTTGGGGCTTATTTTTCACTCCATTTCCCTTTTCCAGAGTTTATTGGAAAGAGGCAGAGTACATAGGCAAGAGGTGGCTGACGTTCAAAAGGATGCCAAGGGAGCAGCAGGGAGAGAAGATAAGGAGCCAACCCAAAAGCACCTCCTATTTTATCCTAGCAGAGAGGGTCAGTGGTCTGAAAGCCTCTAAACAGCTGGCTTTTTCTAGAGGATAAAATATTCCTCAGGATTTAGGCCTTCACAGAGCTGCATCAGTTATTTCAAGCCTCGTACTGAATTAGCTCTTTGTTAATTGGTATCCTAGTGGCTTGAAAAAGTCATATAAATCCAGTGAAATCTGTTTGCAGAGAGCACGCCAAAAAAAAAAAAAAAAAAATTCAATGTGGTATGGCTCAAAGCCCCAGAGGATCAATAGGAGTTATCTGGGCAGAGTTTTCATTGTATTTATATTACACAATTTGCTTCGTTCAAGCTGTTGCCTGGTTTCCTTGATCTGACATGTGCGATGGAGGACAAAGCCAAGGTCAAAAACCAAGAGGTAAGCTGCAGGTCCTGAGGCATTCTGCATCTCCGTGACTCGTCTGCAAACCTCAGGAAGACTCTCAGATGGTTCTGAGTCACTGACTCGAATCCAATACTATTTAGCAAGAGAAAATGCTATTTTTATAAAGGTTGTGTGGCAGCACATCTAGGCGGAAACACACTCCCTTTATACGACATGGTCTTTCTTTCATTATTTTAGACTGCAATATGACTTTCCACAATCAGGTCAGATCAATTCATATTGGTTCTCAATTTCCTATCCAAACTCTTGTAGGATGTGATAGACAATGACTATGGGAAGGAGAAAAATGAGAAGTGAAAGCAGCAACTCTAGTGAAAAAGACTCAATGTATTAAATCTTACACATGAAAATGGACAGTAATAAGAGTCAAATGGGCAAAATGGGGCAGAAGAGCTAAGTCTTGATATTTAAGTTCATGACAGATATCAGCCTCAAACTGGCGAGTCTTTAATGATATTTAAGTCTTCAGGTTAATAATGATCATTTTCTCCTTCTGGTACAGTCTTTTTGCTGTGTTGCAAAATATAACTAAACATCTGTTTAAACAAACAAAAAAGATTAAGGGTAACGTTTAAGTAAGGAGAGGATTTGTTCTTATTTTACTTCAAAACCTTACTGTTTTACATTTGTCTCCTGCTCTAGGACCTGCAATGACTTCCATTTACTATGGCTGTGCCATCCAATAGAGCAGTCACAAGTCATGTGTGGCTGCTAAGCACTAGAAATGTAGTTGGTAAGACCAAGGAACTGAATTTAGCATCTGATTCTAGTTGACATGTAGGTGTAAAATGCACACTGAATGTCAAAGACTTAATATGAAAAAGAATATATCACACTGACAATGTTTCACAGAGATCACAATTTGAAATGACAATCTATGGGATATACTGAGTTAAGGAAAATAAATTATTAAAATTAATTTTACCTTTTTTTTTTGCTTTCTAAATGTGGCTATGAGAACATTTAAAATTAGATATGTGGTTTGCATTAAATTTCTGTTGTACAGTGCATCAAGTTTGACCTGCATCTGACTTTCTGAAGCCCTCTAAGACTAGGTACACACTTAAGATACCATTCATTCATTCAGAAAACACTTCAATGAGCATCTATTCCATTCCAGACCATGGGACAATTTCTGGAATTCAGAGAAGAGGTGTAGGTTGGAGATACAGATTTTGGAGCTATTGGCTTATATAATTGAAATCATGGTGGCAATTCACACTGACCAAAGAAAGTGAATAGCAAATAAGGAAGAGAAATGACAATTCAAAACTCTAGAACATAATATGAAATTAATAGAACAAAAAGTAAGAGGAGTCTCTGAAAGAACATGAGAAGGGATGGCAAGATTTTTAGGACGAGAACTAAACCAAATCTGGAAATTAGGATCTTGAACTAATTACAGAAAAGAATCAGTTTACAGAGGGTAAGATGCTCTGTGCTCTCAACCAATATTTAGCTTGAAATACATGGTGATGATGTAATTGAGGAAAAAGATGGTATAATTTGGAGTAATCCAATTCAATAAGCTTTGTAAAGCATATTTTTTGGTTGTATTTACCAACTTCTGAGATGTATAGCGACTAACAAACATAATCTCTAAGATTTTTTTCTAGTGTAGCCAAGAAGATAGATTAGCACTGAAACAACTATAGCTAGTGAGAGAATAGGACAGCTCCTGGGATAAGAGTACAATCAGACAAAGGAGGGACAATCCCACTGGGAACTCAGAAGAAGTGCTTTCAGGTACAAATGACAATGACTTCAACAGACTGAGGTGAAAGCACACAACTGTTCCGATCCATGGGTTGCATGGATGCATACGGCTTTGAGGTGTAGGCTGATGACAAATCCAGCAAGGCCTTAAGTGTCCTGAAATGGATTGTGGACATCACTTGGACAGAGTATGAGAAATAACCTAATAGGCGAGAAAAGTAAAACCTAAAAACTATTAAAATAACATTTAGCTAATAAGGCTTCCTCCTGGCCACTCCAAGCACTGCTGCAAACATTCAAGATTCACAGTCAATTGTCAGCGGGGAAATAAGAATAAAAACAAGAGTGAACACTGGGGTGGATGTGCAGATCTGCTTAACTAAATAGATGTTGTTGGCTAAAGGAAAATAAAAGCTTGATAGTAGAGAGATATTTTTACTAGGAACAAAGACTGTTATTTGAGGAAATCATTTGGAAATTTTAAATATTAACCCCCTCCCAGAAGCCTGGTCTCAACACCATGAAGACTGATTTACCAACCTGTACAGCAGACCTTTGAGGAAACAAGTAGCCATTGCAGAGCCCTTAATGTTAATGTAGAGGTTGTGATTATTAGCAAGTATTAAAAGCACTGGCTGGCAGCTTGGATGAACAAGAATTAAAGCCACCACAAATAACCAGGGGGAGCTGATGCTTGTTAGTATTCTGGGAGATGTTAGATGCACAGAAAATGGAAGTCTCAACAGTGACTTTTTCAGGCTGCCTAGCAGTAACCTCAGTTCAAAAATGGGGCAGTAGGAGAGGGTCACTGATATTAACTGATCTCCTCCTGTGAGCCTGACATTTTCAAGTGGGTTAACTCATTTAATCCTATGAACTAGGTTTAGTAAAGAATTCTACAGATCAGAAAACTGACTGTCAGGGCTGTAGACACAGGAAGAATTTGAACCTAATCCTGAAACAGTTCCCAAGTTGCTGCATTAGGAGTACATCAGTGCCAATTCATTTTATTTTCTCTTTCTATGAAGAGCTAGAGGAAAAGATGGACATAAACATTTACAATGTATTAAGCACCAACTATACGCAAGGTATCAGTGCTAGCTTCCCTAATATACATAATCCACACAATAACTTTACTGTAAAATGTTGGTTATTTGCCCCTCCCCATCCTTCTATAATGAATTTGGGGATCAGAAAGAATGTATTCAGGAATTATTGAGTTATATGACTTTTCTCTGCTTCCTTCCTTTTGATACTTTGTAATAAAATCAGAATAGGAGGTAGACTGATGTTCTTTAAACATAGCTTTCCCACCACTGCTACACATTAGAATCCGCTGGGGAGCTTTTTAAAGAGCTCTAATGCTAAGACCACACTCCCAAAGATTCTCATTTGATTGGGCTGGGGCAGGGAGGGTTCTATTCAAAATCTCCTTCATTGGTTGTGGGGTGCAGCAGGAATAACTCGATAATGCCAGAGTTACTTTTTTCAAAACGTGAGGGTGGTCAAAATCACATTAATAGTGGGAACATATTTTCCTCATTTAGAAGTAGAGTGTATTGTGTTCAGAACAAGAAAAGTCACTCTGTCCAGAATGATCTCTTCCTAAGAATTTCAGGAAGAACCTGACAATAGCCATGGATGGGCAGAGCCTTGCCTGGATGTGCAGGCTCTGAATTATTTCCACGATGCAGTTCTACCCTCTTCAAAGCATGAAGACACAGCAAACCCTACATTATCATTTTCTCAAAGTTGGAGATAGCAGGGCTTATGGGAATAAGGAAGGAAGCATGGTCAGGACTTTTTCTTTCTCAGTTATGAGAAGTTGAGTTTCCTTGGGGAAGAGAAGAAAAATGGTCTTAAATAGGAGTGAATGGAGGAAAAAATGGGGGAAGATTAGGGAGTTAGAGGGAATTAGAAAATGGGGCATAGGGGAGGACCTTCAAGATGGTGGAGCAGTAAGACGTGGAGATCACCTTCCTCCCAACAAATACATCAAAAATACATCTACATGTAGAACAACTCCTACAGAAGACATACTGAATGCTGACAGAAGACCTCAGACTTCCCAAAAGGCAAGATAATCCCCACCTACCTGGGTAGGGCAAAAGAAAAAAGAAAAAACAGAGACAAAAGAATAGGGACGGGACCTGCACCTCTGGGAGGGAGTTCTGAAGGAGGAAAACTTTCCACACACTAGGAAGCCCCTTCACTGGTGGAAACGGGGGGTGGGTCGGGGGGAAGCTTTGGAGTCACAGAGGAGAGCACAGCAACAGGGGTTCAGAGGGCAAAGTGAAGAGATTCCCGCACAGAGGATCGGTGCCAAACAGCACTCACCAGCCTGAAAGGCTTGTCTGCTCACCTGCCAGGGTAGGGGCTGGGAGCTGAGGCTCGGGCTTCGGAGGTCAGATCCCAGGGAGAGAACTGGGGTTGGCTGAGTGAACACAGCCCAAAGGGGGCCAGTACGCCACAGCGAACCGGAAGGGAGTCCAAGAAAAAGTCTGGAACTACCTAAGAATCAAGAGACCATTGTTTCGCAGTGCATGAGGAGAGGCGATTCAAAACACCGCCTAAATGAGTTTCAGAGACGGGCGTCAGCTGTGGCTATCAGCGCAGACACCAGAGACGGGCATGGAACTCTAAGACTGCTGCTGCAGCCACTAAACATCTTGTGTGCAAGCACAGGTCACTATCCACAACTCCCCACCCGGGAGCCTGTACAGCCAACCACTGCAAGGGTCCCGTGATCCAGGGACAACTTCCCTGGGAGAACACACTGCACGCCTCAGGCTGTTGCAACGTCACACTGGCTTCTGCCGCTGCAGGCTTGCCCTGCATTCCTTACCCCTCCTTCCACCCAGCCTGAGTGAGCCAGAGCCCCTTAATCAGCCACTCCTTTAACTCACTCCTATCTGGGCAAAGAACAGATGCCAGAGGGCGACCTACATGCAGAGGCGGGGTCAAATCCAAAGCTGAACCCCAGGAGCTGTGCTAACAAAGAAGAGAAAGGGAAATTTCTCTGTGCAGCCTCAGGAGGAGCGGATTAAATCTCCACAATCAACTTGATGTTCCCTGCATCTGTGGAATACCTGAATAGACAACGAATCATCCCAAAATTGCAGCGGTGGACTTTGGGAGCAACTGTAGACTTGGGAGTTTGCTGTATGCGACTGATTTGTTTCTGATTTTTATATTTATCTTAGAATAGTTTTTAGCACTTGTGATCATTGGTGGATTTGTTTATTGGTTTGGCTGCTCTCTTTTTTAATAGTTTTTTTTATTATTTTATTATAATAATATATCTTTATTTTTTATTTTAAAAACTTTATTTTATATTTTCTTTCTTCCTACTTTTTCTCCCTTTTCTTCTGAGCCGTGTGGCTGACAGGGTCTTGGTGCTCCGGCCAGGTGTCAGGTCTGAGCCTCTGAGGTGGGAGAGCCAAGTTCAGGACATTGGACCACCAGAGATAGCCTGGCCCCATGTAATATCAATCAGTGAGAGCTCTCCCACACATCTCCATCTCAATGTTAAGACCCAGCTCCAATCAATGACCAGCAAGCTCCAGTGCTGGAAACCGCATGACAAACAACTAGCAAGACAGGAACACAACCCCACCCATTAGCAGAGAGGCTGCCTAAAATCATAATAAGTTCAGAGACATGCCAAAACACACCACCAGATGCAATCCGGCCCACCAGAAAGAAAAGATCCAGCCTCATCCACCAGAACACAGGCACCAGTCCCCTCCACTAGGAAGCCTACACAACCCACTGGACCAAGCCAACCTTACCCACTTGGAGCAGACACCAAAAAAAACGGGAACTATAAACCTGCAGCCTGCAAAAAGGTCACCCTGAACACAGTCAGTTAAGCAAAATAAGAAGACAGAGATATACGCAGCAGATGAAGGAGCAAAGTAAAAATGCAACAGACCAAACAAATGAAGAGGAAATAGGCAGTTTACCTGAACAAGAATTCAGAGTAATGATAGTAAAGATGATACAAAATCTTGGAAATAGAATGGAGAAAATACAAGAAATGATTAACAAGGACATAGAAGAACTAAAGAGCAAACAAGCAATGATGAAGAACACAATAAATGAAATTAAAAATTTTCTAGAAGGAATCAATAGCAGAATAACTGAGGCAGAAAAACGGATAATGATCTGGAAGATAAAATAGTGGAAATAACTACCAGAGAGCAGAATAAAGAAAAAAGAATGAAAAGAATTGAGGACAGTCTCAGAGACCTCAGGGACAACACTAAATGAACTCACATTCGAATTATAGGGGTCCCAGAAGAAGAGAAAAAGAAAGGGGACTGAGAAAATATTTGAAAAGATGATGTTTGAAAACTTCTCCTAATATGGGAAAGGATAGTCAATCAAGTCCGGGAAGCGCAGAGAGTTCCATACAGGATAAATCCAGGAAAAACACATCAAGAAACATATTAATCAAACTATAAAAAGTAAATACAATGAAAAAATATTAAAAGCAGCAAGGGAAAAGCAACAAATAACACACAAGGGACTCCCCATAACATTAACAGCTGATCTTTCAACAGAAACTCTACAAGCCAGAAGGGAGTGGCAAGACATATTTAAAGTGATGAAAGGGAAAAACCTACAACCAAGATTACTCTACCCAGCAAAGATCTCATTCAGATCTGACAGAGAAATTAAAACCTTTACAGACCAGCAAAAGCTAACAGAATTCAGCATCACCAAACCAGCTTTACCACAAATGCTAAAGGAACTACTCCAGGCAGGAAACACAAGAGAAGGAAAAGACCTACAAAAACAAATGCAAAACAACTAAGAAAATGGTAATAGGAACATACATACCAATATTACCTTAAATGTGAATGGATTAACTGCTCCAACCAAAAGACCCAGGCTGGTTGAATGGATAAAAAAAAAAAGACACGTATATATGCTGCCTACAATAGACACATTTCAGACCTAGGGATACATACAGACTGAAAGTGAGGGGATGGAAAAAGTTATTCCATGCAAATGGAAATCAAAAGAGAGCTGGAGTAGCAATTCTCATATCAGGCAAAATAGGCTTTAAAATAAAGTCTATTACAAGAGACAAAGAAGGACACTACATAATGATCAAAGTATCAATCCAAGAAGAAGATATAAGAATTGTAAATATTTATGCACCCAACATAGGAGCACCTCAGTACATAAGGCAAATGCTATCAGCCATAAAAGGGGAAATCAACAGTAACACAATCATAGTGGGGGCCTTTAACACACCACTTTCACCAATGGACAGATCACTCAAAATGAAAATAAATAAGGAAACACAGGCTTTAAATGACACATTAAACAAGATGGACTTAATTGATATGTCTAGGACACTCCATCCAAAAACAACAGAATACACTTTCTTCTCAAGTGCTCATAGAACATTCTCCAGGACAGATCATATCTTGGGTCATAAATCAAGCCTTGGTAAATTTAAGAAACTTAAAATCGTATCAATTATCTTTCCTGACCACAACACTATGAGACTAGATATCAATTACAGGAAAAAATATGTAAAAAATACAAAGACACAGAGGCTGAACAGTACACTATTAAATGACCAAGAGATCACTGAAGAAATCAAAGAGGAAATAAAAAAATATCTAGAAACAATTGACAATGAAAACACGACAACCCAAAACCTATGGATGGAGCAAGAGCAGTTCTAAGAGGGAAGTTTGTAGCTATACAATCCTACCTTAAGGAACAAGAAACATCTCAAATAAACAACCTAACCTTACACCTAAAGCAATTAGAGAAAGAAGAACAAAAAAAGCCCAAAGTTAGCAGAAGGAAAGAAATCATAAAGATAAGATCAGAAGTAAAAATAAATTAAGGAAATGAGAGCAAAGATCAATAAAACTAAAAGCTGGTTCTTTGAGAAGATAAACAGAATTGATAAACCATTAGCCAGACTCATCAAGAAAAAAAGGGAGAAGACTCAAATCAAAAGAATTCGAAACGAAAAAGGAGAAGTAACAACTGACACTGCAGAAATACAAAGGATCATGAGAGGTTACTGCCAGCAAGCATATGCCAATAAAAGGGACAATCTGGAAGAAATTCTTAGAGAAGCACAACCTTCCGAGACTGAACCAGGAAGAAATACAAAATATAAACAGACCAATCACAAGCACTGAAATTGAAACTGTGATTAAAAATCTTCCAACAAACAGAAGCCCAGGACCAGATGGCTTCACAGGCGAATTCTACCAAACATTTAGAGAAGAGCTAATACCTATCCTTCTCAAACTCTTCCAAAATACAGCAGAGGGAGGAACACTCCCAAACTCATTCTACGAAGCCACCATCACCCTGATACCAAAACAGACAAAGCTGTCACCAAAAAAGGCCAATATCATGATGAACATACATGCAAAAATCCTCAACAAAATACTAGCAAACAGAATCCAACAGCACATTAAAAGGATCATACACCATGATCAACTAGGGTTTATCCCAGGAATGCAAGGATTCTTCAATATATGCAAATCAATGTGATAAACCATATTAAAAAATTGAAGGAGAAAAAACATATGATAATCTCAATAGATGCAGAAAAAGCTTTTGGCAAAATTCAACACCCATTTATGATAAAATCCCTCCAGAAAGTAGGCATAGAGGGAACTTACCTCAACATATTAAAGGCCATATATGACAAACCCACGGCTAACATCGTTCTCAGTGGTGAAAAACTGAAACCATTCCCTCTAAGATCAGGAATAAGACAAGGTTGCCCACTCTCGCCACTATTATTCAACATAGTTTTGGAAGTTTTAGCCTCAGCAATCAGAGAAGGAAAAGAAGTAATAATAGGAATCCAAATCGGAAAAGAAGTAAAACTCTCACTGTTTGCTGATGACGTGATACTATACATAGAGAATCCTAAAGATGCTGCCAGAAAACTACTAGAGCTAATCAATGAATCTGGTAAAGTAGCAGGATACAAAATTAATACACAGAAATCTCTTGCATTCTTATACACTAATGATAAAAAATCTGAAAGAGAAATTAAGGAAACACTCCCATTTACGATTGCAACAAAAAGAGTAAAATACCTAGGAATAAAACTACCTAAGGAGACAAAAGACCTGTATGCAGAAAACTATGACACTGATGAAAAAAATTAAAGATGATACAAATAGATGGAAAGATATACTGTGTGCTTGGATTGGAAGAATCAATACTGTGAAAATGACTCTACTACCCAAAGCGACCTACAGATTCAATGCAATCCCTATCAAATTACCAATGGCAGTTTGTACAGAACTAGAACAAAAAATCTTAAAATTTGTATGGAAACACAAAAGACCCCGAATAGCCAAAGCAATCTTTAGAGAGAAAAGTGGAGCTGGAGGAATCAGGTCCCTGACTTCAGACTATACTACAAAGCTTCAGTCATCAAGACAGTATGGTACTGGCACAAAAACAGAAATATAGATCAATGGAACAGGATAGAAAGCCCAGAGATAAACCTACGCACCTATAGTCACCTTTTGTTTGATAAAGGAGGCAAGAATATACAATGGAGAAAAGACAGCCTCTTCAATAAGTGGTGCTGGGAAAACTGGACAGCTACGTGTAAAAGAATGAAATTAGAACACACCCTAAACCATACACAAAAATAAACTCAAAATGGAATAAAGACCCAAATGTAAGGCCAGACACTGTAACACTCTTAGAGGAAAACATAGGCAGAACACTCTATGACATAAATCACAGTGAGATCCTTTTTGACCCACTTCCTACAGAAATGGGAATAATAACAAAAATAAACAAATGGGACCTAAGGAAACTTAAAAGCTTTTGCACAGCAAAGGAAACCATAAATGAAACGAAAAGACAACACTAAGAATGGGAGAAAATATTTGCAAATGAAGCAACTGACAAAGGATTAATCTCCAAAATATACAAGTAGCTCATGCAGCTGAATATCAAAAGAACAAACAACCCAATCCGGAAATTGGCAGAAGACCTAAGTAGACATTTCTCCAAAGAAGATATACAGATTGACAACAAACACATGAAAGAATGCTCAACATCAATAATCATTAGAGAAATGCAAGTCAAAACTACAATGAGATATCATCTCACACCAGCCTCAAGGAATTTATAGTTCTTCACTAATGTTGATCATGCATCACCCTTCCTCCTCCTCTCCCTCCCTTCTATCCTTTCCTCCTCCTTACTTCCCACAGTCCTGAGGAATCCAGCTGCATCTGATTTGGCCTTATTACTCCTCCCACCATCTCTACATACTTGTCTCAGCTTCTTCCTCCAATGCTTGGTTGCAAAATTAGGCCACCACCTCCCTAGATTTCTACTTCATAGTCTCCAGTTTCCCGAGAATCTCTTTAAAGAAATAGGATAGATATGTGGCGAGGAAAAAAGTCATACAGGAGAAGCATGAGAGCAGATAAAATTTTAGAGCCATTACTATGTGCTAGGCTTTGGTGTAAGTGCTTATCACATTTTAACTCTTTTAAACCTTACTACAACTTTATGCAATAATAATAGTATTATCCAATTTTATAGATGAGGAAGTAGAAACTGAGAAAGGTTGTCTTGTCAAAGGTTACCAGCTAGAAAGTTTTTGTAAAGGCAGGATGTGGGACCAGATAGTCACTCAAGAGCTCAGAATTTTAACCGCTTTCCTCTGAATTTGGTGATTTTTATAAAAGTTCTCCTTGGTGAATTCCTCTCTACAGTTTTTTGCTCAGTTCTTTACATTTTCCTTGAAAGTTCTCTAAAATGTCCCAGAAAGGACACTAGCCTTATTGTTAAATTTGCTGCTTTTACTTCTGAAAGGAGAACTCATGAATGTCCGAACATATGTCAAACTTCTCCATTCTGAAACCATGGCAAGGTCTCTAGTTTTACAAATAAAAGTAATTCCCAAACATGGTACAGAGGAAGTTTTATATATATAAATATATATATATATTTTTTTTGTTAAATTAATTTTTTGTCTGCCTTGGGTCTTTGTTGCTGTGCACGGGCTTTCTCCAGCTGCAGCGAGTGGGGGCTTCTCTTCGTTGCACTGCGCGGGCTTCTCGTTGCGGTGGCTTCTCTTTGTTGTGGAGCACGGGCTCTAGGTGCACAGGCTTCAGTAGTTGTGGCACGCAGGCTCAGTAGTTGTGGCTCACGGGCTCTAGAGTGCAGGCTCAGTAGTTGTGGCGCAGGGGCTTAGTTGCTTCACGGCATGTGGGATCTTTCCGGACAAGGGCTTGAACCTGTGTCCCCTGCATTGGCAGCCGGATTCTTAACCACTGTGCCACCAGAGAAGTCCCTATAGTTATATAACTTAACATAGAGCCTTTTTGTTTAAAATATAAAAGTCAAGAGCTAAGAAGGTATGAACACCATATTATTCTATATCATGATTTGATTTATGATCCAAGACAGGTATACTTATATGTGGAATCTGAAAAATAAAACAAAGGGATATAACAGAACAGAAAGAGACTCACAAATATAGAGAACAAATGAGTGGTAACCAGTGGGGAGGGGGCTGGGGGGTTAGGAAAAGATGGGTGAAGGGGCTTAAGAGGTACAAACTACGAGGTATAAAATAGTTAAGATACAAAGATGTAATATATAGCACAGGAATATTGTCAATATTTTATAATAACTTTATATGAAGTATAAACTATAAAAATGTCAAATCACTATGTTGTACACTTGAAACATATAATATTGTAAGTCAACTATACTTCAATAATAAAAAAGGTGCTTCCCTGGTGGCGCAGTGGTTGAGAGTCCGCCTGCTGATGCAGCAGACACGGGTTCGTGCCCCGGTCCGGGAGGATCCCACATGCCACGGAGTGGCTGGGCCCGTGAGTTATGGCTGCTGAGCCTGCGCGTCCGGAGCCTGTGCGTCCGGAGCCTGTGCTCCACAATGGGAGAGGCCACAACAGTGAGAGGCCCGCGTACCGCAAAAAATAAATAAATAAAATAATAATAATAAAAGACAGATAGAATCCCTGTGAATACAAATCAGAGTCCCTGACTCACTGCATTGCTAGAAAATCAACTATATAAGGAAGAGGTCACATTTTTGACTAGTTATATTTTAAAAATAAATAAAAACGATACAACAAATGAACAAATTTTGTGTTTATCTCCTATCTGAGAGAAAGGCTGGTAAACTGGGATCACCATGACTTCTGGAATTAGGAGGGATTTCAATGAATACCTGGCCACTACTGAGCTGTGGGACATAACATTACCCAGCCTCAGTTCCTTGACTATAAATGGAGTTAAGGGTCTTAGAGGGACTTGAGAAGAATTATCTGCATAGAAGGTACACTTAGTACTTTCATGCAGAAGGGATCAGTGCTACCTCACCCCAACTTCTTTCTTTTTCCTTCACTTCCATGGCCAGGTCCTCTAGAGTCCACATGCCTAAACCCCTTCAACGCTCAAACCAAAGACTACAAAGTCCTCAAAGCATTTAACTTTTCCTCTGACAGATGTTCCTTCTTCAAATTTGAAAATTCCTATAGCAACTTCCTTTTGTCAGATCCTTATTCCACGAATCCTGAATCCAGAAACTTAGGTACCGCTTACAGCACAGTTCATCCAAACACTCCAGTCCCTCATTAGGAAGTTCAGAACTATTAAAGAAGATTAAATTCTTAAAATCCAGTAATACTAAATGTTTCCTCTTTCCACATACACTCTCTGAGGTCTTTCATTCCCTTATATTGTCCCTCTGTTTGTCCATTTCTTCCTCTCTCTCCCATCCCCTGGTCTGTGTTATATAGTTCAGTTTAGCTGCATTTTCCTTTTTCTCCCACCCTGTAAATAACCTACAGTCGTCCCCTGGTATCCAAGAGGGACTGGTTCTATGATCCACCATGGATACGAAAATCTGAGGACGCTCAATTTCCATAGTCCTCTGTATCTGCGAGTTCCTTTCCTGTGAATTCAACCAGCCTCAAATGTAAAACATAGTACACGGAACCCATGGATACTGAGGATTGACTGTACTTTCTTTCCTTCATTTGTCTTCATTCCCCTATTCTCCTTTCTCATTCATTCCTCAGAAATTCATCTGGGTAAATAAAGGCAACTGTGAAGGCAGTGACCATATTGTCTTAAGTACACTTAAAGAACTATTGAGAAACGTGAATGAGAATTTACAGACTGATAGGTTTCTTGAGCAGCAAATATGCCAATTACTTACATCTTTGCCTCATGCTAACCTGCCCTTCATTCTATGAGCTCTTGAGCATCTTATCTTAACCATACCTCTATGCCTGACAATATCTGGCCTAGGAAAGCTAATCATTTCTGCCCCCATCCTTCACTCTCATTGTAGAGGCCTGCACTGCCTTCTCACTTCACCATCACAACCTCAGCCAAGATGATGGAGAGTCACATGACCCTGTCCCAGTCCACTGCTGATTGGACCAGAGGCAAACCCCCCCTCTCAAAGAGGACCCATAATGTTCTTTCTTGTAGGAATTTGGAATCCAGTCTCACCTTGTTCAGTCAAGCACTGTTTTGAAATTAGAGGTGAGGAGTAGCCAGGTATGAGGAAGCTTTATTTGGACACGTGTTTGCAGAAGCACAAAAAGCAAAGGTAGTTGATTGTAGAGATAGATGAGAGAGAGAGAGAATTAGAGATAAGAGATTAAGGTGGCCTGAGAAGAGCACAGCTACCTGCAATACAATACCATTTTGCCCCTTGGTTACTGGCTCAAGGGAGGCCTAACTGACTTTCCTGCCCTTGGGCCCCATGATAAACCTTTGTATTTTGTGTAAGCTGTTCTGTAAGGATTACGTCCCTTATTCCAAGCAATTTCTGAAAGAAATGGCATTAGACACAGAGATGACAAAACTATAGATTTGGTTCACATAAATTTCTATCGCTGAAAAATCATGTTAGAAAAATAGGATACCATTTTATCAAAGGCTGCTTTGATGCACTGGCAGTAGGATTTGTGAAATATTTAGACACATATGTCAGCAATTCTCAAACTAAAACTAAATTGGACTCCTCAGTAGTTCAGTAACCAAAGTTTGATATCTCCATCTATAAAGTGACATAATTGGATAAATGGGCCAGAATTTGAGAGGGGAGGAAATATTTTTGAATGTGTGATTTGTTTGGACACAGACCAAGCTAGGTACAAGTTCCAGCTCTCACTTACTGAAATTTTGGGCAAGTTGTTTAATGGTAATAAGTCATTGTTTCCTTTTCTGTAAAACTTACATAACAGTGTCCATCTTTCAGGTGAAGATTATGAAGGAAAAGAAGCAAAAAGAAAGAGAAAGAAAGAGAAGAAAAAAAAAGCACAAGGAAAAAGGCTGAAGTGGAAGCAAGAAATGAGAAAAGTTCCATTTGAGTTGTTATGCACCAACTTAGTCTAATGCACTTACAGAGTGATGTGTATATGTAAAGACATTTAATCCATACACTTGAACAAGTAGGCATGATTCATAACCTCACCATCATTCTTTCCACATAGTTCTTTCTAAGTTTGATTTTATTCATGCACTAGTTATTGTATTTTGTTCATATATTTTCTTTTTAGCCTTTGATGGTATAGATAGATCATTCACACTCATGGCTGGTCAAGTCTCACTGACCCTATTTGAATATTTTGGATACTCTGGGTTTTATTTCAAACAGAGAAAACATGTAATTCATTGATATAATCTAGAGAGACTGCATGGGTTCAGCTATTCAATCATTCAACCACTTTGTTAAATACCTACTAACTGGTTTGCAATTTTATCTCCTATTTATTTATTTTTTTGCAGTATGCGGGCCTCTCACCGCTGTGGCCTCTCCTGTTGCGGAGCACAGGCTCCGGACGCGTAGGCTCAGCGACCATGGCTCACAGGCCCAGCCGCTCCACGGCATGTGGGACCTTGCTGGACTGGGGCACGAACCTGTGTCCCCTGCATCAGCAGGCGGACTCTCAACCACTGCGCCACCAGGGAAGCCCTCATCTCCTATTTATTATATTTCCTCTAGGTAACAGATCTCCCTAGAATCTCTTGATTTTGTATATTCCTTACATGAATATGTGTTTTCCACAATGGAAATATCAATGCCACATTAGGAGATGAAGACCTCTGGGAAAAGATTATGTATTAGTATAACATAGTAAGGATTCAGATCTGATGCCTGGTGTTCCTATGTGAGGTATCTGCAGCCCTGTTGTTACATTTGCTCTAATTGTGTCTATATCCACTATGCCACCTTATACCAACTTCTTCCATTTTATTTTTCCGATCCTTGTATTAGGGAAAATAATTTAATCTTCAATTCTTATTTATATAAAAATTTGACTTTTTCTGAATTGAGAATCTAAATCTCAGTTCATACTCTAATTCTAAAATTCATTTACAAGATTTTACATCAGATTTTAAACCTGAGGTGATGTGAAGCCAGGTCTTGGAAAGCCATATTTGGCCAGGTGTTAGCAGAAGCAGAAAAAGCAGAGGTAATTGAGTGTGGAGAGAGATGAAAGAAAGAGAGAATTTTAAATGAGGAAAAAAGAAAGATGTAATCTGGACTGTACACTCATTATGACTAGAAATCTCTTTAACACTACTGCTTCTCAGGGCTTTTTTTTCCCCTTAAATCCATAAAATGGCACTTATAACAGCTATCTCATTGCATTTATCTTGGATGACACTGTGTGTGCAATATAAGATAAAAGGTTTTTATTATTAAAATAGAAATACTAATGTAGTTTCATTTTATTCTCATTATTAAAATAGTTGATTGCTAATGATAGATTGTTCAACTTATTTATCCTGTTTCATTTTTATGTCCCTTATTCCACACTGAGTTAAAAAAAAAAAAAAAACTCTATTAAAAGAGTTACATGACCTTTAAAATGTTACAAGGAATTTCCATTGCCTTTTTCCTCCTCCTCTTCCTCCTCCTCCTCATTGTAAGAGGAGTGTGATAATAATTTTTACAGTGTGACTTCTAAAGGAAATTATAAATGCAGAAAAGATTGAGTTGTTTGGTAATGGGGAAAGTCAGAATTTTGCCTCATCTACACCTACATACCATTGCCGAAGTCCCCTATCACTTTAGACTCTGTGTTTGAGTAGTGTGATATTGACTGCCATGTTGCAGAAGCCAGCCCAGCAGCCTGCATCCTCGGGAGAATCGCTGGTTGTGGAGGCACAGGATGGATGACTGACAGCAAGCACCTAGTTCTTTTTTCTGACAAAGCTTTCACTTGTCATTAATTCTCCATCTTCTCTCCCGTTAGCGACTGCCAGTTTCCACCTAATGCCCAGCTGCCAATCAGCTACCAGTTATTTTTAATTAAGACCACTCACAAATTTCCCTCATGTAACATGCATGGAAAGAAGGGGAATCCTTTTATTCATAATCGAATTTCATGTGTAAATTGCCTTAATCACACTTGTCTGGCAGTCCTGTAACGTGCCACAGGAAAGCAGCACTTTTTCCTGTTCAGTCATGCATGGACTCCACACCTTACCTCTCAGATCCACAGCCGCAATTATCTGTTTTTATTTGTGTCTCATTAAATCTGAAATTTATTTCAGAAGCTGGATATTGACTGCTCCAATCCTTGAACTCCACTGCCCACGAACAGATGGCATTGGCTTCACTTGGGTCAAAATCTGAGATGGTCCTTCAGGAATCATTCACAAGGAATATTGTGAGTTTGGCAATAATGACTCTCTGACAACGAATAGACTCTGTCACGTTATGATCTGACAAGTATCAGAACACATATGGAGGTTCACATTCAAGCCTCACTTGAATGGCATCAAAATAACTTCAATATGTTATTGATAAGAAATAACATAAGAAACTTCTCTTATTTTCTAAAAACATTCTTACAAATACTTGAAGGCTACCCGTAAAATTGAGGGAAATTGTCCTTTTTAAAAATTATTATTGTACTATGCGGAAACTGTCCTTTTAAAAATTATTATTGTACTATGGGATAGTCAGGACCTTGTGTGAAGTTTTGAGTTAAAAAAAATGATGTAATACACTCATGATTAGAAATTGTTGCCAAATTTTTCTGAGCTTGAAATCCAAAACATACTTTGAGGCTGTTATATCCACCTGGATAATGACAAAGTGTGGGAGATCTTTTCAATCTCTGAAACACAAAATGTTTGAAAAGTCATGGCTATGGAAAGTTTTATTTAATAGAAAGGAAAAACTCTGCCAAGCATTTAGTCACACCAAAGACCATTAGAACTCCCTTAATCACATCTGTAGTACCTGGTTGAGGAGTTCTGCCTGTGCATGAGTTTCATCTGTTCCGATTTTTTTTTCCTATATCAAAGTCTGTGCTAAAAATCTTTCAATGGCACCTATCACTTAGCATGTTAAAGTTCATATTTTCTACGCATAGTCTAAAAGGACTTCAAAAACCATCCCTCCCCCTCCCTTTCCCCTTCTCTTTCCCCTTCTGATTTTGACTGACATCTGAGTATTCAGTATGCATGGCACTCCTCCATGTTCTTCATGTGTATTATGTCATTTAATTCTCACGACATATGTGTTTACAAATGCATAAAACTGAAAATTAGAGAGATGATATAATTTGCCTAATGTCATAATAACTGGCAGAACTACTACTGGATCCCACAAATTCTGCTTTCATAGCCTGTGCTCTTGAGGATTATGCTGTATGGTTACCCTAAGGTTCAACAATAAGGGGTTACTAGCAAACACACTACCTAACATACATCAACACTGTACATATTTAGTGATTCAGCACCTTATTCCATTCTACCTTTCTGGCTTGCACGCGACCCCAGTGGCTCATTCACTGTATGTTTTTTTCATTGTTCCTGCCTCTTCCCCTCATAATTTCCTAAAAGAAGAAAGTATATTTTATTTTTGCACATCTAGTGCCTAGTGAAGGATACATAGTACATAACTGAATATATAATCATGTTTTTCTATAAATAAAGACATATTTTTCATTGAAGTGAAGAAAATGCAGAATCATAATGAAGGGATAGGAATTCAACATGAAGAATACTATAATGGATAATTTTATAGAAGACAGCAAATATTTCCTGTGCACCAGTCACTTGCACATGGTATATTATGTTTGAGCTTTAAATCATATGTAATATGATTAAATTTTCTCTCTTTTTTTGGTCAAATAAACCAATTCAACTCCTCTATATTTTTAACCATCTATCTTTCTTTTTCTAGCTACACATGAAGAGAAATACATCTAAAACTATAGATGCCAAAATCTTCTAAAGTAGTTTGTTTTTGTTTCTTTTTTTTTCAAATAAAGCTACAGGAGCTTTTATATTCTGCTCTATTTATTGCTCTATTTCTTGAATTGCATAATCAAACTAAAGGACAAAAAAAATTCACATGATATGAGTTGGGTACTGGACATGTAGGGTTTGAAGAGCTTTTGTACAATTAATTACATACCATTCTGGAGTTAAAAAGTTATGTCATAACAGAAAGAGAGATTTTGCAGCCACAGCATAAAAATAATCATTTATACCAAGGGGACAGATAATATCAACTATCAACAAGGTAAAATATAGAATAAGAAGAGATGCATAAGACACCTTTCCCTGCTAATTTATTCAAGCCACCAAAAGGTTTATTTAATTCACCCATATTTAATCACCCTTCTCCCGCCAAACACTTAGCTATTGCCAATGTGGCCCTTAATTTGAGAATTGGCAAATTAATTCAGCAAATTCTCACGGAGTTTCTTCTACGTGTTCAACAGTAGTAGTCATTTTGTATAACTTATGTCATCTATACAACCTAATGAGGTAAATACTGGTATTAACACCATTACACAGATGAGGAAATTGAAAACCAGGATGATTAATGTAACTTCTTAAGATTATTAATAAGTGGCTAAGTGAAACTTCTGAATGACACATAGTTTCTAGATCATTTAAAGGGAGACTAAGAAAAAATTGCAGTTGTAATGCATATACAAATGAGGTTGTAGGAGCAGAAATGAGAGGCCAGAAAAGTCAACTAGAGGAACCCAAATCACAGATGTTGAGTTTAAAATAAAGAGTAAAAAATTTTGATGACATTAGGTCTCACATAGGCAGTCTACTTTTTACGTTGACTGTTATCTTTTTATATCTCACTTCATCTTTTCCTCTCTCCTTATCCAGCCCTGTGAAATACCGATGCTCCCAACAGAGTGTTTAGAACACACTTTCGACATTTTTACAGAAGAATTAACTTAAGAGTGTGGCAAATTAAAAATGGTCATACAAATTTTGACAATTCTCCCATTGACAGATGGGGTATATCTCACCTCCCTTTGAATCTGAGAAGGCCTGTGACTGCACTGATAGTGTACAGCAGAAGCGATGTTCTGTCAGTTCCATGCCTAGCTTTGAAAAAGACAGGCAGCTTTTGTCTTGTTCTCCTCGAGCCCTAAGCCACAGTGGAAGATTACTCTAAGGTTGCCATGTTCTGAGAAGGCCCAAGTTAGCCATATGGAGAGTTGGTATGGGGGAGGAAGAGGAGAGAAAGAGACAGAGAGACAGAGAGATGACACTTTGGTCATTCCAGCTTCCACAAGACCCCAGACATCATGGAACAAAGACAAACGGTCCCTGATGTGTCCTGATCCACAGAATATTAAGATCTATTTATAATAAACTGATGGTTTGCATAGTTTGTTACACCAGAACAGAGAATCAATGTCTTCTTACTTCTAAGATTGGAAGAATTAAGGAACTGTCAGCAGGTCTTTCTTCCTGTCCTCTCTTCCTTATCTCCTTCCCAAACTGCACTTTTTGATCTGGCAATGCAAGGCCATTTATTCCAAGATGACCTTCTGTTAGTATAAGGAGATTCAAGCTGTGAATTGGGGTCACGGTTATTATACAGTTGGAAGGATAAGCGGGAGCAAGGTACTAAAATTTGAAACTGAAAGTAAATCGCCCACACAAATACCTCCTTTCACTCATTCAGCAAACCATCCCCATGTCTCTGAGTCTGTCTTTATCAGTGGCACACACTGCTAGAGTCTCACGTAAATGGCCTTTCACTGAGACTAGTAATTTTGAATCTGCAGAAAGAGACGCCCTAAAGAACTTTAGATTCTATTTGGTATATCTTTTTAATTCTGTTGCAGTCTTTCTCTACAAGGGAGAATCTCAAAGATTAATACAGAGGGTTGCTGAAGATCAACCCCAGATATTTGTAAAAAATTCCTGCATAACCTATCTTATATCAACTACATGTTTCAAAGCAAATGACTCAAGTCTTTGCCATGTGTTTTTACTTACTCTAATTGTTGCTTTCTATTTTATAATGTCTTCATGCTTCTATCCCATATTAGGATTAGGACTTAGATAACACCATATATCAAAGAAAATTCAACAACCATCTAGTCCAGCCTTTTTCTTTCACAAATGAGTTAAATGAGGTCCTGAAATTATAAGTGACTGTTAAGGTCACAGGATCAATTAATGCCACTGACTACAGAGCTGTATTTCTTAACCTTGGCACTACTGACATTTGGGGCTGTATTATTCTTTGTTTAGGGGGATGGGTTATCCTGTACACTGTATGATGTTTAGCAGCAGCTCTGACCTCTACCCACTAGATGCCACTAGTACCTGCCTCATGATAAATAAAAGTGTTTCTTGACTTTACCAAATACCCCGCTGAGTAAAATCACCCCTGACTGAGAATCACTGCTCTAGAGGGTTTAATGTATGAATTTCTCTTTCTCTTCACTTTGCTTTTTTTTTTTTTTCCTCCCCCACAACCCAACCTGGAACTAGCATGCTCCCAGCTAGGACAAGTCAAAGCATGCCTTCTTTTTCACAGAAGTCAGATTGTGGTAGATTAAAGATGGCTGAAATTTATGTGTATAGGCACAACAAACATAAGACACTTTTGAATCTTTGAATGATACTGACTAAATGGTAAGGTTAAGTCAGAACCCAGAGCTTTCTTTCCTTCTGTTCCCCTCCAGAACTTTCTGGTTGTGGCTCTGTTGTTGTAACAGCTTACTGAATGATCAATGAAGTCTGATACTTCAAGGCCTGTTTTTCAGATAGGCTGAGAATGTCAATCCTTGTTCTCATCACACTGACTGGAAAGAAACAGCCTTTTAAGCACAAGGACATTCTGCTCGTTGATTTTGGATACATTCTTCTCAATTTAACTTGTTCTCTCAAATGAGGATTTGATGTTTAAGTGAGGTTGTAATTTCTCTGTTGTACAGACATATGTGTCGTTCATTTTAAAGTTTTCAGAATCATGAAAGAAAGTGGTTCCTGAAAGACACTTTTGTCCACTGACAACTCATGCCCTCATTCATTCAAGAACTCACTCTGTACCAAATGCCCTGCTAATGTGTGTAGGGGGTTAGAAGATATAATAATGCAATAATGAAGAGGAAATTCCTGGACTCAAAAGAATCATGGCCATGAAAGAAAAACAGCTATCATTAGAATCCACTGTGCTGACTGATCTGATAGATGTGGCCCCCAAGTGCTGAATCTAATATATAATATGGGACCTGAAGTATGACAAGAAGAATGACTGGCACACAAAGAAGCAGGTTGCAGTCTAGGCTGAATGCACATCATGTGTAAAGGCAGAGAAGTATCCTTTATTCTTCTTGATTGAAATACCTAGAAGATATTTAATATAAAATAAATATAATCAACAAAATAATACAATGATATATTTAAAAATAGAGGATGGTTAGGGGAAAGGTCAAGAAAAATATGTTGGTACCAGATAGATAAAGGTTTTCTATGTCAATAGGAACCTGCACTTTCTCTTGTGAACATGAGAAATCACTAGAGGTTTATGCAGGGATGTGACATGATAGATTTGGAATTCATAAAAATCATTCTGAGGCTGTAAAAAGGAATATAAAAAAAAAACCTAAAGTAGAGAGAAAGCAGCAGATATGAAGAGACAATAGGACAGGGAGGTGGGAAATATATATAAGAAAAAATATAAAGATGAACGGATGAACTTTGGTTACTAATTAGACATGAGGATGAAGCAGAAAGGTGTCAGAGATTATAGGACATTGTGAAGGACTGAAAGAGAAAGTAAAGGCTTTCATTTTGGTCACAGTCACTTTGAGGTACCTTTGAGATGCATAGTTTGAGGTGTTCAATGGACAAACTGGCTCTAAAATCTGAATCTCACAGGAGACATCTAAGGTGGAGATGTACGTATCAGCAGTGGATAGACAGGAATGAAAAAGATAGCCAGAAGGAATAGAGCAGGAAGAATGGAGAGCCATAGATTAACACCGGAAAACTGAACAACTTCCCACGTAAAGAAGGTTTTCTTTCTCCTTGAAGATGTGAAATTCCTATTTCTGCCTGGAAACTCCTCTTCTCCCCTTGTCAAAAATTTGATTCTCTTCCTGAGCTTAGAGTTTTAAATGTTATCCCATATATAAGTAGGTCCCTCTTGTTATTCTGTCACTGCACCTTCTTTGAATCCTCCATAGAATGTAACACAATGAGGAATCATATAATGAATTATTTCTTTACTTGATCAGTGTCTATCTCTTCTAGCAGATGACAAGCTCCTTGAGATCATGGATCATGCCTATTTAATTTATTAAAACATTCCCTTTGTTTTCCATTGTGACTAAATAGAGTAGTAACTCAAATATTTGGTGAATGAACAAGTGAATATTAAGTACATGGATCATAAAAAGGCTTAACCCAGTTTGGAGTTTGGTGTAAAAAGGATTGATATTTATAGTTTGATAACAAGAGCTGACCTGAGACTGTGGCTGCCAAATTTGACTTCTGAATCCCAAAATTGACACTCTGATTTCCTCTCTTCTCCTCAGAAACTCTTACATTTTATTCCAGGAACCCACAAACATGAGGCTGTACGCTTGGAAAAGACATTTGTTTTACTCTTATAATTATGGCATAAATCCCTCTCTAAGCTAGGAAAGGATCCCAAGCACCAAGCATTATCAATGAATAGGAAATATGTGTTGCTGGAAGAGGAGTTGTTCATTTTAGTGAAATTATGCAGCTGTAATCAAGTGACACAAAACTCAATTTCTAAGCAATACCACATGTGAGAAAGATCAGGCATTTTAGAATAAAATATCATCCATCTCAGGACTTCCCTGGTGGTCCAGTGGTTAAGAATCCACCTTCCAATGCAGGGGATGTGGCTTTCATCTCTGGTTGGGGAACTAAGATTCCCACATGCCACAGGGCAACTAAGCCTGTGCTCTCTAGAGCCCATGCATCACAACTAGAGAGCACCGCATGCTGCAACTACTGAGCCCATGTGCTCTAGAGCCCGCGTGCCACAACTAGAGAGAAGTCCATGCACCACAACTAGAGAGAAGCCTGCGCATTGCAACAAAGAGCCCGCGCCACAACAAAACATCCCGCCTGCTACAACGAAGATCCCATGTGCCACAACTAAGACCCGATGCAGCCAAATAAATAAATACGTATTTTAAAAATATATATCATCCGTCTTTCTAAAAGATGTTGGAGGTGTTAGATCATCCAAAGGAAAAAAGATCTTTCTGCCCTAGGCCATAGTCAGGAGAATCTATTCACTAGATGCTTGTCCAAGACTTCCTGAGCTTCGAAACTTCATGAAATGGATACCCCAGACCTTGTGGACCCATCTCTTTTATCCCAAGGGAAATCCTGATAACCACCACTCAGTTCACTCTTCTCTGGCTTCATTATATAACTGTTTACTATAGTGCCTCAATCAATTACTGTATCAACCTCTTTGTCCTAGTAATGACACTGATTTATTTAGGCACATAAAAACCACCACAACTCATGAATAAAATCTTTGTACACAAACTGAGTTCTAAATACTGTTCCTTCATTTTCCTTATCTGTTAAATGGAAACAATATTACTTATTCCTTATAGATAGTCACATGGGTTAAACAAAATGCTCCAAGAAAGGGTCTATCTCAGTGGCTGTATTGTAAAGAACTGATAAATGCAGTCTCCTCTCCCCATAATGATTCATTAAGTATGAGTTAGTGTGTAACCTGTCCAATTTGTTACAACATTTTAAGCATAAGGTTTTTTTTTGTTTTTTGGGGTTTTTTTGCGGTACGCAGGCCTCTCACTGTTGTGGCTTCTCCCATTGCGGAGCACAGGCTCTGGACACACAGGCTCAGCGGCCATGGCTCACGGGACCAGCCGCTCCGCGGCATGTGGGATCCTCCCGGACCGGGACACGAACCTGTGTCCCTGCATCGGCAGGTGGACTCTCAACCACTGCGCCACCAGGGAAGCCCCTTAAGCATAAGTTTTAAGTGTAGCCTATAATATACTCTTGGATACTTATTAAATACCCAAAAGTTATGAGATTCAATTAGCAACATTTAGGCAACAAGGATAGCTTTCTAGAATCCAATAAATTGTCTCACATCTTCGTTACTATTTGCTTTCTCTTATTTACTTAGGACATCAGGGACACGGATGGTTTAACCAAGCTCTTCCTAGCCACAGTTCAGATCAGCTTTCACAGACTTCCACAATCTAACCTATGCCATAATCCTCAAAACTACATCCATGTGATGAACATTTTCCAAAGTCCTATTATGCTCCCTACCTGGGCTAAATGATTAGGATAAACGATAAATCAGATGTAATTCTGTATACCAGGGCTTGACAGATGCAAGGAAGGCCTTGTCAAAACCACCACCTCTTCTTTATAATCTCCTTTCGAGATGCAGTAAATCGATACCTATTTCATATGTAAGAAAAGAATGGGAACAGAGAAGTTAAAAGACACCAAGAACAAGATTACACAGCCAAGCTGCCAATGTAGGCTTCTTGATCCTAAGTAACATTTTTCTTCTACTGCCATGGAGCACTATCCACTCATAGGTTTATACTGAAGACAGAGGAAGGAGCTGAAGTTTTCTTAGCAAGAAAGCAATAAAGTGAAGGACATCTTTTTGATTACTCCAAGTTCAGAAAATCTCTAACTCCAAGTTCACCAGAAAAGGTAAAAATAAGTTTATAGGAAATGTGTTTTTTTAATTTATTCATATTTTAATTAGTCTATTAGCATGTGGAGGTAATGCACTTTAATGGGACCTTGGCAGGAAAAGCACATTTTAAACAGTAAGAAGCCAGGGAAAACATTGAACATAGCTATTATTTTCTGCAGGAGTCTTTTCTTCCATCCTCTTTTTTTTCTTTTTGTTTCTCCTCTCTGGTAACAAAAGGGGAAAAAAGTTTAAATGGAAGAAGATTGCATAGAGTTGGGGATTAACATATTTAATTTACATAATGTCAGTGTGTTGAAGACTATGGAGATGCAGTAGTATAAAATATTCTTAGTTAAAAAGCAGCTCAAAATAGGAACCTCTTTTATTGTGCACATTTCACCAAGTTCACTGTGCGGCTAAGTTAAAAAAGAACACCACTTCTCAGCAAAGGCAGCACGAGATACGCAGAGAGGTATAATTATTTAGGAAGAAGAGTAGTTCTTCATTTGATTAACTCCCCAGGTGATGTAATGAAGACATCATTGATGATATAATTTGACCCTCCTGGCCCATCAAAATAGTGACGTCCACATAGAAACATAACACCAGACTTAAAATTTTAACAATACAAAGTCAATGATGTTGGAAAGTCTTGTGTGTTTTTTTTAAGTGGAATCATCAAAATCTCCCTCTGTGAAGGCACAACAGGCTGCAGAGTAGCTCTCCCTCTTGGATACCACTAATGCTCACTGGCAGCTTTCACTCAGAAAGAGTTTTGCAGAAGAACCACAGTGCCTTTCTCTCTGTGCAGCATGCTTAGCCTAATGCCTACACTGGAACACCACTTCAGGAGTCTTATCTCCTAAGTGCAGAAACTTAAAAAACTACTCTATTTCCAAAACTCAGCTGTCCTCTAGCCTGAAGCCCTTGGCTTCCTTTTTATCTCAAGGCTGTTTGGGAGTGAGGGAGGAGGAAAATGAGAATCAATGACCTAGAGTTAAGATCAGTCAGTATAATGAAAACATCATGGGTCCAGAGTGACTAACTGGGTTCAAAGACTGCTGGAGTGGGGAAAATACTTCATCCCCTTGCATCTTGTTTTCTTTCGGGTATAGGGAACTCCACTGTTGTGACCTTTGTGGGTACTCTCCATTCCTTTATACTCTTTATCTTAGGGAATCTGGAATGACAATCATAAGATAAATTTGAAAGAATTGCAATGTTCAGCTCTGCATCATATTTCTTCCTCTTGGGGCTTAAGCCTACATGTGTCCAGTGATACTTCAAGTCATCTTACCTAGGCAGACACATTCCAAGTGATTAGCCCTGCTGCCCTGGTCCAAACCCATTTGGGACTGAGTGAGTCCACATCAAATTGTGGGATAAAGAAGTAGCAAGTTCATCTGACTAATTAATCTAATGCCACATCCTCTGATCTTACCCATCTTTAATGATAACCAAAAAGATATTTTGGCCTCCATATGTATTCTTCATTCTATTTTCAGGTTGTTCAGAATCCTTGTTTGAAAATGAGCATTATCTAAATTGTAGACCCACAATATAGAGGTTTATCATGCATGTGACCTTGGGGTACATACTGAAACTTTGAATTCCAGTTTCCTCATCTGTTAAGTAGAAATAGTGATGATCTCTGTTTAATAGTTTTATTACAAAGTTAGATAAAATGAAAACACACAAAGCTTCCTTGTTTTATTGAAGTATAACTGATTTACAGTGTTGTGTTAGTTTCTGGTGTACAGCAAAGTGATTCAGTTACATGTATATTATATATATACTATATATATATAATATATGTAATATGTATTATTTTTCACATTGTTTTCCATTATGGTTTATTAAAGGATACTGAATATAGTTCCCTGTGCTATACAGTAGGACCTTGTTGTTATATCCATTCCATATATAATAGTTTGCATCTGCTAGTCCCAAACTCTCAATCCAACCCTTCCTCATCCCCCACCCTTGGCAACCACAAGTCTTTTCTCTATCGTCTGTGAGTCTGTTTCTCTTTCACAGATAAGTTCATTTATGTCATATTTTAGATTCCACATGTAAATGATATCACATGGTATTTGTTTTTCTACTTCTGACTTACTTCACTTAGTATGATAATCTCTAGGTCCATCTATGTAGCTGCAAATGGCATTATTTCATTCTTTTTTATGGCTGAGTAATATTCCATTATGTGTGTGTGTGTGTGTGTGTGTGTGTGTGTATATATTCCACATATATTCTATATATTCCATTGTATGCATGTGTATGTCTGTCTGTGTGTGTGTATGTGTGTGTGTATCTGTATACCACATCTTCTGTATCCATTCATCTGTCTATGGACATTTAGGTTGTTTCCATGTTTTCCCTATTGTAAATAGTGCTGTTATGAACATAGGGGTGAGTGTATCTTTTAGAGTTATAGTTTTGTCCAGATACATGCTCAGCAGTGGGATTATTGGATCATATGGCAACTCTGTTTTTAGTTTTTTGAGGAACCTCCATACTGTTCTCCATAGTGGCTGTACAATTTACATTCCCACCAACAGTGTAAGAGGATTCCCTTTTCTCCACACCCTCTCCAGCATTTGTTATTTGTAGATTTTTAAATTATGGCCATTCTGACTGGTGTGAGGGGGTACCTCATTTTAGTTTTGATTTGCATTTCTCTAATAATTACTGATGTTGAGCATCTTTTCATGTGTTTGTTGGCCATCTGTATGTCTTCCTTGGAGAAATGTCTATTTAGGTCTTCTTTGCATTTTTTGATTGGGTTGTTTGTTTTTTTGTTATTGAGTTGTATGAGCTGTTTGTATGTTTTGGAAATTAAATGCTTGTTGGTCACATCATTTGCAAATATTTTCTCACATTCTGTAGGTTGTCTTTTCATTTTATTTATAGTTTCTTTGTAGGTTTGATTAGGTCCCATTTGTTTATTTTGGCTTTTATTTCTATTGCCTTGGTAGACTGACCTAAGAAAACACTGGTATGATTTATGCCAGAAAATGTTTTGCCTATATTCTCTTCTAGGAGTTTTATGGTGTCATGTCTTATATTTAACTCTTTAAGCCATTTTTAGTTTATTGTCGTGTATGGTGTGTTCTGACTTCATTGATTTACATGTGGCTGTCCAGATTTCCCAACACCACCTGCTAAAGAGACTTTTCTCCATTGCATTGGGTTGGCCAAAAGGTTCTTTGTTTTTTTTTCCGTAAGATGGCTCTAGTAGCACTTAGTTGTCTTTAACTTCATTCAAAACAACTGTTAGGTCGTATGTGACAGCTGTCATATCAGCATGCATCTAAAAAAAAAGACTTATCAAAACTGGTGAATTTTTGTGTAGCCATTTTAATATTGAAGGTGGAAGGAAAAAGCAACATTTTTGGCATATTATGCTTTATTATTTCAAGAAAGGTAAAAACTCAACTGAAATGCAAATAAAGATTTGTACAGTGTATGGAGAGGTGCTGTGACTGATTTAACGTGTCAAAAGTGATTTGCGAAGTCTCGGGCTCGAGATTTCTTGCTGGACGATGCTCCACGGTCGGGTAGACCAGTTGAAGTCAATAGCAATCAAATCGAGACATTAATTGAGAACAATCAGTGTTATACCACACGGGAGAGAGCCGACATACTCAGAATATCCAAATCAATTGCTGAAAATCATTTGCACCAGCCTGGTTATGTTCATTGCTTTGATGTTTGGGTTCCACGTAAATTAAGTGAAAAAAACCTTCTTGACAATATTTCTGCATGTGATTCTCTATCTAAAGGTAACAAAAACATTCTGTTTTTAAAACAAATTGTGATGGGCGATGAAAAGTGGATACTGTACAATAATGTGGAATGGAAGACAATGGAATGGTGGTTCATTTCATGGGCAAAATAAATGAACAACCATCAACCACACCAAAGGCCAGTCTTTATCCAAAGAAGGTGATGTTGTGTATTTGGTGGGACTGGAAGGGAGTCCTCTATTATGAGCTCCTTCTGGAAAACCAAATGAATAATTCAAACAAGTACTGCTCCCAATTAGACCAACTGAAAGCAGCACTCAACACAAAGCATCTAGAATTAGTCAATAGAAAACGCATAATCTTCCATCAGGATAAAGCAAGACTGCATGTTTCTTTGATAACTGGGCAAAAACTGTTACAGCTTGGCTGGGAAGTTCTGATTCATCCGCTGTATTCACCAGACATTGCACCTTCGGATTTCCATTTATTTAGGTCTTTACAAAGTTCTCTTAGTGGAAAAAAATTTCAATTCCCTGGAAGACTGTAAAAGGCACCTGGAACAGTTCTTTGCTCAAAAAGATAAAAAGTTTTGGGAAGATGGAATTATGAAGTTGCCTGAAAAATGAGAGAAGGTAGTGGAACAAAAGGGTGAATATGTTGTTCAATAAAGTTCTTGGTGAAAACGAAAAATGTGTCTTTTATTTTCACTTAAAAACCAAAGGCACTTTTTGGCCAACCCAATATATCCTTGCCTCCTTTGTTGAAGATTAATTGACTGTAGGTGTGTGGTTTTATTTCTGGGCTCACTATTCTGTTCCATCGATCCATATGTCTGTTTTTCTGCCAATAACATGTTTTGATTACTGTACCTCTGTAGTACTGTCTGAAGTCTGGGAGGGTTATGCCTCCTGCTTTGTTCTTTTTCCACAGGATCACACAAATCATCTTATGGAGTACCTGTAAAGGGCTGTATAAACCTTACTTGATATCACAACTCTCCAGAAAAATCATATTCTTGGCCAGAAAAGTCCTGGTGCCTGGCATGTCATATCTAGACAGGAATGTCCAGATGATTGTTCTTACAGATGATTCTATTAATAACCTGTCCTTCCTTAAAATCATTGAATGGCTCACCTAAATGAAAATAACAAAGTTCAATGTCCCTAGCACGATACAGAAAACTTTTAATGATTTGGCCATGTCTTTCATTTCCCCCACATCAGTAGTTCCCCCAACTTCTGTGGGCCTCCAGGCCTTAGCTCATGTTCAACCTTCTATCTTGAATGATTTCACTCTTCTTTCTCCACTAGGTAATTTCACCTGACAAGTTTCAAGGCCAAACTTATAAGCCTCCCCCTCTAAGAAATTATATTAATTGTTCTGATCTCTGTGTTCTCAGAACACTTTATTAATATCTTTAAAATGTATTTATCACATTGTAACGTCATTAATTATGCATGTGTTGTTCCTTTGTTCCTGACAAAGCTATGATCTCTAGAGGATAGGGACCATGATTTATCACTTTTCTCTTTAGAGAGCCTAAAAGACACTACAGTAGGTATTAAATAAATATATAAGGAACTTAATCTATAACACTCAAAAAAGTCTAATTTGGATTTACAAAGCGTGAAAGAATTTTTTTCTTTAATCTCCATTATTTAAAAAGGGAAAAAAATCTCCGTTAAAATACGGATCATCAAACCCTTTGTTTTGCCTTGGTCTCCTTATGTCCCTTTGCATTTATGATTTTGTTAATTAGTTCCTTCTCCCTCTAGGTTTATAACTAGCTATTGGGTAGTTATGTTTATAAACCAAATAATGCTGATTTTTATGTGATCAAATTACATACAACTGATGGTGAAAGTGTTGCATGGTATTTACAACAGCTTTGTGAAATTGGGGAAGAATATTTAGGAGAATTCCAATCAGGAAAAAAGCTATTTTTCTCACAAACATTGTCTGGTGAAAGTAATTAATTTTATAGAGAAAATGCATTCATCAACACAAAATATTTCAACACTAACGACAAATTAATAGCTAACAATTATTCAGCAATGATTATGTGTCAGATACTTTTTAAAGCAATTCACAAATATTAAATCATTCAACGCCGTTACATGTCTTTATTTTCCCCACTTTACAGCTGAGAAAAAATGAGGCTGTAGAAGGAGGAAGTATCTTAGCTCTTTCTGAACACAGTCAGCCAACTTACGAAGTCCCGTACTTCTAACTTAATGAATGTCACTATTGTGGAAAGAAAGAAAAGTCACATAACTTCAAAGTAGTTCATGCATTTTATTTGCAGTGCTTAAAGGTCATGAAAGGGCACAAGGTCTAAAGTCATCCTTTTTTTTTTTTTCTTGTTTCCCTTCCATTGTTCTCACATACAATAGCTACTTGGGCATCTTGCTCTCCATTCCCTCTGCATTTGATTGCCCCCTCTATAGGCACTTTCCAATCCCTGGCCAATGTGCCTCATTTCACACTGTCTCTGTTCTGTTTCCACCCCACAATTCCCATGACTAAAGTCCAATGGAAAACCAGGAAACAGAGAATCCTTCTCATATCACATACTCATTTCTTAAGAAAGTTTTATTAAGCTAGCTAAGCTAAAGCATCTTCCTCTCATCCCATGACCTCCTTTAAATGCATTAGTCTCTGGATTTACTTTATTAAATTACTGGTCAAGTGAGTGTTGTCTGTGTCCCCCACTCCTCCTTGAAAATAAGCTCCTTGAGACCAAGAACATCATTTTGCTTACTACTCAATCTTAAAAGGAAACAAAACAAAACCAACCTAACAAAAAACACTTGTCTGACTGATTAGCGTACAGAGAGGGGAGAAAAGCCTGAGGACTTTGTAATTAAGATGGGTGGGAAAAAAGAACTCAAGGACATTCACATCATATGATTTTTGAGCAAATACAACATTGATTTTTGTATATTACTATATATTAATATATTTAATACTACATACACACATATACCTGATATGTATGTCTAGAAATAGGTATACTGTTTATTAACTCACAGACCACCAGACAACAAAACAGATATGCCCTCACATTGTAAACATATTGGAAATAAATATGTTGGGTGCCAATGAAAATCCAGACAAGATGTCATTAAAGGATTGTTATCAGATTTTGGTTCCTTCTTTATGTTATAAGTAAAGCACATCACTAGTTATTGTCATAGACACAGACAACACCTGCTCCAGTAATAATTAATATATGCATCACTCATTATGTATCAGGCATCAAGTTTAATGTCTTATGTACATCTTTCTTTGTCTTTTTTGATTCATCACAATGTTGTGAGAAAGACACTTTCATTGCCCAATTAAACTTGGGGAAACTGAGGCTCAGAGAGGTTAACTGAATTGCTCTAGGTCAAGGACCAGGATTCCAACCTAAGTTTGATTGATATTGTCTTAACCATGATGCTATAACTTATTAAATATCATAAAGTGTCCAACACAAAATTGGTCAAATCTAGAAATTAACAACCCCCCTCCATGCATCTCTCTAACCTAGCCCTATACTGAACAGACTTAAAAGAAAGTGTTTAATTGTTGTTGTGATGTGGGAGATGTATGTTGTAGGTGTTTATTTTATTTACATTTTTCTTTCTTTTTTTTTTTTTTTTGCGTTACGTGGGCCTCTGTTGTGGCCTCTCCCGTTGCGGAGCACAGGTTCTGGATGCGCAGGCTCAGCGGCCATGGCTCACGGGCCCAGCCGCTCCGCGGTATGTGGGATCTTCCCGGACCGGGGCACGAACCCGTGTCCCCTGCATCGGCAGGCGGACTCTCAACCACTGCGCCACCAGGGAAGCCCCCTTTATTTACATTTTTCTAAATCTGCCACAATTACTTGCGTCTGCCAGAAATAAGGGCTGCTCTTATTCTACAATATAAGCTTGGGGTTGGAGTGCTTACGTTATTTGGCAACTATATTCCCAGGTGAAAGGCAATGGATTCTAATAGAAATTTAACATGAAAACAATACACGCCTGGCAACAGCAGTCAAGACAGCATATTGTGTTTATTCCTGCACACTTGTAAAGCTTTAATTGGGAATCTTCCCTTATCACTAGCACTTTGCTAGTGATAATTAGCAAAGCAAATAATTAGCAATCATTTCAGTTGGTTTACAGTACAGAAATCTATGTGAAAAGTTGGAAGGGTAACAATTAGAGAAGAAATGTTGCCCTTTTAATCATCCATTTTCTGCACAAGATTTTACTCTGTTTCTATTACTTATTTGGGGTAACTGCTTCCAGAGTAACAGTAAACTAAAGATGCTATGAGTAACCGTAGATATTATTTATTGTGTGTAAGCTCTCTAAGGGTTCAGACAATATCTGTACTTTACTTATTGTATTCCAAACAGGTAGCACATTGTAGTGCACACTGTAGCCTGAAAATATTGTCAAATAATTGCTAGACGATTTCTGTCTTATCATCTCTCTATCTCTATCTAAGTTGCAAGTTAGTATGTGGTATTATTACCCTTTTGCTGATTAGAAAACACTGCCTCAGGGAGATATGTCTAAATTCATACAGTAATTTGATAATAAGAAAATATTTTCTTTTCCATCCTCTTCTGGAATTACACTCACACTTCAGGCTTTCATTTTCAAAGGCATTTTCCCATGTTATTTTTCAATTATTGAATGGTTTGAACATGGTAAGACAGTGAGCTGGATTATTATGTCCATCACTAATTACTAACTGGTTGGCCTTCACAAGTTATGAGATTTCTTAACCTTACTTTTCTCATCTATAAATTTAGCTTGCTAATATATAAGATTAAAGAGAAAAATCAATATAAATGATCACTGACCAATATAAATGACCAGTAAATCACAAAAGAAGCTTGACACAAGTTAGTCTTTATTTTCATACTTAGGTGTACTGAGCTAAAACAAAACCAAGAAACCAAGTTTCCTAAAATATTGGTATAGTAGAACCAATAGCAGAATATTAATTTCTGCTTTTCTTCCTTATTATTACAATTTAACTTTTTTCCCAAACGAATATCTGCTGTTTTTTCCAAAATCCTGCACGTTAGGATTTTATCAGTATTCTTTATATGTTATTATAAACTTCGTAAACCGTTATTTGCATAGTTCCTCATATTTCATTGGACACACATACTTTATAATTTTATTTACTTTTTATACGAGTTTAGATTTTTTTCTTTCTTAAATAGTATTAGAATGCACATCTTGTTTGGGAGGGGTGGGATAGGGAGGGTGGGAGGGAGGGAGACGCAAGAGGGAGGAGATATGGGAACATGTGTATATGTATAGCTGATTCACTTTGTTATAGAGCGGAAACTAGCACACCATTGTAAAGCAATTATACTCCAATAATGATGTAAAAAAATGATTTCCTTATTATAAGTAAATAAGTACATTTTAAGAAATTTCTATAGGGAAATATTATCCAGTTACTTCCTCTAAAGTCCTATTCAAAAGCAAGATATCATTACTGTAATTGCTGTCCTGCTTCAGAACACAAATCAAGGTAAATATGAACAGGAAGACATTGTTTAATAGCTGATAATCAGAGGAAGAGGCCTTACTGTTAAGTATTTGATTTAGGAAAGGACTTAGGAAAGCTACCTTATAATGATTGGGTAATGCATTAATTTTATACTTGGAAAGAAATGGACATCAAAAAAGAATTACATGATCCTCAGTGACCACACATTTAAAAAAAAACTCTTAATGAACGCTATGCTTTCAAATAAACTCATTGTTCTTTTGGCATTTCAGTATGTGGATTTGATAGAGTGAAAAAATGTAGGTCATTGTATAAAGAAAAGTAGATAAGTTAAACTATGTGTTATTTAGGCCCCATTAATATCTATCTATTGGAAACACACCTGTGAAAATTTAGAACTGTAATTAGGAAAATCATGTAGATGTTTCCTGGTTGCTGCAGTGGAAATGCTGTCATTCTAGTTCCTGCTGTATAAACAATACCAGATGTACCTAAGTCAGACTGCCTTTTTAAAGAGAAATAAATAAATTCAACAAATATTTACTGTCTTTTTCTTATTATTTTACTTTACTAGAAGGTTAAAAAAACATAGTAAACAAATCTTTCTCACAAAATAGTTTGCATTTAAAAATATAAAATTTTTAAAGCACTTATGCACAGAAAGATAACATAAGATTTTTATACCCAGTAAGAAACTGAGACTTGGCTCAACTGGACTTGGATCCACTGGTTTCTAATCTATGCCTCTCTGGGACCTTAGAGGCCCACAAAGGCAGTTATGGTTTTAGGGAGACTATTTTATAGTTTTTAAAGATTTAATTTTTAAAAAATCATTATTTTTAACATCAAGGGGCAAAACTAAAAAATCACATGTTTTTCCTATTTATAGACAGGTGTACTTTCAACAACAGAGTGACATGGGAAATACTGAGGCACATGGACTGATTCTGTCAATGCCAAGTCCATCCAGAAGTGGAAGGTTCCGTTGATCCTGCGATAAACTTTCAACCTGACAACACACCTCTCCAGAGCATCTCAATCGTCATCTCACCCAATCCTGTCTAACATTTAACCCCAGATGCTTAATGGTTCCTCCAGAGAAGGGGTTGTTTTAGAGTCTCATGTCATTCAATCAAAGTGTTAGAGCTTTAAAAATCTTCCTCCAGGAAACATAATTAAAACAATTTCTTCTGAATCTGTGTGTATGTGTGTGTGTATGCGTGGTATAGATGTGATGTAGATACACACACACACACACACACATACACACACACACACACATGCAATTTTTTCTCTCTGTGGTAAAGAGTCACAATAGCCTAACAAGCTAGTCAGAAAAGGCAAGGTCTAGAGTAGGGACACTTACATGTAATGCCTTAAAAAGCTCAGTCATAAAACTCATTCAAGCACAGTGTGGATCATGAGTGAAATGGAGAGTTAAGAATGAAGGACATAGAGAGAGCCAGCACAGTCATAGGCACTACCTAATAGAACATGATGCTTGGGATTCCACTCTGACTAATGTGAATACCAAAAAAAAAAAAAAAAAAAAAAAAATCTCACATGCTGAATGGGGCCCAAAAAGGACTCCAAGCAGCGCTGATGGAAGGCTGTATTAAAATCCAAGGGTGGATATGTGATTTTAGGCCAATGATACCTATATCATCTAGGCCTATGAGTAAAGGTCCATTCCCAGGAAAAGAAGAAGACAGGTGAAGGCTATACTTGGTGTCAGAACATTTGCTAAATAGTTAAGTTTCAGCAAAGAGCTGTATCCTGCAGGGAGCTGCAGAGCTTATCCGTAAATAGAATCATGGGATCTCAGCAAATGTATAGAACAAATACAGAGTTGTGTCAAGTTGAACATGTGGGTTGATAGGGCTACCCCAGGGTGCACTAGATGGCAAGCTTAAAGTATCATGGTGAACTGCAGAAAATGGGAGCAAAGATACTTGCCAGCACTTTCAAGGGCTATCAGGGAGAAGAATTATTTCAGATTAGCACTGAGCAGTGGTCCCTTTAAACGAGCTAGAAGTTTATACTGGATTTTATTCCCATGGATTAATTTTTAAAAATAGGAAGATAAAACTGATGAGGTCACTCACTCCTACGCCCATTTAAAATATTCAAAGGCTACCCATTACTTTTGGGATATTCTCCTTTTATATGGTCCACAATGCCTTGTACAATCTTTCCTATGTATCTCTCTAACTCAGTTTATCTTTTGCCAGCTTTCTCTCTCTCTGTTATTACATATATAATCCTCTTAGATCTGAGAAACACTGGCCCTCTCTGAACTCAGCATGATTCTTGACCCACAGAACCTTTTCAATGGCTTTTCTCTACCTCACCCTCTCCATTAATTAATTAACTCTCCTCATCCTGGAGCAAAATTGAAGCAGGAATTTGTGAGGTAGGCCATTCCTGACCAGATCAAATTCATTCAACGTAAATTCATTGAGGGTCCACTAGTACTAGGCACTGTCCTTAATACTAGCATTATAGCAGTAAACAAACTGCCTATAATATACTTTTATTATTCCTTGTAACTCCCCTGTACATCACTTATCACTGACGTAGCTTAACTACTATTAGTGTCATACTTAAATGCTCATCGCCTCACTTATCATTACTCTCCCTGAAGCCAGGAAGCATGGCTGCTTGCTCACTTTTTGAATCAAAGTTCAAACAGTAGTCTGATGCACAGTATTTGTAGAGTGAGATAATGAATAAAATTATGACTCCATATCATAAGGGTAAAAGAATAAAAAGGATATTTGGTTTGTACAACTAGGAAGTACTGTCTATCTTGATTCACGAGTAAACAGTTTACCTATTTGCCTCTCTTTTAAGCTGCGATAGGAGGTACGAAAAAGCACAAAAATAAAGGCACAGAACACATACCTAGAGAGAAAGAAGACATTCATCACAGTTTAGCCATGTACAGAGACTACTCAACTTTGGTCAACGAAGCCCATATGCCTAAACCTCTCTTGGTACAAAGTACAAAGTACACTTTGGGCATAAACAGATACAATTTTGTTGTCTGCATTGATCAAATTCACTAGCAGATAGCCTTCTTTGTACTCAACCAACATCTCAGCTCTGGATACAGCTAAACAGTTAATAGTTTTTAAAGACATTATAAGGGAAGAATGGATTGTCTTTGTTTTTCCATAGCTGCAAAACCCTCATAATAATATTAGAATTCCTTTTCTCTTTGTAGAAATGGCAGGATTTTATTTTATTTTATGAATGGAAATAAGACTGGGTGGTTGCTGGCAATAGCAGGCAGCTGATAATTCTTTGAAAAGGGAGATAAGTGAGGCATAAGACGGGGATCATTGAGAGCTGAATTCTAGTCTCTGCTTTGTTACCATGGCTTTAAGGATTTCTTTCAATCTATTTCTTCACTTGATTTACCCAGAGTTAACATATTAATTACTTTTATAGCTCTAATTTCTATAATTCTATATAAACTTTTGCTGCTTTTATTTTGGAAACTTTCAGAAAATTTGCTCTCCATGATGAGAATCAGCATTAAAGAAAAAGAGGTCTTCGTCTGATTTTACACAATTATAAACATTTTTTTAGTGTTTAAAATATCTTATTGTTCCACTCTTTGATGGGGTATTATTATTTTAAAGAATTTAGTATTTGTATGCATATTATGCTTCCCCTTTGCAAAACAGACAGCAAAGAAGTTCAGAAATTTTGAAATAAAAAAGTCACTTGCAGTATCAAGTTTATTTCCTTTGTCTTTCTCATTACTATCACTGTCAAAATAATAGGTTCAATTTGTGTTATGTTCTCATTACAACCTTGAATGAGGCATCAGAATTTTAATGCCTCACATTTTCAGAGAATTAGAGAGCATGCTGTATTACACTGACCTTTTCAATATTCCATACAAATGGATTACTAGAAACCACCTTTGAGAAAACGTATTTGTAACTCTCCTGCTTTCCCCACATGGCAAATTCTTCCCTTTAATTGGGAAGAAGAGTAGGAGAAACTGTCCAATCAGACAGGCACAAGTCCTGAAAAGGTCATAAAGTCTGTGCCTGTGTGTGTGTGTGTGTGTGTGTGTGTGTGTGTATACCCATACATAAATACACACATACATATATACATATTATATGTATGTATATAATGTTGAATATACATAACATTTTTTATAATGTAAATAAATATACTGGCACCTTTAGCAATTGTATCCTTAAGTTTAGAACCCACTCAAAAGATAAAGCTCCACAATGTCAAATTAGGCAAAGTTTCTTCTCATTCTCACTTATGAAATACAGACTGAGGCTGGGCTTCAACATTTATACTAGATGAATTATAATGCCCTCACTATAATATTACCTTATTTTCCATGTTTGTGATTTAGAGAAATAACTCCATTTGAATCTACTAAAATGGGTACCATAAAGAATAAGATAATATTATGTTAAAATTCACTCAGAACACATTAAACACTAGTCAATAGTCTAAGCAATGTATTTGTATTCAAATATTCTCTTCTCATTACAAGCCAAGGTGTCATCAATATTTGCAGAGGCACAGAGAGATTCATCCAATGTTTGAGGCCATGTAACTAAAGAGATGGAATCAGAAATAGCTTAACTTTAAAAGAAAATAAAAACATTCTTATATTTACTATAATATCACCATTAAAATCCTACTAAAAGGTTTGATTCATTTTCTTGGAAAATATATTCAACTGATTATAATTTTAGCATACTGTTAACAATTTTGTTATAATTTTATCATGCTATAATTTTATATGATACAATCCTAGCATACCACAATCTGCAACAGGAGAGATGGAGAGAAATCTGATCTATAGCCCTTTAGTCTCTTGATCAGTGGGTAAACATGAAATCCATATGTGTGTAAATCAGCAATATTTGTTATAAGATCTCCTGTCATGTCCCATTGCAATCAAATTCAGAGTCGAGGATTGTTGTTGTTGATGATGTTGATTATAACTCCACTAGATTATATATAACATTTTAGACAGATGTGACCTCAAATTGTACTAAAATGACACAATTTAAAATACCCTAAACACCACTTTTTTTAAAGACTAAATATTTGTAATCATTCAATTAGATGTAATTTATACTTACACTTATAAAATTTCCTAATTCTTAATTATACATTGACAAATAGAAGTGGGGTGGGTGCTAGAGGGGGGTAGTTTATGTGTTAAACTATTTTAAAGGCTTCTCTATTTCCATATTTAATTAAGAATACTAACATTTTTACTGTTAAAAACCATTCAGCTCAAACTTGTACATTTTAAACAATCATTCAGTACTACCTGATTGTAGGTTCTCTAATTAAAACTTTAAACTAAATTGAACTTTCTTCTCCACTCTACCTAATACACACACACATACTCTACAGAAACCTAAAACAGATTTCTAAATTTTAATATAGAATTTAAAGACTATAATTTCCTGTATCTTCTTTGTGGATTTTGAGAGGTTAATTGCTATATTATGGCTGCACTTATCAGAAAGCATTGAAAAGTGTTAATTACTTTGTACTTTGGTTAGTTATTAATGCATGCAAAATTTAACTTCTTCCCCAGATGCAAATAAAGTTCACATTTATTACATTGCATAAAAGTTATGGAATGATTTAAAATAATTAAGCCAAAGGCAGTCATACTCCAAGTTTCAAACATTTGTGTGATGCATAAAAGAAGTCCTGGAAAATTCCACAAAACCATAGAGCCATTTTAATAAGAACAAATCATTGGTGGGGAATGGGGAAAAAATGTGTGTGTGCATATGTATATGTGCATGTATGCACAAATGTGTGTATATGTATATTGTCTGGCAAACATAAAAGTTTGAAAACAGTAAGCAAGTAATAGAAAATGAGCATAGAAAGGACTTAAAAAAATCACCTGCCCCAACCATTTTCCTGGTACTACCTCGATATCAGTACCACATTCTAGTTCCTGAATCCAGTACAAAATCTTTGTCAATAATCTTTGTGAGAAGACTTCTACTGATTGGGACTACTGCTTGAGGTAGTTTCATCCTATATTTAATTTGACCCTAATTAATTTTTTAAACTATGCTTTGTGTTTAACTGGGATATACCACACAGCTAATATATTTGCTACAATTCATTAAACTGAGAAATGTTTTGGGGCATCGCTATATAACCAGCACTTTTTTATATGCTGAGTCATAGTGATGGACAAAAAGGCAGAAAAATCCCTGTCCTCATGGAAACTGTGTGCAGGACTGAGAGGAGGACTGTGTGATGTTAAGCAAAGATAAATGATGAGGAGAAAACATTTAGTGTGAAAAGGGAACATGTTATGATTAAGACACAACTCTTGGCACCAGGGCCACTACTGCTATATAATAGACATGAGATCATGGACTACTTCTCCCAGTCCTAAGCTATAGAACCATATGACCCAGCACATAAATATGGCTTGACTTTGTTCTTGCCTCAGCATTCATCAGTCTTAACTATTGGGTTGACATGATTATGATGGTGGTTCTGGGAATGGTGGAGGTAACGGTTTTCTAAAAGAAAAATGATCAGGTCCATATCCTCCTCCACACTGCAGTCCTTTAAATATTTGAGGATAAGTCACAGTCCATTTGAGACATCTTTTTTTTTTATACATCTTTATTAGAGTATAATTGCTTCACAATGCTGTGTTAGTTTCACAACAAAGTGAATCAACCATATACATACATATATCCCCATATCCCCTCCTTCTCGAGCTCCCTCCCACTCTCCCAGTCCCACCCCTCTAGGTGGTCACAAAGCACTGAGCTGATCTACCTGTGCTATGCAGGTGCTTCCCACTAGCTATCTATTTTACATTTGGTACTGTATATATGTCAATGCTACTCTCACTTCTCCCCAGCTTCCCCTTCCCCCACACCACTGTGTCCTTTAGTCCGTTCTCTACGTCTGCGTCTTTATTCCTGCCCTGCCACTAGGTTCATCAGTACCATCTTTTTTAGATTCCATATATATGCGTTAGCATATGGTATTTGTTCTTCTCTTTCTGACTTAAGATAAATTTACTTCACTCTGTATGACAGACTCTAGGTCCATCCACCTCACTATAAATAACTCAGTTTTGTTTCTTTTTATGGCTGAGTAATATTCCATTGTATATATGTGCCACATCTTCTCTATCCATTCATCTGTTGATGGACATTTAGGTTGCTTCCATGTCTTGGCTATTGTAAATAGTGCTGCAATGAACATTGTGGTACATGACTCTTTGAATTATGGTTTTCTTAGTGTGTATACCCAGCAGTGGGATTGCTGGGTCATATGGTAGTTCTAATTTAGTTTTTTAAGAAACCTTCATACTGTTCTTCATAGTGGCTGTATCAATTTACATTCCCACCAACAGTGCAGGAGGGTTCCCTTTTCACCACACCCTTTCCAGCATTTATTGTTTCTAGATTTTTTGATAATGGTCATTCTGACTAGTATGAGGTGATACCTCATTGTAGTTTTAATTTGCATTTCTCTAATAATTAGTGATGTTGAACATCTTTTCATGTGCCTCTTGGCCATCTGTATGTCTTCTTTGGCAAAATGTCTATTTAGGTCTTCCGCCCATTTTTTGATTGGGTTGTTTGTTTTTTTGATATTGAGCTACATGAGCTGCTTGTATATTTTGGAGATTAATCCTTTTTCAGTTGCTTCGGCTGCAAATATTTCCCCCCCTTCTGAGGGTTGTCTTTTCGTCTTGTTTATGGTTTTTTTTGCTGTGCAAAAGCTTTTAAGTTTCATTAGGTCCCATTTGTTTATTTTTGTTTTTATTTTCATTACTCTAGGAGGTGGGTCAAAAAAGATCTTGCTGTGATTTAATTCAAAGAGTGTTCTTCCTATGTTTTCCTCTAAGAGTTTTATAGTGTCTGGTCTTACATTTAGGTCTTTAACCCATTTGGAGTTTTTTTTGTGTGTATGGTGTTAGGCTATGTTCTAATTTCATTCTTTTACATGAAGCTGTCCAGTTTTCCTAGCACCACTTATTGAAGAAGCTGTCTTTTCTCCATTGTATGTTCTTGCCTCCTTTGTTGTAAATTAGGTGACTATATGTGCGTGGTTTATCTCTGGGCTTTCTATCCTTTTCCATTGATCGATATTTCTGTTTTTATGCCAGTACTATACTGTCTTGATTACTGTAGCTTTGTAGTATAGTTTAAAGTCAGGGAGCCTGATTCCTCCAGCTCCATTTTTCTTTCTCAAGATTGCTTTGGCTATTTGGGGTCTTTTGTGTTTCCATACAAACTGTAAAATTTTTTGTTCTAATTCTGTGAAGAATGCCACTGCGAGTTTGATAGGGATTGTACTGAATCTGTAGATTGCTCTGGGTAGTATAGTCATTTTCACAATATTGATTCTTCCAATCCAAGAACATGGTATATTTCTCCATCTGTTTATGTCATCTATGATTTCTTTCTCTTCTGATTCCTAAAATGGTTCTTGCTTTCCACCTTCTCCATCATTTTTTTTCAGTCTCTTGTGAAAAAACGCCTGTGTCTTAATTCATGTTCCTGCATTCAGCATGTATATATTTTAAAACGAGAAAAACAAATAACATAAAGATGTAAAATCAAAATAACATAAAGAGGAAAAATCCATAGAATGGCCTTTTTGAGAAAGGTAAAAAACCTGATGATCCCACTGCAATGTAGAAATAATCTTTAAGAACTACATATAATGTACAGCATGGTGACTACAGTTAACATATTGTATTACACAGTTGCAAGTTGTTAAGGGAGTAGATCTTAACATTTCTCATCATACAAAAAAATTTGTAATTCGATGAGATGACTGATGTGAACTAAACTTGTGGAAATCATTGTGTGGTATATACACATATCAAATCATTATGTTGTACATCTTGGACTAATACAGTGCTATATGTCATGTATATCTCAATAAAACTGGAAAAACTTAGCAACCTTTTTTTTTTTTTTTTTCCCAGTACGCGGGCCTCTCACTGTTGTGGCCTCTCCCGTGGCGAAGCACAGGCTCCGGATGTGCAGCCTCAGCGGCCATGGCTCACGGGCCCAGCCGCTCCATGGCATGTGGGATCCTCCCAGACCGGGGCACAAACCTGTGTCCCCTGCATCGGCAGGCGGACTCTCAACCACTGCACCACCAGGGAAGCCCTTAGCAACCATTTTAAAAAATTACTGAATGGATTACCGAATGGATGATTACCATTATTCTAAATAGTGAAACACAAAAACCCATATCAATTCAAACCAGAAACAGGGATACTCTATATCACCCTAAGTATTTAACACTACTCTGAAAGTGTCAGCAATTGCAATAATAAAATGAAATAATTGTATAATCTTCTATGCATTAGAAGATGTCAAAGTATCCCTATTTGGTGATGATTATTCTTATATGTATAACTAGAGCTTAATAAGGAAATGTGGTAAAACAATAGATTACAAGTATACAATAATCAGTAGATTCTTCTTTCCTCAAACAAAACAAATGAAGAATTGAAGTTTAAAAATCTATTCCCAATAGCAAAATGTTAATAACATATGTAGGAATATACTCAATAGAAGAAAGGCATCAGACCTATATGAAAAAAGCTATGTAACAAATGGAAAGGCTTCTTGAAAGACTTAATATGATAAAAATATAAATTCTCCCAAAATAAGTAAATGAATTTAATGCAGTTCCTATTGAAATTCCAACAAGATCAAGATGGTAAAAGAGAATTGGATAAATTTATCTTAAGTTATGTGATAAGTAAAGACTCAAAAATAGCAAAGAAAACTATGAAAATGAACAGAACAAGCATATCAGATAATCAGACTATCCTATAAAGACACTGCAATAAAATGTGGGGAAAATAAAGAACTACACTGAGAGAGTAAGTATTCTGGCTACATATTAGGCATAGATATTTTTATTAAATTGTCATTTTCTTTATTCCAGGTGTTCACCCTCCCTTCTCCCCCCTTCTTTCCTCTTTATCTCTCTCAACTTTCATTCAGAATTTCTCATGTCTAGATTCAGTGGTATATTATATAGTTTAATTGTTATGTCCAGTTAAGCACCATGGCTATTTTCCATGCATAGAATAAAACCCTAAATCTGGTAGACATGGGACAGGAAATTTTTTTCTTTATGAAGGAATAACCTCTTCTAGGTGTTATTCTTCTAGGTGTTTAAATGGCAAAGTAAGTCAATCAAACTATAATTGACTCTAATTGGGACTCCCACAGGCTCTTCATCTTTTAAAAAGTACCTAAAGTTAAGAAGAGGTGAAAAATTCATCTATGATTTTAAGTATTAGAAAATCTGATTTTTGTAAGAAATTATCTCTGATTCTGAATCAGAAAATTAAATATATATATATATATATATTTTTTTTCTAAAGCATTAGTTAACACTAAACCAGAGATAGTCCCATATCTTAAGTCAATAGATGGGTCCTTATACCATTTTTTGACTGTCAACCTGATCTCTAAGAAATAATACCAACTTATAAATAAACTTTATGTTTACAGATCTAGGTAATACCACTTATTCTTTCTTACAGACTCCAAAAAAAGGTTTGTTTTAGACCTGGAGATGACACTGTGCTCTATGGAAATAGATGCACTGGAAGTGGCAAATGTGGCAAGTTTCTTATTCACAATAATTAAAGTGTTGGCAAATAAGAGCTATGAGAAAAGGCAAAAGGGATTTGGGGTATTAAACTGTAAGCAGGGAATGTTGCTCAATAGCAGAATAGCATCTATAAGGACACACTGGTTTATAACATAAATGAGGATGATCACTTTGTTCACTATTCTTCCAAATGCACTTAAATCACCAGAGGAAGGAAAACGGACTGGTCTGTTATGTTTTAAGTGGAAGAGAGAGTTTTTAACATTTAGAGTCTAATGGTGATTCTAATACTCTGTATTTACAGTATCTGGTCACACAGGTGGTTCAGATAAATCTATTTGGAAGATATTAATGAATTCTCCATTTAATGTCTTTTATGACTTGGGCAAGATGATCTTGGACAAGATGATCTTTTGTGATCTTGGACAATAACTTAACTCTAATCATGAGATGTTTGGTTGTTGATCTATAAAAGAAAACTGCAACACAAACACTTCTCAATATTTCATTATGATCAAAATCAGTCTACAGGGCTCAGACTACCAAGAAACTCTGCTCTAAATTTTATCTAAACATTTTCTTAAACGTTGGTTTCATGGAACTTGGAAAGGCTAGTTGATCACTTCTGAATGCACAGCTGTAAATATCCCTTTGCATAAGCACATTAATGATCAAATATTAGGTTACCCTTTTGTGACATTTCCTGAGCTTTAATTTTTATTTAATTGAAAGTATGTTAGAACTGCTGTAACATTTAGAAGCATGGCTCTGGGAAGGCCATGCGCTCCTGTCTCCTTAAGTACATATTTATCCAGCAGGCTAACATTTTGAGACAACTATGGCAGCTGTTAACAAGATTTTATAGGTTTAATGTTGACACATGAAAATTTTAATTTATGCTTTATCAATTGTTGACATAGGTGATGATTACCAAAATAGAAAACAAATCAATTGTGTTTTTCAATTAAAAAGATGTACCATAGCATACAGTTTAACCAGATATTTTCTGTTCCTGATACTGTATTGTCTTCCACTCGTCAAGTTAGGGATATAATTCCTAACACTTTATACGTAACTGGCCATATTTTTAAAACTTCATTCATCAGCAACACTGCAATTACACTTACATTTATTTCATTGCCTAATGTTTGGGAGAAAGTTTTAAAGTAATTTAGTCCTTTCACAAATATGTGAGGCACATATCAATATTTCCATTTGACAGAAGAGAAAACCATGCTTGTAAAAGCTACTAGCTCATCTATAGCAGGTTCAGGATTTGAACCCAGATTCTCCAAGTCCAGTGCTTTTCCACTGTATACAATCATGTAGGATTGACCTATGTACACTACCATGTGTAAAATAGATAGCTAGTGGGAACATGCTATAAAGCACAGGAAGCTCAGCTCAGTGTTCTGTGATGACCTAGATGGATGGGATGGGGGATGGGGGTGGAAGGGAGGTCCAAGAGGGAGGGGATATAGATATACATATAGCTGATTCACTTCACTGTACAGCAGAAACTAACACAACATTGTAAAGTAATTATACTCCAATTTAAAAAAATGAAAAAAAAAATAATAAGGGGGTGTCTAAGTCTGTTTATTTTATGAGCAACAAAGATTCATTTCTCACAGTTCTGGAACCTGGGAAGTCCAAGATCAAGCTGCTGGCAGAATTGGCGTCAGGTGGAGGTCCACTTTCAGGTTTATAGATGGCCACTTTCTCGCTGTAACCTCACATGGCAGAGTGGGCAAGGAAGCTCTCTGGGGCTTCTTTCATAAGGGTACTAATCCCATTCATGAGGGCTCCACCCTCATGTCCTAATCACCTCCCAGAAATCCTCTTTCTTTACATACCATTGCATTGGGAATTAGGTTTCAACATATGAATTTGGGGGGACACAAATATCCAGTCTATAGCAGAGGGTGTGTGTATGTGTGTGTGTGTGTTTCCTTGGAACTCTAGTGAACCTGCATATGTGTCTCTGGATCACATGCACAAACACCTTGAGTAATAAAAATATAACATTGCTAGGTAGGTACGTGCCTCTGAATTTTAATAATTTAGAGAACATTATAGCTCAGTATATACATTTAAAGACCCAATATATTCTGAATGACTTTCTTCTTGGTTCGGTTGTTTCTCAGCTTAACTATTGAAAATAATGTTTCCAACAAACAAACACTGATCATATTTGCGTTACTCCGTCCAGATGTAACAACAGACTCTGTCTCTAGCCCACATTAAACCTCTTAGAATTATATGTCTTATAAAAATATGAGCAGAGAGAGAGCCTAACAGACCAATCCAAGAATGAAGCTAATTTTAAAAAAAGGAACTTGTAGCATTTAGGGATTTCTAACTGCCACAAAAAGTCCAGAGGTTCGGCTCACTAGAAGTGCTTTATTTAGTACAGGTGGTCCCCTCTCAAACATCCACTCACACCCAGCATGATTTTCCCCTTCACCTATTATTTTAAATATTTGTTTTTACTTTGTATTTATTTTAAAACATCTGATATACTATACATTCTAATATAATATACTATTATATATAGGCATTTTAAAAAATTTTTTGCCATTCTATCCATTATAATATCTACTACATAATTATTTATCCTGTTTTGTATTTTGTTCCAACTGCAGAATATAGGACAGCATCGGGTACACAATAAACACTCAAAACTATTTGTTGAGTTGATATGTTATGTGAAAGGAGGCTAGAAAATTATTCTCCCATTGAGAAGCATTATATACCATATGACTTTTAAATTGCCTTTTTCTGAATCTTGCATACTGCTTACCATAGTACCACCACCAATTCTCATTTCATAAGTTTCAAGCCAAAGGTCAGAACTGCTTTTCTTTCATCTACTCTCATCCTCAAATATGTTGAAGAAACTGTCAAAGGCAGTTCAAAAAGAGGGGAAAAGTAGACTGGTGAGGTTGTGAATAAAATTTTCCTCATTCATGTGATCTCTCTTATTAAAAAGGTCTCCTAAGCTTAGACCCATGAGCCAGGCTTAATTAAAGTTATTTGCTTTTAGCTTAGACTATGAATTGCCCCTTCTCATTTTGAGGTGTAATCCACCACTGACAGTATGAGTGGAAATCTGGGGCTCTGTCTTCCCTAGAATTTGTCCCTTTGTCCTCAAATGAATCACTTTAATTAAAATAACAGTCTCTTTCTCTCTCTCTCTCTGCTACAATTTTTCCAAGTCTCAGATTTCCCTTGTATATTTAAAAATATTGCACAATAAACTCTTTTTATTTCCTCTAGAACAATCTTTTTTGTAAACATCTCTTCTTTTCTTATTATGACTGGATATTTTAGTTGATGTCTTTGATTGATAAATATTAATACCACAAACAAATTTAATAGACTTCAAAGCAAAGGAAATAGCAGTGTTCTTCAATGCTTATTTCTTTTGGGCCTAATACAATGCTTGAGACTTAGTAGGACTAAGTTTATCACAAAATAAGCTTTATGAATGAAAGAAGCAATAAATTATATGACCAATTATTTCTAAGACTGAGGATGATTTGAAATCATTGCAATGTAGTGAAGCTACTTTAAAAACAGACTATTTTAAATAAAATTTTTGTTTTATATATGATATCATGGTTGCTGAAAATAAGAGATGGTTAGATTTCATGATGACTTATTATGCATTCATTCTATCAAAAATATTTATTGAACCATGTAATACGCCAGACAGTGTGTTTAGTGTGCAATAGAGCAGTGAACAGACTGTCTCTCTCTTTAGCAATCATGTATTCTCATGGGAGAAATATACATTAATCAGAAAATCACATATATCATGAAATATTTATATCTATGTTAAGCTATATGAAAGAAATAAAAAGAGTTTTATAATGAGAACCCAACCTCAACAGGAACTAGAGAAGGGTAGAGGAGAAAGCGTCCCTGGGGAAGAAGGATTTAATCTGAAGAAGAATGAGCTGTGTCACAATGAACAGGAAGGAGAAAAATATTCCAGGCAGAGAAAATAGGCGTGAAATGCCTGTGAGATGGCCCACTGGAAGAATGAAGGGCAGCAAGAAGAGAAGCAGGAAATGGGAATGTAGATAATGTAAACCAGATAATGTGGGTTAATGAGGTCATGTGAAAGATCCTGAATTTTGTTCTGAAACCAATGGCACGGCATTCACTGATGTTGTTTTTATTTTAAGATGGTTCCATTTTCTGTATGCAATACGGGACTGAAAGGGAGCAAAAATGCCAATGAAGATAAGATTACTGCCACAGTCCAGATGATGGCAACTTGTGCTTTGGGAGTTTAAAGACTAGCTGGGGGATCTAAAGTGCCTAGAAAGACTTGGCTCATATGTGAACACTTTACTAAAGATGACAGCTTTGAGGAAATCAAATTTGGGGTAAGGATTAAATGTTCTGCTTTGAATATGTTAAGCTTGGCATTACTGTATGAAATCCAAGGGCAGATGCCAACTAGACATTTTTATATTTATACACCAACACAAATATAGTCACACATGGGTCTGCAGCTGACATGAGGGACCCATACTGGAGGTGAAATTTTGAAAAGGAACAGCTTATAAGTAATATTTATAACAAAGAAGACTGATAACTTGCAGGCAGAAGGGTGGAAGGAAATCCATGGATGAGCAACATCATAGAAACATCATAGAAAGCAAAGACAGCAAGTTTTAACAGAAGGTAACTCAACTGTATATGAAATGATGCTTGAGACTAGAGATGTGAATGGGCACCATCAATATTATCTTCATTTGATAAATGAATGATATGGGATTCAGGAAGAGTAAGTAACATGTCGAAAATTACATAGTGACATGGTCAAGATTTCACGTCAGTTGTTTTTGCTTTTTTACTATAAATTCTCATCCCACTACATTATGATATCATGATAATCTGGATACTAATATAAGGCAAATGAACTTATTTGCTTATTCAGACAGAATAGAAGAAAGAATAGTATAGTCAGAGCCTGGTCTCTGTAAGGTAAGTAGACAGATACAGGTGCATTCTTATTAGAAGGTGGCATTAGGGTTTCACCTGCCCTAAACTGGCCGTCTTCTCTTGAGTAATCTGAAATTCTTATGGAAGTTCTAAAGGCTTGGCTCTGGAATTTCTTCTGTATTTGTCATTAAGGTACTTGTGGAACATGAAAATGGAGTCACACTAGAAGAGTAAAGAGAAGAAGAATCAAGAATCATGACACATTAGTTCTCCACAGAAAAATAACCTTCTGAGTTGGGGCCGCCTTTGACTGTTTTATACAGAATAGCCACCTCTTTCCATCTCTCCCATTATCTTGCCACATTTTCCTTCATAAAATATAAGCATTTTTAAAAATTTGTCTATTGCCTTCCTTGCTCACTAATAAGCCCAAGGAAGGTCAGAACTTTATTGTTACTCATTCTTAACTGAAAGCATCTAGCAGAAAGTCTACACATACTGGTCACTTGATAAATAAGTATAGAATGAATGGGTAAATGGATTATTAAGATAAACTTCAGAAGTGACCCAAGAATTATTCATCTGTATGAACCTTACAGGGTTTGAACGCTAGAATAACTAGAATATCTATAATTTGTAATAGGAAAGTATGTATATCAGCCTGATGCTTGGAGAAAGTAAGTATAAGGTGCATGTGTTGGGGGAAGGTGAATGCCATTGTTTATTGAGAGATATCCAAAGGAGATATCCAGTGGATACAAGGAATGTGAGTATTCCAGAAAAGAGAAATAAGCCTGGGTGGCAAGGATAGGTAATAGTTGAAAAAAATCAGCCCTGAGATAATGCATCTCCTCTTCATCTCCCTCTTATAAATAATAAATATTCTCATTGACTTCATAGCAAGTCCCATTTTTCACAATCTCCTGTTCTTCCTTCTTGCTAGTCTCTACCTTTCTACTACAAATGAGAAAGAATGAGGAAAATTCAGAATAGTTTATGTATATTAGGGTACAGCCCCAGGTAGCAGAACATAAAAAGGCACTAATCAGTCACATACATATGGATACATTTAAGATTGTTTTTTCCAAATACATGATTGTTTCTTTAACATATTAAAGACACACTTTACAACTTCTCCATTTTATGAGTTTAGTATTCAATTTGTGTCTCTGGATTGAGGAATGGAATTTGAGATGGGTTGTCCAATCTTATTCAGGGAATTCAAAACCTCTAACATAAGAAATATCTTTAACTTTCCGTGCTGTGGTTGAAATTCTCCAACAAAATAAGGCATTTTTAGATGCAACTAAAAATCTTAAGATATCATCAGACTTTCACTGAGGAAAGGAAGTTAAGCACACATTACTTAGTATGGAAAAAACATTACATATACACACTCCCACATATAGGTACACCTCATTTTCTTGTGCTTTGTTTCATTTCATTTCGCAGATACTGCATGTTTTTATATTTTTATTTATCTATTTATTTTTTAACATCTTTATTGGAGTATAATTGCTTTATAATGGTGTGTTAGTTTTTGCTTTATAACAAAGCGAATCAGCTATACATATACATATATCCCCATATCTCGTCCCTCTTGCATCTCCCTCCCACCCTCCCTATCCCACCACTCCAGGTGGTCACAAAGCACCGAGCTGATCTCCCTGTGCTATGCATCTGCTTCCCACTAGCTATCTATTTTACATTTGGTACTGTATATAAGTCCATGCCACTCTTTCACTTTGTCCCAGCTTATGCTTCTCCCTCCCCGTGTCCTCTAGTCCCTTCTCTATAACTGTGTCTTTAGTCCTGTCCTGCCCCAGGTTCTTCAGAACGATTTTTTTTTTTTTTTAGATTCCATATATATGTCTTAGCATACGGTATTTATATTTCTCTTTCTGACTTACTTCACTCTGTATGACAGTCTCTAGGTTCATCCACCTCATTACAAATAACTGTTTCATTTCTTTTCATGGCTGAGTAATATTCTATTGTATATATGTGCCACATCTTTATCCAGTCATCTGTCGATGGACATTTAGGCTGCTTCCATGTTCTGGCTATTGTAAATACTGCTGCAATGAACATTGTGGTACATGACTCTTTTTGAATTATGGCTTCTCAGGGTATATGCCCAGTAGTGAGATTTCTGGGTCGTATGGTGGCTCTATTTTTAGTTTTTTAAGGACCGTCATACAGTCCTCCATAGTGGCTGTATCAATTTACATTCCCACCAACAGTGCAAGAGGATTCCCTTTTCTCCACACCCTCTCCAGCATTTACTGTTTGTAGATTTTTTGATGATGGCCATTCTGACTGGTATTAGGTGATACCTCATTGTAATTTTGATTTCCATTTCTCTAATGATTAGTGATGTTGAGTATGTTTTCATGTGTTTGTTGACAATCTGTATATCTTCTTTGGAGAAAGGACTATTTAGGTCTTCTGCCCATTTTTGGATTGGTAGTGATGTTGAGTATGTTTTCATGTGTTTGTTGACAATCTGTATATCTTCTTTGGAGAAAGGACTATTTAGATCTTCTGCCCATTTTTGGATTGGGTTGTTTGTCTGTTTGATATTGAGCTGCATGAGCTGCTTGTAAATTTTGGAGATTAATCCTTTGTCAGTTGCTTCATTTGCAAATATTTACTCCCATTCTGAGGGTTGTCTTTTCATCTTGTTTATGTTTCCTTTGCTGTGCAAAAGCTTTTAAGTTCCATTAGGTCCTATTTGTTTATTTTGTTTTTATTTCCATTTCTCTAGGAGGTGGGTCAAAAAGGATCTTATTGTTATTTATATCATAGAGTATTCTGCCTATATTTTCCTCTAAGAGTTTTATAGTGTCGGCCTTACATTTAGGTCTTTAATCCATTTTGAGTTTATTTTTGTGTATGGTGTTAGGCAGTGTTCTAATTTCATTCTTTTACATGTAACTGTCCAGTTTTCCCAGCACCACTTATTGAAGAGGCTGTCTTTTCTCCATTGTATGTTCTTGCCTCCATTATCAAAGATAAACTGACCATATGTGTGTGGGTTTATCTCTGGGCTTTCTATCTTGTTCCATTGACCTATATTTCTGTTTTTGTGCCAGTACCATACTGTCTTGATTACTGTAGCTCTGTAATACAGTCTGAAGTCAGGGAGCCTGATTCCTCCAGCTCCGTTTTTCTTTCTCAACATTGCTTTGGCTATTTGGGGTCTTTTGTGTTTCCATACACATTGTGAAATTTTTTTGTTCTAGTTCTGTGAAAAATGTCAGTGGTAGTTTGATAGGGATTGCATTGAATCTCTAGATTGCTTTGGGTAGCAGAGTCATTTTCACAATGTTGATTCTTCCAATCCAAGCACATGGTATATCTCTCCATCTATTTGTATCATCTTTTTTTTTTCTTTTTTTTTTTTTTTTTTTGCGGTATGCGGGCCTCTCACTGTTGTGGCCTCTCCCATTGCGGAGCACAGGCTCCGGACGCGCAGGCTCAGAGGCCATGGCTCACGGGCCTAGCTGCTCCATGGCATGTGGGATCTTCCTGGACTGGGGCATGAACCCGTGTCCCCTGCATCGGCAGGCAGACTCTCAACAACTGCACCACCAGGGAAACCCCTGTATCATCTTTAATTTCTTTCATCAGTGTCTTATAGGTATTTTTGCATACACGTCTTTTGTCTCCTTAGGTAGGTTTATTCCTAGGTATTTTAGTCTTTTTGTTGCAATGGTAAATGGGAGTGTTTCCTTAATTTCTCCTTCCGATTTTTCATCATTAGTGTATAGGAATGCAAGAGATTTCTGTGCATTAATTTTGTATCCTGCTACTTTACCAAATTCATTGATTAGCTCTAGTAGTTTTCTGGTAGCATCTTTAGGATTCCCTGTGTATAGTATCATGTCATCTGCAAACAGTGACAGCTTTACTTCTTCTCTTCTGATTTGGATTCCTTTTATTTCTTTTTCTTCTCCAATTGCTGTGGTTAAAACTTTCAAAACTATGTTGAATAACAGTGGTGAGAGTGGACAACCTTATGTTGTTCCTGATCTTAGAGGAAATGGTTTCAGTTTTTCACCGTTGAGAATGATGTTGGCTGTGGGTTTGTCATATATGGCCTTTATTATGTTGAGGTAAGTTCCCTCTATGCCTACTTTCTGGAGGGTTTTTACATGAATGTGTGTTGAATTTTGTCTAAAGCTTTTGCATGTTTTTTAAATTGAAATATAGTTAATTTACAATACTGTGTTAATTTCAATGTATAGCAAAGGGATTCAGTTTTTCAGATTTGTTTCCATTATAGGTTATTATAAGATACTGAGTATAGTTCCTTGTGCTATACAGTAGGCCCTTGTTGTTTATCTATTCTATATACAGTAGTGTGTATATGTTAATCCCAAACTGCTAATTTATCTGTCCCCTGCATATTTTACAAATTGAAGGTTTGTGGCAAACTGTGTCAAGCAAGTCTATAGGTGCCTTATTTCCAACAGCATTTGCTCACTTTGTGTCTTTGCATCACATTTTAGTAATTCTTGAAATATTTCAACCTTTTTCATTATTATTACATTTGTTACGGTGATCTCTGATCAGTGATTGTGAAGGCTCAGATGATTGTTAGGATTTTTTAGCAATAAAGTATTTTTAATTGATATGTACATTGTGTTTTAGAAATAATGCTATTTCATGCTTAATGGACTACTGTATAGCATAAACGTAACTGTTATGTGCACTGGGATACCAAAAAAATTCATGTCATTTATTTTATTGTGATAGTCACTTGGTTATGGTGGTCTAGAAAGGACCCTGAAGTATCTCTGCGGTGTGCCTGTATATACAGAGTTTTCATGCACTCTTGAATACAGAGTCTATGCCATGAACCATTACCTAAAATGACTCTTAGTAAGTCTTATAAATGTTACTGAAGCTTATAGATGCAAATTATCTTTAATATTATAAAATCTTACAGATATATAGAGAGATATAGATAGATATGGACATGGACATACATATACATAGACAAAGACATAGATATAGACATGGACATAGATAGGCATGGACATAGACATAAATATAGATATAGATATGGATATGGATATAGATACAGATAGAGATATAGATAGACATGGACATGTCATAGCCATAGACATAGATACAGACATAGATATGGATAGATATGGATATAGATATGGACATACTAATAATCACAGACATAGATATATATATATGGACAGATATCATGGAGTAGTAATTAAACCTTTGTGTGGTCACGTGACTGGCTTTTACAGTTCCTCTAAAACAGGGTTTCTCAACTACAGCATTGCTGACACTTGGGGCCAGATTTGTCGTGGGAAGCTGCCCTATTCATAGCAGGGTGTTTACCATCATCCCTGGCCTCTATCCACTAGATACCAGTTGCACCTGTTCCCCAGGTGTGATGACCAAAACTATCTCCAGACATCGACAAATGTCCCCATGGTGGCAAAATCACCCCAGGTTGAGAACGATGCTCTAGAATAGTGTTTCCCAAAATGTTTCTCAGAGCCTCAGACTGAAAGTGTTTGTTTAAACATCAAGATCTCTGGTCCTCTCTCAACTAATTGAATCAGAATCTTTAGGGAGGAGGTTCTGAGAATCTGAATTTTTCGTAAGTAGGCTTGATGACCAAGGAAATTATAAGTTTAATATGCAAATATGCTGTGAGATAACCACAAAATAAACCTCAATTCCGAGGCAAAGTGAAGACAGTGACTCTATGAGGTCAGTATATATTTTTCTGATTCACAAATGCATAGAGTGAAAAATATTTACAGCTAAAAGGCACTTTTTATTGGATTTGTGATACATAATTAATATTGCACTCCAATGAGAATTGATTGGACTGCTAGCTAAAAAGGCAACATTCTATCTATCATGTCACCAATTATTTTTATAGTTCTGGGCAGGTCTTAGTGCCTAACACAGAGTTAGCGAGCGGTAAATATTAGTCTCCTCTCTCTTTTTCCTTCCCATCCTTTTATTTATTTATTTTTTTAATCATTTATAAGTTTTATTATTTTCCAAATCTTATTCAATAACAAGTACTACTTTTCAAATCAGAAAAAAAATTAGTAAGCATGAGGAAACCAACCACCTGATGACAAACTTAAATAGTCACTAATTTCACCAATAGATTTGGGTAATTTCAAATTTCCTTGCTAACACAAATTTTGGAATAAGTCACCTTATGTGTATTACTGAATATGTTCATAACAACCAGAGTCAGAAGTGGGATTTGTCATTTGTTAAATTCAGGCAGCTCACCAAGCAGCCCAGACTTAAACATGAGAACAAATGAATTGCTCACCATAGCTTTGTACTCACATCTCAAATGACTGACTACCTTAGGTACATCTTACCTTCTTTCCACATCCACTTTAGCCATTGAATCTCTCCCTGAGATTAAGAAAAGATTTATGATGAAAAAGATAGCTCTTACCATCGGGAAACTCTTCCTCCCCTAGAAATGCCAACCCTTTGCTCCTTGCAAAGATATGCTCTGTACCAGCATTTTATTTTGGACCCCACCTTATCCTAAAACAATGGAGCATCTTGGCTGGGCAGCCCACAGAGGATTCCATCTGCTGCTGGCCAGACAGAAGCTGGGGATTAGGAGTAAACACTGGGAGCCCCAAGCGGATCAGCCAGTGTGTCCCTGCCCCTCCCCTAAGCTTTATGCTTCCTCCCGTGGAGCCTTCTGTACCTTCCAAAGCCCTCAATGAATGGGCTAGAAAAAGGTTCTTTTCTTCCCTTGGCACTTTACTGCCATGCATGTTTCCCTGCTAGCATGGGCTACTCCATTAAGCCTCCTGCCTGTCAAAATTTCTAGACTCAAAGTAGGCACCAGGCTGTATATCTTCATTGCCTCAAACTCCAGAGGACATGTCAAGCCCTCCAAGTCCAATCCACTCCATCAGTACCACAGGGGAGTGGAATGTCTGCTGGTACAAAATGCCCCACATCCCCTCCTTGCAAGCATCCCCAGTCTCCACAAGGGAGTCTCTCAGGGTCCCTTCACTTGACTTCATGGGGAGCAAAAAGTCTTTCACCTCAAGCAAGTACATCCTACAGGCCAAGATTCCAAAGATTATGCCTTCCTTTCTATCTCTATAATTATATAGACCTGGGGGCTTAGAGTTGAGGGTTCCACGACCAGTTTTGTTATTGTAGGTCTTTTCCTTCTTTTGTGTTTCTTGCCTAGAGAAGTTCCTTTAGCAGTTGTTGTAGAGCTGGTTTGGTGGTGCTGAACTCTCTCAGCTTTTGCTTGTCTCTAAAGGTTTTAATTTATCCATCAAATCTGAATGAGATCCTTGCTGGGTAGAGTAATCTTGGTTGCAGGTTTTTCTCCTTCAACACTTTCAATATGTCCTGCCACTCCCTTCTGGCTTGCAGAGTTTCTGCTGAAAGATCAGCTGTTAACCTTATGGGGATTCCCTTGTGTGTTATTTGTTGTTTTTCCCTTGCTGCTTTTAATATGTTTTCTTTGTATTTAATTTTTGACAGTTTGATTAATATGTGTCTTGGCGTATTTCTCCTTGGATTTATCCTGTATGGGACTCTCTGTGCTTCCTGGACTTGATTAACTATTTCCTTTCCCATATTAGGGAAGTTTTCAACTATAATCTCTTCAAATATTTTCTCAGTCCCTTTCTTTTTCTCTTCTTCTTCTGGAACCCCTATAATTCGAATGTTGGTACGTTTAATGTTGTCCCAGAGGTCTCTGAGACTGTCCTCAGTTCTTTTCATTCTTTTTTCTTTATTCTGCTCTGCAGTAGTTATTTCCACTATTTTATCTTCCAGGTCACTTATCCGTTCTTCTGCCTCAGTTATTCTGCTATTGATCCCATCTAGAGTACTTTTAATTTCATTTATTGTGTTGTTCATCGTTGCTTGTTTCATCTTTAGTTCTTCTAGGTCCTTGTTAACTGATTCTTGCATTTTGTCCATTCTATTGTCCATTCTATCTCCAAGATTTCGGATCAACCTTACTATCATTATTCTGAATTCTTTTTCAGGTAGACTGCCTATTTCCTCTTCATTTGTTAGGTCTGATGGGTTTTTATCTTGCTCCTTCATCTGCGGTGTGTTTTTCTGTCTTTTCATTTTGCTTATCTTACTGTGTTTGGGGTCTCCTTTTTTGCAGGCTGAAGGTTCGTAGTTCCTGTTGTTTTTTGTGTCTGTCCCCAGTGGCTAAGGTTGGTTCAGTGGGTTGTGTAGGCTTCCTGGTGGAGGGTACTAGTGCCTGTGTTCTGGTGGATGAGGCTAGATCTTGTCTTTCTGGTGGGCAGGTCCACGTCTGGTGGTGTGTTTTGGGGTGTCTGTAGACTTATTATGATTTTGGGCCGCCTCTCTGCTAATGGGTGGGGTTGTGTTCCTGTCTTGCTAGTTGTTTGGCATAGGATGTCCAGCACTGTAGCTTGCTGGTCGTTGAGTGAAGCTGGGTGCTGGCATTGAGATGGAGATCTCTCGGAAATTTTTGCTGTTTGATATTATGTGCAGCTGGGAGGTCTCTTGTGGATCAGTGTCCTGAAGTTGGCTCTCCCACCTCAGAGGCACAGCACTGACTCCTGGCTGCAGCACCAAGAGCCTTTCATCCACAGGGCTCCTTAATTTGGGATGATTGGTTGTCTATTCAGGTATTCCACAGATGCAGGGTATATCAAGTTGATTGTGGAGCTTTAATCCGCTGTTCCTGAGGCTTTTGGGAGGTCTGAGGTCTTCTGCCAGCGTTCAGTAGGTGTTCTGTAGGAGTTGTTCCAGGCGTAGATGTATTTCTGGTGTATCTGTGGGGAGGAACGTGATCTCCGCGTCTTACTCTTCCGCCATCTTCCCGGAAAAAACCTTCCCATCCTTTTAAAGCACTCCATCAAGAAAAGTGGAGTGGCCTCTCTATTTCATAAGAAAGCAAATTAAAGGAAGATCTGATAATGCTTTGATAAACACAAATGTTACTTATGTGAATGGCCCACTATTGTTATCCATATAATATTAGGAGTGTTTTTTTTTTTTTAAGATAACAGTCAAATTCCTGTTTTTCCTCCTTCCTCATGTGTTGCCTTCACACATAGTCCAGTTGTGGCATATGGTCAATTCTTGATTATCTGTGAATGGATTAGCTGTATTATAGATTATTCACATGCATTGTGAGCTGACTCATTATCCAGCTGAACAGCTGCTAACACATCTGTCTTCTCCAACTCACATTGGGACTCCCAGAGCAGCTTTCCCCTTCTACCAACCAGCTCATACAACTCTGCTCATTTGTGTCTCCTCTGAAATAACCCAGCCTGTTGGAGTCTCCAGCCTAAGGGTTGTGGGGAAAAGAAGTGGAAACAAGGTAAGACATCAGGCATGTTTCCAAATTCCCTCTCCTCTTCATGGAGAAGCCCATAAAAATTGACCTCTCTCCTACTACAAAAATAGATATTTTGTTTGATGAAGTATGTTTGCCTCATCACTACACATACTGCTGTCTCCTGATAAAGAGTTAAATGGGGAAATACAAAAGGGAAGAAGACAGTTATGGGGATTTCAGAAAAACCTCCCAAAGAAAAATTTGTACTTTATATAACCTACTGTGGTAACTTTAAAACATGTCTACAAAATACTTTGACACTCTTCCCATCAAAAGCCGAGCCTATAACCCTTCCCTTTGATTCTAGCTGACCTTAGTAAATAGTCATCTAGATGAATATGGCAGACATGACATTAAGTGACTTTCAAGTGTAGCTCACAAAGGTGATGCAGCTTCTGCCTGAATTCTAGAAGACTCAGACAAGAGAAGTGAGCCACCATGGAATAAATCTGACTGCTCTGAGGCCACTATACTGTGAAGAAGCCCAAACTAGCTCATGCTGAGATATTACATGGAGAATACATGAGAAAGACAGAGATAACATGACCAACCAGCCCCCATCTCACTGCACATAAGTGACCCCCAGTTGGAACTACCAGCCTAACCTTTCCCAAATTCCTAAAACTGGGACAGATGGCAACATTACTGTCATTGCCATAAACCACTGAGTTTGGGGGTAACTTGTTGTTATCCAATAGATGGCTGATACATCCCCTAATACATCAACTTAAATACAACTTCTCATTATTGTTGCTTAAGAATCTGACTCTTCTGGTAGAAAAAGGTGTGTAAAGTCCCAGAGGCATATGTCTCTCTCATTTATTTAGCAAGCATATGTTACCTCAGATGCTTTTCTAGGCAAGAGTGATTTATAGTTTAGCACACATAGTTCTACACTCCTGGGATATATAGAGCATAGAAGGGATACACATGTTAGGTGCAAATGAGTAAATAAATAAATAAATGAGAAAGAAAGAAACAGTGAGAACTATTAATGCAGAGAAAAAATATGTAAAGAGGTCACATACCAGGAAAATAGGACTTCCTCTGGATTGAGGGCAGGGAGGGTAGTGGGTCAACTTTATTCTCTAACTGTTCAATGTAATATCCTGATATCTCTGGGGTATATAACATTTCAAAGCTCAGCAACATGATAGAACACTGAATAAGGCTATACATAGAATGCATTATGTAAATGGTGAAATCTTCAAGGTTCTATGTGCCCTGGGATCTTAAGTTATTAAACAAATCTTAACCAATTAGGAAATGAAATAAACTAACAAGATAAACAAGAGAATAAACCCTTTTTCTTAGATCAGATTTGGACCCCAGTCTCCAACAATGTGATGATTGCTTTGCTTCAGGACAGTGACAAAAACAGTCATTGACTTACTGGCACTTTTGTACCATCTGCGTTCACGCTCCTTCTCATTAGTGCCTAGCAGCAAGAGCTTATTTGTTAAATAATAAATTTAATGAACCTCTACTATTCTAAACACTGTGAGGGAAGGCAAAATAAGACAAGAGAAAAAAAAGGCAAGGGTTTGCTCTTCAGAAATTTATATTGTGGAAATATACAGACTATTGCCCAAAAGGTCTATTTACATATTCTGTAGGAGTTTATTAAACACCTACTTAGGGACCTATTACTAGATGCTAGGTGCTGTAAGAGACAGCACTATCAGATACTGTCACTGCTGTCAGACTCTTTTTTTTTTATTTAAAGGATTAGGATAACTTATCACATAATTTAATTCCAGTTTGCTTTCCCAACACAAAGTAACCATGTTTCAGGAGAAGTTAAACTTTTACTCATACACAGTTTATCTTCTTATTTTTTAAATTATTCCTATTACTTTTTTTTTCTTTTTATCATTCCTATTAACAATATTATAGATGATTTGCAACTATAAATTTCAGTAACCTTTTTGGGACTTACTAAGAGACATTTCAGGTAATAGTTAATGGCACAGACTCTAGATTCTACAATGCATGGGAACTAAACCTGTGATCTAGCTTTTCGGCCACATGTACATTTTTAATCTCTCTGTGCCCAAATTTCATCACTTGTAAAATGGGACTACCAACAAATGCCTTTGACCTCATGTTTAAGGAGTAAAATGAAAGCATTCAGCACAAGGCACTGCATATATTAAACACTTGATAAAATATTACCATAAAATTATAGTGATTTTGTTTTATTTGGCTCTCAAAACACCTTTTTCAGGTACATAAATATAGATTTATTATCCTCATTTTATAGAAGATGGAAGTTGAGACATTACATTATTTGCCTCTGGCCACATAGTAAGTCGAATAGTTGGTATTCAAACTCCCAATGTTCTGATTCCATATCCAGATGTACTTTTATAATTCCTGAGATTTATTATTCTTCTGAAGATTTCACAACTGTCTCATTTAGTGCTATGACTAGAAATAATGTAGGAATAAATTATTCTTCTCTTTTCCTCATCCCTCACATCCATGAAATAAAGCCTATCAACTCTAGTTCTAAAATTTATTCTGATCTATCCACTACTCCCCATCTGTACTACTGGACATAATCTGGACCAAGCCATTATTATGTCACAATTGGACATTAGCTAGAGTCAACTCACCAGTCTTTTGAGGGCACGCTTTCTCTACTTCTCCAAATATAATACAAACAAACCCCTTATTGTGGCCTAGAAAGTTTGTTACAAAATTGTTCTGCCCACTACTCCTCTTCACCTCTCAGTACCCTATCCCCTTTGCCCAAGTCAGTAGCCCTGAGACTCATTGGTCTTCTTTCTAATCTTAGCTTAATAGGTTTCCCTGTCTATCCAGAATGGTCTTTCCTCCCATCCCAGCATTTCCTATGACTGGATCTTACTTGGAATTTAGGAATAAACTCAGAACCAACTCTAGTGTGAGGCTGCTCCTGTCCCTGGCCACACAGTCCAAATTAATCTCCCCCCACAGTCACATGCTTCTGTTTTACTTTCTTTAGAGTACATACCACACTATAAAATTATCTGGTTTGACTGTATATTTCATTGTTTATTTTTCTCTCTTTTCCTCCCCTAGAACGTAAGCTCTAGAAAACTCATTCACCTTGTTCATTACTGAATGCCTAACTTGTAAAACAATATGAGGCACAGACCAGGCCTCCAGTCAATACTTGTTGAAGTAATGAATTAACTGTACTCCCTGAAGCTTTTTTGAGTCTAAGTGTCCACTTAAGAATACAGATGTCCTGCAAAGTTGGTGTTTTCCAGGAGTAAGATACCCATTTGAGTGACTCTCACAAGAGAGAAGGTCCACAGAGACAAAAGGCATTAGCGTACCAATATTAGTAAACAGTACTGCTTACAATAATAAGAGTAATAATACATTGAATGTTTACCAATTACCCAATGTGGTTTAAGGGAAATTTACATATGTCCTATCATTTAATCTTTACAACGAAGCTTGAAGCAGACATTAGTGTGCCTATTCTACAGATGGAAAACTAAGGCTCAGAAAAGCTATGTCTCAAAGTTACCCTACCAACAAGTAATAAAGACAATATTTGAACCCCATTTTATCTGGCCCCAGAGACACATTCCTTACAGAATCTCCTGTGTGGAGCAACCTGCTGTCTTTTGAATGCTGGCTTATTATTTTCAATGACAGATAATCTTGCTAATTCCATGAAAAGGATAAAAAAGCTGCTGCACTATCCATCAGCTATGTATCTACTTTTGAAAACTGGTAGAAATGGTTCTCCCTGGATCAAAAACCACCACCAAAGTCCTTATTATCCCTATAGTTTTAAAGTCCAGTGTAGTCATAGAAAGATTTAGGTTTTGTTTTGCTACAAGGTTTCATTTCAGGGAATACAAAGACAGACTGAAAGCCTATGTCTCAACACTGATCATGTGGCACATGGACACTCTGATGGGAAGAGAGGGAGATGAGAGTGGAGTCTGGTAAGGGGCTTTTGTCATACAGCTTGAGCAGAATGAATGAAAGGGGCCTTACAAGGTTGAACACCCATAACTGGGGTCAGAACACTGGATTTATTACTATTTTCCATTCACTGAAAGGCCCTCTCCTATGGTTTTATTTCATTTTCAGCTTCTTGTATTTTAAACACAGTGAAATGCAAATGTGACATTTAAACTTTTAAAGGGACACTGAAAATGAACAGCTATGAGTAGAGTGTATTTGGTACGGATTGGTGGAGTGGAGAGGAGAGAAAAGGTTATTACATGCAAAGGAAACTTAACTGAAGAAGAGGCAGGAAAAAAAAAAAAAAAAAAACAGACAGGGCTTCCCTGGTGGTGCAGTGGTTGAGAGTCCGCCTGCAGATGCAGGGGACACGGGTTCGTGCCCCTGTCCGGGAAGATCCCACATGCCGTGGAGCGGCTGGGCCCATGAGCCATGGCCGCTGAGCCTGCGTTTCTGGAGCCTATGCTCCGCAACGGGAGAGGACACAACAGTGAGAGGCCTGCGTACCGCAAAAAAAAAAAAAAAAAAAAAACAGACTAAGTTACTCATATAAATGAGAAAACAGAATGACTATACAGGGTATTGAATATGAATCTTTTCCCTCCTCAAGTTATTTTAAAGAAACCACATGTTGGGAAAGTCTAAGAATTTTATCTTAGCCAGGAAAATATAGATGGGCTCTTTTCCTGGGTCGACTGCTGAGATGGAGAGGGTTTATGGGGGAAAATCTCAATTGCTTCTTACAAATAATATTTTAATTCTCTGCTACTAATTCAAGAAGACATTAACAACGCTACATGTTGAGGTAGGGGAGAAAGTTTGATACTCATCAGTGACCACTGTAAGTAGAAAATATATGCATATATTTACATTTACAGAAAACATCTGTGAACTTCCTAAAGTGATAGAAGAGACCTGTATAAACCAAAATAGTATGCAAATAGTTGCATAAGGCAGAGGATATGTGGCAGCAAAGTAGTAGCAATAATTAAAATCTCCTGTGAAGGCAGTGAGACCAGAAAAGTCCAGTGATTTATCCAATAACCATTGTAAAAGAAGTTTCACGATGAATAGGGGTTGGGTGAATGGGAAGCCAGGACTATCCAGTCTGGCGGGCATTTCTATAGATGGAAGTATGGCCAATAGTCAGCACTGCATGTTAGCTTATACTTAATTGAGGGGATGAAAAGCAACTCAGAAAGAAGATGCTACTCAGACACTCCCCCTCTCAGAATTCCTTATGAGCACCCATATTTGACCATTATCTGTCTATGAGCTGTAATGGTCTGCTAGAATTCTAGCATAGGCTCTCTTGTTCACGCTCCCTCTCCCTCCACCCTCCCCCACTTCATTAAAGTGAAAAGTGTGCTGGTTGGATAGATTAAGACAAGAGTTATTGGGGATGGTACGAAGAGGTTGCTAGGTTGAGGCTAAGAACATAGTTTTTCAAGAGGTCAACTTCCTTTTGAGAATCTCAGCCTTTTTGTTCTTGGTCTCATAAGAACTCATTAAAGACACAATTGAGAAAATTACTGGAGATTTGAAGTTCAAATGTAACACGTACATTGCAACAATCTCCCTTGGCGTGGCTGGCATTCTGCCTTCCCCACAAAAGAAATTACAGGAACAGTAGTATCGGGAAAATACCAGTCCTGTTCTTCTTTAACAGCCTCTCAAAAGATGCTGCCAGTGATGTTCTGCAAACATCTGGAAGTGATATGGCATGGCTGCAACATAAACCACATGTCTTTGCATAAATATCACTGTATCATGAGCTGCTTGGGGGTCAAGTCCTTGGTCCGCTCATTGCAATGTCATGAGAGAATGGAAACTTAGGTCACAGAATATGTGACACTCTTACTTAGAATGCCTGTGGCTGCTGGACCAGTTGTTTTTGTTGGGATTCAAAATGGCCCAGCCCAGCTTCAAAGTCATTAATGATGTAGCCTTTCATACTACTGTCTACTCCTCAAAAACATGCTTTCTGTTATTTCTTCCAGGAAAGACACATGTAAGTCCATCATCTCATTTTCCCTTAACTAACATCCTAGAAGTTGTTGACATCTTTTTCGTGGAGAGGAAAATTGAGTCAAATAAGAAGTAGTGACCTTGCCAAATTTCATCCTTTACAACAGTGAGTCATGTTATCCTAATCATTCAGGTATATCCATAAATCAGCCTTGGGCCCCAGAATTCTATAGGGAAATGGATAGCAAGTACCTAACACATGACCACGCCAATGATTTTTTACTTCTCAGATCAAAAACCTGGCTAATGCCTCCTGATACCCCAGTGCTTGGGCCCAATCATTTTAGATCGATGTAGAGAATGTTAATGAGCTCTACCTCTGAGATAGTTGCTAGGCTGGTGATAGAGATGGTCAATGTCCAGATGTTTCCTTCCATGTGGAGGAAATGCCAATAATTTCACATTTCTGACCTCTTTCCACTCCTCACTGACCACTTCCCATGAGTGGAGAAGTTGATTAATCTGATTGATGCATTTGGAAGAATTGGGCCATACATAACCTAGTCACTTTTGCCTCACAGCTCCTGAAAGTTAGTTCAGCCTTTATCACATGCAGCATATTATTTTTTCTTCGGTGCCCTCCTAAAATTTCTACATGCAGGACCTCACCTGAGGAAGTGTGGAATTTTACATCATGTCTTGTGACTAAGTGGTTAAGTCTGACTACTTTTGAGTCTCAATATTAATAAGCCTACGTTCTGACAATGTAATATACCAGCTTTACAATATAAAATTGGTATTTTGGTTCTGAATTAGTTTGATATGGTTGCCATAACAAAATACCACACTGGGTGGCTTAAATGACAGAAGTTTATTTTCTCACAGTTCTGGAGGCAATAAATCCAAGATCAAGGCATCAGCAGGTCTGATTTCTCCTGTGGCCTCTCTCCTGGTTTTCAAATGACCACCTTCTCTTGTGCCCTCACATGGCCTTTTCTCTCTGGGCACATACCACTGGTATCTCGTCCTCTTCTTAAAAGGAAACCAGTAATATTGGGTTAGGGATCAAACCTCTGACCTCATTTAATCTTAAATAGCTCTTTAAAGACACTATTTCCAAATATAGTCACATTCTAACATACTGAAGGTTAGGACTTCAACATACAAACTTTGTAGGGACACAATTCAGTCCGTAACAGATTACCACTGGCCTTTTTCCCAGTTGTTTCCAAATATTATGTTCAGATAGGATAGTACAGGTAAGTCATTTTGGAGACCTCAGTAGCCTTACAGCAGTACTTTTCAACCTTCTTTTCATTATTCCCCTAAGGACCCTTCTGTGGCCCTATGGAAGGCCGTAATATCTAACATCTGAGATGTTTTGGTGCTAAGAATCAACACTTGCCGTCTTGGGGGTGGTCTTGCCTGCAGTAGTGATTTTTTAAAAAGGAGGAATAGAGTGCAATCACCAAGTAAATGATAAGACTCATTCTAGAGGCCCTCGTCTCCCAAGGCAGTGCAATGAGATCTGAACTCTGGAGACCTTAGAGTGGGATTGTCCACATTCATGGAGGATAAAAGGGGTTTCCTCTAATGGGCAGAAGCCTGAACTAAATAAGTAAAAGCATGTTTCTATCTCTTTGTCCATAATACATCACCATATTTTAAGGGTATATTTGGGGTTGATTGCCTGACTTAAAAATAGACTACATGGCATACATAAAATTTCATTTTATAAGGTCTAGGTGAATAAGACACTTCAAAGTAGCATGTAACTATCTTCCAGAATAGCTGAAACTAAGACATGAGATGCTCACGTGACTCTTTATTGGGAGAGAGAGCCCATATGAATTAGAATACCATGAACAGAGAAAAACAAAAGGATTTTCAAATATGAGCCCCAAATCAAAAGACAGGAATCCCTAAATATTGATGCCGACATGCTGTTAGTTGCTTCTCACATGGGCTACTTTATAGAGCTCTTCTGGGTAAGTGCTACGCAGACATATTTATTCAGTAGAAGCTAATTGATAGTTCTGGTAATAACAGAAAAGTGTAACAACAAAAACAACAGAAGATCAGCAACAGCAGACCTTTGAGAGCATTTGTATGCCAGACATGGGACCAAACATAATCTCATTTAATACTCACAGTAACACTAGGAGGTAGATGCTATCATCCCACTCTCCTCCAGAGAAATTCCAATAAGGTTTCACAAGGTAATTTATTCAACGTCAAATCTACGTCTACCTGATTATAGAGTCTGAGTATTTCACCACTAACCATCTGGCTGTTACTTGCTCCTAATTCCTGGATAGAGATAAACAAAACTAATCTTCACAATGCCAATACCACTCTTTTCTCTTATATTGTGTCTTTTTATACTTCAAGAAGGGTGCCTCTGAGAGTTGTCCTCTATGTATATTCTCAAATTAGAGAAGGAGAAATGCACCATTTGGAGAGGAATTGTGGCCAGAGCAGAGCTGCAGCGTGAACTACATCATCTAAAAAATTATTGTGCCCTTAGAACACCCAACCCTCTGAAGCAGGTATCATAGGTAACAATTCCTACCTTACAAATGAGGACACCAAGAACTAGAGACTTCAGTGATTTATCCAAGGTCATATATCCAGATAGAAGCATCAAAGAGAACAGATAACCTCTGATTCTACATTTGCTGCCAGATTCACTACTTTACACTATTCCTACGAAAGGAGATAATCTTATTCTCCCCTCCTGCACCAACTGTATTTCTCCCACCTTCCCCTGCCCTCACCACCCTACTTCCTCACCACCATTGTGGTTTTAAAGTTTGTAAGTCATTTAGAGGAGATCAACTTCTCCGGCAACCAGACACTCTTGTGCTAAACAAGTCTGCAGTACATAAGACACAGAAAGGATTTACATCTTTTACTCTCTTCCAGCAGATATTACTTATCTTGAACTGCCAGCAGAGTCTCGTCTATGTGATGTGCGTGACAGTGAAGAATAGCTTTTTGCTGTATTGCCCGGCTTCCATGGGTAAAAGAAATCAGGAGTCCTTGTTTGACGGAATGAATATTCAGCAACATCTCAAGGAAATCTTGGCAAGGAGGTTGATGCTGTGAGACCTAGTCTTAGGAGCCGTGAAAATGACCTCTGATTCACTGAACCTTTGCAAAGATTTTGTGGAGTTTCGTCAAAGAAACAAACAAGAAAAACCATGAGAGATGGATTATTTAGCCTTCCTTAATACCCTTGTATGCCAAATCTTTCCCAGTAAAATTGTCCTTGAATTATACATCTTGTGAGAAATTTTTGTTTTTAACTTGGTCCTTTAAAACTTTGAATCAATTGTAGGGACTTGAATCAATTGTAGGGACTTGAATCAATTGTAGGGACTTCCTTGGTGGTGCAGTGGTTAAGAATCCGCCTGCCAATGCAGGGGACACGGGTTCGATCCCTGGTCCAGGAAGATCCCACATGCCGCGAAGCAACTAAGCCTGTGTGCCACAACTACTGAGCCTGCACTCTAGAGCCTGCGAGCCACAACTACCAAGCCCGTGTGCCTAGAGCCCGTGCTCCACAACAAGAGAAGCCACTATGAGAAGGCCGTGCACCGCAACAAAGAGTAGCCCCTGTTCGCCGCAAGTAGAGAAAGCCCGCACACAGCAACAAAGACCCAACGCAGCCAAAAAATAAAAAACCTGAATCAATTGTACCTTGCAAACAAAACTGTAAGTAATGAGTGATCATTACAGATGGTTGCCAGATATATATCTTAGCAGTGCCTTGTATGCAACAGACTGTCAAAAGTGATATTTCTTATTAATTGTAATGCTCATTGTAGGTATACATATCTTTTTCTTTTGTCTCCACAACACAGCACATCCGAGTGTTAGAGAAGATGTCTACATTGTATAGTGTACCTGAGGTGCAATTAAAAATCTAGCTTTTAAATGTCTTTATAGTCCTTAGCACAGAGTTGAAGATATTAACTAATGGAATTATTTGCAAACAGATTCATAAGGAATATCTAGACATTCTCAAAGTTAATAATTAAAGTTACTAAATATGAAAGAGATCTGGTTGATTTAGCAGAACTGGTTGAATTGAGGTCAAAATATACTTTTCTTCACAATTTTGATAATATGTTTGAACAAGGTCCTCTCATTTTATTGCAATATTTGACTATCAGCAATAGGAAATGTTTTAAAATTGTACAAAAGGGTCAATTATACTGATGCCAGTTTAATATCATTGGATCATGAACAAAAGAAATTATTTTGTACTTTTCATTTTAATAGAATGACTGGCTCTAAATCCAGTTTTATTTAAGATTAGAATTTCTTCTGAACGAGATATAAAGTGGAACTGAACTCAAGAATTCATTCCTGGTAATGAACATTAGTTCAAAATCCTACTTTGACATATATGAAAATGTGTTAAAAAATAAAACACATTTGATAGGCACACACATATTTTTTCAACATAAGCATAAGTATGGTGTCAAGTACTAACATAACATAAACTATTTTGAGGGTTTTAGTCACAGCACATATGTACTTTTTTCTTTCCTTCTACTTCAACATCAAATGCTAGAAGTGTAAGATCCACTTTAGAATAAATCAAGGGAATATGGGTATATGTCTCATTGTGAAATATATGTATTCTTAAAACATTCAACATAAATCTACTGTCTATATATTTTCCATTCTAAATGCACATGGGAAGCTCCTGCACATGGTTCATCTTTAGGTCAACTCTTCACATGGAGCAACAATGGATCCAAGAGTTCCAGACTAATCCCACACCATTTGAGGAACAGAGAGTTCCAGTGAAAAAGCAAGTATTTTCAAGCAGCAATAGCGAGCACTGTTCCATATTAGGGATGTATCCATCCATCCATACGGCAGTGCAAAACTAACTGTGATGTCAATTCCAAACAAGCTGCAGGGTTAAGTGTAGGGCAGACCTGCAAAATAAAACATGGGTTGGATTGATGAAAGAAGAGGAAACTAAATACAGCTGACCCTTGAACAACACGAGTTTGAATTGCACGGGTCAACTTATATGTGGATTTTTTCAATTTATTACAATTTATTTACTACACTATTTCACAATGCATAGTTGGTTGAATCTGCAGATAAGGAGGAACCTCAGATATGGAGGGCTGACTATATATTATACTCGGATTTTCAACTGCAAAGAGGGTCAGTGCCCCTAACTCCTGCGTTGTTCAAGAGTCAAATCAGGGGAATTCCATGGTGGTCCAGTGGTTAGGACTCGATGTCTCACTACCAGGGGCCAAGGTTCGATCCCTGGTCAGGGAACTAAGATTCCACAAGCTGCCGAGGAGTCAACTCAAATGGTCAAACAGCCAATGTTTGCCTCCTACAGCTAACATATCTGAATCTCTAGTGGTTTGACCATGGTATTTGCATTTTTAACAGATCTTCCTGGTGATTCTTATTGGATTAAACTGTAAAAATCATTCTTCACGTAAGGTCTCTGCATCTCTATAAGCACTCTGAATATTAAGATTAGTAAACATATTGCTCTACCCAATGTGGGTGGACATCATCCAATCCACTGAGGGCCTGTAGAGATTAAAAATTAGGCTAAGAGGGACTTCCCTGGCGGCCCAGTGGTTAAGATTCCGTGCTCCCAATGCAGGGGGCATGGGTTCAATCCCTGGTTAGGGAACTAAGATCCCACATAACGTATGGTGCGGCCAACAACAACAAAAATTAGGCAAAGAAAAGAAAAGTTTACTCTCTCTGCCTGAAACAAGGTGGGATATTGGTCTTCCCTGTCCAGGGACTGGGAACCTACACCATCTGCTGGTAGGTTCTCAGGTCTTTGGACTCAGACTGGAACTATACCACTGGCTTTCTTGGTTCTCTAGATTGCATACAACATATCATGGGACTTCACAGCCTCCATAATCACAAGAGCCAATTCCTCATAATAAATATATAAATATATTTATTTATTATTTATTTATTTTACATAAAAATTTTTATGGAGTATTATCTATTTATAATAGATAAATATATATATATGTGTGTGTGTGTGTGTGTATATATATATAGAGAGAGAGAGAGAGAGAAAGAGAGAGACAGAGAGACAGAGAGAGAGAGAGATGGGAGAAAGAGATTAGTTCTCTATTGGTTCTGTTTCTTTGGAAAATCCTGACTAATACATTGCCCTGTTTTAAGAACGCTCTTTAATTACAGTAAGTGCCCTGTATATGAACGGGTTTCATTCTGAGAGCGCGTTCGAAAGTCCAATTTGTTTGTAAGTCCAACAGAGTTAGCCTAGGTTCCCAACTAACACAATCAGCTATATAGTACTGTACTGTAATAGGTTTATAATACTTTTCACACAAATAATACATAAAAAACAAACACAAAAAATAAAGAACACATTTTTAATTTTACAGTACAGTACCTTGAAAAGTACAGTAGTCCAGTACAACAACTGGCATACGGGGGCTGGCATCGAGTGAACAGGCAAGAAGAGTTACTGACTAGAGGAGGGAGAGGAGGTGGGAGATGGCAGAGCTGAAGGACTGTCAGCAATAGGAGATGGAGGGCAAGCTGCAATTTCCCTCACACCTGATGTTGATAGAATGCACGTTTGCATCTTGAAAGTTCACAACTTGAAGGTTCGTATGTAAGGGACTTACTGTATTGAGTTTTAATTAACTGATTTCTACAAAAAGGTTTTGTTCTTTCCGATGACCTCTGCAAAATGCTAGTTGTGGCTGTGAGATTCTGTTGTCTCTCTCTCTCTCTATCCTATTCTATTCTCTCTATCTATCTCTGCATTTGCATTTGTGTTTGCTCATGTAGATGCTTCCTCTGATGAAACCACCACTACCTTCTTCATTTTTTTGTTGATGATTTGGCTACATTTGTCCATGGTGGAAAAGAAAGAGAAGTTGAGAATGACTTTAGACAAGAAAATCGCCAGCTCTTTCAAAAATATTCTAAAAACCAGACCCACCAATGAGCCTAAATATAGGCCACATGCAACTTCTGGCCATAACCTTCAACATCCTCCAGAAAAGTTAACACAGAACCAAGCACATTACTCTTTCATTACATTAAATTCTACCACGTGGATTCTTCTTGTTTTAACAGATATTCTCTCTTAGTCCATCTCCTTCTACATACACCATATATTCAGTGCTTGACATATTCTTGACACAGTAAGGCCCTGTGGTTGCAAGTTGGATTAGGTGGGGTCCTCTCTCAGTCCGTTATAGTCGTCAGTGTTATGAATGGTAACAGATAAATCAATACGTTACTATTGTGTTACATTAAAAGGGTCCCCAATTGCTCCTGAAGACCTGAGAATATTTTCACAAAAAGAACATAGATTTAAAGAAAAAGTGATGATTTACTAAGTGTAAAAGTAAAGGACATTACATACCAATGAAACAGTATGCATTGAGGGAAAGAGATATGGAAATGCATGATATTCATCATGAAGAGTATGTTTCTCAAATATTTGGCTAGAGGAGGGCAAGTGATATGGGGATGGTTAGATGGGAGAAGGTGGAGCTAGAAAGAAATGTTTAACAAACCCTAATAAGGACCATAAATATCCACTGGACATTTTTAGGCAAGGGGTAACATCAGACATGTAATTTTAGAAACATACTTCTAGCATCATATAGCAGATTAAAGAGGTTGAAAGAAAGAGAGAAAGAAAGAGAAAGGGGGGGAGGGAGGGAGGGAGGAGGGAGGGAGACTAAATGCAATAATTGCTCAATAATTCAAGCAAGATTTGGTGAGATCTGAAGGAAAGTACTGGCAGGAAGGCTGTCATGATAATCTGAATGTGTAAGATAAAATGTTTAGGGCTTTGAGGCTGATCGGACGGAATGGTGAAGGAGGAGACGGGGTGAGGATGACACCAAGGCTTCAAAAGTAAGTGATCTGAGAGAAAGTTGAGCCAATAAACCATATTTAATATTTTAATTTCTATTGGCTGTTCATGTTGTAACATATACTAATTATTAATGGCACAGATTCACAGACTAGTGAATGCCACACAGACTAGGCTACTTTACCAAATTACAATTTTTAAAAATTCCTATGATTCTACTGCTTTTCACTTTGACAATGAGAATTCTCTGAAGCACATCGTAGAGGGTTTTTTTTTACCTTATGCATAGGTTTCCTAGGAGGCTTTTTCTGAATTAATTATCTGTGTCATCTCATTGATCCAAAGAACTTTATATTTAGTGACCATAACTATGTACTTGCTGGAGAGACATCTTCTGCACAGCTATACATCAAAGGCCAAATAGGCAACTGAGCTTCACTCAGCTTTTCTAGTAAGGAATTACTACAGAGATGAGAAGAGTGTAAGCATGGCAGTATATTTCAATTGATAATTTTTTTATCATTAATTATGGAAATTGGGAAATTAATCTTATCAGCTTCCGACTGACCCTTTGAAGGTATTTTCATTTCTAGGTTTGATATTCCCTCACCTCACTAATGCACATCACATTTCATTTCATACTTACGTTCTTAGCACTGTAATTTTATGTCGAGGCTTGTGATAGCAACATTTTCAATCCCTGCTCTTTAGAGATAAGAGACAATAAGACTCAGAGATAAATTAATTTTCCCAAGATCACACAAAGGAGAATTTTAAATAAATAAAGGAATAAGTGGACAATTAAAAGTGGGTCTAGGGCTTTGCCTTCTAAGATCTATGACAAAACATAGGGATCTCTCTAATGAATTGGAGAGGCATTTACGTCTAGGATATTAAGCTTCAGCCATGGAGTACGTATCCATTGGAAAAGTTCAGCAAAGATGGGTTTTAAGGGCCAGGAAAGAAGTCATTATCAGAACAACTTTCCCCAGAAAGGAGTAAGTAGATCCATGACATAAAGCTGACAAATTGATTCTAGGTGACCAGTTCATTCAAAGTACAAATAGTATGTGTGAGCTAGTTTGAGAAAGTGATCTGAAGAAGACCCAGTGGACCAAAGGAAGAATCCATACATAGGAGGAATGGCTCAGAAGGAAACTCAAGGTTGGCAGAATGCTGGCTACCTCATCCATGTCTCTGTTTTTGGAGTGATCCCATGAGCATCCTGAAGTCCTGAATTACGTGGTCTTATAATGGCAGACTGGTGAGACCCAATGGAAGTCCTAAGGCTCGCTGCTTATTACTAGTTTACTGAGAACTTCTTTAAATGTTATCTTACTTCTAAGTAATGAGGTTGGGATGGGAAATGGAAGCCTGTAACTCAGGTTTGTATTGATGTCTTCTTTCCCCTTTTTTCTTTACCCACATCCCAAAATAACAGTATCACTGAATTCCTATTTTCAAAAATAACTCAAATTATTTTTGAAAATAATTATCCAAGAAAGGGATCTCAGAATAACTAAATACAAATTTTCAGGGTCACCAAAATGCCCTGGAACCCTGTCACTCCTTCAACAGATTGTGTGTAAGTGTGTGCGTATGTCTATGTTATGTGGATGTGTTATAACCAAGCTCTTTCTGACTGTAGCTCAGAAAATACATGAAAGATAGTGATAAAGCTGCTGGTTTCTTCACCTTCCACGGTTTGGTGCATAAGAACAATTTGAGACTTCAAGGTATCAAATAAATGAGTTTCCAGGTTGCTATCCCCTAGAAACTAATTGAAATCACGCGCTTTTTCCACATAAAGAACAGCTTTGACAGTGCTTCTAAAAATGAGAAGCGGGGAGTAGCACTCTATTCCTTGTGGTGCTCCACAGTTCAGCTATGGACTCCAGAGTGACTCTAATGATTGCAGGTTTAGTGAAGAACAAATCGTATAAATAACACAAAGTTCAAAATAACTTTCAGCTTGGCTGCCTCGAATTATGCAGAGTAGCTAGGGTATTCTGTTTCACTTTGGCGCTGGGGTTTCAAATGAGATTGCAGGGACCCCCTCCGACGCAAGAAGCAGGATGAACACTTTACACTAACCCAGGAATTCTCCGACACTCAGTCAGCTTGCCAGTTTCCCCATAGAGTGTGTTAACCAACCAGAAAAACCTAACATAGAAAAGCTTAAATTTGAAATCGTGGCCCTGTGGTAAAATCTGTCAATGCTCGCACTACCTACATTGGCTATGTTCATGTGAAAGGGTCATGTCACTACTTCCCCGCAACCTCAACATATACTTACTCCCACCATAATGTTTCCCTTAGAATGCACCAAGATTCACCCAGAAAATGTTTCAATATTCAGTACTGTTTTATCAAAGTCATTTTTAGACAGTTTCACTAACTTTAAGAACAAGAAATCTTAATTTTAAAACAGTGGCAGCACATAATAGCAATGTTTTACAGCATAATTACTGCTGTTCAAAAAAAAAAGTAAAACCAAAACAAACAAAACACATATGTCATCAAATAACTGATTTTTAAGGAAAGCCTTTTTGAAAGAATTAATATGTATTATTTTAGAGAACACTGAAGCCTAGTGATGTGTTCATTAAAGTAGCAAATTAAACAAGAGTCTTCCTATCCATGAGCTACATCTTTCTCCCACCAAATTTATCCCTTCTGAAATGAAATTCCAAGTAGATGCTGTTTTTTTCTAAATACTCTTTTATGGTTCATTAAGTGCAACAGATAAAGCCCAAACTTTTTAGCGCTCACTTGTTCAGTCTCATCTTCTGATATCCACCCCTACATTCTCCTATATGCCTCCTACACTCTCCAAGGCATCATCACGGCCCATGTTTCCATCACTTTATACAAAATATTTAAATCCCCTTAAATGCTTCCCTTTTCCATCAACTGCAGAAATCTTACTTCTTCTTTAAGTCTCTTTTTGCACATTACCTTCTCTGTGAAGAAACCCAATGTTTCCAGAGAAGGCTTAATTCTTCTATGAGTCTAATAGAGCATAATTTATACCCTCTCTCTAACTGCTGATTGCACTATATTAGACATCTGTGTTCATCTATCAGTTTCACCTAGTAAACTGTGCATTCAATAAGGGAATCTTCATTTCCATCATTTCTTTACTTAAATTCCCAGATTACTGTTTGACGGTAGTGGTGGATCTCAAACATTAGTATTCATCAGAAGCTCCCAGAGACTTCTTAACGTACAGGTTGCTGGACCACAACCACAGACTTTCTGATTTAGAAGCTCTGGGTAGGGCTTGGTCATAATCATTTCTAACAAGCTCCCAGGTGATACTGATGCTGTTGGTGAAGATTCTTTGAGAACCACTGACTTACATAAGGAACTCAGCAACACTCTATTTTGTTGAATATATGAATTAATATGGACATGTTTATGATCCCTGTACCTAACTGCAGATAGATCTGAGATCAAATAACTGATCTTTCAAGTACTATTTCTATACATGGACATTTTAATCTGCATTCTGTTGTTGTTTTTCCTCAGAGAAGCTGTTTTCTATTACTGCTTAAAATGATTTAAGAAAAAAAAAAAAAACTTATTTTCTCAGAGTGTCCATGAGTGAGGAGTCTGCACATATTTCAGCTGAGTCCTCTACCCAGGTCTCACAAGGCTGCAATTAACGTGTTGGTCAGGCTGCCTTCTGACCAGAGGTTTGACTGAAAAAAGATCTTTTTTAAAAATCTCCCTTAAGTTTTTGGCAGAATTAATTTCCTTGTGCTGTAGAAATGGCACCTTACTTCTTTAGGGCAAGCAGGAGACTCTCTGACTTCTCTGACCCAGTCTTAGCCACTTGACTATATTGCCCTACACTTTTGAGGTTCTACACCATGATTCAAGTTCCTCCCTTATAGTCCACCCGGGACATTTGTATTCATCCTTCCATACCGACATTCTCCATGGAGGGTATGGCTCATATATCTGTGCTCCCAAGATGACCAATCACTACTTCTGCCTAAGTACTACATATCACACTGAATTATAATTATTTGTTTAGAATCTGCCTTCCCATCTAAAATGCTAAGTTCTTACAAAGAAGATAAAATGTCTTCTTCATTTGCTGAACAGATTGTACTCTTTTATAGGAGTCACTTGATTAGATCAGACCACCTAGGATGAGTAATTCAAAATCAAATACTTTGGGACCTCAATTACACCTGAAAACTCCCTTCACCTTTGGCAAGTCACAGTTTCTGCCTGAACTCAAGGGAAAAGATTATATGTGGTTGTGTTTCATTGGGGGTCACCTTAGGGTATATAGGCTTTGTATAAACTGAATGTTTGTGTTCCCCAAAATTCATATGTTAAAACATAATCCCCTACATTAAGATATTCAGAGGTAGGGCCTTTGGGAGGCTATTAAGTAATGAGGGTAGAGTCCTCGTGAATGGGATTAGTGCCCTTATAAAAGGGACTCTAGAGAGTTCCCTTGCTCCTTCTACCATATGACGGCACAGCAAGAAGACTGTCATCTATGAACCAGGAAGCAAGCCCTCACTGTCTTCCCATCCTCCAGAACTATAAGAAATAAATGTCTGTTGTCTATAAGCCACCCAGTCTGTGGCATTCTGTTATAACTGCTTAAGATAACTGCTAAGATAACACTATAATAGCTTCCCCATTTGTAAAGTATGGAAGTAATAATACTTACCCTCAGGCCTATCGAAGGAATTCAATGAGACAAAGTCAGAACAATATTGGTATACAGTAAAAGCTTAATAAATATTAGCCACCATAGTAATTATTTACCTAGTTTATCATATGTCAATTATCATTACTTAATTCTTCCTAATATGCATTTATTGTACCTCCAATAAAGTAACTGAGGCTGGAAAAGACGACCTAATCATGTTTATCAGGCTTTGCAGCTGAAGAACAGAGACTTTATTCCATTCTTCAAAATGTATTTTGAGGGAAAAAGCAGCAACCAATCCCCCACAAGGAAGTGACAGGTGGGCTCATAAGGAGATGTGTGGGATTTTCTGAGCATGTCCATAGTCACAGTGCATCTTAGAGCTTTAGTGGAGGATTTACCTGAATAATGGTAGCAATCAAATCAATGGGCATCGATAGTGTTGTCGGATGCAGCTGCCGATGGTTGCCTCCCCCTGAGGGTCTTGGTAAACACTTCTAAGTTAACATTTCAGATCCCTGAGTTATTATTCAGAGGGCTTTGTCTCTGAATAATTGCAAGATTTCTTCATTGCCGCAATAGGCATATTCTGGGTCTTGTAGCAGTGCTGGAAGCACAGACAGCAGACCAGTGAAGCAGTGGATCTGGTGCCTTCTAAGCAGGAGGAAGTACTGTGATAAGGTTAGATATGTATGCGCTCTAGGAGCAAACCAGGATTCTGTGTGTTTATATGTTTTATCATTATCAAGCTCTGTTACTGGGCAATTACATGACCTAGCTAAACCCAGGCTTCTTCATTTGTCGAATAAACATAACCATTTCTAAGGTTTAGTATTGATTAATGCATTGCCTTCTATAAAACAAGGTCAGTTGGTAGCCATTTTGTTGTTATTGCTATTTTTGTTATTATTTGTGTTACTAAAATGCCTAACACAGAGACTGACTCATGGTACAGAGTCAATGATGATCCCCATTTATTCAAAGACCTTAATATTTAAAGCTTAGATGGAGCAAAGGGATTGGATAACATTAGATGTTCTGGAAGCTAAGTTTGACTTTGGAGTCAAACCACATGTGTTCAGATCCTTCCTGATACTTGTATGACCTGGAGCATGCCATAAACTATTTATGCCAGTTGCCTCATTTGTAAAATGTTGATGACTCATAAGGCTGCCATGAACACTGGAGAAGATGATCTGATAGATTTCTTATCCAATGCCTAATACATATTAAGTACTCAGTGGGGGAGAAATATTAGAGAGTGATAATGGGAAAAAAGCAAGAATTTAAAATCATTCCTCTGACTCCAGAATCCAAAATCTTAGCCATTTAACTCTATTGTGGTAACTCTATTGTGATAACATTTAACTCTTTTGAGGCTCTTATCATTAGTCAAGCTCCTCCTCTGTAGTCTACCCAGAAAATTTGTATTCATCCTTCAATTCTGATTTTCTCCCTGTAGATTGTGCCTAATATGTGTGTGCTCCCAAGGCAACCAATCACCACCTCTGCTTAAGTACATACATCACACTGAGTTATAATTATTTGTATAGCATCTGTCTTCCTATTGAAAATACTAAGTTCTGGTAAAGATAACCTTTATTCTTCTTCATAGCTGTTCTGAACAGCTAGCACAGAACCCAATTAACAGTAGTTGCTTAATTAACCTATATTATAAGATGAGTGACTGAATAAATAATGAGCAGAACAATAAATGAATGTTCCCTGACAAAATTTTTCAAAGTTATCTTTGTAATGTAAGCATATCTGGCTAGTGAGAAATGTAATTTCCATTTGCACATAGCAGATCCCTTTCAAATTCCTTGAGTGTGAGGTGGATGGACCTAGAATCTGTCATACAGAGTGAAGTAAGTCAGAAAGAGAAAAACAAATACCATATGCTAATACATATATATGGAATCTAAAAAAAAAATTGGTTCTGAAGAATCTAGGGGCAGGACAGGAATAAAGACGCAGACGTAGATAATGGACTTGAGGACACGGGGAGGGGGAAAGGTAAGCTGGGACAAAGTGAGAGAGTGGCATGGACATATGTACATTACCAAATGTAAAATAGATAGACAGTGGGAAGCAGCTGCATAGCACAGGGAGATCAGCTCGGTGCTTTGTGACCACCTAGAGGGGTGGGATAGGGAGGGTGGGGGGGAGACGCAAGAGGGAGGAGATATGGGGATATATGTATACATATAGCTGATTCACTTTGTTATACAGCAGAAACTAACACAACATTGTTAAGCAATTATACTCAAATAAAGATGTTAAATAAATAAAATTATTTGAGTGATGACTGTAAAAACATGATTCTCTGCGCTCAAATCTCTTTTTAGAATTCCACTTTGACAGATAAATTTATTCCAAATATTCCTACAAAATTCTCTCCACAGCTGTTTCCAATCACCCCAATAAATCCAACAATAAAAGAAATAATGTAGAAAAGGAACCAAAATATTTCCTAATTTATTTTCTACTGTATGTTCATATTAAGCTATTATTTAGTTACTTTATTTTCAAGAATTTGAATTCTTGTTCCATGCTTTTCATTATTTTAAAATAAACAAGTTCCCTACTGTTTCCATCCTCGCCACATTCTTCCAAGCAGATAATCCTTTTAAGATACCTATAATATGACTTCCTAAGACCTGATAAACAGAAAATAAAAAGAAGCCAATGTTACTTAGAAGACATGGGGGCTCTGTGGAAAATCTCTTGGGAGGAAGAAAAAAAAAAAAAAGAAATGGGTAATTATCTTTGGTTAATTGATTGGAACCCATACTAACGGATGACAGTTCAGATGAGTGGACTCTGATGATTGGTAGGGAATTATGTAGGTCCTATAGAAGGACTAAGAAGTGAAATAGGTAGAAACACCTAAAAACAAGAGTCTCAGAGAAAGAAAAAAGGAGAAGTATAATTTCTTCAGCCCTGTGTATGAGGTATCATTCTAGTCTTTGGATATTTATACACACAAAAAAGCATCCAAATAGCATCAGTCCATCTGCCCGCTGCTGTAAAATTTACATCTCACAACAGGTAAGTACTCCTGACAACCACGGTATATTTTTTCGATGATTTTTTTTTCAATTGCTTTTACTGTCCCCTCTGCTTTGACTGAAATTCTCTGTTCCCCATTGCTTTATTCTTTACTCAGGCTTAATTCTTCATACTTTAAACCTGAATTCAAGTATCAATTCTTCCAGAAAATCCTGCATGTCCAATCCCCTGCCTGTATCTAGTACTTTACTATGTACCTTTATGCTGCCCTAACAACCTGTGGGTCTGTTTTGTTGCATTTACTTGTTTATGTCTATCTTTCCAGTCACCAACAAATTATAGCTAAATAAATAAAAGTTGGATGGATGATATAATTTCACTTCATAGAATTCCTATAAAATAGGTGTTATCCTCTGAACCTTAAACACACAATGAATAAATTGTCAAATACCCAGAGCATCAGCATCAGCTCCATTATTCAAAGCCATATCTGTTATATTTACGGATCATGCTCTTGGGACTCCACAACATTATAACAGTTTAATTAACATATTACCTCTCAAATGGGAAAATGGTTATTGCTTGGGAAGAATAACGATATGGACCTGACAAAGAAAATAGGGATAACTTCTACATTCTTAATGAGAAAAAGCAAAAGAAAGAAAGGAAATAAACATTTCTGATTGATGTGAGAAGTTAAAATACATTCTGTGCAATGAAATCTGTGTTCTTCATACATGCTAGGAAGATATGTCAGAAAAAAAGCCATAATCCATCCAAAGTATTATAAAGTCTCTCTTGTGCTCCTATTAATAGAACTCTTAGATGAAAGAAAAAGAGCAATGGTCTTGGATCCAGGTAAACTGAATCCATTTGTCAGACCTGATAAGCACAGCAAAACTGGCATTTTTAACAGTGTGACCTTAGATGTGTTACTAGACTTTCTAGGCTTAGCTTTCACATGTGAAAATTGGATACCATGATATCAATGTCATAGAGGTGTTGCAAATTAGATAATTAATATAAAATGCCCATCACAGTATCTGCCACACACTAAATATTCAGTAAGAGATGATGATAATGATCATAATGACACCTAAGTCAAGCCATCTTAACTCCCTGAACCACAATGTTCTTAGCTGAATATGTTTTGCATAATCAAAGGATTGTAGGGAGGATCCTAAGTGATGATTAATTCATCTTAAGGAATTGATATGCATATGCAGGACGATGAAATTCTTGATTTACAGCACTCAGGATTGTAATAACTTTCTGCTTTTGTTAAGAAAGCCAGTGGGTCAAGGGACCAGGAAGGCTTCATTTCTATCATGGCCTATCAGCACCATCTTATCATGAAAAGGGAGATGCAAGCAAGCACAAAAGAGGAAACCAAAGGGAAAGTATGGCACTGTTTTATTTTCAATATTAGATAGGCTTGTTCTCAAAACTCTAGCACAATGCTCTTTGAAAGTGAGCAGCTGGCGAGGGTTCAGCTGTAACCCTGAAAAGAAAGGAGTTCTCCTTCCTTTTACATCCAAATCATTCTACCAAATGGCTGCTTAAAATCTGAGTGCATCCTTGGATATCTGCATATAAGAGTGGAGGGAAAGCAAAGCCAGCTCTCCTGCTTGATGTTTCATCCATTTGGTCTGCCTTCTTATTTACCTTCCTAACACATTTTCCAAAGATTAGATTCTTCGGAAAGCTGACGCTGTGACAATTAGGAATGTACTGGTTTGGTTGGGGAGTCATCCTTTAAAGAAAATAGTAAGAAGCATGAGTGGGCAGGGGGGCTTTAGGATTGCAAGGCAGATCTGACAAAGTCTGCTTTGTAATCCCAATAAGGAAGTGTGGCTCAAAGATTATCCATCATAAAAAAAAAAATAAGTTATCCATCATATTGAGTGGAAATGGTCAGACTTTTTTTTTTTTTTTTTACCAGTGCTTTGCTTAATAACTGGATTAAGGCCACATGAGGGAGTGATCTAGGCTAGAGAGTTCCTGAAACAGACCCTCAAAATGCTACCAAGTGAAGTCTGTCAACAACCACACTCCATGCAGATGGACAGTAAGCCTTTTCTTGAAGAGGAATCTAAGTGATACATCTCAGTATCTTCAATACAAATAATGATCTGGTGAACCACTTACATAATACAGTCAGAGATCTCAAAACTGATACTTGCTCTTCTGGTAGAAACACTAACCACCTAAGGGTCAGAACTGTGCTCCTTCTTTTCCTCTCTCAAAATGATGACCATGATAATGATGGTGATCAGTGAATTCCAAATCAACTTCATCTGCTCTAAACTGTGTGCTTCTGCCAGAGGACCTTCCTATATATTTTAAAGTATTGATGGAATAAAATGTCTTAAAAAAAAGAAATTAAATTGTTCTATGTTGAGAAACTGAAAATTAATAAGAAAAGAAACAAAAAGATTGTAGCATTCATTATACTCTGACACAATTTTTGAGATCATTCTTGGGGTAGATATTTTCTCCAGGGGTTAGTAAGTATGAAGGAATGAATGAAAGCTATAGTAATGAATGAAATTCAAATATTCAGTGAACACAAACTATTCCAATTAAGTTGTACTTTTAATCATCTGCATACTTTCTTGAAATAAAATATTTAAGCCTCTTTCCTCAAAAAAAGAGCAATTTTCCTCAGAAACCCACTGAAGCCTGAACTGAAATATGAGGAGGCTACTCAGTCATGAATTCTACTAGACAGAGAGACAAATAGTCCCACATAGTTTCATTTAATCAACTAAACCCATCTGAGAAATGCGAGGTTGGGGTACTAAGTCAGGTTGGAGATTACACATGTCAGTAGAGTTAATGGCCTTTCTTTTTTGAGAAATTGGCATGGGGACAGAATTATATTTAAACTTGTAGCTGGGTGAAGTAGGAAAGCACTTAATTTAGCATATTCCATATTACCCAAGTGCACACTGGAATAATCAACTAATTGATTAACATGTTATTGAGCACCTATTATATACCAGCTAAAATGTTAGACTCGGGGGCTCACAGGTAGGTGTCAATAAAATAAAAGAATTAAGTGCTAGGATATGACTCATACGACTCACTGATCAGTTAACTAAGGCTGATTCACTTCCATTGCCTAAGAGTTTTCCAATAAAATTCCCATGAAAAGAAGAGCGACTGTTTCAAATTTACCACAATACTGAAAGGCATGCAAATTGTTCAAATGTCTTTGATATAATTGCCATGAGTTACAGTGTGGAGAGACTCAATTGAGAAGAAATCAGAAGTTGAAGAGGGACTTCCCTGGTGGCACACTGGTTAAGAATCTGCCTGCCAAGGCTGGCGATACGGGTCCAAGCCCTGATCTGGGAAGATCCCACATGCTACAGAGCAACTAAGCCCGTGTGCCACAACTACTGAGCCTGCACTCTAGAGCCTGTGAGCCATAGCCACTGAGCCCCCGTGCCACAACGACTGAAGCTTGCATGCCTAGAGCCCATGCTCCGCAGCAAGAGAAGCCACTGCAATGAGAAGCCCACACACCGCAACGAAGAGTAGCCCCTGCTCACCACAACTAGAGAAAGCCCTCATGCAGCAACGAAGACCTAACACAACCAAAAATAAAAAAAAAATTAAAAAGTTGAAGAGATTTATGGCCTACCACCCGGAACGTCCATCAAAAAACTACTTCCTTCTATCCAGCCAAAACACATGCTCTGCTCCTTTCCTTTGTTTCATTATGTAAATTACTGAGCTAAGTTCTGGGAGTGAAGGTTGGGTGCTACATTCTGAAATATGAAGTCAGATAGATTTTGCAAATAGAAAGAAACCGGTAGACTTTTTGATGATGGTCATTCTGACCGGTATGAGATGATACCTCATTGTAGTTTTGATTTGCATTTCTCTAATTAGTGATGTTGAGCATCCTTTCATGTGTTTGTTGCCAATCTGTATATCTTCTTTGGAGAATGTCTATTTAGATCTTCTGCCCATTTTGGGATTGGGTTGTTTGTTTTTTTTGATATTGAGCTGCATGAGCAGCTTGTAAATTTTGGAGATTAATCTCTACAAACAATAAATGCTGGAGAGGGCATGGAGAAAAGGGAACCCTCTTGCACTGTTGGTGGGAATGTAAACTGATACAGCCACTATGGAGAACAGTATGGAGGTTCCTTAGAAAACTATAAATAGAACTACCATACAACCCAGCAATCCCACTACTGGGCATACACCCTGAGAAAACCATAATTCAAAAAGAGTCATGTACCACAATGTTCACTGCAGCTCTATTTACAATAGCCAGGATGTGGCGGCAACCTAAGTGTCCATCAACAGATGAATGGATAAAGAAGATGCGGCACATATATACAATGGAATATTACTCAGCCATAAAAAGAAACAAAATTGAGTTATTTGTAGTGAGGTGGATGGACCTAGAGTCTGTCATACAGAGTGAAGTCAGTCAGAAAGAGAAAAACAAATACCATATGCTAACATATACATATGGAATCTAAAAAAAAAGGTTCTGAGGAGCCTAGGGGCAGGACAGGAATAGACACAGACATAGAGAATGGACTTGAGGACACGGGGAGGGGAAAGGGTAAGCTGGGACAAAGTGAGAGAGTGGCATGGACATATATACACAGGTAAATGTAAAATAGATAGCGAGTGGGAAGCAGCCACATAGTACAGGGAGATCAGCTCTGTGCTTTATGACCACCTAGAGGGGTGGGAGGGAGACGCAGAAGGGAGGAGATATGGGGATATATGTATATGTATAGCTGATTCACTTTGTTATAAATCAGAAACTAACACACCATTGTAAAGCAATTATACTCCAATAAAGATGTTAAAAAAAAAAAAAACTTCTTTGTAAGAAGAAACTGGAACAAAGGGAGCAATACACATAATGGGATTGTGAATTCTGATGAGAAAATGTAAGGGGAAAGAACCAGGGCTTTATTTTCTTTGCATGGTTTTGAATTTGGTTTAACATTCTGTCATAGTTGTTGTGTTTTAGAAGAATGTCTTTCAGGAACTTGCTTGTGTTTCCTTTGCTTTAATGGAGGCATCATCCCGAGGTTGTATGGCACACTGGTGTGGAGTGGGGGAGTCAGATCTATGGGCACCCTGCCTGGCTCTGCCACTCCCTAGCTGTGTGACTCCTGGTAAGTTACTTCTACCTCTGGAACCCACTTTCTTCATCCATTAAATGGGGATAATAAAAGTACCCATCTCATGCAGTTATTGACGGTCCAGTGAGATGATGCAGAAGGTCTTGGCACACAGTAGAAGTTTAATAAACATTAGATGTCATTAAAAAAAAAAAGATGTTAAATTAAAAAAAGAGAGGAAAAAAAAGAAACAGGTAATGGAGGAGATGTAGTAATTGTATCTTCTCATATGTTCATTTAGGTAGAGAAGAATCATGAAAAATTTTCAACTATAAAGAAAAAAATAATTCCCTCCATTCATTTATAACTTCTATCAGGCAGAGATATCAATAGATACACATGGACATGGCTACCCACACATCACCAATTAGAAGGACCAGAACAGATTCTTGCTGAATCCCATCAGAGCCTCACCTGACTTTGCCTAGGAGGTCTATACAAGATATCCTATAACTCAACATCTGAAAAGTACATTCTAAAGACCCAGATGTTTACAAGTGAAGCATAAAAGGGAGAAACAGACCTTAACTCAAATAGGGAACAAACAACTGTGCAACACATACACAAAGGCACACTATGTTCCACTTATGAAAAGATATTTAGCTTGAAAAATAACAATTTCCAAATAACAAAAAGTTGAACTTTATTAGAAATTAGGGAATTGCAAAATAAGATATTTTCACCTACCACATTGGCAAATACATATATTTTAAAGATAATACTTCAACTGTACCTTTTTGAAGCCACTGCTCTCAGAGTAGGAATTTTGGGGCTTAAAGGATGAGTAGATATCTGTTAAGAGATAAAGGTATGAAAATACATACCAAGAAGAGGAAACAGCATCTGAAAAGGGACTGAATCCTGAATAAACATGACATTTTCTAAAATGAAAAAAGCACAAGTTCATAATGTTTGGAGTTAGGGCTGTATGGTGGTAGTAAGACATGAAGGGAGCCAGGTAAATAGAGAGTGGGGGCACACTCAGAGCGTTGGAATTCAAGCTGCAGAGTTTGGGTCTTACTGTGCAGGCCATGTGGAGTCACTGAAGCCCTGGTCATTATCTTCTTGGAGCTCTGGTCAGAGGTGTTTCTTTTGAATCTTGCTATAGTGGCCTCTACACAAAACTGGAAGTTGAAGTGACTGTGGTCAAGAGAGGCGGTGGGATGTACTCAGTACCATACAAGTTACTGATTTTATTGCCAAGGGAAAATCCATACCACACGTTGCTACAACATGCATAATCATCCTTAAAAAGAACTATGCCTACAAAAGCATCTGAAACAGTGCAAAAGTCTGTGGGCTTTTTTGGTATTATATGCAAATACATTTTCCTTTCTTCTCTCAATCTGTTCCCATCTATCCTTTTTTAACAATATTCTGCAGGGCTTCCCTGGTGGCGCAGTGGTTAAGAATCCACCTGCCAATGCAGGGGACATGGGTTCGAGTCCTGGTCCAGGAAGATCCCATATGCCACAGAGCAAGGAAGCCCGTGAGCCACAACTACTGAGCCCACGTGCCTCAAATGCTGAAGCCTGCGCACCTAGAGCCCATGCTCCACAGCAAGAGAAGCCACTGCAATGAGAAGCCCGCATAACACGACGAACAGTAGCCCCCGCTTGCCACAACTAGAGAAAGCCTGCGTGCAGCAACAAGACCCAACGCAGCCAAAATTAAATTAATTTAAAAAAAAAGAATACTCTGCAAAACATTTTTTTAATTAAAAAAATTGGAATAAGCACCTGATCATTTGTATCAATTATTGAGTACTTTGGATATTTTCCATGAAAAACACTTAGAATGGATTGTTCTCTGAAGGTTTTGAAGTTATATTGTTTATCAGTACTAAGTCCCTCACACATGCTTACTGTCGAAAGACAAGAATTAAAGATATGAATTGGGCTACAGTCTGAGACCTAGGGAAGCTTCAGCCAAGTGGCATGGACTTGACAGTGAGAACCTGGGCTATAAGAGATGTACAGCTTTCTCAACTGAACACCTCTGCTAAGGTACTCTCTCCAGCTCCTTTCTGATGTTTATAAATATGTATATAATAAAAACTACACAGTGATAGAAGACTGGGTTAGAATGAGACCTTTCTCATCATAGGGATGATGTAAGCATTACGTGGAATAGTATATGCAAAATGCCTGGCCTAGTACCTGGAACACAGTAGATGATCAAGTCAATGTTTAGCTTTGTCTCTTACCATTACTCCCCTACCTCTAGTCTCTTAAACTATCAACTCCTTGTGGGTGAGGCATTCATCTTTATATGTGTGGTCATCACATAGCATCTTACCATATACATTGGAATTGCTCAATAACTGCTTCTCAACATGACAGCTCTCTCTGCCTAAATTCTTTCATCTATAGAGTCACAGTGGAAAGCATTCTTCCCAAGCCTGAACAAAGGATTTCACATGTATCTGTTTGGCATAAAAAACACTCATGATAAACATTCAATAAATATTAACCATCATACTATAATACAGGGGCAGTGTAGTGCCAGCATTAAGCACATGCTCTTAGCAGCCAGACTGTTAATAATAGCTGTGTGACTTTGGACAAATTATTTTAATGTTGTGCCTCCATTTCTCATCTGAAAAGAGGGATTGATAATAGTACCTATGACAGGAGTGTTGGGCTTATTAAAGTAGTTAACATAAGCAACACAGAACAATGTCTGACATATAGTAAGCACTATATAATGTCTACTATTTTATTATAATCCTCCCTTCAGAGATGAATAAATGAGACATGAAAAGACACACAACCCATTCTTGTCATCCCTATTGTTTCAGACCCTACAAAGGAGGCGGACAGGGGTAATTCTTTAGGGTTGCCTGCTCCAATCACCAGCTGTCACTCTGTTAGACAGATTTCTGGTGCAACTCGTTACGAACACTGTGATAACCCCAGAATGCGTTTGCCTTCTGCTGCCTTAGGCTTTTGCAAATGTTCAAACCCCGCCTCTGCTTTCCCTTCTTTTCTTCCTTGTCAGTTGTCACCTTTGGATTCTAGGCTGAAGCCAACGTCAGTCACTTAAGCAAACTTGAGTGGTGCTGTGGGCTGTTCTTTGAACCCCTTCCAGCAAGCTCATGGTGTTCATCTGTGCGGAGAGAAGTCTGCCCCCAAAATTCTCAGCACTTGAGGGCTTCCAAGCATTTCCATGGTGTCTCTGTGCATCTCTACTGCAAATTCCTATGTCAGAAAGTTGACATAGTCTGAATTGGGAGTAAAATATTACTTTTTGGTGTGTCTTGTTTAAGGGTAAAGCATTTCAAATCTTGGTACTGGGTATTTTATCTCAGTGAAATCAAAGTAGGTTTAATCCTGTGGTTGGTTTGTTTGTGTTTGCTTTGGCAAGATTCCTCCATATTCTCAGTCTGTTTGAGATATATTTTAGGTTTTTTCACCTCTTCAAAGATACCTACTTTTAGGTCCAGATTGCCACTTTCTAGCTATGGACTGGTTATTTTAGGACTTAACATTTCAGTGGGAATAGATAAACATTAATCATCATGGTCACAAACAAGTGTATAGGTATTGAGATGAGATAAGTTAATGAATAAAAAGAACATGAGCTATGAAAGCAGTGAGTATGCCTGTCTAAATATGAGGATGGTAGGGAAGACACCTTGAAGAAGTTATATTTGAGCAGAAATCTGAACACTGAGTATGAATTCACAACAGCAAAAAGAAAGTGCTCCAAGGAGAGGAGATAGATGTGCAAATATGCAAAGGCACAGTTGCTGGAAGGAGCATGGTCTGTTTCAGAATCTAAAGGGTCAATGAAAGAGAACCAAAACTGCATCTATAAAATTGAGCATCACAGAGGTCAAGTTTGAAGCAAGGAGTCTGCCTTGCCTTTTGTAATCTAGAATTATAAAAATGGCACTTTAATTCCTGTTAGGCTACTAGTTCCTGTTGTGAATCCCTTAAGCAATAGAACCTTGGCAGAAGAAGAGAGTTGTTTCTTAAGACCATCCAGCTCTTCCTCCATTATTTGCTTCTGTGCCTCCAACTCTTTTTACCCACCACTCCCACTCTATAAATTGCTGCTGGTTCAGTATTCCCAAAACAAATTTTATTCTATTTCTTGGATCAGTGGATGCTGTTTATATTCTTGTAGTTATGATACACTATTTCCAATCTGGCCCCAACCAACCTTCATTATTCTCTTGTGGCGGGGGTGGGGGAACTTTGCTTGAAATAGCTGCCTTCCTCTCCCTAAAATATTGTATTTGCTGCGGATCCATGGATCTTAGCTCTCAACCACTTGATATATTCTTCATTCTCATTTCAGTCCCTATGATGCCATGGTCCAACTTAATTCCTATCCCTCCAGGAATAACAGCAAATAGTCATTGGTTATTCCTCCGAATTGCTTATTTAATTTTATTTTCATATTATTTTGTCCCCATTAAATATAAGTTGTTTGAAATACAGGGTCATATATTTCATTTTCTATTAGCCACAGTATGTAGTCTCATGTTTTTCTGTTTGGAAATGAGCAAGATAGCTAAAGACAGGGAGGTTGAAGAAGTCCCTGTCCTCAGTGCTTTGTGACCACCTAGAGGGGTGGGAGGGAGGGAGACGCAAGGTATGGGAACATATGTATATGTATAACTGATTCACTTTGTTATAAAGCAGAAACTAACACGCCATTGTAAAGCAATTACACTCCAATAAAGATGTTAAAAGAAGAAGTCCCTGTCCTAAAAGACGTGAAAATTAAGAAAGTATACATCACTAAGATATTATGGTAAGGTAAACGAGACACTTAAAACTCTCTGTACAATGCATTATCGGTTACTAAACTTCATACACTAAAAATCATAATCTTTGAGAATTATGAGCTTTCCCAATGATCCTAAGTTTTAGGTCTTGGTCAGGCTTAGTCAAGGCACAGTGCTTCCCGAAGCATCTAACAGTGGTTTCAACACAGTTCTTCAGAGATTCTATATGAGGGAATAAATACCCTACAAATAGAAACTTCTCATTCTAATCATCTTAAACCAACCACATGGACCATTTAAATAAAGTACTTTTGACATACAGAAACTTAAGCAAAAACCATTTATGTTTGGACTTTAGTGATCAAACAAGAAAATAAGGTGTAGTATCCCATTTCTTTTACCATGTTTCAGTCACAGATCAGGATATTTCCCACAGTTGACACTATCCTTGGAGTATGTGTTTCCTCAATTATAAAATATTATCAGTACTAGCAGAAGCTTTCTCTTAAGTACTCTTGATCACTTCTGCTTCCCCTAATATCTTACTGAAGCTCCCCATCAAGTCAAACCTCTAGTCCTTCAGAGTTAAGAGGCATCCAGTATAAAAATATTTGTCAATACACTTGAATATGTGTTACAGCTCTGCTAACTAACATGGGAAGAAGAAAAGGTAGAGTCTTAATTAATCAACTCAGCCATAACAAAATACCATAGACTCAGTGGCTTAAACAATAGAAATGTGTTTTCTCACAGTTGTTAGAAGTCCAAGATCAAGGTGCCAGCATTGTTGGTTTCTGATGAGAGCTCTCTTTCTAGTGGTAGATAGCCACCGTTTTGCTGTGTTCTCACATGGGAGGGAGAAAGAGGGGGAGCAAGCTCTCAGGAGTCTTTTTAGGAAAGGCACTAATCCCATCATGGGGGCTCCACCTCATGACCTTACCTAAACGTAAATATTTCCCCAAGGCCTCATATTCAAATACCTTCACAGTGGGAGCTAGGACTAGAACATGTGAATTTTGGGAGACAATTCAGTCCATTGCAAGTAGGAATTAGGTCAGTTCCCATTTCAGTAGATTACATAACAGTAATCTCTGGATAGTTAATTTATTATTAGAAACTCCAGGGAACTTAATTCCCATAATGTTATCACATGTATTCAGAAAATCTCTTTGACTTTCTTCATGTTGATGAACAGAGAACTGTCAGTACACTGGACCCAAGCCTACAACATTGCATCAGCCCTAGACAAATGGATACCTGATTCCTGCTTCCTGAATGTCACCAGATACAAGACCTCCGCACTTTTATTATATTTACCATAACAAGACATGTGGACACATTTCTCTGAAATAGAATTGAGTTGATATTGTTTGCTATCAGTTACATTTGTATTGCCTAATACATATTTACATCTAATCCATCCTAATAATTTTAATTAGTTAAAAAAATAACCAAATATAGAGTATATAAAATATTAGCACTCAGGCATATTCAGATAGGCAAGCATTTCCAAGATCATTTTATCCCATGACACTTGCCCCCAGCAGGAGTTGAGTGCATGTTTGCTGATGGATGTATATCATATGACAACACTAGAGCTGACTGAAACCTGGCTCATTCCAAAGACAGCAGGGGATAATGGCAGGGGGTGGGGTGGAGGAACTGTGAGTTTAGTTTTAATATGCTACACTTTAAGGTGATTTTCTCCCTCACTGAATTGCCTGCTTCTTCAAATGAATTCACTAATCTCTTACGATTGGGTAGTATAGACCACATCCTAAAACAGCATTGAGACACAATAAATATTGATAGAATAAATGAAGAATAAATAAACTCTCAATGCCTTTCCCCCTACTCCCTACAACCCACATACAAAAAGCAGTTAGAAACAGCAATGCTATTAGCATTTTTCCATTTATTTTTCTGAGAAACAGACTCAGGATTTGTTTTCCCTAGCTATAATATGGTATTGGACAATGATGTCTATGAAAGGAAAGAATTAAATGAACATTATAAACTAAAATTCTATTTAAATATTTATTTAAAAGCCAAACCATTAGCTAGTTAAAATAATAGTCTGTTATCCCAGCTGTTGATATGAATTAATAAATTAGCATGCTCCTGTTCATGTATTCTAGTAACATTTAATGAGCTTCTGGTCTATACTTGACTTTCAGCTTGGCTCTGAGATTTTAAAGACGAATAACCTACAGACCTGACACTCTAGATACACACAGCTTAGATGAGGAGATAAATACGTGAACAGATAAATAATAACACATGCTTTTGTAATCAAAAGTATCTATATGGGCTTCCCTGGTGGCGCAGTGGTTGAGAGTCTGCCTGCCAATGCAGGGGACACGGGTTCGTGCCCCGGTCCGGGAGGATCCCACATGCCGCGGAGCGGCTGGGCCGTGAGCCATGGCCGTTGAGCCTACGCGTCCAGAGCCTGTGCTCCACAACGGGAGAAGCCACAACAGTGAGAGGCCCGCGAACCGGAAAAAAAAAAAAAAAAAGTATCTATATAAAAAGGAAGTGGTCTATGAAGAAAGCAAGGAAGAAAAAGAAGCAAGAGAAAACTGGAATGGCCAACCATGCAACCCAAAGGTTCTAACTCATTTGATGAAAGAAAATTGCTAGGTGAAGCCTTTCACAAATATTTACCCTCTAAAGTTTTACTATCATACATTTCATTAGGTTCAATGTATACTTTTCTAAATGTTTTTGAAATAACTTTAGACTAATGGAAGTGTTTCAAAAACTGTAGCATTCCCACATAACCTTTATCCAGCTTCCCCTAATATAAACATCTTACATAGTCATAGTATAATTCTCAAAATCAGAAAGTTAACATTGATATAATAATAACTAATGTATAGATCTTGCTAGAATTTTGCCAGAGGACACATGATCCACGTTGAATTTCTCAGCCTAATTCCTCCTCTTGGCTACAGGGATTACTCTAGGGATGGCTGAATGCTTTATAGCAGGCCAATGAGACTCGAATCAGGTATTTTAATTAAATTTATTGGGAAATAGAAGATTCTTTTGTACTAGAATTTTTAAATATAGGATCGGTTAATCTTGAAACTAATAGAGTAGAAATGTTTCAACTTCAGAGATAGGGACACACGATGAGATTCCTAGTGATATTTCCATGTTACAGCTGTACCTGATAGAGACTTACCTCTGAATGTTTAGTTATATGACTAAACAAATTGCCTGTTTACTTAGAACACTTTGAATTTGACTTTCTGTCACAAACTAAGTAAAAATACAGATATCTATGACTGATAGATGGACACACACGACTGACTTCTTTCAGATAAGAGCACTTTAAGTCCTATGTGTATATATAATTACTTATATAGTTTCCCTTGGAAACAAAGCTATAAATAAATTATAGGAGATGACTCTGTGCTCTGAATATGCTAACTAACTTGTCACAACCTAAGTTTGAGGAAAATCAAATCTGTCTTATTGATTAATGACATTGTGTGTCTAAAGCACCCAGCACCGTGGTCTTGATTATGTGCTAGATACTGTGCCAGGTCATTAATGAATGAAAATACTCCTTTCTTTCATAGAATTCAAGGGACATTCTCACTGTTGTTACCAAAGATCATTCATTGGGAATAAGATCCAAGAGAGGCAGAAGAAATTATTATTTTTTTGGTAAATTCCTCAGCTGTCCTACTGACTCCCTCCTTTGGTGGAAATGGTGACTTGTGATGTGCTGGGGGACTGAACTTCTATTATATTCAGAAGTTAGACAAGAAGTTTGATATAAAAACTGCCACAATTATTTTCCTGTTCTCATCTTTGAAAGTCACAGCGAGGCTGCAAGAATGTTTGCCAAGTTTTCTGCCTGGAGGAAAATTGTGTGACTGAGTTATAAATACATTGATGGATCCAGCTGGAACTGTCTCTTCTAATTTAATATGCAAAGAAATAATCTGAGTCATAGATGGAGACGAGCAGTTCCTTTCAGATAAGAGTGCTCTAAGTTTGGCTTTACAGAAGACTTTTGAGAGCTTTCTTCCATAGAAAAAGAAGAGATGGTCACAGGGCAAGTGGGGTCAAACTTCATCTTTCAAAGTAGCATTCAATTGCCCGTCCTGGTCTTTGTTCCAAAAATCAGCAAAAGGGCATACGCCACCCGCCCTCTTCTTTAGTTAGCTTAAAAATCAAAGGAGAGTCTATAAAGTGTCAATGTTGGGAAAAATAAGTATTTCAATTTCTGAAAATTGTACATTTTTTATATTCCCTTAAGCTAAATAATGTGTATGTATATCTACTATGAATGAGATAACATGCTAAAAAGTGGAGGGGAAAGGAAGCTAAGACCTGCAAATTGCAAATGAACCCTGTCTTCAATATAATGTTAAAGTCATAATATGGTCCATACGCTATTGAAAAAGCTCTGGACATAATGCTACCTTTAGTTATTTTGAAGAGCTTAAAATATGACAATGCTATTATTATGTCAATAGTAGCACCAATCACAATTTATCAATAGTTAATAATAATGTTCTCTTAATAAGTCATGCCATTTGATAATATACACTGTATTAGTTAACTACTGTTACAACAAATCACCCCAAAACTTAATGGCTACAAATAGCAATTTACTATTTATCTTGATTATGTGGAGTGGTTAGGAGATTCTCCTCTGATTTTACTTGTATTCACTCTTGCATTGCATTTATCAGGAGGCTGGCTATTCTAGAAGGTTCTAGATCCTCAATTGTGTGACTGGTAGTTGGTGCTGCTGCTGAGGCCCCTCCATTCTCCTCCATGTGGCCTCGCACAACCCAGTCCACTAGCTCAGCTTCCCATGGCAGTCTCAAGGCAGTGTCCCAAGAGGGCACAAATGGAAGGCTTGGCCTCAGGAGCAGCATCATTTCTCTTCCACCACTTTCTATCAGTCAAAGCAAGTCCTGAGGGCAGGCCAGATTCAAAAAAAATAGGGAAAGATACATGGTAAACAAGAGAAAGCTGAGGCTCAGAAAGGTTAAGCAACAGTGAATAGTAAATATCAGAGTGAGGATTCAAACATACAGATGCCCACTGGGCCAATGGTTTTGATTTTTCACAGCAGCACACTGTACTTTCAGTTTTCTAAGCACTTTTACGTACCTAATATTGTTTTTACTTCTATCATTCCTGTGAGAGAGTTGCTATGAGTATTTTACCAATAAGGAATAGAGGTTCAGAAAAAATTGTTACTTCATTAGAGGTAAATTCCTAAGTCAGGAGTTCATATAGAATATTGAAACTCATACCCCCTCCCTTTTATCCACCCATTATTATTTAAACAATATCACTCATTCATTCATTCATTCATTCATACTGCTTTGTGGAGACTTGTCAGGGCATCAGACTAAATCTAGGGAGGAAGTTAGGAGGCTATTGTGTGGGGGAGGATGATGACTCAGACCAAGGTCTAAAAATGGAGAGAAGTGGACTGGTTTCACAGAACATTTTGAGACAATACTATGCGAGAAACCAGGACTTGATTATCTTCAGATCCATTCCTCAAACCAGCCATGCTTTGCTTTTCATAAGGATTGAGCTATGACTATCCCAGTGGGTGTCACTTCTGAAGCCCCCCTTGTCATCTAGATGCTCAACCAATGAGTGGCACAGGTTAAGACATCTGAAAGAAAAAAAAAAAACAGGGAGGAAGTGGTGTTTCACATGATCCCTCTCTGCCTCCCAGCTCCATCCTCAGAGGCATCTGTGTATCTTTCATGGCTTCAGCCCCTATTGGAGAATACCAATTATCTTCCACCAGCCTAAGCACAGTAGGTTACTAATGTAGGTGGCTTTCTGCTTATCTACCACCAATGTAACTAATTCCTGGTTAAATTTCCTTTTTCCTAAGTACTCATAAGTGTTTTTATTTTCTTGTTTGTAACCCAGAGTGATAGTGAGTCGGTGATGGTTTTCATGAAAGGGGTGAAGAACAGAAGAGCCGTCATTTCAGGTTTGAGCAACTAGGTGGTTGTAGGTTCCTCTTATTAAGAAACCTTTCGAGACTTCCCTGGTGGTCCAGTGGTTAAGACTCTGCGCTGGTTCGATTCCTGGTCGGGGAACTAGGATCTTACATGCCACGTGGCGCGGTCAGAAAAAAAAAGAAAGAAAGAAAGAAAAGAAAGCTTTCACATGTGCAAAGTTACTCATTCTCATCCTTTAAGACCTGGTTTTACTATCAACCCTCAAAAAATGTTGCCTTGAAGTCTCTATGTAAAGTAGATCTAGCTCAGTCCCATGTTTTTGAGTTATTTTGCACTAATTAAATTATTTTATTTATTTTTAGCTTTCTGCATAAAAATGTGAGCTCCATACTGGCGATGTCATACCCTGCTTTTTATTACATTCCCAGTGCATCACACATAGTAAATAAAAGTCTAGTGTTTGTAAAAGGAAGAAGGAAGAAAGGAAGAAATAAGAAAAGAGAAGTAGGGAGAAATGAAGGGAGAGAGGAAAGGAGTGAGGATGACAAGAACCTTGAATTACCTCCAACCACCTCTCTCCCCACCACTGACACACAAGCACTACGTAAACAAGGAGAAGTCCCGGGCATTATGACAGAGACGGGCTGAATCCTTCTCCCTCCTAAAAATATCATTGATGTCAAGAACTAGCCTGCATTTCTAGTAGTTCCTGCCCTGAGGTATTCCAATTATTTTCTCTACCCACCAGGAACCACCTTTACCACTATGTTAAGCTTCAGATGACAGCAGATTTCTATGGATGAACATTTTCCTGTGTCTATCACTGTACCACCTAGATATCTTGTTTTGTGTGTATGTGCCTGATTAGAATACTTTAAAATCCTGACACTGGTGTTCTTCTCTATACAGAAGACTCCAGTTAGACTGCAAGTCCCATCCTAAACAATCTACCTCCACCCAAATGCAATTAACCACTTTACAATCAGATTTGTTCTTAGGTCGGATACCTTGATAGCAAGGTTGTGCAGAAGAAGGTTCATTGACTGGGGAAATAAACATAACCAGGTTCATTCCCTCCCCACCCCCTGCCAGTTATTAGCTTGTTATTCCAATAAATATCTTCCTCTCTCTGAGCATAAGTTTTCACATTTGAAAGTAAAAGACAGTTATCCAATGATGATTACACTATCTGAAACACAAGATACATTAAATAAACATTTGTTGGGGGAAAGAATGACAACTCTATTTCTGCTGCTGTGATTTTACATGGGTACAAAATAATAGCACAATGCCTGTTCCACTGAGGTGTTCATCAAATATTATCTTAGCAAACCTCCAAATTCTGATTGACATTAGATTCCTAGACCTCACATCATCCTTATTCTGCTCAGTTATTATAATCATTAATGCCTGTGGAAATTCCAGAAGACTGCCTTACCCATACTTCACTTGTCTGAAATAATCATCACTGTTGACCAATTCCTTCCTCGATCTGTGTTCCCATACCTGCCCCACAGGACGTCATCTTATCATCTCCCACATCCGAGCATGTCATCTCCTTCCAAATTTTTGTATTTCCAGGCTATAAGTCACATTACAAACATGGAGTCATCACCCTCTGTCCATGCCCAATTGATTCTTTCACAGAAATCTCTAAATGCTTTATTTTTCTCCCTATCTTCACCATGCCTTAGCTCTAGTCCACACTGTACTACTCCTCAATTATTTTCAATATTAATAGTTTTCTTATTAGATTATTTGAGGATCCTCATTTCCTGTATATTTCACTATTCGTGTTGCTATTTGAGTGACTTGCATTTTAAAATATCATGTAAATAAATAAAATATAAAAATCCTAAATGGTCATTATCCTTCACAGTTTACTTATCTGCGTCCTCACAGGAAAAAGGCCCAACCTTCCAACCATAATATACCACATCCCCACAGTCCTGATCCTATCTCCCTCCTTGGCCTTGTCACTAAGGTGACCATACACTTTTTTTAAAGACTATTTTTTAAGAGCAGTTTTACGTTCACAGCAAAAATTGAGAGAGAGGTACAGAGATTTTCCATATATTTTCCACCCCTACTCATGCATATCCTCCCCCATTATCAACATCCCCCACCAAAATAATATATTTGTTACAATGAAGGAACTTACATTGACACATCATAAACACCCAAAGTTCATAGCTTACATTAGAGTTCATTCATTGTGTTCTACATCCTATGGGTTTGGACAAATGTGTAATGATATACATTCGTCATTATACTATACAGAGTAGTTTCACTGCCCTAAAAATCCTCTGTGCTCCACCTCTTCATCCCTCCCCACTCCACACTCCATGGCACCCATTGATCTTTTTACTCTCTCCCAAATTTTCCCTTTTCCAGAGTGTCATATAGTTGGAATCATACATTATACAGCCCTGTTAGACTGGCTTCTTTTATTCAGTAATACATATTTAATTGTCCTCTATGTCGTTCCATGTCTTGAGAGCTCATTTCTTTCTAGCACTGAATAACAGTTAATTATCCAGATGTACTGAAGCTTATTTATTCATTCACTTACTGAAGGACATCTTGGTTGCTTCTAAGTGTTGGCAATTATGAATACAGCTGCTATAAACATTCTTGTGCAGGTATTTGTGCGGACATAAGTTTTCCATTCCTTTGGGTAAATGCCAAGGATTATAATTATGGATTGCATGGTAAAAGTATATTATAGTTTTATATTTTTTAAAATATTTATTGGAGTACAATTGCTTTACAATGGTGTGTTAGTTTCTGCTGTATAACAAAATGACTCAGCTATATGTATACATATATCCCCATATCCCCTCCCTCTGGCGTCTCCCTCCCAACCTCCCTATCCCACCGCTCTAGGAGGTCACAAAGCACCAAGCCGATCTCCCTGTGCTATGCAGCTGCTTCCCACTAGCTATCTATTTTATATTTGGTAGTGTGTATTTGTCAATGCCACTCCCTCACTTCGTACCAGCTAACCCTTACCCCACCCAACGTCCTAAAGTCCATTCTCTATGTCTCTGTCTTTATTCCTGTCTTACCCCTGGGTTCATTAGAACCTTTTTTTTTTTTTTAGATTCCATACATATGTGTTAACGTACGGTATTTGTTTTTCCCTTTCTGACTTACTTCACTCTGTATGACAGACTCTAGGTCCATCCACCTCACTACAAATAACTCAATTTCGTTTCCTTTTATGGCGGAGTAATATTCCATTGCATATATGTGCCACATCTTCTTTATCCATTCATTTATCGATGGACACTTAGGTTGCTTCCATGTCCTGGCTATTGTAAATAGTGCTGCAATGAATGTTGTCGTACATGACTCTTATTGAATTATGATTTTCTCAGGGTGTATACCCAGTAGTGGAATTACAGGGTCATATGGTAGTTCTACTTTTAGTTTTTTAAGGAACCTCCATACTGTTCTCCACAGTGGTTGTATAAATTTACATTCCCACCAACAGTGCAAGAGGATTCCATTTTCTCTACACCCTCTCCAGCATTTACTGTTTGTAGATTTTTTGATGATGGCCATTCTGACCAGTGTGAGGTGATATCTCGTTGTAGTTTTGATTTGCATTTCTCCAATGATTACTGATGTTGAGCATCCTTTCATGTGTTTGCTGGCAATCTGTATATCTTCTCTGGAGAAATGTCTATTTAGGTCTTCTGCCTATTTTTGGATTGGATTGTTTGTTTTTTTGATATTGAGCTGCTTGAGTTGCTTGTATATTTTGCAGATTAATATTTTGTCAGTTGCTTTGTTTGCAAATATTTTCTCCCATTCTGAGGGTTGTCTTTTCACATTCTTTATAGGTTCCTTTGCTGGGCAAAAGCTTTTAACTTTCATGAGGTCGCATTTGTTTATTTTTCTTTTTATTTCCATTTCTCTAGGAGGTGGGTCAAAAAGGATCTTCATGTGATTTATGTCATAGAGTGTTCTGCCTATGTTTTCCTCTAAGAGTTTTATAGTGTCTGGCCTTACATTTAGGACTTTAATCCATTTTGAGTTTATTTTTGTGTATGGTGTTGGGGAGTGTTCTAATTTCGTTCTTTTACATGTAGCTGTCCAGTTTCCCCACATCACTTATTGAAGAGGCAGTCTTTTCTCCATTGTATGTTCATGCCTGCATTATCAAAGATAAGCTGACCATATGTGTGTAGGTTTACCTCTGGGCTTTCTATCCTGTTCCACTGATATATATTTCTGTTTTTGTGCCAGTACCATACTGTCTTGATTACTGTAGCTTTGTAGTATAGTCTGAAGTCAGGCATGCTGCCTCCTCCAGCTCACTTTCTCTTTCTCAAGATTGCTTTGGCTATTCAGGGTATTTTGTGTTTCCACACAAATTGTGAAGTTTTTTGTTCTACTTCTGTGAAAAATGCCATTGGTAGTTTCATAGGGATTGCACTGAATCTGTAGGTTGTTTTGGGTGGATAGTCACTATCACAATGTTGATTCTTCCAATCCAAGAACATGGTATATCTCTCCATCTGTTGAATCATCTTTAATTTCTTTCATCACTGTCTTATAGTTTTCTGCATATAGGTCTTTTGTCTCCTTAGGTAGGTTTATTCCTAAGTATTTTACTCTTTTTGTTGCAGTGGTAAATGGAAGTGTTTCCCTAATTTCTCTTTCCGATTTTTCATCATAAGTGTATAGGAATGCAAGAGATTTCTGTGCATTAATTCTGTATACTGCTACTTTACCAAATTCATTGATTAGCTCTAGAAGTTTTCTGGTAGCATCTTTAGGATTCTCTATGTATAGTATCACATCATCGGCAAACAGTGACAGTTTTACTTCTTCTTTTCCAATTTGGATTCCTATTACTTCATTTACTTCTCTGATTGCTGAGGCTAAAACTTCCAAAACTATGTTGAATCATAGTGGCGAGAGTGGGCAACCTTGTCTTGTTCCTGATCTTAGAGGGAATGGTTTCAGTTTTTCACCACTGGGAACGATGTTAGCTGTGGGTTTGTCACGTATGGCCTTTATTATGTTGAGGTAAGTTCCCTCTATGCCCACTTTCTGGAGGGTTTTTTATCAAAAATCGGTGTTGAATTTTTTCAAAAGCTTTTCTGCATCTACTGAGATGATCATATGGTTTTTCTCCTTCAATTTGTTAATATGGTTTATCACATTAACTGATTTGTGTATATTGAAGAAATCTTGCATTCCTGGGATAAACCCCACTTGATCATGGCGTATGATCCTTTTAATGTGCTGTTGGATTCTGTTTGCTAGTATTTTGTTGAGGATTTTTGCATCTATGCTCAAAAGTGATATTGGCCTAGGTTTTCTTTTTTGGTGACATCTTTGTCCGGTTTTGGTATCAGGGTGATGGTGGCCTTGTAGAATGAATTTGGGAGTGTTCCTCCCTCTGCTATATTTGAGAAGATTTTGAGAAGGATGGGTGTTAGCTCTTCTCTAAATGTTTGATAGAATTTGCCTGTGAAGCCATCTGGTCCTGGGCTTTTGTTTGCTGGAAGATTTTTAATCACAATTTGAAATTCAGTGCTTGTGATTGGTCTGTTCATATTTTCTATTTTTTCCTGGTTCAGTCTCGGAAGTTTGTGCTTTTCTATAAATTTGTCCATTTTTTCCAGGTTGTCCATTTTATTGGCATATAGTTGCTTGTAGTAATCCCTTATAATTCTTTGTATGTCTGCAGGGTCAGGTGTTACTTCTCCTTTTTCATATCTAACTCTGAGTCTTCTCCCTTTTTTTCTTGATGAGTCTGGTTAATGGTTTATCAATTTTGTTTATCTTCTCAAAGAACCAGTTTCTAGTTTTACTGATCTTTGCTATTGTTTTCTTCATTTCTTTTTCATTTATTTCTGATATGATATTTATGATTTCTTTCCTTCTACTATCTTTGGGGTATTTTTGTTCTTCTTTCTCTAATTGCTTTAGTTGTAAGGTTAGGTTGTTTATTTGAGATGTTTATTGTTTCTTGAGGTAGGATTGTATTGCTATAAACTTCCCTCTTAGAACTGCTTTTGCTGCATCCCACAGGTTTTGGGTCATCGTGTTTTCATTGGCATTTGTTGCTAGGTATTTTTTGATTTCTTCTTTGAATTCTTTGTGATCTCTTGGTTATTTAGTAGTGTATTGTTTAGCCTCCATGTGTTTGTATTTTTTACAGTTTTTTTTCCTGTAATTCATATCTAGTCTCATAGCGTTGTGGTCGGAAAAGATACTCAATATGATTTCAATTTTCTTAAATATACCAAGGCTTTATTTGTGACCCAAGATATGATCTATCCTGGAGAATGTTCCATGAGCACTTGAGAAGAAAGTGTATTCTGTTGTTTTGGGATGAAATGTCCTATAAATATCAATTAAGTCCATCTTGTTTAATGTGTCATCTAAAGCTTGTGTTTCCTTATTTATTTTCATTTCGGTGATCTGTCCATTGGTGAAAGTGGGGTGTTAAGGTCCCCTACTATGATTGTGTTACTGTTGATTTCCACTTTTATGGCTGTTAGCATTTGCCTTATGTATTGAGGTGCTCCTATGTCAGGTACATAAATATTTACAATTCTTATATCTTCTTCTTTGATTTATCCCTTGATCATTATGTAGTGTCCTTCTTTGTCTCTTGTAATAGTCTATATTTTAAAGTCTATTTTGTTTGATATGAGAATTGCTACTCCAGCTTTCTTTTGATTTCCGTTTGCATGAAATATCTTTTTCATCCCCTCACTTTCAGACTATATGTGTCTCTAGGTCTGAAGTGGGTTTCTTGTAGACAGCATATATACAGGTCTTATATTTGTATTCATTCAGCCAGTCTATGTCTTTTGCTTGGAGCATGTAATCCATTTACATTTAAGGTAATTATTGATATGTATGTTCCTATTACCATTTTCTTAATTGTTTTGGGCTTTTTATTGTAGGTCTTTTCCTTCTCTTGTGCTTCCTGACTAGAGAAATTCCTTTACCATTTGTTGTAAAACTGGTTTGGTGGTGCTGAATTCTCTTAACTTTTGCTTATCTATAAAGGTTTTAATTTCTCATTCAAATCTGAATGAGATCCTTGCTGGGTAGAGTAATCATGGTTTTAAGTTTTTCCCTTTCATCACTTTAAATATGTCCTGCCACTCCCTTCTGGCTTGCAGAGTTTCTGCTGGAAGATCAGCTCTTAACCTTATGGGGATTCCCTTGTATGTTATTTGTTGCTTTTCCCTTACTGCTCTTAATATTTTTTTTTTGTATTTAATTTTTAATAGTTTGATTAATATGTGTCTTGGCATGTTTTTCCTTGGATTTATTCTGTATGGGACTCTCTGCACTTCCTGGACTTGATTGACGATTTCCTTTCCCGTGTTAGGGATGTTTTCAAGTATAATATCTTCAAATATTTTCTCAGACCCTTTCTGTTTTCTCTTCTTCTTCTGGGACCCCTATAATTCAAATGTTGGTGCGTTTAATGTTGTCCCAGAGTCTCTGAGACTGTCCTCAATTACTTTCATTCTTTTTTATTTATTCTTCTCTGCAGTAGTTATTTCCACTATTTTATCTTACAGGTCATTATCCGATCTTCTGCCTCAGTTATTCTGCTATTGATTCCTTCTACAGAATTTTTAATTTCATTGTGTTGTTCATCATTGTTTGTTTGCTCTTTAGTTCCTCCAGGTTCTTGTCAAATGTTTCTTGTATTTTCTCCATTCTATTTCCAAGATCATCTTTACTATCATTACTCTGAATTCTTTTTCAGGTAGACTGCCTATTTCCTCTTCATTTGTTTGGTCTGGTGGGTTTTTACCTTGCTCCTTCATCTGCTGTGTTTTTCTCTGTCTTCTCATTTTGCTTAACTTACTGTGTCTGGGGTCTCCTTTTCGCAGGGTGCAGGTTCGTAGTTCCCGTTGTTTTTGGTGTCTGCCCCCATTGGGTAAGGGTGGTCAGTGGGTTGTGTAGGCTTCCAGGTGGAGGAGACTGGTGCCTGTGTTCTGGTGGGTGGGGCTGGATCTTGTTTTTCTGATGGGCAGGGCTGCATCTGGTGGTGCATTTTGGGGTATCTGTGAACCTAGTATGATTTTAGGCAGCCTCTCTGCTAATCAGTGGGGTTGTGTTCCTGTGTTGCTAGTTGTTTGGCATGGGGCGTCCAGCACTAGAGCTTGCTGGCCATTGGGTAGACCTGGGTCTTAGCACTGAGATGTAGATCTCTGAGAGAGGTCTTGCCAATTGATATTACGTGAGCAAGGAGGTCTCTGGTGGTCCTATGTCCTGACTCAGCTCTTCCACCTCAGAGACTCAGGCCTGGCACCAGGCCAGAGCACCAAGACCCTGTCAGCTGCATGGCTCAGAAGAAAAGGAAGAAAAAAAAAAAAAAAGAAAGAGGGCTTCCCCAGTGGCGCAGTAGTTGAGAGTCTGCCTGCCGAAGCAGGGGACGCGGGTTCGTGCCCCGGTCCAGGAGGATCCCACGTGCCGCAGAGCGGCTGGGCCCATGTGCCGTGGCCGCTGAGCCTGCACATCTGGAGCCTGTGCTCCACAACGGGAGAGGCCACAACAGTGAGAGGCCCGCGTACCGCAAAAAAGAAGAAAAAATTATTTGTCTCTGGATCACGGGACAGTGACAGTGGCATGCTGCACAGGCTCCCGGGGGCGGGGGTGTGTGTGGATAGTGACCTGTGCTTGCACAGAGGCTTCTTGGTGGTTGCACCAGCAGCATTAGCATTTCATGCCCATCTCTGGAGTCCAAGCTGATAGCTGCGGCTCGCGCCCGTCTCTGGAGCTCGCTTAGGTGGTGCTCTGCCTTCTGTGGGCACATGGAGCAAGAATCCTTCCTCGTCACACACCCCGAAACAATGGTCTCTTGGCAGGTCCAGACTTTTTCCAGACTCCCTCCCACCTAGCTGTGGTGCACTAGCCCCCTTCAGGCTGTGTTCAAGCATTCACCCACAGTCTTCTCCCCGGGATCTGAACTCCGAAGCCCAAGCCACAGCTCCCAGTTTCCACACTCCCCGGCAGGTGAGCAGACAAGCCTGGTGAGTGCTGGTCTGCACCAATCCTCTGTGTGGGCATCTCTCCACTTTGCACCCCTGTTGCTGCCCTCTCCTCCGTGGCTCTGAAGCTTCACCCCCACCCACCCCGTTTCCACCAGTGAAGGGGCTTCCTAGTGTGTGGAAACTTTTCCTCCTTCACAGCTCCCTCCCAGAGGTGCAGGTGTAGGTACTGTGAACGGCTTGTCATCCCACAGAAGCCATGCACTATTACACACCTCAGCCTTCGATCATTTGGTAACTGCTCGTGAAACTCTTTCCTCCTCATTTCTCTTTCAAACTCCTACAGAATTTTGAATGTTGTTACTAATTTACGACTTTGGTGAAGTTTCCCTTGACCTTTATCAAATATCTGAATTACTGTTCAAATATTGACACCAGCCTTCATTATAACTGCCACTGTGTAGTATTATAACAGTATAATCATGCCTCCCTCTTCAATGCTTCTTTCTGAACCTGAAGGACTCAGGATTCTGTTTTATTCATCTTTGCATTCCAGTGCCTAATAGAAGGTTTGTTTCATAGTAGGTATGCTACACAATAAGTGTTTTTTCCCTAGCGTTAAATCTCATTTAAATAAATAAATGGGCTTAACATCTGGGCTTAACAAATGCTGCTCAAGCATAAATCACTGCTATGTAGGACTCAATGCTGAAGGACCAGCTGGAGTAGCCAAATTTCCTAGAGTCCAAGGGCCCTATTTCCTTTATGAGAGTCTTTTGTATCTTTAAGGATCATAAAAGTATCTTTTATGACTGCCGTCCTCCACAGTGAAAACAGTGACCTAGACAGAACATGAAGATACCCATGTCTAATCTGCCCCAAAGGAAGCTAACTGTAAGGCAAGGAGATCTAGACAGATACGATAAAGTAAAGGGATTTATAAATATGAAGAACAACAGTAGTAAGTGTTATGTGGAGAACTAGAGTAGGTGAATATGCTAGGCACCATCCATATGTCTGTGATCAATGGGATGGTCAGGAAAAGCTTCTTAAATTGGCAATGTTTAAGCTGTGCTCTGTAACACAAGAAAGTGCTATCTGTGCAAAGAAGGGAGAAGTAGATGGGAAAGTTAGATATTGAAGGAGGGAAAGCATTGTGAACTTGTAGTTTTCCTATTTTTAGCAATTTTTTCCATTTCTGGAAATGTTTCCTTAAACTTCTTATCACTACTTTCCTACAGGATCATAGAAATTGGGATTGTCTGACAGGATAAATATGAAAAGTAAAGGAACCACTGTGCTTTATTCCTTTCCCTCCTTATTAAAATAAACTGTATTTTTTAAAGCAGGTTTAGGTTCACAGCAGAGTTGAGTGGAAAGTACATATAATTCCCATGTATGCCCCTTTACACACACACACACACACACACACACGCATGCACACACACACACACACACACACACACAGCCTCCTCCACTATCAACATTCTATACTAGTTTAGTACACTTGCTACAATGAGTAACTCAACATTGACACATCATTATCAACCAAAGTCCATAATTTACATTATGGTTCACTCTCTTGTGTTGTACATTATTTGGGTTTGACGAACATGTATCTACCTTATCATACAGAATAGTTTCACCACCCTAAAAATCCCATGTTCCACCTAGTCATCCTTTCTTGCCCCAAACCACCAATCATTTTACTGTTTCCATAGTTTTGTCTTTTCCAAAATGTCACATATTTGGAGTTACACAGTATGTGATCTTTTCAGATTGACTTCTTTCACTTAGTAACTTAGGCTTTAAGTTTCCTCCATGTCTTTTCATGGCTTGATTGCTCATTTCTTTACTTTGATAATTCTTTAGGGAGATATTCATGCTATACGGTAAGGGTGCCACGACTTCAATTCCTTTGAACCTGGTGACGAAGGACTTTGAAAGTATTAATCTAGTGAATTCTCAACAGATAGACAAAAAAGGAAAAAAAAATCCTCAAAATTAAAAATGTTTTCTAAAAAAAAAGCACAACTGAGAAAACGACTTTTGAATATGGAACAGAAATAAAACTTAAGGAAGAAAAATATAATATACTACCAGACGCATGCACACAGCAATCATACCCACAGTATCACTGCCCTTGGCATTTTGCTTCCCCACCAACAGCCTCTAAGAATAAACAATAAGAAGGAACAGCTTGTTCATCTCTTCATATGCTGCCCCAAGCATATGTTATCAAAACTTTCCCTTTTTAAAAATATCATTAAAAGCATTAAAGATAAATCAGGCTTTTGTGGGTTTAATTATTCAGTATATTGCATTTTATTTTTTTATTAATATTCTGTATTTGACAAATATTTCCAGAGAATTTGGGAGGTTATAATAAAAAGATTAATTGACTCCATTAATATTCTGGAATGAGCCTAGTTTATGCATCAACTGGGCAAAACACATCCATCTTCTCTGAGGAAAACCCAAGACTAGCTTGGTAACCTTGGGAAAACTACACGACATCTTTGAGCCTTCATTTCCTCATCATTAAGATAGGCATAGCAATAATGTCTTCAGCAAAAGATTCTTATAAGGATTAATGGAATAAAGTATATTAAAGAGGTAGCACTATGCCTGGCAGATTTATAGAGTGTTCAATAAATACTTTTTTTATTCAGTATTATTTCCAGTTATAGGCATAAGGTAATACATATTTCTATACCTGATAAGAGGGGTTAGGGAATGACCTGGGAAGGTGATAACATTTGAACTGAGTCTTGAAGGAGGATATAATGTGCTCCAAGAGGAAAACACACTTCAGGATACAGGAACAGCACCAGCACAAATCTGTATTTAAATTCTATCTCTCTTCCAGAAATTCTTACTGTTGGGCACCACCCAAAACTATACTCTACAACTTCAGTGGATTGAGCAAATTTAAAGCAATAATTAGAACACATAAGGTGCTACTGGAATTTCCCACTAGGGTGTAAAAATCTAACCATCCCAAACAAGGCATTACATGCATACATAAAATTTCAGTCTTCAAAGCAAAGCATGTCCTCAAGAAGCCCCCTCAAATGTGATCTTGTTCCAATCTCTTAAGGGATAACAGAAAGAATAATAATCTCTGCCACCTTGGCTAAGCCTTCGATATTCTTAAATTTCAAAGGGAGAAGTCTCTAAATCCAGGATGATTTATCAGCAACAATAGTGTCTGTTCTGCTTCCTCTTCTTGTTGATAGTCCCATGTCTGTCGGATTGACCAGAGTGACCAAGGAAAGACCAGTGCCCCACAGATACGGGAAAGGAGACAGACAGCATTTGTGGCATGCTTATTTTTTATAAGTATAGTGCAGAGCACTTTCTATGCATTATTTTATTTAAACCTCACAACAGGCCTGTAAGAACAATAGTATAAAAGTGTATGATGGAGAAACCAAGGCAGAATGAATCCGAAGTCACACAAAGGGTGTAGTGTGAACTGTGTTCTAAAATCCACCACTATCCAACTGAAATATTCATACCCTTATCTGTTCTGCTGTTATGCCATTATAATCTTGTATAAGTAGTTTGCATTTTAACCCACCTACGCCACTTAAGTATGTTGTTTTGTTTTTGCTGGCTCTGCCTATGGAATATAACTACCTTAAAATCTAAACACCCAAGAATGCAAAGAATAGGGATGAGCCCACAAGTCCATATATGCCTCTATAAAAGCAGCATCACTAAGAAGCAGTGGTGTCTATGTTTAGACACCACTAAACCTAACCCTAACCCTAACCCTAACCCTAACCCTAACCCTGGATCTGTCCCCACTAAGTAGAATTTGGCTAATACTCCAAATCCTATGTTATCAGTGCAAGTCCATCTTCCAAAGAGCACAGCATGAGGGGTAGGCACATAGGATTTCAAGTCAGAATAAATAAGGTCTGTATTTTGGTTCTGTTACTAACAAACAATAATTCAGAAGAATAATATGATTTGTATTAATTTCAATCACCTTGTGAGGAAATGAAAACGTTAAATGTACCTACCACATAGAATTGCCATGTTTCCCACCACCAGAGCACTCCTGGCTTAGGAACTATTTAACATGATTTCCAGTGAATAAAAAATACTCATATGTGAACTATCTGTATCAGCAATGTCATCATTATCCTCATCATCATTTTATGATGATTATTTGCTACTTTATTCACCTCTAGTATTCCTATGATCAAGAAAAAATCATCAATATAAAATCAGAATGACAGCAGAAAGAAACCTCAAGTGTGCATTTATAAATTATTTTTATTACAAGGAACCAAAGTCTGTTTTCTGATTAAGCCAAGAAGAATGTCTAGCAAACAAGAGAGTGAAAGGAGGCAGAGAGCAAAATAAAGAGAGAAAAGTAGAAAGCAAGGCAGAGAAATGATGGTAGTTTCTACTAGACACTCTTTCTCTTTAGCTCATGCTAATTACTGGAGACTGATCACTTCAGGGAAACTAATGCACCATCTACAACTAAGCTTTCTTGCATAATTAGCTCTTATTTGCTTTGTAACACTCTACTTTTAACTCTACTTTTCTCTGGTGCAAATAGGAAGGAGAGAGACTTATAAATTGTAAATGACTGTACAGGCATAGCCCAGAGATACTGCAGGTTCGGTTCCAGACCACAGCAATAAAACGAATCACACAATTTTTGGGTTTCTCAATGCATATAGAAGTTATGTTGCCTCTAATCTGTAGTCGATTAAGTGTGCAATAGGATTATGTCTTAAAAAAATACATACCTTAATTAAAAAGTACCTTGTTGCTAAAAAATGCTAACCATCATTTGAGCCATCAGTGAGTTGTAATCTTTTTGCAATGATCTTTTGCAACATCAAAGATCACTGATCACAGATCACCATAACAAATATAATGCTAATGAGAAAGTCTGAAATATTACTAGGATTACCAAAAATGTGACACACAGACAAGAAGTGAGCCAATGCTGTCAGGAAATTGGCACCAATAAACTTGGTCGATGTAAGGTTGCCACAAACCTTCAATTTGTAAAGGAAAAAATGCAGTATCTGTGAAGTGCTATTAAAAAAAAGCACAATAAAATAAGGTATGTCTGTATCCATCTTGATTACTTAGAGTTTACCAAGAAAATATGAGAGAAGAAATTAACAAGACCCTCGTAAACAACAGTTTTACTAGTTTGGTACTTATCAAAATGCTTTCCTAGGATATTTTTTAAAGGATTTTAGTTAGCTACGAAACAGCTTGTTTAGAATTGTTCTTGTGTCAAAAGAGGGAAATGAACAATCCTTAAGTAGAAGGGATTTTCGCTAACTCAGCTCCCTAGAAGAATCAATACAGTATCATAACTTTTTCCTCCCTGTTGAAACAGTGTGGTTTATAATATAAAGATTCTATTCTTCCTTGGGAAAAAGCAATGTTTAAATTTTCCACCTGACATGTTACAGTGTTATATTTCATGTCAGGTTGTTTCAGCCATGGCAAATGATAGGAAGCCTCAGTGATACTATGATACAAATTCTGCAGCTCACATTGAGTTATCTTGGTGTGACATATCAGCTTGAAAACATACATGGGGAAAGTGCACAATTCTGAAAACCAGAGATAATAACCAAAGGTCCCAGAGATAGTGATGTTCATCATTCATTTCTGATGCAGGGACAAGGTAACAAAGCAAGACAGCAACACAGTTTATCCAGCTTAATAAAATTAAGACAACAGAAGGATTTGTTTTAACTCAGTGGGTAGATAAACATACAAATAGCTAAACAGAACCAGTTGAGTATAAATAAATAATTCTAAAAATGACAAGAAAAAGGACTAATATTTATCTCATACCTACTGTGTGCCAGATTCTTTCCAATAGATTATTTAATATCACAATTTTCTTTATGTAGGTAATATTCTTTTCAATCTTCATTTCTTTTTAAAAAAAAAAAGAAAAAGAAAACCACAAATTGCAGCTCAGTATATTTAACTAGGCTGCCCACCACTGTGTTTTTCAAGTCATCTAAAGAACACCGATTTTTTTCTAAATTTTTTATTTGTCTGGCTTTGAGTCAAGAGCCAAGTAATACCAGTGCTTCTATTGTAACAAACACTACCCTATTTCAGGCCTTCACTACCTCTGGCTTAAAACCTCTGGTTTTACACTGTTTTGTTTTGTTTTGTTTTTACTGATTTTCTCAAATTCAGTTCCCCTTTAAAGCTTTCTATACATTGCAGCCAAACTTTTATTATCTTTAAGTATAGTATCAATCATTCATTTCTCTCCTCAGAAAACTTCATTGGAATTATTTCCAGGTTTAAATGACATCTGAGCAACTAAGAGCTGCTGGCTCAACCTCTCTCAATTTCCCACTGAAATAATTAGAAACCCATAGAAATCCCCAACTTTCCTCTCCCAGGCAACCAAAGAACTCTGATATAGGGTTCTATAAACTGAGGAGATACAGATACAACCTAGGTCTAAAAGGCCTCACAGCATGCATGGATGAAGGTAAGGTCATGAATCCAAAGGGATTCTCCCATAAAACATCGATGTCAAAGTGATTTAAACAGAGAAAATCCAGATACAAAGAAAACGGCCTTCAGCCGGCCCCTGAAATACAGGACATGTTTCATGGCAGGGTTGAGGGGGCAGTAGAAAAATAGAAAGATTCAGACCAGAAAGAATCCCTAACATATCCACAGGTAAAAATTGGCTCCATTAAAGAGGGTCTTGGTTATATATCATAGATACTAATCCAAATTTGCAGAAAAAAAATTCAAAACTATATTGAACACTAGGTTTACTTAATTGCCAGAAAATTTCAGGACTGAAACTGACAAGAATTGGAAGGAGACTGAGAAATTGGCAACTCACATTTGCTATGCAACAAATCATAGAAATCCATCAGTCAGGTATGTGCCTGAATCCCTTTATCTCACTACTGCTGTTTCTTATCTTGTTCAGAAATGATGTGTTTCTCACCTCTGCAATCATCTTCTATCAGTGCATGGGAATTTTAACTGAGACAGCCTGAGGGTTCTTCCTTCTTCATCCACATAACAATCTCAATTGCTACTTCTGCTCCTAGACTAGAACATCCAGAAAACAGCTGGCTAGTAAGTAGCAGCTACATGGGCAGGCTGTCCATAGCGGGGTGGCAAGGAGGCTCATGGTAGGCATGCATGCAGGAGATCGCTGTTGTCAGTTATTCCACACGCCAGCTTGTCTGAAAACCTGACATTTGGGGTAAGGCTATCTCTCTTCAGTCTAACAGATCTCCAGTATATTTAAAGAGGGACTGTACTGAAAAGTGGGCTCATGGCTATTGACAACAACAAACTTCCAGATGTGGAACTCCATGAGCATTCCATATAATGAGATGTCTGGCAAATTCCAACTATTTATTCAGGAGACCAAAGTGAAATGAAAGTAAATTAAATCTATCCATCTATCTGCCTGTCTTTATATCTCTTTAGAAACATATTATAGAACAATGGAAAAGTATATCATCCAAACACCAGAGAATAAATGCTATCAGCCTTGTAATTTAACATTGTTCAGGAAGTTCTGTTTTTATAGGCTGGTTAATAGAATAAGATATGAGTCAGTTAAAAAAAAAAGTACACAAAAATACATGCAGTCCCCCACTGCCAGGGTCCCGTGATCCAGGGACAACTTCCCCAGGAGAACAAACGGCGCGCCTCAGGCTGGTGCAACGTCACACCGGCCTCTGCCACCACAGGCTCCCCCCCCCCGCACCCCCGCACTCCGTACCCCTCCCTCCCCACCGCTCTGAGTGAGCCAGAGGCCCAGAAGCAGCTGCTCCTTTAACCCCTTCCTGTGTGAGATAAGAACAGATGCCCTCAGGCTACCTACACTCAGCGGCATGGCCAAATCCAAACCTGAATCCCAGGAGCTGTGCGAACAAAGAAGAGAAAGGGAAATCTCTCCCAGCAGCCTCAGGAGCAGCGGATAAAATCTCCACAGTCAAACCTGATGTACCCTGCATCCGTGGAATACCTGAATAGACAACGAATAATCCCAAACTGAGGAGGTGGGCTTTGGGAGCAACGATATATATATTTTGTTTTTTCCCTTTTTCTCTTTTTGTGAGTGTGTATGCGTATACTTCTGTGTGTGATTTTGTCTGTATAGCTTTCCTTTTACCGTTCATCCTCAGGTTCTGTCTGTCCTCTTTTTTTGTTTTTTTTTTTTAAGTATAGTTTTCAGCACTTGTTATCATTGGTGAATTTGTTTTTGGGTTTGGTTTTTCTCTTCTTTCTTTTTTTTAAAAATTACTTTTCAAATTTTATTTTAATCATTATTTTTTGTTTTTTATTTTAATAACTTAAAAAAATTTTTCCTTCCTTCCTTCCTTCCTTTGTTCGTTCCTTCCTTCCTTTCCTTCTTTCTTCCTTCCTTTCTTTCCTTCTTTCTTTTACTCCCTTTTATTCTGAGCTGTGTGGATGGCAGGCTCTTGGTGCTCCAGCCAGGCATCAAGGCTGCACCTCTGAAGTAGGAGAGCCAAGTTCAGAACATTGGTCCACCAGAGACCTCCCAGCTCCACATATTATCAAGTGGTGAAAATCTCCCAGAGATCTCCACCTCAACACCAAGACCCAGCTCCACTCAACGACCAATGACCTACAGTGCTGGACACCCTATGTCAAACAGCTAGCAAGATAGGAACACAAACCCACCCATTAGCAAAGAGGCTGCCTAAAATCATAATAAGGTCACAGACACCCCAAGACACACCACCAGACTTGGACCTGCCCACCAGAAAGACAAGATCCAGCCTCATCCACCAGAACACAGGCACTAGTCCCATCCACTAGGAAGGCTACACAACCCACCGAATCATCCTTAGCCACTGGGCACAGACACGAAAAACAACGGGAACTACGAACCTGCAGCTTGCGAAAAGGAGACCCCAAACACAGTAAGTTAAGCAAAATGAGAAGACAAAGAAAAACACAGCAGATGAAGAAGCAAGGTAAAAACCCACTAAACCTAACAAATGAAGAGGAAACAGGCAGTCTACCTGAAAAAGAATTCAGAATAATGATAGTAAAGATGATCCAAAACCTTCGAAATAGAATGGAGAAAATACAAGAAACGTTTAACAAGGACCAAGGAGAACTAAAGAGCAAAAAAACAGTGATGAACAACACAATAAATGAAACTAAAAATTCTCTAGAAGGGATCAATAGCAGAATAACTGAGGCAGAAGAACAGATAATGACCTGTAAGATAAAATAGTGGAAATAACTACTGCACAGCAGAATAAAAAGAAAAGAATGAAAAGAATTGAGGACAGTCTCAGAGACCTCTGGGACAATATAAAACACACCAACATTCGAATTATAGGGGTCGCAGAAGAAGAGAAAAAGAAAGGGATTGAGAAAATATTTGAAGAGATTATACTTGAAAACTTCCCTAATATGGGAAAGGAAATAGTTAATCAGTGCAGGAAGCACAGAGAGTCCCATACAGGAAATTTCCAAGGAGAAACACACCAAGGCACATGTTAATCAAACTGTCAAAAATTAAATACAAAGAAAAAATATTAAAAGCAGCAAGGGAAAAACAACAAATAACATACAAGGGAATCCCCATAAGGTTAAGAGCTGATCTTTCAGCACAAACTCTGCAAGCCAGAAGGGAGTGGCAGGACATATTTAAAGTGATGAAAGGGAAAAACCTACAACCAAGATTACTCTACCCAGCAAGGATCTCATTCAGATTCAAATGAGAAATTAAAACCTTTACAGACAAGCAAAAGCTAAGAGAATTCACTACAACCAAAGCAGCTTTACAACAAATGCTAAAGGAACTTCTCTAGGCAGAAAACACAAGAGAAAGAAAATACCTACAATAACAGGCCCAAAACAATTACTAAAATGGTAATAGGAACATACATATCAATAATTACCTTAAATGTAAAAGGATTAAATGCTCCAACCAAAAGACACAGACTGGCTGAATGGATACAAAAACAAGACCCATATATATGCTGTCTACAAGAGACCCATTTCAGACCTAGAGACACATACAGACTGAAAGTGAGGGGACAGAAAAAGATATTCCATGCAAATGGAAATCAAAAGAAAGCTGGAGTAGCAATTCTCATAGCACACAAAATACACTTTAAAACAAAGACTACTGCAAGAGACAAAGAAGGACACTACATAATGATCAAGGGATCCATCCAAGAAAAAGATATAAGAATTGAGAATATATATGCACCCAACATAGGAGCACCTCAATACATAAGACAAATACTAACAGATATAAAAGGGGAAATCGACAGTAACACAATCATAGTAGGGGAGTTTAACACCCCACTTTCACCAATGGACAGATCATCCAAAATGAAAATAAATAAGGAAAAACAAGTTTTAAATGATACATTAAACAAGATGGACTTAATAGACATTTATAAGACATTCCACCTAAAAACAACAGAATATACTTTCTTCTCAAGTGCTATGGAACATTCTCCAGGATAGATCATATCCTGGGTCACAAATCAAGCCCTAATAAATTTAAGAAAATTGAAATCATATCAAGTATCTTTCCTGACCACAACGCTATGAGACTAGATATCAATTACAGGAAAAAATCTGTAAAAAATACAAACACAACAAGGCTAAATAATACACTACTTAATAACCAAGAGATCACTGAAGACATCAAAGAAGAAATAAAAAAATACCAAGAAACAAATGACAATGAAAAAAAACAACTCAAAACCTATGGGATGCAGCAAAAGCAGTTCCGAGAAGGAAGTTTATAGCAATACAATCCTACCTTAAGAAACAAGAAACATCTCAAATAAACAACCTAACCTTACAACTAAAGCAATTAGAGAAAGAAGTACAAAAAAACCCCAAAGTTCGAAGAAGGAAAGAAATCATAAAGATCAGATCAGAAATAAATGAAAAAGAAATGAAGGAAACGATAGCAAAGATCAATAAAACTAAAAGCTGGTTCTTTGAGAAGATAAACAAAATTGATAAACCATTAACCAGACTCATCATGAAAAAAAGGGAGAAGACTCAAATCAACAGAATTAGAAATGAAAAATGGGAGGTAACAACTGACACTGCAGAAATACAAAGGATCATGAGAGATTACGACAAGCAACTATATGCCAATAAAATGGACAACCTGGAAGAAATGGACAAATTGATAGAAATGCACAACCTTCCAGGACAGAACAAGGAAGAAATAGAAAATAAAAACAGACCAATCACAAGCACTGAAATTGAAACTGTGATTAAAAATCTTCCAACAAACAAAAGCCAAGGACCAGATGGCTTCACAGGCAAATTCTAGTAAACATTTAGAGAAGAATTAACACCTATCCTTCTAAAACTTCCAAAATACAGCAGAGGGAGGAACACTCCCAAACACATTCTACGAGGTCACCATCACCCTGATACCAAAACCAGACAAAGATGTCACAAAAAAAGAAAACTACAGGCCAATATCACTGATGAACATAGATCTAAAAATCCTCAACAAAACACTAGCAAACAGAATCTAACAGCACATTAAAAGGATCATACACCATGATCAAGTGGGGTTTATCCCAGGAATGCAAGGATTCTTCAATATATGCAAATCAATCAATGTGATACACCATATTAACAAATTAAAGGAGAAAACCATATGATCATCTCAATAGGTGCAGGGAAAGCTTTTGACAAAATTCAAAACCCATTTCTGATAAAAACCCTCCAGAAAGTAGGCATGGAGGGACCTTACCTCAACATAATAAAGGCCATATATGACAAAGCCCAGCCAACATCATCCTCAATGGTGAAAAACTGAAACCATTTCCACTTAGCTCAGGAACAAGAGAAGGTTTCACACACTCACCACTATTATTCAACATAGTTTTGGAAGTTTTAGCCACAGCAATCTGAGAAGAAAAAGAAATAAAAGGAATCCAAATCGGAAAAGAAGAAGTAAAGCTGTCACTGTTTGCAGATGACATGATACTATACATAGGGAATCCTAAAGATGCTACCAGAAAACTACTAGAGCTAATCAATGAATTTGGTAAAGTAGCAGGATACAAAATTAATGCACAGAGATCTCTTGCATTCCTATACACTAATGATGAAAAATCAGAAAGAGAAATTAAGGAAACACTCCCATTTACCATTGCAACAAAAAGAATAAAATACCTAGGAATAAACCTACCTAAGGAGACAAAAGACCTGTATGCAAAAAACTATAAGACACTGATGAAAGAAATTAAAGATGATACAAACAGATGGAGAAATATACCATGTTCTTGGATTGGAAGAATCAACATTGTGAAAATGACTCTGCTGCTCAAAGCAATCTACAGATTCAAAGCAATCCCTATCAAACTACCACTGGCATTTTTCACAGAACTAGAACAAAAAATTTCACAATTTGTATGAAAACACAAAAGACCCCAAATAGCCAAAGCAATGTTGAGAAAGAAAAATGGATCTGGAGGAATCAGGCTCCCTGACTTCAGACTATACTACAAATCTACAGTAAACAAGACAGTATGGAACTGGCACAAAAACAGAAATATAGATCAATGGAACACGATAGAAAGCCCAGAGATAAACACACACACATATGGTTACCATGTCTGTGATAATGGAGGCAAGAACATACAATGGAGAAAAGACAGCCTCTTCCGGAAGTGGTGCTGGGAAAACCGGACAGCTACATGTAAAAGAATGAAATTAGAACACTCCCTAACACCATACACAAAAATAAGCTCAAAATGGATTGAAGACCTAAATGTAAGGCCGACACTATAAAACTCTTAGAGGAAAACATAGGCAGAACACTCTATGACATAAATCACAGCAAGATCCTTTTTGACCCACCTCCTAGAGAAATGGAAGTAAAAATAAATGGGACCTAATGAAACTTAAAAGCTTTTGCACAGCCAAGGAAACCTGGAAAGGTTTGATCAATGTCTATCTTTGACGAAAAGATAACCCTCAGAATGGGAGAAAATATTTGCAAATGAAGCAACTGACAAAGGATTAATCTCCAAAATCTACAAGCAGCTCATGCAGCTCAACATCAAAAAAACAAACAACCCAATCCAAAAATGGGCAGAAGACCTAAACAGTCATTTCTCCAAAGAAGATATACAGATTGCCAACAAACACATGAAACCATGCACAACATCACCAGTCATTAGAGAAATGCAAATCAAAACTACAACACGATATCATCTCACACCAGTCAGAATGGCCATCAACAAAAAACCTACAAACAATAAATGCTGGAGCGAGTATGGAGAAAAGGGAACCCTCTTGCACTGTTGGTGGGAATGTAAATTGATATAGCCACTATGGAGAACAGTATGGAGGTTCTTTAAAAAACTACAAATAGAACTACCATATGACCCAGCAATCCCACTACTGGGCATATACCCTGAGAAAACCATAATTCAAAAAGAGTCATGTACCACAATATTCACTGAAGCTGTATTTACAATAGCAAGGACTTGGTAGCAACCTAAGTGTCCATCGACATATGAATGAGTAAAGAAGATGTGGCATATATATATATACAATGGAATATTACTCAGCCATAAAAAGAAACGAAATTGAGTTATTTGTAATGAGGTGTATGGGCCTAGAGTCTGTCATAGAGAGTGAAGTAAGTCAGAAAGAGAAAAACAAATACCATATGCTAACACATATATATGGAATCCAAGAAAAAACAAAAAGTGGTTATGAAGAACCTAGGGGCAAGACGGGAATATAGACACAGACCTACTAGAGAATGGACTTGAGGAAACGGGGAGGGGGAAGGGTAAGCTGGGACAAAGTGAGAGAGTGGCAGTGTATATATGGACATATATACACTACCAAACGTAAAATAGATACCTAGTGGGAAACAGCCACATATCACAGGGAGATCAGCTCGGCGCTTTGTGATCTGCTAGAAGGGTGGGATAGGGAGGGTGGTAGGGAGGGAGACGCAAGAGGGAAGAGATATGGGGATATATATATAATTGATTCACTTTGTTATAAAGCAGAAACTAACACACCATTGTAAAGCAATTATACTCCAATAAAAATGTTAAAAAAATACATGCAGTATAATTCTAGTTCTGTCAATGTCAAAATTGTGTGTGTGTGTGTGTGTGTGTGTGTGGAGGGTTATATATTATATATTCATGTTTAGCTGGAAGGAAACATGCATTATATAATTACTATCTCTGAGTAGTGGATTTTGGATGACTTTCAGGTTGTCTTATATATTTTTCTATGATTCCAAGTTTTCTATAGTTGCCATATTTTTCTTTATGATAAAAATATAATAAAGGTTTTTAAATAACTGAATAAAATAAATAAAGACAGCGGGATGCAGCCAGCCCCTCATGGACTACCCAACAGTCCTCTGTTCCTATTTAGAATTCAGGGCCTTCCTTATTTTGTTTCTAATTGTCACTCGTCTTATCTTCATTACTTTCTTACAAACATGCCAAACTGAATTCTCACTTTAAAAAAGAAGCCACCTCTAGCCAGGAAACTATAAACATACAGAAAGAAAAAGAACATATTAACAATTTTATGTTGCTTCTATAGTCAGACAATTGATATTCAGTATTTAACACACACACAAAATGCTCTATTTACCTATACATGTCTTAGCATGCCCATATCCTTATTTAAAAGGTTTACTTTTATTTAACTGTTTCATATTAAGGGAAAAGATCACCTTGGAAGCATCTAGTGATTTCTCTGTATCCATCCATATCTATAATACAAGTTCCTTTTTCCCCATCATTTATTCCAGACCAGGTGGTCCATTAACCACAACCTTTGTATACATCACCCTCGGTTCAGTTCATATCTTTGCTTTGCCTTTTCTCTCCATCTGAGATCACTTTTGCAAAGCAATACTTCAAAACCCAAATCAAATGTCCCCATCAGTTAGAGATCATCTCCCTCTTTCGGCATCCTAGGGTAGTTTCCCCCCTAACTTTTTGCAATTGTTTTTTCCCCAGTGTATTACTGTGTAACAATAACTTTTAGAGAGCAAAGGCTACCCTTCTCTGTGTTCTGTGGTTAGCGTATAGCTGGTCATACACAATCCATAAATATGCATTTAAAAAGGGACAATTAAGGTTTCACAATTGAAACTCAGTCCTTTGGAAACGTGCCAGGGAGCAGAGAGGAAGTGTCTGACTGCAGGAAATGGGGCTATAGAGATCAAGGAAGAAAAGGGGAGAGGGCACCAAAACTACTTTTACCTTCTTCACAATTCTGTCTTACGCTCAACCTAAGGTAACATGAATGGTAGAGACAGGACCCTGAAATTGCAATCGATCCCTAACACACTAACTGGAAATTACTCCATTCACAGCAAATAATAAGAATTACCAGAGCCAAAGCAAAGCTAACTTACTTCCTTTTCCTAGAAATAAAGTAACCAAGAGTTATAATAGGAACCAAAACTGAATGGGGGAGAAAAAAGCATTGCCATTTCCATGGCCAAATGCATTTTTCTCTTTGTTAGAAAAGGAGGAATAAATGGGCCTTGAAGAAAGCTATCTGAAGAATGCATGTGATGTCTTTCAAATGGATACATACATGTATAGATGTGTGAGTATAATATACTTCACCCCCATTTATATAGCATACCTCTGCAACAAGTCAGTAATAGTACTTGGGATTTTAGAGAAAAAGAAGCCCCAGATGTCATCAGGTCCTACCTTTCACCTATACAGCAGGCTCAGTCACCCCAGATCATGGGGTCATTCAGCCACTGTTGTATCCTTATGAGTGTTCACTATTAGGTCATTCCTACTTGACTAAAAGTTTCTCAAGGGAAACTTTATATCCCAATTCCCTACCTTGGGAAATAGTGAAAACTGATAAGTGGTAAAATGAGATAATACATTACTGAGCCACTCTAATGAGTAAAAAATTTTATTTGCTTATATATTTTATTGAAATGTTCCTCCATACTTTTTTACAGTGTATTGAAATGTTCCTCCATCTTTGCCTGAGAATCATGTCTCACTCTGAAAGTACAAAGTGGAAGGCTGACCTCCCTTTAAATTCTTGATTGCAGCTGCCAAGACTTCCATTCTGCTTTTAACACTATTTGTGGTTCCTTAATGGCACATTCTCATGATCTCATTGAACTTCTCTCCTCAATATTGGTTCCATTTGGTCAACACCTTTTGATCACTGATGGACCCTGGGAGCAACAGATCTTAGGTTACTGGATTTAGGTTGCTTGCCTCAGGCCAGATTGGTTCATGACTTGATGAGGATGAAGGCTGCTTTTAAAAAGACAGGTTTCTAGTTTCTAACTATGGAGATGGCTTCATTCCACTGGGGAGGAATTTCAAGTAGTGACATTGCAAAAGTTTTCCAGGTGATTCTAATATATCAATAATTTAGTTACCTTTATGGAGCTGAGGAAGACAGTTATTTACAACAGAACAAGGTTTTCCCAAGGAAGTACCTTTCTGCAGAAAATTTAGCATGAGGAAGGGAAGCATGAGGCCAGGAATAGCATGGTCAGAAGGTATAATTTACCACTAAAGATGGAAATGTTCAATAATAACATTCCTCAAAATGCAGCGTACATATCATAGTATTACCAGAGGTAATTAGAGTAGTAAAAAGTATACCTTTTTTTTTGGACGCACCATGTGGCTTGTGGGATCTCAGTTCCCCAGCCAGGGATTGAACCTGGGCCATGGCAGTGAAAGCCCAGAATTCTAAGCACTAGGCCACCAGGGAACTCCCAAGAGTATACCTTTTAAACACTGATTCAAGCAGTAAGAAGTAATTCCTTTTTGAACTATCTTTAATCCATGCTGATTGCATCAAAGAGAAAGTTTCAGTTTTCTAGTGCTTGATAATTTCCACTTGAAACAAAGAGAAAGTTGGCTCAAATTCAGAGCCTTGTGAGCAATAAGGTCGTATTACAATATAAGAGTATTCTCTTGTTTTCTTAGGTTTATTTTTACCTTCTCTTTAACGCAAGTGATACTAGTTTTCCATGTAAAATACCAGTATATTCAAACCTCTTTAGCACATGCACTTAAGTAAAAATGGTGAGTATATTTAAATATCGTCAATATTGCAGATGACAGTTGTGACAAAACCATGGACATAGCAAGAAACGACTGCAGTTTGGAAAACTGATCAATAGCAATGGCTCAATCTCCCAGAAATAGATTTCTTACTGATTGGGAGCAGGGAGAGAATTGGTAAGGGCTAAAAATCTATGTGGTCTCAGATTTCTTGAGAAAGATGCCTGTTCTGAGGTCTCTATCTCAGTTAGAAACTGCAGGGGCCATGTTGATGGAGAAAATCAGGGAAGAATAAATTAGAAAATGGATTATCTCATACTCCTTGAAATCTCCTGTCCATAGCACACCAACATAGGTATATTGCTCAGTACTATCCAGAAAACCAGAACCAATGGAGTTTCTTTCTTTCTTCCTCCCTTCCTTCTTTCCTTCTCTCTCTCTCTCTCTCTCTTCCTTTATTGAAATGGGTCCACGTGGTTATGAAATCTAACAAGTCCCAAGATCTGCAGTCAGCAAGCTGGAGACCCAGGAGAGTTGATGGTCTAAGTGGCACTTCAAAGACCAGCAGGCTCCAGACCCAGGAAGAGCTGATGTTTCCAATTTGACTTGAAAGCAGGAACAAAACAATGTCCCAACTTGAAGACAGTAAGGCAGGAGGGGAAGGTGAAACTTTTTGTTCAATTCAGGCCTTCAACTGATTGGATGAGGCTCACCCACATTAGAGAGAACAATCTGCTTTACTCAGTCTACTGATTCAAATGTTAATCTCATACAAAAATACCCTCATGATAACAGAGAATAATATTTGATCAAATGTCTGGGCACTCCATGACCTAGCCAAGTTGACATATAAGATTAACCATCCAAAAAAAAATAACCAACACAATAGGTATTCGTTAGAAAAAATACATCAGTAGAATGTAAAACTTAGGTTCTATCTACCACAATGTTTGTCACATCTTAAGAAATGTTAGTTTCATTCCCTGATTTTTAATCTTCCTTTCTCTTACATATTGCTTGGCATGTGTTGAAAGTTCAAGGCATGTTTGCTGAATAGAATGGCAAATCTCGCAAGTTTGCACGTTTCTAGGTGTGGGCCTGAAAATTCTCCTTGCTACAACCATCACCTACATTCCCCCTGGCTTTTGTCTCTGTTTTCTCTCTGCCTCCAGATGTGCCACTACAGGTTACCTTCCTGTGCAGCCCAACTTCTGTCAAAGTCTCCTCAGGAGGTCAGAAACCAGAGTTTTCTCCAGAAAGAAACCAGTGTCCTTATGGGAGCAGGTTTGAACAGAGTACATTTATTTAGGTCAAATTTTTGAATCATTGAGAATATCATCCACAGACAGGAATCAACCAGCAAGTACACGGTCATGTGTTTTATGAGGTTTGCCTGAAACTGGAAGGTTTTAAACTAAGTCAAAGGAAGAAACAAGGAAGATTATAATTAACATCAATTAAAAGAGATTTTTTTAACGAAGTAAGATGAATCTCACTCAGTAAAATGGGTTAAAGAGGCTTTAAATTTCAATTTTCAAAACAGAGAAGAAACTGAGCAATGACATATGTGATAAGGTCATACTAGACGGCTTCCTGACTTTTAAAAGGACCAAGGCTGTGGGGAGCAAATAGATCTAGAGCCACCCACCTAATTATTGCATAACTCGTGATTTCCCCCTTAACCTTTCTAAGTTTCAGTTATCTCAACTGTAAAATGAGCATGGTGATACCTTTCTCCTGGGGTCCTCCTAACGATGAATAATATTATGCATAAAATGACACAGCCAAGAGCACATCTTAATGCTGTTTGTTCCTCCCTCACTTAAAAGAAAGACATCAGGGATGATAATGATATCATAAACAACTGAAGATATGTTGATTTGTTTAAATAGCCAAGCAAACTTGTCAAAGAAGTGAGTACATACAGGAGTCTATAAAGAATGTTCTTTCATCTCTAAAATACTGGGGAGAAAAGTGGATGAATGCATGAATTAATTCTAACCAAAAGATAAAGGTATAGATACATAGAATGCATGAGGTTATGTAGCTGCTAATTCTCACTACTTTTATCCCTACTTTGAACCTTTTACAGACATTATGTTCCACAGAATAAGAAATCTTTAGAAAACATAAGTGAGAATTGTTCTTAGTTTTGAAAAAAACTATGATTCAAATGAGAAGAAAAATATATTCTATGGCAATGAACTAACTCACTTGAGCATTATTCTTAAAAACAGTTTTCTCTTGAATTTTCACCCATAACCTTTCAAATGGGTATTGTATGTGGATTATGTTAATATTTATTTGAATATCAAATTCATCAAAAAGATATTTAGACAGGAAAACTACATTTATGCTATAAAAGTACTTGGAGATACTCATAAAAAAACATTTTCCTCTTAAGATACCTTAAGTAAGACTTAGCACTTGTACATTTCTTCCCTGAGGCATATTATTAAATATTCTCAGATGAAGAACATTTGAAACTGAAGTCCATAGAATATACAAAATGGCCTATTTTATTATATTAACCATTAAGTTTGTATAGGGAGTATTTAGTGAGAGGAAAAAAATAAACGTTCAGTAATTCAGTAAATGAGATTTATGCATTCTCAGAGGTCTTTTGAAGACTTTTTTTAAATTCATATTTTTAGTGTTTGACTACCCAGTATCACAAAACTAATAAGTGGCAGAGCAGGTATTTCTACTCTATTTGTTCTCAAAATGTATGTATTTCCACTCTCATGCAGGTTATTTGTCTCTGAAAATATATGTCCATAACATCCGTAACAATATTTTAAAATAATATATTAAGTATATGATATTATAATTTGGAAATTCAAAGAGGAATGGGTTAAATCATCAGTAACATTCAACCAGAAACTACTAAAATCTCTGCTCTTTTTGTGGTAACATCACACTTCTATTCTTACTAAACTTTATGATATTTTGCAGATGAAGTTTTTCTTTTGATGAGTTCAAGTTTTTGAGGAGATACTTTATTTGGGGATTATAATTATTAACTCATTTTTATTCCTTACATGAGCTTCCATAAGACAAGTGATTTATTAGCTCTAAGTCAACAGTTATGAAATTTAAACATTACTGATCAAATGCACCTTTAGATGATGTCCATCATGTGACAAAGTTTCTAAACCTTGAATAATAAAACCATTATTTACAGAGGAAAAAATCCTACATCCTATGAGTTGATTTAAAACAGTCTAAACTTATGTAAATATATGTAAACATTAGTGTAGGTATAATATCCTTATACTCACTTTAAAACTTTTAAACTGCCAGAATCATAGCTTAAAACAAACAGAATTATAAAAGAAAAGTAATTAATTTAATGTGAAACATGAGGTCATGTGTAGTAGGTGACCTAGTGTTTTAGATTTCGTTTCCTTTGAATTCTGCATGACTCCACTATGCATACCATGTAATGAGTCAAAGTTTATGCCATTTTTCTATGTTCAAACCACAGAGAAATCTTCATTCCTACAGAATGCCAAGATGTTAGTTTGTCTTCCCTTAATGCAAACATACAACTTTTGTATTAGATCTTACTTTTCAATTAACTTGAAAAAAAACTAATAATTTCTACCTGTTACACACACATATATAATGCTAGAAATTAAAAACAAAATAAAGAGAGCGAGCGTGCACATGGTAAAAATAGTTTCAAAAGTGGTACCAAGTATATCTTTATTTAGGATTCTTGTACACTAATATTTTCTGAAAAGTATCACTATTGAACACCCATTTGACTTTGTGTAATCCAGCATTTTCCAAACTTCTATTTTAAAATCATAGGGTGTTTTTAATAACATATCCAATAGCACAGTTTGAGAATTGATATATAAGGCTGTCAATTGATTTTTAAAAGCACTTGTATATAATTGTTATTAAAATGCATTATTTCAAGTATCTTGTTCAGCTAATTATAGTGAACACCAAGGACAAAAAATATTAAGTTCATGAAATCAACTAAATACAGCCAGTGGGAAACAATAAGAATGTATACTTTCTTTTTCTCTTTCTTTTTCTTCTATTTAGGAGAAAACAGTCTATTGTATTTAAACTATTAAGTAAACAGGGTCTTATTATTTTCATACTTCACCATTTAAAATATGATTTTATCTGAAATCAGGAAATTTAAAATATTTTTTGTCAAATTTGATACTGTCAAAAAGCAGCTTGGCGCTTCCCTGGCGGCGCAGTGGTTAAGAATCCGCCTGCCAATGCAGGGGACGCAGGTTCGAACCCTGGTCTGCGAAGATCCCACATGCCACGGAGCAACTAAGCCTGTGAGCCACAACTACTGAGCCTGCCCTCTACAGCCCGTGAGCCACAACTACTGAGCCCACATGCCACAACTACTGAAGCCCACACGCCTAGAGCCTGTGCTCCGCAATAAGAGAAGCCACTGCAATGACAAGCCCGCGCACCGCAATGAAGAGTAGCCCCCACTCACCACAACTAGAGGAAGCTCGCGGCAACGAAGACCCAATGCAGCCAAAAATAAATAAATAAAATAAATAAATATTTAAAAAATTAAAAATAAAAAAAAGCAGCTTGGTGCTTTGTGACCACCTAGAGGGGTGGGATAGGGAGGGTGGGAGGGAGATGCAAGAGGGAGGGGATATGGGGATATATGTATACATATAGCTGATTCACTTTGTTATACAGCAGAAACTAACACTACATTGTAAAGCAATTATACTCTAATAAAGATGCTAAAAAAACCCATAAAAATAATATTCAGTGAAAAAAAAGGAAGTTTTCATAGAATTTATTTAAGTGCATTGGCAATTGTAATGGGGTAGGGAATCATATAACCAACAGTGAAGTTCTATTATAGTAAATGTTACTTTTGTGCTGCATATGAGAAATAATTGAGGTAAAACATGAGGTAAAAATGAAAAATATAAAACATAAAATATATTATTTAACAATGGATATATCATTAGGAAGAGGAAAAAAGATGCCTATGACAAATGATTAGAAAGGAAAATGTGTAAAGGGCAAAATACATATCCATAGCATGAGAAAGAATGAGGATATATAAGAATGTAAGGAAAGATCTTGATGGATATAAGCCACATCCAAACTGTATGAAAAAATATGGCCAGTTCTGCTTTGAATATCTTATAAAGGGGCCAGACCCCTATCAGATACTCTACCACTTACGTCCCTTTAGATACTTGAGGACGTCTTATATACAGAACTTGTTTCTAAACTTTATCCCACTGGACCAGTTCTCAAACATCTCTTGGAACTTTTTTCAGTTTGGGTGGAACTGTAAGTGGGAAATTGGAACAGAAAACTTTCTCACTTGTACCATTATCATTTCTGCTTTAACTCTCAAAGTGGTATCATTTCCTCCAGATTAGACTTTTCTCCTTAAAAATGAATACTAAACTATAAGTAGTCTTCCATACCACTTGTCTTAAGTATCTTAGCTAGGTAAGTTTATTTATTTCTCTATTCATTTAAAATATATTTCAAGGGGAGGGGGGACTCTCATCCATCCAGGCCCTGTGCAAACTCTGAGGATCAAGAAAGAGAACAAAACAGAAGAAATCATTGATTATGGAATTGTACAACAAATGATCTGATAAAGATTAAGAAGTAAATAATGGATGCCAATAGACAGAATAGTTAACATTATTCCTGAGGGGGTGGAGGGAGAAAATGCCTTCTTGGAAGTGATAATAATATAAGTCCTAAGGAATTAGTAGGAACTACATCGGTAGAATTACAGAAATGAGAGTGAAATCAATTTGTCTATTCCTGGAGCAGAGGGGAGATATTTGGGTATGATACCAAATGGATATAATCCATACAGATAGATTTACATGTCCTAGTCTACAGCAGTTTAATGCAACTGTGGTAAAAATAATAAAATACAGTTGACCCTTGAACAATACAGGTTTGAACTGCACTAATACGTGGAATTTTTTCAATAAATACATAGTACAGTACTATATGATCTGAGGTTGGCTGGATCCACAGATGTAGAACCACAAATATGGAACATGGTAGGCCAACTGAAAAGTGAAATAAGGGTTTTCAACTGCACAGGGGTTGGTGTCCCTAACCCATAAGTTGTTCAAGGGTCAATCGCAATCAGAAGTTTTTCGATTCAAATGTCATTAATTATCTCAAAGTACATCAAAGTTTATTTACTTTACATTTCACAGGTTTATTTGTTGAAACTGCATTTCCTCTTCTCTCTTATTCTATCACACACCCAAAATACTCCAGGTACTCCTACTTGCAAGATGCTCAAATAGTGCACCCTGACATGCATGGAGCTGTCTTTTCTGTTAGGTCTCCTTTTTTTTTTTATTGTAGTAAGAACATTTAACATGAGATTTCCCCTCTTAACAAAGTTTTAAGCGTAAATTACAGTATTGTTATTCATCTTGCATAACTAAAACTGAACAGCTCTCCATGTCTCCCTTCCCCATAGCCCCTGGCAATTACCATTCTACTCCTTGCTTTATGAATTTGATTATTTCAGATCATCATATAAGATTATCATATAAGTGGAATCATACAGTACTTGTCCTTCTGTGATCATCTTATTTCACTTAACGTAATGTTCTCAAGATTCATCCATGCTGCTGCACAATGTGTAGTAGCTCCTTCTGTTTTAAGGCTGAATAGTATCCCATTGTATGTATATACCACATTTTCCCAGGCATGTGTAGATGGATACGTACATTGTTTCTACTTCTTGGCTATTGTGAATAATGCTTTAAAGAACATGGGAATCCAAAGACAATATATAAATGATCAACAGGTATAGGAAAAAGGCTCAACATCACTAATCATCAGGGAAATGCAAATCAAACCACAATGAGATATCACCTCACAACTGTTAGGATGGCTATTATATATTAAAAAAAAATAAAGACAATAGGGCTGGTGAGGATGTGAAGAAATTGAAACACTGTACACTGTCGGCAGGAATGTAAAATGATGCAGCCACTATGGAAAACAGTATGGAGGGTCCTCAAAAGACTAAAAACAACCATATGATCCAGAAATCCCACTTTCAGATATTTATCTGAAAGCACTGAAATCAGGATCTTGAGTACATAGGCCCCCTTCTTTCTGAGTACCTTATCACTAGATTGATATCTCTGTTTAGAGATTCTTCACACACAAATGAGCAGAAAATTGGCCCCTCTCTTTCTAACTTCTCTCTCTCTGGAAAATTTCCTGCTCCTTAGAGGGTGGGACGCAGGAACTTGAATGTGCAAGAAAAGGAAGAAATAGGGCTGTTAAAGACAAAAATCAGATTCCATTTCCCTTCCAATTTACTGCATTGTAGGTAATATATATTGTTTCCCTGCAGGGAATTCACACTCAGAACCCACACCAGAGGTCAGACGGATTAGGAGTGGAGAGTCATTCATTAAGCTATTAAACAGGAGCAAATGTTTTACCAACAACTTAAGCACATTTCACTCCACTTATGTTTCCTGATTTCACATGCCTAACTTGGATCTTTCGTACTAACTCTTGCTCTTAAAACTTCTTTCATATAAAGGAGGTTTTCCATATGGTACATAAAAACTCAAAGAACAAATAAGTTCAGAAATCAAGGCCAGGTTTCCCACTGCTAACCTGTCAGAATGAGAGTCTCTTTTTTTTTTTTCTTTTTAAATCTCTGAAGGCTCAACAGACTTATTACAACTGTCAGACTTCCCTTAGACAAGTTGGCCATAATGTAAATAAATAGTCTCTCACCTTTGAAATTCTAACACTCAGCAGAAACATAAACCTCAAAAGCCACAAAAGGAAAAGCTGCCCTGAATTAAGGATGAGGCCTTCCAGCATAACATAAAATCATGTTTAGATATGGGGTACTTCCTCACTGAGCATGCAGATGAAGTTAGGACTAAGATTGTAAATTCAAAATAGGCAAAGTCCTTAGGAGCAGAGAAAAACTAGTAGAATCTGTTGCCAGTCAATTTGCTCTAAAATAATCACTAAAGGAAATTCTTCCAACAGAAAGAAATATCACAAGAAAACTTGGAATATTGGGAATAAAGTAAAAACAACAGAAATGGTCAATATCTTAGGTAAATATAATAGACTATTCTCTAAGAGCTTTAAAATGTTTTACCGTTGAAAGCAAAAATTCATAATATTGTATCATGGGGTTTTCAACATATGTAGCTTCAATTGATAAGAAACTGTAACATAAAGCAAAGAAGCTAAAGGGACTATATGGTGGTAATGTTTCTACATCCCAATTGATATGATAAAATGCTGATACTATTATACTGTGAAATATTAAGAGTCTATATTGTGATTTCTAGAGTAATCCACAAAAATACCATAAAATTATAATCAACTATATAATAGATAAGTCAAATATTAGTACTAAAAATGTTAAAATATGCCACAAAAGATAGGAAAGTAGAAATAAACCAAGGGACAAAACAGAAAACAATTAATAAAATTATAGACTTAATACAAACATACCAATAATTACATTAAATGTGAAGTATCTAAATATGCCAATGAAAAGACAGAGATTAGAGGAATACATCTATAAACATGTGTTGCCTACAAGAAATTCCCTTCAAATATGATATAAGGAGACTAAAATTAAAAGCCTAGCAAAAAGACATAACACATGAATGCTAATCAAAAGAAAGCTGGGGTGGCAATACTAACATCAGACAAGTAAATTTCCAGTCAAAGAAAATTACGAAGGATAAGGAGAGGCATTACAAAATGATAAAAGGGTCAATTCCCTAAGAAAATATATATATACACCTTACTACACAGCTACAGAATACACATTGCAAAACCAACAGAAATGAAAAGAGAAATAGATAAATCCACAATAAACATCAGAAACTTAACACTTTTGCTGAGTAAAAATCAGGATCAATATGAGTTAATACTCACAAAATCAGCAAGGATATCGAAAAACTGAACACCACCATTAATCAACTGGATCTAATCGACATTTATAGAGCACTCCACTAAACAACAGCAGAATATGCCTTTAAGCCTGCATGGAACATACACCAGATACATCATATCCTGGATCATAAAACAAACCTTAACACATTAAAAATAAGAGAAATCATATAAATTTTGTTCTTTGATCACAGTGAAATTAAACTAGAAACCAACACCAACCACTTACCTTGTTGGAGCCTTTGTATGAACTCTTGTTTTTAAAACTCCATTCATGTAAAGCAGGTTTTCCACGAAATACATAAAATTTCAAAAATCCCCACAAAATATTACCAAATAGGATCCAACATAATATAAAAGAATAATAAACCCAAACCATCTATGATTTATCATGAGAATGCAAGGCTTGTTTAACATTTGAAAACAAACATCTCCCACTATAGTTACAGTCTAAAGAAAATCCACATGATCAGAAAAGTTCATGCCCCAGAAAGTATCTGACAAAATTCAACATCCACTGCTAATAAAAATTCTCAGAAATCAGAAACAGGAGTCACTCAACCTGATAAAGATCATCTACCAAAACCAAAACAAAACTACAACTACCTCACCCTTAATAGTGAAAGACCGAATAAGAGTATCAACTCACACCAATCCTATTAAACACACCATTCCTATTCAACAGGAGGCTGCAGCCAGGAAAATATAACAAGATAATAAAATAAACGTCATACAAATTTGAAATGAAGAAATAAAACTGTTCTTACTTGCAGATGACCTCATCATCTAAGGAGAAAATCCCAGAGTCTAAAAACAAACAAAACAGAATAAAACCTCTCACAACTAAATAAATGAATTTATCAAGGCTGTAGGATGCAAGGTCAACACATAAAAATCTATTGTATTCCTATGTCTAGTAATGTAATACACAATTATAAAATGAAATTCAAAAACAATATGTAAATATTTAAAATAACCCCAAAAGGAAATACTCTTGTATAAATATGTAAAACATATATAGAAACCGTATTCTGAAAACCGTAAATGCACTGATGAAAGAATCGAAGATCTTAAAAAACAGAGATGCATAGGGAGCATCTTTCTATTTAACCAATTCATGAACCGCTCAATAAAACCAATTTGATCTTTAAAAAAATGCAGATACATATTGTGTTCATGAATTGGAAGACTCAACCTCATAAAGATGTCATTCCTCGCATTTTTTTTAAAGATTGAATTTAATTCAAATCAAAATTACAGCAGTATATTTTTGTAGATATAGCGAAGGTCATTCAAAAAATTTTGGGGAGTGGTAAGAGCGATGTCACCAAGATGGTGGAGTAGCCGACTGCAGCCTCCATAAAGAACAGCAATTAAGCAGCTATCCACAAATTTACATAGCTCTGGGAGAGCTCAGGAGACCACTTAGAAGCTTCAGCAACACAGCTGAGCAAAAAAGCCCGATAATAACCTCACAAATAGGGAAGGAAGAATAGTTTCAGTTTGCCTGCATCACCCCATCCCCCAGGCTGGGACTGCTTGGCGCTGACAGGGAACTCTCAGACCCCAGAGAATTCCCTTCACCAGGAAAAGGAGAACAGGAAGAGCAACCAGCTTCCCAGCCTGCCAGGGCCCTGCAGGAGGACGGCCTTTGGTTTCATCCCACCCAGCGACTGGCACAGCCGAGCTGTCTCTAGACAGCTCGAAACAAGGAGGAAAGCAGAGGCCACGGATACCAGCCCCCGGCAGCGCGCCCACAATTCCCGGTCACCTGCTCCGCCACGGACTCCAATACCCTTTGCCTCCGAGGGCCTCAACAGCTGCTGCAGATGCCAGTGGACCCCTGAAGCTTTCATTACTGAGGACCTCACTGTGGACCCAGCGGTCTGCTCTGCAGAAGACACCAGCAGTTTTCCTCACTGAGGAAAATAGCGGCTAGAGCAGCCATCACAGACTCAGACCACTCCTGCCGCTGAGGACTCCACAGGTTTTCTGGCGTTTACAGATGACAGTGACTGAGTCTCTACCCGCTTCTGTCCTCCTCCTCTCTGGCTGCCAGAGCCACCATGGACGGTCCGGCGCTGGAAGCCCGCACTTGCAGCCATCTTGCCTCTTCAGGAGGCACTTTAGCCTCCGACGACCGCTCAGGTTCCCGGATGTGGCAGGGTTCCCGGATGTGGCGGGATTCCCGCCACCCGCCTCCTCCGCTGTGCGCATGCTCACAGCTAGCCCGAGCGCTGGCGGCACAGAAGAGAACCTGACGAGACGCTCGCGGACGCTGACGAGGCTCGGATCCCAGGCTCCAGACCCAGGGCTGTCGCCTGTGCCCACAGCTACACCTGTAGCTACAGCAGACCCCTGTCACTGGCCTCCACTGCCGCGCACAAGCCCGCGACTAGCCGGCCAGCCCAAGGAGTGCACACCACAGCCAAGGCCTCTCAGCCACTCCTGGGCCTGGTCCAGTCTGTCGTCCCTGTTAGTTCACGAACTGGAGCCTGGACATGGAGCTTCAGGAGTGACTGAGGAAAGAGGCAGCCCACTCCGAATTGGTAGGTGGCCCTTTAAATAAGCAAGGGAACTTACCCAAGAGACTCGTGTTGGGAGACTGCGAGACAAGTAGGTATCTGCACCTGCCCGCAGAATCTTGACAGTTAATAGAGAGGCCTTAAGAGAGTTCAGTCACGTACACCCTCTCAGTTACTCTCTCAAGGCTATTTCACTGAAACGGCTCCAGCTGTGGGAATGGTGGGCAGAAGGTACATTCCCAGGACAGGGGAGGGGTGAGGAACACTGAATTCCCAGCTCCAGCTCGCAGGTCGGCCAACGGTCACGTCATCTGGATGACCTTCTCCAACACTTTATTCCTCGGAATTAGCTGTTATATGCGCTCCTCTTTCACTCCTCTTCCAGAATGTGCCCTGAGTGGTCAGCCAGGGGTTTCACTTGCATGAAAGCGGCTCGTTTGGCGGCTCTCTGGCTGCACCATCCCTGTGAGACATCCCACTGCAAATTACAATAGAAAACGCCTTTCCCAGGTGTAACGGGGCTCGGTGTTCTCAGCAGTAGAACAGGTTGATCCATAACATGAGTCAGGTCGCTGGCTGTCTCCCATGATTTCTGTACCTTTACAGTGTTGAATGTCTTGGCAGGGGTTCCCAGTCTGATATATGAGGTAACAGGCTCTACTGGTTGGTTATTCAGATGTACGAAAGCCTGGTACCTATGCTGGTCCAGCAGGCCAAAGTGGCTTTACTTTTTACTAATTTAATCTGCTGCTTTAATATTCCATTCTTCCATTCTATCAACCCTGCTGCCTATGGGTTATAGCAGAGATGGAAACTCCATTTCCTTTCATGTTCTTTTGCCCAGGCTTGCATGCCATGACGCTTACAATGTGACCCCTAATCACTGTCTATTCCATGAGAATGTACTCATGGTACTTAGCTTCTGTAATGCCCTAATGAGGGTAGCCTAGTTTGCTTGGCAACAGGGGAAAGCTTGGGTTAGGACAAACATGGTGTCCACAAAAATCAAGACATACTTAAAAACCTCATTTGGAGGGAATGGGCCAATATAATCAATTTGCCAATCCTTTACAAGTTGGGAGTTCTGGCGGATGGCCCCAGATTCAATTCGCAGTTGCCTTGGGCATTGTTTAGAACACAAAGGACACGCTATAATTACATTAACCAACTCACTGTATATAAAGGGCAAGTTAGCATCCTTGGCAATATGTCATCCCATCTGGGTGCTGTGGTAGCCATTCTTTCTACATATCCGATCTGCTGTTTCTACTGAAGGGTCAGTTGCTAGGGCTTATATCTGGTCTAGGGCATCAGCTTCCTGATTGCCAGGAGGTTTTGGTACCTTGTGAGCCAGAATATTGAAAACAGTGAGTCATCCTCAGACTCTTGCAGGTGAAACCAAATGTCTTTCCATATATCCTGACCCACAAGGGCTTATTTATGATCATCCATTTCTCAGTAGGAAGGGACCTTCTTACTGTGACATGTTGTTTCTAAAGCTTTCTGGTCATATCTGAATCTATGCTTATTTTTATTTATTCAATTTTTTAAATTGGAGTGTAGTTGATTTGCAATGTTATATTAGTTTCAAGTGTACAACATAATGATTCAATATTTTTATACATTACACTCCATTTAAAGTTATTATAAAATATTTGCTATATTCCCTGTGCTGTACAATATATCCTTGTAACTTATTTATTTTATACATAGTAGTTTCAAATTCTTAATCCCCTACCCTTATATTGCCCCTCCCACCTTCACTCTCCCCACTGGTAACCACTAGTTTGTTCTCTATATCTGTGAGTCTGTTTCTGTTTTGTTATATTCATGATTGCTTGATTTTTTAGATTTCACACATAGGTGATAACATACAGTATTTGTCTTTCTCTGACTTATTTCACTAAGCATAATCCCTCTAGGTCCATCCAGGTTGTTGCAAACGGCAGAATTTCATTCTTTTTTAGGCCTAGGGGGTTAATATTAAAAATGTATAAGGAACTCCTACAACTCAATATAAAAAATAATAACAATAACCCAAATTTAAAAATAGGCAAAAGATTTGAAAAGATATTCCTCCGAAGACACACAAATGGCCACCATTAAATAATAGGTGTGCAGTGTCACAAATCATCAGGAAAATGCAAATCAAAACATAATGACATATCATTTCACACCAGTTAGGATGGCTATTAATAAAAAACAAACGAAAAATGATAAACGTGTGTCAGGGATGTGAAGGAACTGGAACTCTTATACACTGTTAGTAGGAATGTAATACGGTGCAACCACTATGAAAAACAGTGTGGAAGTTCCTCAAGAAATTAAAAATAAAGCTATCATATGATCCAGCCATCCCATTTCTGGATACATATATGAAAAAAAATTGGAATCAGTGTCTCAAGGAAACATCTGTACTTCCATAGCCATCATACCATTATTTACAATAGCCAAGGTATCAGAGCAACCCAAGTGTTCATTGACAGATGAATGAATAAAGAAGATGTGATATACTCTGCATACGGTGGAGGAGTATTCAGCCTTAAAAAGAAGGAAATCCTGTCATTTGCAGCAACATGGATGAACCTGAAGGACATTATTGCAAGTGAAATAAGGCAGTCACAGGACAAATACTGCATGATTCCACTTATACAATATTAGGTATTTAAAATAGTTAAAATCGTAGAAGTAGAGAATAGAATTGTGATTGTCAGGGTCTGGGGGAAGGGAAATGCAAGTTATTTAATGGGTACAAAGTTTCAGTTATGCAAAATGAGTAAGTTCTAGAGATCTGCTGTACAATATTGTATCTATAGCTGACAACACTGTATTATGCACTTCAGTATTAAGAGGATAGATCTCATGTTATATTTGTACCACAGAAATATTTAAAAGAGGGGGCTTGTATTAGTCATGGTTCTCTAGAGAAACAGAACCAATAGGATATATAAAGATATGGAAGAGGAGATTTATTATGGGAATTAGCTCATGAAATTATGGAGGCTCAGGATATGCCATCTGCAAGCTGGAGAACCAGAAAAGCTAGTGGTATAATTCAGTCTAAGTCCAAAGGCCTGAAAACCACAGGAGCCTATGGTGTAACTCCCTGTCTGAAGGCCCAAGATCAGGACCTCTAAAGTCCAGGATCAGGAGAAGATGGGCATTCGAACTCAAGAAGAGAGAAAAAGAATTTGCCTTTTCTTTTTTGTATTATTCAGGCCCTCAATGGATTGAATGATGCCTGCCCACATTGATAAGGGAGGATCTTCTTTACTCAGTTGACTGATTAAAATGCTAATCCCTTCCAGAATCACCCTCACAGACACACCCAGAAATAACGTTTCACCAGATATCTGGGCATCCTTTAGTGCAATGAATTTGACACATAAAATTAACCATCACAAGACACAAAGGAACCTTGGAGGTGATGGCTATGTCTGTTACCTTGATTGCCGTGATTGTTTCACAGGTGTATACATGTGTCCAAACTCATCAAATTATATACACTAAATATATGCAGTCCTTGGTATATCAATTATATCTCAATAAAGCTGTTTAAAATTTTCAAAGGCAGTATTGGCGAGGAAAAAAGCAACAAATGACCAAACAACCTGAATAGGTAATTCACTAAAGAGGATTATGTATGTCAAATAACCCTATAATAAAGATTTTAAATTTAATTAGTCATTAGGAGAATGTAAATTAAAAGCATGATGACATACCATTGCACACCTATTAGAAAGGCTAAAAAATTCTGCTAGTGTTAATTATAGACAAGGGTGAGGAGCAGGTGGAACTCTCATAAGTTCCTGATGAGAATGCAAAATGGTACAACCACTCTGGAAAACATTTACACAGTTTTTATAAATTTTAACATACACTTACCATATGACCCAGAAATCGACTCCTGGGTATTAATCCTATAAAAATGAAAACTTATATTCATGCAACAACCCATACATAAAAATTTATAGCAGCTCTAGTTGTAATTGCCCAAAACTGGAAACAATCCAAATATCCTTTAATGAATAAATGGATAAACAAACTCTGGTACATCTACAATGGACGACGATTATGAAATAAAAAGGAGTGGGATATTAATATATGCAACAACTTGAATGAATCTCAAAGAGATTATTTTGATTGAAAAAAGTACCTGTTTCAAAAGGTTATATATTTTATGATTCCATTTATATGGAATCAAAAAAATAAAACTGTAGAGGTAGAATACAGGTCAGCAGTTGCCAAGGGTTAGGGTTGGGGGAAAGGTGAGACTGTAAAGGGATAACCTGAAGTAGTCTTTTGGAAACGATGGAACTGTTCTTTGTCCCATTTGTAGTATACATGATTCTATACAGGTGCTAAAATTCATAGAATGATGAAAGAAATAAATCAGTTTCACTCAACAATAATTTAAATAATAAAATTACTGAGAGAAGTGTCCTATTTGGTTCAAATGATAGCCAGTGTTTAACATCCTCACATATAGTGGGGTGTATTAGTCATGTATTAGTCACTACAACAAAATGATGCATATTTTATTTTCAGGTAAGTCATGGATGTGTTTAAGGGAAATTTTCAAACTGCCTTGATGGCTTCATGTCAATGAGGAAGAGGGGAGACCTAAAATTACCAGGTCAGGCGAGCACTTTAACAGAACATATTTACCAAGACAGGCTGTATAATTAATAACCATTTGAACTGGGTCTTGAGGTATTAGTAGGTGTTGACCAAATTAGGACCAATTATGTCTGGATCTTAAGTTTGTAGAAAGATGTAGAATCTCATGGTATTTGAATGGGGAAAGATCTCAATTTCAAAGAGCTGAGTTTTCAGGGCAGAAGAATGTTTGATTTTATCTTGAGGTGAGTAGGGAACTGCTGAACATTCTTAAGCTAAAACTACATCCTCCACCTGATTTCTAAATAGCTGTAAAAACAGAACAGAACAACAACAACAACAAACCCTTAATTTAGAAAAGCCTAAAGTATTGCCAGATCCTTTCAAAGATTTACATGTTATTTGACCTAAATTCTTTTATTTTATCTCTAACAAAATCCAAGTAATCTTCTGAATTTGTTTGTCTGAATGTACTGGTTTTGCTAGTATCTTGTCTTTAAGAAATAAAAAAGAAAGCTAGAAGCATTAATAACACATTAAAAGAGAGTAAATGAAAAAGAAATTGTTTTATATTTCTATCTATTTCGTAAACAAGCACTAGCACATATCATGTATCCAGCAAGGTGTTAGGTACTGGAAATTTAAAACTAAAATGCATATAACAGACACGGAGACATGGTATCTGCCCTCAAAGGGCTCTCTTTTCCATGAATGATATAGATATCAAGAGGTAAACCTATGATTATAGTATACTGAAGTTTGGGTTATGGCAAAATTATTCACAAAGATCTGTGGAATCCCAGAAAAGGGGTCCCAAATATAGCCTTAAAATGTTTCTATGTCCTGGGAGACGAGTAGCAGTGAGCTAGCTAGTATATCACAGGAAGGAACTACATGAGAAACAGGAAACAGGCTCAGATTTTCAAAAGTGTGTCACATCCAGGGAACTGCAAGTAATTCTGTGTAGGTGGATACATGGAGAAGTGGGGACAGGCAAACCTGACAAGACATATGGAGATGGTTGATAATGGAACTTGCGTTTCGTGTCAGAGAGAGTAAACCTGATGCTTTGATTCTGTCTTTGATTAGTTCTGAAACCCAATCAAAATTTTCTTTGGAAATCCAGTAAGCAAAACCAGGTTAAAACTGCAGTTTTCTAGTTGTGTGCGTGTGTGTGTGTATGTGCACGTAGTTGGGTGGGGGTTTGAGGGAAAGGGAGACTGGCACAACTGAAGGTCTGTCTCCAACTACGTTTCTGGCCGGTACTCCCTGAGGATCCTCCCTAGCCAAAATTTGAAAAACATTGGTATAATAATTGGGTAGTAACTAAGGGACTTTCAGAAGAGGCATGGTAAGATCGTATTTAGAATTTGGAGTGAAAAATATACATAACCTTCAGTCAGTATCCTCAGAAGAACAAAATTTAAAACAAAAGAACAAAAATTAAAAGCACCCTCTTTGATTAAAGTGATCACCAATATATACCATTGTCATACATGGTAGGCATGTGGCTATGACAAAATGAGGCGCCTTTCATTTTTAGGTACAGTACGGAATGCTTAAGGGAAATTTTTCTACTGCCTTGGTCACAGCATGGCAATGCAGAAAAGAGATGACCTAAAATCATTGACAGGCACATACTTGATCAGGACATACGGAGCAAAACAAGGTTTTTAAATAATAAAAAAATTCAATGTTTTTTTAGAAGGAGAAATCAGCTATTTCTGACATCTCTAGATCAGAATTTGTCTGTGTTCTGCAGGAATATTCATATATAGCAAGTTCCCCAGGGATATTCATACACATTAGAGTTTGATGATCTGTGTGTCTAGACTGTCACCTGGATGATAGCTCAGTCTTGGCCTTACATATTCAAACATTGGGTACAGCACTGAATGGAAGAAGAAATTTGGGGGATGCTTGTAGATTTAAATGTTACTGTTAAGGAAAATGAGATAGTGAGAGTTTATAAGGCTTATCTGCAGTCACGTAGTCCTTCACAGGCGTCCTGAGAATCAAACTAGTTACTTTACTTGATACAATACCCAAGAGATTCACTAATATTCTTATTTCATCTCCCTAACACAGCCCCTGCCTGGATTCCCAAGTAGACATTTCATGTCTCTCATGCACAGGATATACACCTCAAAGAGAAGACCACTTTTAACAAGTAACAAATAGTGAATGCAGGTGTTTTTTTTTTAATATTTATTTAATTTAATTATTTATTTTATTTTTATGGCTGTGTCTGGTCTTAGTTGTGGCACTCAGTATCTTTGTTGAGGTATGCAGAATCTTTCGGTGCAGCACACGGGCTCTTTGTTGCTATTCATGGGATTCTCTCTAGTCGTGGCACGAGGGTTTTCTCTCTCTAGTTGCGGCATGCGGGTTCCAGAGCACGTGGGCTCTCTAGTTGAGGCGCTCGGTAGTTGTGGCGCGAAGGCTTAGTTGCCCCGTGGCATGTGGGATCTTAGTTCCTCTACCAGGGATTGAGCCCCTGTCCCCTGCATTGGAAGGCGGATTCTTTACCACTGGACCACCAAGGAAGTCCCAGGCTGCAGGTGTTTCAATTCCACTGGCTGTTTGGGAAAAACATTTGGGGATAATAAGGTGTATATGAGGGGGTGTCAAGGAAACTGAAATCACTGATGCTCCCAAATTATCATTTTGCCAACAGTTTCAAGTTCCGTTCACACTAATTTCTGACTGCAACTAAAGTACAAAACAATCATTTGAGTTTCATATTATCCTTTCTTTTTGGTCTCTTGAGGACATACTAAGAATTTGTGAAAATGGCATAGTCAGATGTCAGGAAGAAGCAGGAAATCTAAAGAGGTGAATCTAAAGGATTTGAAGCATGTAATCAAGAAATGTTTTGTTTGTTTGTTTAAGTGAGTTGACTTTTTATGTGCAAATTTGGATCAGGAAATCCCATTTATACCCTAATGAGGCTGTGAAGCTCCTTGGAACTCTCCTCAGCCATTGGGCATTTGGCCTCCTTTAACTGAGAGTGAGCTCTGAGGTTTCTTCTGATTCAAGTCAGATTGACAGTGTCTTCAGAAAAAACTCTGACCTCCTGCTGGAGCAAGGTAATAAATAGTTAAGATGTTGGGAGGGATATGGTGACTCTCACCTGGCTTGATCCCTTCAGATACCAGGAGGCTTTCCAGACTCTGAGAGAAGATTCTTAGCTGATGATTACACCTAGCAGAGAATCAGTAGAAGTAAAGCAATTATACTCACTGTGTAACTTAATGACACAATGTAATGTGTTTGCTAAGTGGATGTGAATATATGTGGGCTATTAAAGCAAGGTTATGGATCTGAAGAAAGCAATAACCAAATTCTAAAATATTTATGAATAGTTAACAAGCTAATATTAAACAGACTTTTAAGAAGTTTCAAGCAACTTCATGTAATAAATGGAATTAACCAGAAAGAAACAGCAGCTCCAAGGAGTATCAGTGCAATCAATTTTTTCCTCATTTTGTAATAATTTATTTGTATTATTCTCCAAGACACTGTGAAAATATGTGTTTATTTCTGCTTTGATGTATTGAAACTCATTACCATGGGGCTTTTTCTAAATATCCTCTGAAATATATAAATTGCAGACATAACAATATTGTTTATAAATTGACTTTTATTTTATTATTATTATTTTTTTGCACCCAAGTCTTAGTAAGTTCTAATCTCAGCATCTGTTGATAATTGTTGTGCTTCTGTTAGTGGGGACAGAGAAGATCCCAGGGTTTATAACTCTCCATCTGTGCTGAAAAGTTAACATTTATTTCATAATATTGTTTTTAACATATGTATATCACATAAACACCTTGCAGGATAATGTGACCTTCTGATGTATTGATAGCATTCACTATTGCTGATTGTATCATGGAGTGTTGATACCATATACTTGCTGTATGACAAACTGAGATTTTTGCTTTTAAATTTAATCCATAAGTAAAGGAAATACTATACAATTATTTTAAAGTTTTTTGAAATTTTGGAAAAATTTATCATTCTAGTGATTTTTAGGTGTACAGTTCAGTGGCTTTAATCACATTCACATTGCTATGCAGCCATTACCACCGTCCATCTCCAGTACTTTTCATCTTGTAAAACTGAAACTCTGTACCCATTAAAAAATAACTCCTCATTCCTCTCTCTTCTGACTCTGACAACCACCATTCTACTTTCTGTCTCTATGAATTTGACTCTTCCAGATACCTAATGTAATGGAATCATGCAGTAATTGTCCTTTTGTGACTGGCTTATTTCAGTTTGCACACTGTTCATGTATTTTGTAGCATGTATCAGAATGGCATTTGTTTTATGGTTAAATAATATAAAATACAAAATAAAAAAATAAATAATATAAAATATTTTATGCATATTCCACAGTTTATCTATTCATCCATAGGTGGATATTTGGTTTTTTCCATTCTTTTGACTAATGTGAACAATGCTGCTATGAACATGGGTGTACAAACATCTGCTCAAGTCCCTGCTTTCAATTCTTTCGGGTATATACCCAGAAATGAAATTGCTGGAACATATGGTAATTCAATGTTTAATTTTTTTGAGGCACTGTCATACTGTTTTCTGAAGCTGCTGCCCCATGTTGCCTTCCTACCAGAAATGTACAAGGGTTTTAATTTCTCCACGGCCTTGTCAACACTTGCCATTTTCTGGGTTTGTGCGTGTGTGTGTGTGTGTGTGTGTGTGTGTGCGCGTGTGTTTAATAATAACCATCCTAATGGTGTATAGTATTATTTCATTGTGGTTTTAATTTGCATTTCTCTAATGATTAGTGGTGTTGAGCCAGTTTTTATGTAATTATGTTCATTTGTGTCTCTTCTTTAGAGAAATGTCTATTCAGATTTTTTGCCCATTTTTATATCAGGTTGTTTCTTTTTTATTGAATAATTTGTGTTTGTGTTCTTAAATGAATTTTTTTTTCTGTTTTAGTTTTCTTAAATGCATTGTTTTGGACTTTATTCAAGTTGTTCTTAACAACAACAAATGAGACTTCCCTACATAAATTTTCATGGGCTGTCTACTTGCATCTTTCGTCATGGGATAAACATATTTTACTACATGCACAGACATATTTTAAGCTGAACTAATGTCTAAAGATTCATGAAATAATGGTCAAAAAGACCAATCCAGTTACCTCTTATAATCCATAATTTCTCCAAAGTAGGTAAAAGAAAACTAGTAGTTATTAGTTTTGTCTTACAAAAATAAAGAGTTGACATAAGTGAATTTTACCTTAGAAATAATAGAGCTGAATTTGGTTGAAGATCGTTTACCAAAATGCAATTAGCAGCAACCAGACCCCATAGAAACAGCTGTCTTTGACATCTCCAATAAGATATCCATCTGAAAAGCAGTACATCTAAACACAATGTATCCTTCCACTCTAAAACCTCCCATTCACTTTAACCCTCCTTCCAAGCAATATTACTCCCCCCCACTCATGAACTCAAGTCAAAAGGTTGGCAGACATCTTAGACTCTTCCATACTCTCTCTCATCCCTCCTCAACCAATCTAAGTATAAATTCTACCCCACAAGTCGCTCACAAATTTACTTTTTCATCCCTTTTGATATTTCCATGTCCCAGACCATGATAACTGGTGCATTGGAGGAATTTCATCTCTTGATTTCATTTTCGTCTCTCATCAGCTCATTTCCTACATCACAAATCTTTCTAAAATACAAAACTGCTAATGTGTCCCTCTTATCTAACACTATTTTATGAGGTTCTCAGTGCCCTTAGGATTAGGTCAAAAGTTCTGATTTAGCTAGAAAGGAGCATTATGACTGCACCATGCTTTGTAAATCTCTGCATATTCTTCTTTTCTCTTCCTCCCACACTTCAGCTCACTTAAGTTCCCTAAACACAAATTCTCAGTTCTGTGACTTTGCACAGATTGTCTCCTGTGCCTGGGGTACCCTTTACCTCTTTCATCTTTGCAAATTTGACTTCTATTTCTATGTCAGTTGGCAATTTAGAAGAAATTCCTTGGTTGTCTTTCCTTGATCCCCAAATCTGAATAGAATGTTTCCACTCACTGCTTTCATGCACCCCATGATTTCCCTAAGGTCATTTATCACATGGTGTTATAATATCCTTTTAATTCATCTATACCTCCACCAGACTAAGATTCCTTGAGATCAAGTAACACATTTGTTTTGCGTGTAGTTTTAGTCAATCCCCTACCCTAAAATGTTTGGTGTTATGGGCTGAATCATGTCCTCACAAAATTTATATGTGAAAGTCCTAACCTTCAGTATCTGAGAATGTGACTGTATCTGGAGATAGGGACTTTAAAGTGGTAATTAAGGTTAAATAAAGTCATTTGGGTGGGCCTAAATTCAATCTAACTGATGTCCTGATAAGAAAAGGAAGAGACACCAGAGATATATGTACACAGAGGAAAAGCTATATGTATATGAGGACACAGCAGAAAGGGGGCCACGTGTAGGCCAAAGTAAGAGGCTTCAGGAGAAATCAAACCAACCAGCATCTTGATCTTCCAGCCTCCAGAACTGTGAGAAATAAGTTTTTGTTGTTTAAGCCACCCAGTCTGTGGTATTTTGTTATGGCAGCTCTACAGACTAATGCACTTGATAAATGTTGACACTCAGCAAAAATGTGTTAAGTGAGTAAAACTTAGAAAGGTATAATCAAGGAGGATTTTCATAGATTTCTAATGAACTTTGTCCTAATTATTTTATTAACACAGTCCTGTACCTACTATGAAACATTTATTCTACTATATGTTTTTTCATCTATAACAATGTTGCAAGTAGGTCGTTATTACCTTCAATTTTCAGGTGAGGAAACTGAAGTTCAACAATTTTGACTGAGTTTTCTGAGGATACCTCATTCATGGTAAAGCTAAGTTTCAAGCCTGTGCTACTGATTCTAAGTTCAGAACATTACTATCATAACCTAATACCTCCTAAATCATTTTTTCTAATCAGGTTTACTTTATTTGGGTTATCCTATAAATAAAGCAATAGCATTCTTTTCTTTGAATACCCACTCTTAAATATGATTTTGTGGTATATGATACTTTAGACAAACCATATAAATTAATCTTGAGAGATAAGATTTGCTCAATGTTTGGTTTACAAGGCTTGAGTCTGTAAGGCACTAATTGATTAATTTGGAAGGTTCATATTAAAATGCCAGTTTAAAAGCATGCTTCAATTGTGAAAAGTCCTATAATTAATACATGAGAGTTTATTTTAAAGTGAATTAACTATTCCTGTAGCACACATTTCACCCTTTTTCTGGCTAAATGATAAAGTTGAAAGCCTATTCAACTTAGAGTCAGAGACAACTGGTTTCATAATTCTCCTGCAAGACCTACAAGTGACATGTTTTTGTTACTCATATCATCTCCCTGGCTGCCATTTCTCTTTAAAATAATGTGCACCCTAAGAATAGTAGTGAGACCAAAAAGAGTAAACTCATATAAAACCCTGACACATATTAGGTTTTCAATCAATGTTATTACTTTTACCTTTGACATGAAGGAAGAAAGATTTACTGTACACGTTATAACTGACCATCTCTTCAAATCTAGGGCCATTCAGCCACATCTAAAACTATTAGGAAAGAAGAATTGGAAATAATAAGTTTGCATAGTTTATCTAAAGCAATGTCTTAAAATCAGAAGACTCTGAAGAAATATAAATATAAATACTTTGTCACTAACACTCCTTTCTTTTCCTTTCAGTACTTCCAAATGGCTGCTATCTCTTCGTGATCCATTGGAAAACTGCCTTTTCCATCACCGGGTTTATACAGTGAGAGCAGAGCTTGAGGAAGTGAAAGGCAGCTGGTGCTTTGGTCAAGTCTCAGGAACTCTGTCTACAAATTACAAGGGAGAGGAACTCCATCTTTGCCAGGACGGTAAGTTGTCTTTAAGTCTGCTTCAGCATATTCTCCCATTTGGTCCTTAATCATCTCCTTTATAACTTAACAGAAGTCAGTTCTTTCTCCATCTTAAAGAAATCCTTAAAATCATGTTTCCTTTCACCGTTAAACTGTTAGGGGATGATGAGAGGATGAGAATGACCTACTACTCTCAATAACTTACTGTTAGTAACTGCTGTAGAACCAGTGCATGAATAATGGCATTCTGCAAATCTGGCATGCTCTGGTTATATTCAGTTTGCTGTCAAGTGTGTCCTGAGTTTATGGGCTCTGCCATCTTCACAGTGGAAGAAAGTGTCTTCCTCCATCTTTCTTAACAGGTTGATGAGCTTCAGCCATGCCTTCATTGTTTCTGTCATGTTTTTAAAGAACTGGTCTACATGTTGCTTGTCTCTTACTCTAGGGGTACTTTGTTGCTTGAAAATCATGAATTTTGAACCTTTCCAAAACAAAAAAAAAGCTTATCTATGCTATTACTGCTAATGCTGCCCTTTCTATGTTGTGGCCACAAATCGTTTTCTGTATTTCTGTCATAATGATAATGTCTGCCTGGTTATGTGTCCAATTAAAATATACATAGTGACTGGGTTCATCAGAAAGATCGTAGAGTAGGAGGTCCCTGGCTATATTTCCTCACAGAAGGAGCAACTAGCAGTTATCCACAGACAAGAATGCCTTTTTGAAAATCTCAGAACCCAGGGGTGAGAGTAAAGGACACCCATGGACTAGAAAAAAAAGACAAGCTGCATTAGAAGAGTAAGAAGAGTTGTGTCACTTTGACTGTGACAGCCCTCCCCCATGCTGACACAGCACCACACTGAGAGGGATTCTCTGGGCCTACAATTTCTCAAGTGGAGAAAGAGAGTCCAAGGTGGATATTCAGCTTCCCCAGAATCCAAGGCACTTCCCAGGAGGCCAGATTCTGTCTCACGGAGAACATGGGGGAAGTGACAGGGTTAGATCACCTGGAGTCAGCTAGGAACAAAGAAGAGAAACAGGACTCACAGTGACCAGCACATGGATTTTCGTGGTGGCACTGCATCCCTGCTGGTAGCATCACCTGACCAGTGAGCCCATTCAGCCACTCCACTCACTCACGGAGCTGACCTGGTGTCCCTGTCCAGCCAGGGAGCATGGTTGGCAGTTCTGCCTGCTTGGCTTCCCGACCAGCAATCCAGCCCAGTGGGAGAGCACAGCTATTGGCCTCACCCAGGCAGGAAGCCACACCAGAGACCCTGCCCCACTGCAGGGGGGCAAGAAGCCAAGTCAATGATCCCAATGAAATGAGAGGCAGCTGTATGGAACCGGAGAGCCCAGAGAGTGACCCAACCCAATTGTGGAGCCCAAACTCCAGCCCCGCCCAAATCTGGGGTACATACACCAACCTTATTCAACCAGGGAGATTAATCAGCAACCCTGTCCAGCTTCTAGGCACAACCTGCAGTCTGCCCAAACTGGTAGCCTGGTAACAACCCAAACCTACAGCAGAGCACGGCCAGCAGCACTGCCTGAGCAGAGAACCTCGCCAGTGATCCTGCTCAACTGTGGGGCGCAGTTTGTGGCCATAATCAATTACAGAGACCAGCCTGCAGCTGTGCCTGAAGGCAGAGTCAAGCCAGCAACACCCATCTTCCAGGAAGCACAGCCTGGGGCCCCACTTTACCAGGGGTAATTATGGAGCCCAACTGTGGACCTGCTCAGTTGCAGAGTACAACCAAGTGGCATCACCCTGCCAGTGAGCACTAGTAAATGAATTCAGTAAAGTTGCAGGATAGAAAAGCAATGTACAGAAATTAGTTTTATTTCTACACACTGACAACAAACTATCTAAAGAAGAAATTAAGAAGAAAATTCCATTCAAATAGCATCAAGCACAATGAAATACTTAGGAATAAATTTAACCAAAAGAAGTAAAAGATCTATACACTGAAAATATCAAACATTTATGAAGGAAATTGAATAAGGAACAAATAAATGGAAAGATATTTCATGTACATGGATTTGAAGAATTAATATTGTGAAAATGCCCACACTACCCAAAAGAATCCACAGATTTAATGCTACCCCATCAAAATTCCAATATCAATTCTCACAAAACTAGAAAAGTAAATCCTAAAGTTTGTATGGAACCACAAAAGACCCCAAATAGCCAAAGCAATCTTGAGAAAGAAGAACAAACTTGGAGGCATCACACTTCCTGATTTCAAACTGTACTACAAAGCTAAGGTAATTGAAACAATATGGTACTGGCATAAAACAGGCACATAAACCGTTGAAACAGAATAGAGAGCTCAGAAATAAACTCATTCATATATGGTCAACTAAACTTCAACAAGGCATCAAGAATGCACAATGGGGAAAGTATGGTCTCTTTAATAAATGGTGTCAGGAAAACTGTATATTCACATGCAAAAGAGTAAAGTCAGACCTTATCTTACATCACTCATAAATGAACTCAAAATGGATTAAAGACTCAAATGAAAGACCTGAAACCATAAAACTCCTCGAAATAACATAGGGAGAAAACTTGACATTTGTCTTGACAAAGATTTTTTGGATATGACACCAAAAGTGCAGGCAACAAAAGCAAAAATAAGCAAGTGGAATTACATCAAAGTAAAAGGCTTCTACACAGCAAAGGAAACCATCAACAAAAGGAAAAGGTAACCTATGGAATGGAAGAATATATTTTCAAACCATATATCTGATAAGGGGTAATATTATATATATATATAGGAACTCCAATATCTCAATAGCAAAAAAACCCCACAAATAACCCAATTAAATGTAGACTTAGGACCTGGATAAACCTTTTCACAAGGAAGACATACAAATGGCCAACAGATACATGAAAAGATGCTCAGCATCACTAATCATCATAGAAATTCAAATCAAAACCACAGTGAGATATCACTTCACACCTGTTAGAATAGTTATTATCAAAAAGACAACAAATAACAAGTGTTGAAGAGGATGAGGAGAAAGAGAACCCTTGAGCATTTTTGGTGGGAATATAATTCGGCACAGCCATATGGAAAAGAGTAGGGAGATTCATCAAAAAAAAAATAGAATTAGATATTGATACAGTCATCCCACTTCTGGATATATATCCAAAGGAAATGAAAATAGGATCTTAAAGAGATGTCTGCATGCCCATGTTTATTGCAGCATTATTCACAGTAGCCAAGACATGGAAACAATGTAAGTGTCCACTGATAGATGAACAGATAAAGAAGCTGTGGTATATATATAAATACATGTAAACAATGAAATATTCAGCTATGAGAAAGAAGGAAATCTGTAATTTGCATGACATGGATGGTCTTTGAGGGCATTATGCTAAGTGAAATAAGACAGAGAAAGAAAAATACTGTATGATCTCACTTATATTTGCGATCTAAAAAAGTTAAATTCATGGAAATGGAATAGAGCCATAGTTGCCAGGGGCTAGAGGGTGGAAGCAATGGGGAGATGTGGGTCAAAGGGTACAAACTTTTATTTATGACATGAATAAGTTCTGGGGATCGAATGCACAGCATCATGAATTTAGTTAATGTTACAGTATTGTAAACCTGAAATCTGCAAAGAAAGAAGATCTTAAATGTTCTCAACACACACACAACGTTAACTATGTGAAGTGATGGATGTGTTACCTAACTTGAGTGCAGTAATCATTTCACACTGTATACATATATCAAATTGTCGTGTTGTATACCTTAAATATATGAATTTTATTTGTCAATATACCTCAATAAAACTGGACAAAAATATATGTAGTGTTGTGGTGGGGCTTGTTAGAAATAGTGAGAGGTGGTATACACTACCAGGATGGCAGAATACAATTTATTTTTATAATTGGTGTTTGTCTTTTTCAGAAAATATACAATTATTTTTGGAATTTGAAATTTCAGAAAAATTCAAAATGAAAAATGAATTTTTTGTGAAAAATTCATTCACAATCTATCACAGAAAACCATTTTTAGTAATTTAATATAATGTATCTTATGTATAATTTCATTTTATGCATATGTCCATATATGATAACATATATGTATATATATATGTAATTCTATATTTTATACTAACTTAATGCATAAAAATCTGAATGTTACCAAAATTTTGCGAGCATTACTCATGATTACACAATCTTCCATCCCATAGATGTGGCTCCATCTATCTTTTTAAATCTCCATTTGGTGTATATTTAAATTATTAAATATTTGTAAATGAAAAAGTAGTGGGTACAGGTTGAGGTGTTTTGTTGAACCTCTAATACTCCAAGGAGAGTAGCTTCAGAATCACTGATCCTGATTGTGGTGATGGATTATTTGAGTGCAGGTAGTGTATCTCACCTTTAGAGCTCCAAGCTCTAGAAAAATTCCTGCCACGTGGTGTCAACTCAAGTATCTGTGAAAGAATGAAATCATGAATATCTATAAATATATACTGTGACATTGCTTTCTTTCATGTTGCCATGTCTAGATAAGGATCGGAATAGACATATAAACTATGAAAAATCAGCAGCAGATATTTATTTAGAATGCCAATGTGCAGTGACCCCTAGAGCAATATTAGCGGCTCTCACAGCATGTGCTTATGGGGCAGAGGCCAAGCCTCTGGGGGAAGAGCTTCTAGATATTAGCAATTGAGAGTTAGCCAGCAATCTGAGACCTATGCTTGAAGAGATGGTAGAACTGGGCTTGATTTAGGATGAAAATGATACTCAAAGTCATGTGCATCTGTAGGCATGGTCTTGCACCAGTTGTCTTCAAACAGTAGCAATCCACAAGGATGCCATTGTACAGCAATGTGAGAATAAAACATCCAGGTCTTGGACCCTCAGCAACCTTCACCTTATCCGTGAATCCCCATAACATTTTTTTCCGTTGCTCTCATACACACATATCACTATTGGAGTCTAAGGGGCTAGTTCAAATACAAATTTTGGCACTTACTACAGGTAAGTTGCCCATGTCTCATTTTCTTCCTCCGCATTCCAGGATTATTGAAAAAATTATGTGAAGTGATTTCTGTGATGTATCTTGTACAGTTCCAAGGAGCAAGGAGGTATATAATATATTTTCCAACACTCCCCTCATTTTAGACTTGATAACATTTGAGTTTAAGTAATTTAAACGTAGTGATTCTTATTTAAAATAAAGCAAATAGCGAAAACAAATTGTTCGGATCCCTGAGAGTTGGCATTAGGGTCCCATTAAAATTTGTGAGCTGGGAAATTCCATAATAAAAAGTGATACTCTAGAAAATATATTTTGTCAGCATTATAAAAGGTAGATTGGAAGTGAACATGGGCCTCTGGCATGAAGATACAGCAGTAAAAGAAGTATTTATAAGAATACTTTGTTAAAACAGCACAACGCTATGAAGGAAAGAATTTCAGCATCAGGGTGGCTTTGGAATTTCTTACTTTTCAGGATAAGAAGAAAGGTGTCATAAAGCTGCATATGTTTATCACTAAGAAAAATTATTTTCATTAGTATTTATTTCAAGAAAGAAAGTATGTTGTTTTTAGATCAGATGAAGAAAGAAAAAGGAGATAAAATAACAAATTACTTAGCAGTTAAATAACTAAATATAGCATTGCCTCTGTTCACTTGTGAAACCTAAGTGAATAAGATTCATCACTTGTAACATTGTCTTACTACTTAAAAGGTACTCAGAGGACATAAAAGAGTTAATGCATTGTACCTTCTCCTAGAGTCTAGCTTAATCTCCTCCTCCTTTAAGCCATAAGAATAGCCAGATCCAAAATCATCTCCAAATGAAATGTTATATGAAACTAAATAATTATACCTTCATTTAATCACATTTATTATGACTTTATCATTTATGAGGAATATACTATGTTTAGGAATAACCAACTTAATTAATACCACAATAGTTTACAATTCTTGTAGTGGTGGTATGGGGGGAGTGCTCCTATTTCTTTTTAGAGTACCATTACTCATGAAGATGTCTTTATTTTCTCCTGGATTTTGTTACTAACATTAACAGTTGGCACTCATTTTTTACAAAGAAACTCCATTTCTGTTCACTTCCCAAAGATTATTATGTGCACAATGAACAGTAAAGTATAATAGAGTTGAATTGGGATACATAATGCTATCTCTACCTATACTAAGTGACTGACTCCCACACATCAGCCTCCTCCGGTAAGATTCAAACTCCTGCAAAATTATAAATCAATTTAGTTCATGGAGTTCTTGATTGCTCACAAAGGGAGGTGTTCAGTCCACGATCCCCAAGGGTTTGCAAGTGCCCCTAATTGAAGTGCTTTGAATTGTACATCGAACAGGGATAGAGAATTCAGATGCATTTGGAATGTCTTTGTATATGTTCAGTTGAAATGGGCACACATAGCATAATTGCATTATGATAGAAAAGCATTATTCTATATCAATAGTACTAACTGGATTTTGTTTGGGGAATTAATTGCCCTGCACTTAATTTGGTCTAGAAACATGAACTAAGTAACTTTGATTGTTTCTTGGAAGAAGGTTAAAAGTAGGTAATAATTTTGAAACAAAGGCCAGTACACAAGCACAGTTGAATAAGCCATGAGTGGTGAATGTAAACTCCATTCTGATTGGGGGCTTCGACTATGAAATCCATTAGATTCGCTGCTTTTGTTTGAGCAGCTGTTGATCTGCAAATATATTCAGTGTAAATGTTTATATTAAACATTTTGACACAGTGTGCAGTTTGCATTGTTTCAATCCAATTAAAAAAAAGTATTCTTAGTCACCTGGTTTCCCATCTATTTGCTTTATAACAGATCCAAATACATTGTCATGAAGTTTTTTGGTTTTGGGTTTTTTTTCCCCCCAAATGAGCATTGATTAGCCACTTACAAAAGAAACTGACTCAAGTCTTTTAGTGAATTGTTGGCAAGTTATCTTTCTGAAATAAAATTAAACTTTAGAAACATTTTCCTAGACATTAAATCCAAGAGCCATTCAGTCTTCTCAAAGGTGCCTCCCAATGATATAGGAAAGTGAAGATTGTCTGGAATTTACTCCAAAGAGAGATACTTAAGAGGAACTTCCTAAATAATATGTCGTTGGTTAGTAAAGTGACTTTCATGGTTTTAGTGTATTTTAGTTGTCTTTTTTCAGTAGAATATATGTTGGCTCAGTATTGGTGATTTCTTTCATATCGAAGATGTATATGGCACGGACCAGAAAAGAAATCTATACCTAAAGACTCATGTCAGTCACTTTTTTATTTTTAAAGTCCTCTATCACTTTAAGTAACCACAGTACCTGTCAGAATAGTAACCTTAGAGTTTGTTCAACCAATGAAATTTATCAAGACTTCATTTGGACTCTCCATTATAGCAGGCTTGGGTTGGGAGTCAGACAGAAGCTGTGTAAACCTTGTGCTATTGTACCTCTCTGAATTTCACTTGAACCACTCTTGAAAATAGAGGGAGTAACATCTACCATACAGTCTTACTCTGCGGTTTGAATGGAACATTGTAATTGACATCACTAGGAGTGATGTCTGCATACAGCAGGCAAATAATACATAATGCTTCTTTCTTTAGGCATTCTTAGCATAATCTGGGAGAAGGGCTTGGCCCTGAGTTCCTGTAATTTTCTACAGCCACTGTCACTGAGAGGATAGCACTATTTGTTTTGTGGGCAAACCAATAGACTGGAAATAGATTATCATTAAAAAAATAATAAGCAAACCTGGAGTCGACTGCCAAAAGGGCAAAAGCACATGATGCTTTATTTTGCTTTTTGTCACATTCTATTGTACCATATGACAGCTGGGGCAGAAATATCCAGTACAGGAGCAAATGATTTTTCAAAGCCTACCAGGTCTGTGGAAGAACAACTTGCTGCACTTAGCTGCTTGAAACACAACTCTGACTTTATTCCCTATTGATCCTGATGTGGACCTTGGGCCACACGCAGAGGGAGGGAGGGTTGGTTGGGGAACTGAATGTGCCCCTTTGGTCTTCTTTATCTCTTTTCAGATTATCACTTCTCAGACCCTTGGTACAAGGCTCTCTTTTATTGTTTTCTTTCTAGTTTTTGTAAGTGCTTCTTATTGTGTGTATCATAAGGATCCCATAAGCTAAATGACTGACTTCTTAGACAAAACTAAGTGTTTCTCAAAAATTATTTGAATGGTATCACTGATATAATAAACCTTTTAACTCTGTCTTCAATAACTACATATTTCTTCATATTTCTCTGTAGAAGCCTCCATAAACAGATAGGTTTAACAGAGGTCAAATGAATAGAAGTTAGGATTTTAACCTTATTATTGAATTAATGGTATATCCCCAGTACTACCATTGGAGAAACACTTGCAAAGAGTAATCAGATGAACAGATTTAGGAGATAATGTTAGTAATACCTGGCATTTTTATTACACCTCATCTTTGCACAGTGCATTCAAGGAGCCTTATATCATTTGATTATTGTTTCATTTCAGTGTGTCAAGGGTTGTGCCCTAGATCCCACAACCCATTTGCCTTGCAGGGAAGAAAACTGTAGCTCTTTGCATTTTGGCTCAGCCTAACTTAGAGATTTTTCTCAAGAGAGGATGTTAAAAATAAATTGAATTTGTGCAGAACTATGAGAGAGAATATTAAAAGGGAATTAATTTAGTCTAGGGTTTTAGAAGAAGCATCCCTGAGGTAGCACAGGATGAAACATGAAGGATGCTAAACTGTTAACTGTGTAGGAGGTGGGATGGGAGGAGGGCATGCTTAGTTTAGAAACAGCAGTGAGGGACAAATAAGAGGAGCAAGGGGCACTGGAGGGACTGAAAAACATGGAGCAGGTGCTGAGGAGAGTGAGCTAGAGAGTGAGTGAGAGCAACAGGGGGGAGAGAGAGAGAGAGAGAACTATTGAGTGAGATAACAAGAGTGAGTGATAAGAAGCTGATATATAAGAGATGAAGAGGAGAGGAAAGGAGAAGAATGAAAGGTATGAGAGAAGAGGAAGGAAGGAAGGGAGGGAGGAAGGAAGGAAGCAGGGAGGGAGGGAGATAAATAGGAATAGGGTTGACGTGAGAAAGAGTAAGGCAATGGGGCTAGAACACTGGTCATTTGAAGCCATTTCAGATTTTGGACATTCTGTAAGGGTTGTGTAAAACACTTGGAGTGTTAGAGATGACAGTGACTGGCATCATCAAATTTGGAAAGTGTGGTTACACAAAGGAAATATGATGACTCTTCCCTTCAGATATTTGAAATCTAATGGAGAGAAGAAGAAGCAGAGAAAGGTATAACAAAAACAGCATAAACAGCATGATATAATTAAGTAAATGGTGGTATCATGAATTATAGAAAGAAAACCAATACTAACCTGAAGGAGGCCATGTAACATGCATTAATATCTGATATGAGTCTTAAAGAATGAATAACTGTTGGAGGAAAAAGAGACACATATGTTCCACGCAGAGGAAATAACATACAGAGAGGTGCAAGATAACAAGGCTTACTGAGGGACCTGCAACTAGACGGGGATAGAAAACATACAGAGTGTGGGGGAGAGATGAGAGGTGTGTTGGAGAAACGGGCAGGGGGAGGTCCTAAGGACCTTGTGATGAAAAATGAGAAGTTTGATGAAAAGATGTTCAACATCTTTAGTCATCTAGAAAATGCAAATTAAAAGTGAAATGAGGGTCTTCCCTGGTGGTCCAGTGGTTAGCACTCTGTGCTTCCACTGCAGGGGGCATGGGTTTGATCCCTGGTGGGGGAACTAAAATCCCACATGCTGCACGCATGGCACAGCCAAAAAAAAAAAAATAGTGAAATCAGATACCACTTCACACACACTAGGATAGTTATCATAGGAAAAAAATACAGAAAGTAGGAGTATTGGAGAGGATGTGGAGACAATAGAATACTTGTACATTTCTTATAGGAATATAAAATGGTTCAGCTGCTGTGGAAAACAGTTTGGTAGTTCCTCAAAAATATAAACATGAACTGACCATATAACCCAGCGATTCCAATCCTAGGTGTATACTCAAAAGAATTAAATGCAGGTATTCAAACAAATAGGTGTATACACATGTTTATAGCAGTGCTATTCACAGTAGCGAAAAGGTGGGAACAATTCAAATGTCCATCAGCAGATGAATAGATAAACTAATTGTGGCTTGTACATGCAGTGGATTATTATTCAGCCATAAAAAGGAATGACATACTGATACATGCTACAGTATGGATAAACCCCCAAAGTATTATGCCAGGTAAAAGAAGCCAGACACAAAAGGTCACATACAGTATGATTCTATTTATATTAAAGATCCATAAAAGTATAAATCCATAGAATCAGGAAGCAGATTGGTGTTTGCTAGGGGCTGGGGTAAGGAGAGAAATGGGAAGTAATTGCTTAATGGGTTTGGGGTTTTGGGGGGGCTGGTGGTGAAAATATTTTGAAACTAGATAGAGGTGGTGTTTGCACAGTACTGAGAATGTACTAAATGCCACTAAATTATTTGCTTTAAAATGGCTAATTTTATAGTTTGTGAATTTCCCCTCAATAGAAATGAGAAGTTTAAACTTCATTCTTAAGGTTATAGGGACCTCTGAAAGAAAGAAAGAATAAAGAAAAATGAAGAAAGAGAAGACTATAGGGAGGAAGAAATGAAAGGAGAGAGGGAGGGAGGGAGGAAAGAGGAAAAGAAAAAAAGACAGCAAATCACACATGTTGTTTTTGAAAAGTGACTACTGACAAAATAGTCTTGGAGGGAAGACAATGTCTTTGTGTTCCCAGGTTTAGATTTCCTGGAGACAGGTCTGAGAAGAGTCTGAATCTGAAATGTATATTTGGAAGTCATTAGTTTGTGGTTAGCTGTTTAAATCTTAAAATCAAAAGAGCTGTCCCTTTCAAAATGATGTCATGAGGAACAGTTCAAGTCTACATTTTCTGACTAGCCCTCAGGTCTTATAATTATTTTTAGGCTAAAAGTTTTAGAGAAAAATATAAGAGCAAAACTCAGAGAAATATCCTCAGGGAGGTCACATTGTATAAAGCATCTTCGCTGAGAGCCAGGTTTCATGGAGTTAGGACACAGCAGAGTCAATTATCCAAAGATTTATGAGCAAATTGTTCTGACTTATAAAGACAGGACATAGTCCAACAACAAAATTTTATGTTTTATTCCCAAACTTTAAAGTGTGCATGCGTGTGTGTGTGTGTGTGTGTGTGTGTATTTTTTCCTTAAAGACATTGATTCTAAGGCTTGGCAGGGACTGTTAATTTTGTAATCCTGAATTCTGTTATTTGCTTAATACCCTGGGGCAGTATGACTGAGGAGTGTTTCCTGACATCTGGGGTACAGATCATGTAAACTGAAAGATCAGCTCACACTAAGCAATTGACATGACGAGGTGGAACGGTTTCATGATTTCCACTGGCCAGATTTTATTCAAATAGTGCTGGGAATAAAGAGACTAGGCAAGGTAATCTTACCTAAACATCTTCTCTTCCCTGGGTCTCATTCATGTCTTTATTTGTCTTTCATGAGTATGTTGAACATAGTAAATAGATAGTTCTCTAACTTATTTTGCATAGGAATCAGTAAGGGAAAGTTTAAAAATGCAAATCCTTGAGTCCATACAAATGTATTCTGACCCAGTAGTACTTGATCTTGATGCTATTAGCATGAGAAATATTGGAAAACGTAAAGTTTAAGGTAACTTTCTGCTCAAGTATTCTATAGTTCAATAAATTTATCTCACTTCCTACGGCAAGAGTATCTTTACCAGCCACAATGAGTCACACCCATGGAATTTTTTGGACATGACCGATTATACACGTAGTCATGTTGATTACCTCTTCAAACAAAATATATTTGCAGTGTCTTTTCTTTATTCACACTGTAAAAAACATAAAAGGCCTAGAAGAAAGTAGTGGATTAGATTAAAACCCTAAAACTTGAGGGTTTTGAGTTAAAATTTTTATAGCTAGGTTTATTTCATCTCTCATATATTAAGCTATCATTTATTTAGCACCTATGGTAAGCCAGACACTAGCATAGTGGTGATTCAGGATAGTAGAGCATTGTTCATGATCTTCAAGAACATCAAAGTTAGACAACTTTGTGAAAGGTATAGTGCCTTAAAATGAAATAAATGTAATTAACAAAAAATATAATAATTCATGTAATAGAGAAATAGTACCTGAGAGGACTAAGAGTACCTGAGAGTATCTTTTTAAATATACTAAACAGTTTTAATAACAGTATTTAGGCATGTGAAAGATTTTATTTAGTTAAGGACAGACATTCGGACAATGGCACACTGAATATTAGCTGAATTTGGGTAGATCAGAGGAGATATATTTGGAAAGATCTACACTTTGTATTTAAATGGTATGTACTAGAATTTGTGCATGTGAATAAATGCTTCTGTAAGACCTGCAAGATGGACAATCAAACAACCTGGTATTTAACATCAACCATGTAATTGAATCTAAGCAGTAAATTCCTGACTCAGCTTGGGGCAGCTAGCTGACTAGGAAACGGGAAATAAAATGTCTGTTGCTAAGGGAAAATAGCAGATATTGAAGGGTGTCTGAACACCCAAAGTGTTGATGCCCTCCCATAATTCACCTGTATAGGATGGTGCAATCCACATAAGACAGAAAAAAATAATGATAAATAGTATTAATTGAGGGTTACCCTATGGCAGGCACTGTTTTTGAATGCTGTGCATATCATATCTAATGTGATCTTCAAAACTACATTGTGAAGTAGGTGCCATAGTTGTATGTGATTTTTTGCTCCAGAAACTGGGTTTAAAGTGTTTTGTCCAAGGTCATACAGCTTGTAGCAGAACCAGACATAACCTACTTTTATTTAATACCAAATTCTTGGTTCCTTGCCTTGACCATCACCTAATACTGCCTTCTAACAAGCAATGGAACCCTGCAGACCTAGCCTAGTTACAGATGTTGCATCTGTTCACCATTTTTAAGCTTCTCATCAATTTAGGGAAATAAACCATGTTAGAAAAGAGAGCAAGCTAATTAATAGTTTTCTCATTTCAGACAGACAGGACCATTAGGGTCTTCCACTTGTACTCAGAACCCCAGTACCCTTCTGAATGTTCCATCTATCAATTCACAGAGTGAAAACAAACAAATTATAATGTTTGAAGGAAAGGTAAATCCAGCCAGGAGATTGACATTTTTTAAATGAGCAGAATTTGCTGAGCTAGCCTAGAGAAAACTCCATGTTATTAGAGAGTTATAGCTGCAAAGGAGGAAATTGTAGCATCCATACAAGTGTCCTAGTTAGAAGATGTCTTTAAACTAGAGGAAAGCTGTTCAGCTCCCAGACCCAGAGGCTGGCAATAGTCCAAGAAACTCACTCACCCTCCACATAGACATGATGGCTATGGAGTAATGCAGCATACAGAATTATATGATTTTCGGCCAAATTTACTCATTTAGAGATCAGTCTCGTAGCCTGACCCATTGCTACTGTAAGAGAAAAAAAAACAGAAAATGATTTATTGTATTTCTTCACAATGCATGTTTCATAACAGCTCTGTTATCATGAATATTACTGCTACAAATAAAATTTTAAAATCTTTACAAAGATAATGTTGAGAGGGAGAACAAATCTGTGGATGACAGGTTGATTGTGTCAAATTAAGAGTTAACTATAGTTGACACATTTCAGAACTTCTTTAGAGATTAAAAACACTTGAAAGAACACCTAGTCATATGCCCCCTTTTTATAGCTGGAGATCACAGAAGATGAATAACTTTGTCAAAGTCATTGAGAAAATTGATGCCAGAGTCTCAATTAAAATCCATATTTTCTTTTTTTTTTTAGCATTCAACAATTTTGAAAGTTTTATTTTTTTAAATTTTTATTGGAGTATAGTTGCTTCACAATGTTGTGTTAGTTTCTGCTGTGCAGCAAAATCAATCAGTTATACATACATCCACCCTTTTATAGATTTCCTTCCCATTTGCGTCACCACAGATCACTGAGTAGAGTTAAACAATAGGTTCTCATTAGTTATCTATTTTATACATAGTAGTGTATATATGTCAATCCCAATCTCCCAATTTGGCATCCCCCCTTCCTCCTTGGTAACCGTAAGTTTGTTCTCTACATCTGTGACTCTATTTCTACTTAGCCAGTAAGTTCATCTGTACCATTAAAATCCATATTTTCTAACTCTCATTCAATGTTGCTGGTACAGTATGTTGATCCAGTTTTCCTTTCATTTACATTTAGAAAATGTCAGTAATGATGCTCTATGTCTAATTCATATATCACTTAGGTCAAACAGTCCTTTGCTATTCAACCAAAACAAGATTGAGTTGCCGTCTCACATGCAGAGGAAGATTCAAGTCTCTGTTCCCCTCTGACCATTTATGGATTTGATTGAATTTTCCCTTCACACTCCTGCCTCCAATTTCTTTCTTCAGCTGAATTAAAGAATTTCTCATTTTTTTCTGTACCTGCTATCCCATCTTAAACATTGCATTGGCTCTCAGGAAAGCAACTCTATTCATTACCCCAAATACTTCTTCCATTGGGTTCTTTGTGTGTAGGGACCTTTTCTTGAAGGTTGGGGACATTAAAATCTGGTTACAAGACTAAAAATGTAAGAAAACAAAATTAGACATATCCTCCTCTCTGTCATATCTGTAGCAAGCACTGAATCCCACCATTTTCTTACGCTAACAGGATTTTTTGTTCTTTTATTTTTGTTTTTTTACTGTTTTTTTTTCCCTTAGCCTATGTCCTAAGTACTCCATTTTCAACTAACAAGTTAGTTTCCTTAAAAAAAGGACCGTTAATGCTATATTTGCCACTTTAATATCATGTTTCCCTATCTATAACATACAAATTTTTTTTAAAAAATTATTTATTTTATTTTTTGCTGCTCTGGTTTTTTGTTGCTGTGTGCAGCTTTCTCTAGTTGTGGCGAGCGGGGGCTACTCTTCGTTGCGGTGCACAGGCTTCTCATTGCAGTGGCTTCTCTTGTTGTGGAGCACGGGCTCTAGGCACGCGGGCTTCAGTAGTTGTGGCACACGGGCTCAATAGTTGTGGCTCGCGGGCTCTAGAGTGCAGGCTCAGTAGTTGGTGTTGCACAGGCTTAGTTGCTCCGCGGCATGTGGGATCTTCCCGGACCAGGGCTCGAACCCGTGTCCCCTGCATTGGCAGGTGGATTTCTTAACCACTGCATCACCAGGGAAGCCCCACAAATTAAGTTTTGACTAAAGTAATCCTCCCTTTGAATAGGACACACATTTTTAAGAAGGATTTGCTTACATCATGTTGATCTGACTTTCCTTTTTCTATGAAACTTAAACCACATGTTTATTTATCTAATTTATCTATGGGCACCCAGTTTGAATGAGCTTTGTAAAAGATGGAAGCAGGAGAGCTGAAATATACTGCTTCCACCCAATAAAGCCAACTGAAAAATCCAAAGAAAGTGGAAATAAAGATAAACTTGGTTCCACACTGAGATGAAGCTATCTGATGCCACACACCTTGAGGTTTCTCTGTCAATATGCCTAAGATGACAGAGCAATCTAAAAAAAGAATGTAAGTTAAGTATCAGCGTCAGCTCCTATCAAAAAAAAAAAAATCCTCTTTCGTCCAAGTGATTGAATAAAGCAATTCTTAGAGGACTCTGTTCCACAATTACCCACCCATCCAGAGCTTAATTGATACAAGCCAATGCTAGATGAAAAGATGATCTCTAGAGAATTCCCTGGTGGTCCAGTGCTTAGGACTCCGTGCTCTCACTGCTGAGGGCCCGGGGTTTAATCCCTGGTTGGGGAACTAAAATCCCACAAGCTGCATGGCGCGGCCAGAAAAAGATGATCTCTTAAAGAAGGGGCGTGTAAAATCAATGCTTCTTTCTCCCATGCCTATCAGCTGGACACAGAGGCTGCCTCAAACCACTTTGGCTGTGAGGCAGAACACACATAAAAAATGCATAAAGTATATATATGCATTGATGTACTCCTACACTCTCTTACTCAGTGATTTGTATCTCCATAGTGCAAAATGACCACCCTCATGGGACTGGGATCAGCCTGTTATCTTTGAAAGTCTAGACCTGGGAATGTCATGGTCTGATACTTAAATAATCTTAAGATTATTTTTTACCTATAGCTCCCTAAACTTCTTCAAAAACAGGAAATAAAAGTGGATCTAGAAAACCAAACCTAAATGGGGCAAGGTGAGATGAGTGTGTCAAGTTGCAAAGCCAAGACTATGAGGAACGGGGAACTCTAAGGGAGGACTTGGGTATCCAGGTGTGTTTCTGGCTTTTGATGTGATATGAACTATGGGACTTAGGGGCACAGAAAATTTATTTATATTTTTTCATTATGCAAAATCCAGGCCTGTGTTGAATATTGTGAAAGATCCACAAAATGCTCAAAATTCCTATTTTCCTTAGATATTTTTATTCTACTTAGGAACAACACCTGTAGCTCTCATTTCAAGAAATATTATTTTCCCAAATTTGACAAAAGATAATCCTTGCAATCCAGATTCTCAATCTATATCAACTACTACTTTCTTCTTTCTTCTTTCTGATGTGTTTTCCCATTTAAAGCATTATCATTTTAATATTATTAAAATCATTTATATTCATTTAACATTTCAAGTAACATAAAAAACAGAAAGAGGAAAGCAAAGGATAGCACCAACCCAGAAGTTACTAGTATTCAAATTAGATGATAGCAGTGGTGGTAGTATAAATTAGTCACTAAACAGACATCTATCTGTCCATACATACAAATAGAAAGATGATTAGATGGATGGATAGAAAGATAAATGATGGATGAGTGGAAGGACAAAAAGGAAGATAGAAAACTAGATGCATGGATGGACGATGACTAGATAGACATTTGTAAACAGACTATTTCTACTCTTACTGATATTTTAAGCAAATGCACTTCATTTATTCTACTTGAATTTAAGAGAAAAAAGAACCTGAAGAAAATCTAACTGAATTGCTAAACTTAAGGTGGTTTTTTTACTTTAGGGTATATAATTTATTAACAGACCCCTAAGAAATTTTTTGAAATGCATTATTAAAATCATTAAGAAGTTAGACTCATTATTTTCCCTACATGTTTAAGGTAGTATGGATTGAATCCCTTTTATGCAAATAAGATAATTAGCACTCTGAAACTTTTATTTTACCCACATCCCTTTTTTTTTATTGCTAATTATATTAGTGTTACTTTGTTAAGGATTACACATTGTACATTCTGAGTCGATAATTTTGCAATTGTCAAGATTTAGTTTTATAAATGGATTAAAAATGAATGCCAGTTTTTATTACGGAATATTTTTTAAAAATAAAAGAAGAGAGGATAGTAGAGGAAGCCCATTCTTAGTTTAAAATAAATCCTGCACATCATAACAAGTTTGACATATTGATACATGCTGCTTTGGAATTAGAGAGGAATCACAAACTCAGTCTCTAAGTTGGCAGGCATTTTAAGAGATTTTTAGGGAAGTTTGACAATGAGTTGTCACAACTGGGGGGGGGGTGCTATTGGCTTCTAGTGGGTAGAGGTAAGGTTGCTGCTAAACATCCTAAAATATGCAGGACAGCACCCCACAGTAAAGAATTATCTCACTCCAAATGTCAGTGATGCCAAGCTTGAAACACCCTGCTCTGATCATCACTCAGTGCACAAATATCCATGATATTTTCTGTCTCTGGTGGTTTCCAGAGTCTACTTCAACACTTCTGTCTTCTCCTGGAAGATTAAAAACGCATACTTCCTCTGACAGTTCCTCAAAGGGCTTAGTTTCTAAGAATCCTCACCATCTTGTTCCGTGTCTCTGAATACCAACCAAGTTTGGTTCAGACATCCAGAATGGACCAGTTTCATCTGATTAAAATGGTTTTCTTTTTAATTAATTCCTGGAAAGCTATATTTGAATTTCCTGAACCAGAAGTAGTCCTGGATAAGAATCATCCTATTGAAAGACCTTTGATCAAGACTCTAGTTTCTGCTGCCTGTTTGCCTCGGTGTTAAAACACCTTGTCTGCCCTCCAAGGATGGCAAATCATTCTCTATTGCATAATGTAAAATCCTTGAAAATGTTTAAAACCATGAAAAAATTTTTGCATTCTGTTGGCAAAAATATACTTGAGTTAAAATGTTTCTACTTCTATTATTTGATTATATAATTAGTATATTTATCAGTAATTTCATTTTCTTTTTTTTTTGCGGTATGCGGGCCTCTCACTCTTGTGGCCTCTCCCGTTGCGGAGCACAGGCTCTGGATGCACAGGCTCAGCGGCCATGGCTTATGGGCCTAGCTGCTCCGCGGCATGTGGGATCTTCCCAGACCGGGGCATGAACCCGCATCCCCTGCATCGGCAGGCAGACTCTTAACCACTGCGCCACCAGGGAAGCCCAGTAATTTCATTTTCTAACTAAAAAATAGATGTTAGCAAAATTTATGAACACACCAAGAAAGAATGTAACAGCTTTGTCATCAGTCCTCTCAAATGGACATTTTCCAGTGGTGCTTCTGAAAAGTCAGTAGCTACTTATACACACATAGAAAGGTACATACAGAGGTGCTGTTGTTAAAACAAGAACAAGTTAAAAATCAAGACACAAAGAATGAAAAGTCTGATATTTATGTGCCTAATGAATCATAATAATTGAACAGGGTTGTTTTTAAAATGCAGGAATATATGGTTAGTGTTCACAGAATGGATGCTGAAGAAAGATGTAGGCTCTAAAGTTAAAATTCCTTAGCTAAAATTCCAATACTACCACTTCAATTTCTGCATCTATAAAATGGGCATATTAAAAAAGCACCTGACTCAGAGGGTTATGCTAAGAATTATTTTAAGTAATGAATGTAAAACTCTTAGTTCAGTCCTTGTCATGTTGGAAATATCAAATAAATACTAGGTAGTATTACTATCATTAATCATTGTTATATCTAATCCAGTCACACATACCCTGTTTTTCCAGAAGAGGTTAATGGGTTTTAACTTCCTCAAAGGAGGATGTTCAGTCAGTGATATAGTCAGTATTAAAACTCTTCTGCCACTGAGTCTATCTGCTCTGCTTTCTTTTGAAACTAAAATGGTTAACAAATTCATTATTTTTAAACCCAGAAGCTCCTATGGAATATCCTGCAGAGAAAGGAGGGAGGCACTTACTAAGAATTTAAGTTAAATAAGAAGTTAGTAAAACTCTACATGCCAGAAATAAATTGTTTGGCCCTAAGTTTTCTTCGCAAGCTCTCACTTCCTTGACGTTTATGTTCATCTCTCTCCCATTTATGGCTCCAAGTCAAGGGTCTGCTCTATCTGGCTGGTGGCAGCATCCAAGAAAGACCTACATGAATGAACCTTGACTCCACACCTCATTTCTTTTCTCCTTTACCTTTTAGACCTAAACTTTAACAACTGCCTCTCCAGCACAAAAATCCTATGTGCTCTGTGATTTGCTCATGTATTGTCCTTGTGCATAGCCAGTCAATGACCTAGAACATAATCTGAGCTAAGTTCAGAAAAGTTTTGTGCAGAACTACCCAGAGACTAACAGTGAGAAATTGCATTGTTTAGTCTCTCTGTGCATCTCTTCCGTTTATTTTGTTTGTTTTGTGTTCAAGTCTTTATTTCTGAACAATTAAAAATTGATTAGAGATCCCTTTACTCCAATACCCCTTACACACTTACTAAATATTTATCTGTATTTATGGTAATAACCTTCTCTTCTCTTCCTCAAAGCACTAAAATAGGAGAAATTGTTTTCATTCATCTTTATCAATTCATTTATGAATATATTTGTGTAATTAATGATTAATTCTAGAATTCATTTAATGCATGCATTGAGTAGCTACTACATGCCAGGAAACTATGCTGGGCCCTTCAAATATAAAGATGAGCAATTAAGATGATCACTCTTTTGATGCAGTGGGAACATAGTATAGGATAAAACAATGTCTTTGTGGGGGAATGAATGGAGGCTTTATAAAGAAAGTCCTAATTCAAGTGATGTTCAAAGAATTACTAGAAATGTACTAGGGATCCAAACAGGAGTGGCTATTCCAGACAGGTGAAATAACGTACAGATAATCAAGAAGTGAGGAGCTCAGAAGCCCAGCTGGTATTCTGTAAAGTCCTGTTTCAAATCTCTGTCTCACAAATGACTGTACAAATGTGTTTGACATCTGTCACTCTAAGTGTCTTCATGACATGAATACCCTAGCCTTGTAACCAGGAAAACTCTTGTTCTCAGTCCAAATAGAAGTTGGGACTCCTTCAGGCAACTTCAAAGAACAGAAATATTATGTGTATGTGTGTGTGTATATATCTATCTATCTATCTATATATATATATAAACATTGTATATATGCATTTTATATATTTAACTTTTAGTGATGTTATCCTCTTGCTTATTCCCATGACCATGGCCACTTGAAATGCCAAACAATGGAGCCAATGGCAACAACCAGTTAATTGCATGCAGGAAATCCCTCCTGCCTCCAGCTAACAGTTAACTCCTCCATTCCACCCATGCTTGATGGTAACTGAATCACTATGGTATCCTATGTTTGGATTGTCAATACATGGGAAGCCAATGCCATTTTCAGTTTAAAAACCAACAAACAAAACAACTTTCTGTATCTGCGGAAACAGTTAATCAGATCCTAACCAGTAAACTACCAGAGTCACTCTGCTTCAAATTAATCAGTCTCCTCGCTTTGTTTTCCTGTGTTCTAAGGCCTGAGTGCCAGCCTCAACAGCAACTATGTAGTATGATAAGAGGGTAACATTAGGTAGGTTGCAAACAGGCTAATGAAGCTAACCCGGAGTAGATCTACCCTGCTTTGTTTATAGGATTCCTTCCATGAAAGGTATACTTTTAGTAAAATGTTACAAATATTTTCTTATTTAAGTTATTTATGGTTGGGGATTTTAATATTTTAGCAGCAAAACATTAAGAGACAAAAATCAATGAATAAACACATAGCCTGTATGGGAGGGAGTTTGTTAGATACTTGGATTGAAACACAATTCCCTTAGGATTTTTCTAGACTAGAAATATATGTGGCACATGAAAGACACTGAGAATATGTCAGAATTTCTGGAGTATAAGTATAAAGGAGAAAATGCAGGGGAGTGCTAATGAAGGGGGAAATATGAACTAGATTATGAAGCAGCTGGTATAGCTGTCAGAGGAGTTGAGATTTTTTTCTTCCTTTAGCCAACAGGAATCCTCAGAGTAATTTTGAGCACAGAGTAATTTTGAGCAAAGGGATGATCTTATTGATTGTATTTATTATAAATTTTTATCTAGTGGCAATATTTCAGTGGATGAGTCTGGAGAAGGGAAGATGGTTAAGAAATTATTTGAACAAGGACACTGGCAGTGGGTTGAAGAATGGGCATAAGACATATTTAAGAGATTGAATGAAGTGAAAATACTGAATTAATGACTGATTACACACTAGATTAAAAACAGGAAAAAATGAAGAGTATTCCTCTAAATGCAAAACTTAAAATTAAACTGTTCTCTGTATCCAAATGCCCTTTCCGCCATTTCAGAAAATATTCAATTATTACTCACAATGCCTGTCTTCCCTTTACACCCACAGACAGCACTGGTGTGGTTATTTATGTCTCCACATCTGGAGAACTAATTTGTTTGTGGACTGTTACAGTTCCACAGAGTTGTTAGCTATCACTGAGCTACACCAAATTCATTCAACCCTGATAATTAAATTAAATACCTACTGACATCAAAGAGACAGCAGAAACTTACTAACAATACCAAAAAGTTTTCCAGGCCCCTAAAGAAAGCGACATTGCATTATAATGGAGAAAGATGACATATTCTGTAATGGAGGGGTGGTCAATTTAATATTCCACTCATATTTTAATGTGTCTGTAGTGTAGTCTAGCGGAATATGGTCTCACAAGTGGAGTAACACATTGGCAGCTCAATATAATAGGACTGACGTTACTATGGAATTCAGTATTACATGGGCATGACCTTACTGAAGAAGATTTAATTACTCGAAATACCAGAAGGATGACAGTATAACAATATCATTGCAAAGGTCTTTAAAAAGAAGAGCTTGAGTGTCATGGCTGCTGACTTCCACACATTTATTTTATTTTTTTATTTCTGTATTCATTTTCTTAGTTAAGGGCATCACCATCAATTTTTGCACAGGCTACAAGTCCTAGAATCATTCCTTCTCTTAAATATTTTTCCCTCTCTTTAAAAAAAAAATGCATACACCTTAAAAAATAATGAGCATTACAAAATAGTCTCCCCATCATGCCTAAGCCACAAGGTGTGTCCTCTCTACAAGTAAATACCATCATCAGTCCTTTATCTATCCTTCCTGTGGTAAGCTAAGAGTATAAGTGTGTGTGTGTGTGTGTGTGTGTGTGTGTGTCGTTGTGGCCGTGTAGTATTTATTGTATAGCTGCACCATGATTTATGTAAATAGTAGCCTGTTGATGGCTATTTAGGTTGTTTACAGTCTGTTAGAGGCTGAATTGTGCCCTCCCAAAATTCATATGTTAAAGCCCTAACTCCCAGTACCTCAGAATGTTACTGTATTTGTAGACAGGGACTTTAAAGAAAAAATTAAGTTAAAATGAGGCCATTAGGGTGGACCCTAATCCAATCTGACTGATGTCCTTTTAAGAAGAGGAAATTTGGATTATTTGTTCTAGTTCTGTGAAAAATGCCATGCATTGCATTGACTCTGTAGATTGCTTTGGGTAGTATGGACATTTTAATTGTATTAATTCTTCCAATCCATGAAGACAGAATATCTTTCCATTTATTTGTATTCAATTTCTTTCATCAGTGTCTTGTAGTTTTCAGAGTACAGTTCTTTCACCTCTTTGGTTAAATTTATTCCTAGGTATTTTATTCTTTTCAACTTGATTGTAAATGGGATTGTTTTCTTGATTTCTCTTTCTGATAGTCCATTATTAGTGTATAGAAATGAAACAGATTTCTGTACATTAATTTTGTACCCTGCAACATTACTGAATTCATTTATTGGTTCTAATAGTTTGGTGGAATTTTTAGGGTTTTTCTATATATAGAATCACGTTATCTCTAAATTAAGAAATTGATTATTTTCCACACTAACTTTTTAACTAGTCATCTGAGTTAATTTCCTTAACTTGTTAGTATTTTTAAGTTGATTCTCTTGGATTTATTAAATATGCCAGTAAAAATTACCTTCTTTCACCCTTGTTCCACTCACTTTTTTCATTTATTTTTCATTCACTCTTTAGATTCTGCACCATTTGCCTTGTCCCACCTTGAATTCTGTTGTCTCAATACCTGTGACTTCCAAGGTTCTAGGTCTGTTGTTTTTTTGTACTGACTGTGTTTTCACAGTTGCTCTCCACTGACTGCTTACCTCAAATCTCATAATACTCAACAATAGTGATGGAGTCATTTTGTGTAAAAGTGCCAGCAAATTTCTACCCACAACCCAGAGTGTACATGGTCACAGATATTGAGAGTCCATCACTTGTACCATATGCACAAGCAGATGAAAAAAGGAGAAAACGACAGTTTTAATTGTGGTAGGGGTGTTTGAACAGGCTTTAAACAGATTCTCTTTGGTTATTCCTTTGCAGTTAAAATATAATCCTGGGGAATTCAAAGCACTCCATTGGGGGGATAGTCTATTTCAACCCTCTAACCCACATTCTTCATCAATGGTTTTATATGATCAAGCACAACTGAAAATTCCAAATGGAGACATTAGGAAGTAAACAACCTTGGCCGTGTCCTCTTTTCCCAACCTTTTAATAACTGTCATTCCTCAGCTCTAAGAGGTTGTGTGATCCAATTTGACAAATTGAAAAAGACTGCTTTTATGCAAAAGCATGAGAAAGTTAATTGAAATCAATCCATGTTCTGTGAAAATGCTACAGACATCAGTGATAATTTAGAGCAATTAAAAGATGTCCTGAAGCAAGGCAGAAACATTGTTTAAAAACCTGTTAAAGGAAGTGAAATTACTGAAAATATTTAAATGATATTATTCACCTAAGATGGACTTGGGACATCTAAACCAATTAGAAATTGTAAGCTATTTCGTTGGTCAGAAGCTGTGTAGTTCTTAAAACCACAGAAATGAGAATTCTTCACCTTGTATCCTTTGTTATTGCAAAATAAACTGTTAAAAACAATCCATTAACCCTAGTTTTGAGTACATTCTTCATGTAAATAGTTGTTTTGGTTCAACCATCAGAAAATAGTTCCGCCATCTATATAAGGGCATTTTAACTATAATAGTGGTTTTTCAAGGTATATTTTTTAGAGATCTAAATGTTATGGGAGGTAATTGGACATGTTGGGTAGGGTGAAGGTAGGACAGAGAGCAAAGAAATAACCTGTTAGAACTCTGGATTGCCCATCTCATGACTAACACACGAACAACTCTGTTTCATTATGTTAACTGCATAAATAAAAATAGAGAGATTAAATATGTGGTTCACCCAGTCACAATTCCCTTTATTTTGACCATAACATACATCACCATATAATCAAGTTTTCTTTTTCCTGGAGCCTGGATAGAGCCTCAGAATCCTTCTTAACACAGTGATGCAGACACCTAGCCCCAAATGATCAGAGTTGGCATGAAACAAATCCTAACATATAATGTCACTTATAAAATTTTTCCTTCATAAAATAAATGCATGGGAAAATTATTTTGTATTAAAAACAAACAAAAATACTATACTAAAATCATTACATAAGGTTCTTCCAGAGCCTTGATTCTTGTTATGTTCTTTAAGCTTCCAGGTATACTAGCCTCTTTATCTGCTTCTAGATCCACAATTGTCCCTCCCTACTCTCAATAAGTAATGATCTAATTGCTCACTTAAATATTTCTGCTGAGAACTCTGCTAGGTCTCCCCGTTGCTCACAGGATGCAGGTGACCACCATATAGGGGCAACAGAAGCTCTCCTTAGTCTGGACACATAACAACAACCTCTTACAGATGCTAAGTCCTGAGTTCACTAAACACGTATATTTTCCTAAATGCTAAATGCCTCATGCAATCTCTTTTGCTACTTTTACCTTCATATACTGGAAAATGTCCATCTGAAATCCCTGCCTCTCTCCTCAAACAAAATCGTCCTATGCCTTCCTAATCATTTTTAAAACTCAAATAATGTGTTTTCCCTCTGTGAGGTCTTTCTTTTTACCCTCCAGCTACAACGCTCTTTGAACCATTCTCTATTTTGTCTCCACTATTCCACCCAATGCATATGTACCTTGGAGCCCTTTTTACATGTGTTCTTTGTTTGTTTTAGTTTTGTTGTTATTTTGTTTTTCAGCCTAGCTCCTCAACTGATCAGTGGGACTCTTGATAGGAAGGGCATTTTCAGATCTCTAGGTGTTTCCTCAGGACTCAGATTCCTGTCTACTATACAGCAAAATGTGAATAAATGAATGCATGCATGCAACAGTGAGCTGTGTAGTACAAAGAGAGAAAGAAGAATCTAGGGATCCAAAGTCTTCACTCAACTGTTTAGGAACAAGCCAAGCAGAAACTTCTGAATTTTGAATAATTGTTGCCTCAATAAGCCAACAGAAAAAATGCTTTATGTATTCCTAATGGATTTGTACAGTAGAATATTCATGGTCTTTGATGGTATTGCTATGTCTAGGTCTTGGTAAAATCCTAATGACTGAGTAGAGACTAACTTTCTTAGGTAACACAGATTGCTGAGGTTCCAGTTGGCATAATCAACAACTGCCATTTATTGAAAGCCTATCATATACAAGAAATTGGAATATATTCCTCTCCATATGTGCAGTATTTAATTGTTGATATACCAATTTTATGTTCATTGTCTTAGACTGGTTTTCATAACTCCCAAAGCTGTCAGGAGCAAAGAGCATTAAGTTTATCTCCCAGTTGAAAAAAGAGTTCCAGAGAGGGAAAGACTTGCATTAGACATACAAAACCAAATGAAACATAAGCTTTACCCTCAGGGAACTTCAAGTCCAGAGGAAAGCCCAGATAAGCAAACTGAAAATAGAAATTCAGTTTGATGAAGGTTGATAAAATGCTAAAAGTATTGTGGAGAATAAACAAAGAACATCTAACCCATTATTACAGAATTCAGAGAATATTTCCTAATAGTGATAATTCCCTGCTTACTGGGATCTTAGAAACCATTAGAAGTTAGCCAGAGGAGCATTTGGATCAAGGATATTAAAGTCTCAGGGAGCAATGCTTCAGGTGTTTAAAGCAAGAGATAGGGCTTCCCTGGTGGCGCAGTGGTTGAGAGTCCGCCTGCCGATGCAGGGGACACAGGTTCGTGCCCTGGTCCAGGAAGATCCCACATGCCGCGGAGCGGCTAGGCCCATGAGCCATGGCCGCTGGGCCTGTGCATCCGAAGCCTTTGCTCCGCAACGGGAGAGGCTACAACAGTGAGAGGCCCGCATACCGCAAAAAAAAAAAAAAAAAAGCAAGAGATAAATGTTCTATTCAAACAGATTTCCTTTAGTCAAGTGAGTCTAAAACCTAAGGTGAGCTTGTAGTTTAGCAAGAGGTGCAATAAAAGAAATTGCTAAGGACCAGATCATCGTGTCTTTTTTGTCAGACTCTAGTTGGACTTCATCTTATATGAAGATATCATGAGAAGTATGAAGAGTACATAGGAGAAGTATAAATAATTGTCAGACCACCAATTGCAGTAATCCTTATAAGAAATGATAATGTAGTTCACTGTTCTAATGTCATGAAAATGAAAATAAAATTATTCCAGAGTTCATGTCAAGGGGATCTGCCCTTAATCAAAGAGTGCTATGCAGAGATAAAAATCTCCTAAAGTAAATATAAAAATTTGAAAATGAATGAGAGGAGGGAAGGGAGATTGGTCCTGACATGATAAAGTATAAGGGGGAAGACTCAGGCTTGAAAGAAAATATATCAAAAGAGCAAAAGTGCCATCAAGAAGACCAGTAAGGAGAGAGTTGCAGCAAACAAGTTTTCTTGGATTAAGGCATTGCCAGTAGGGATGGGGAAAGGTTAATGGATGCCAGAAATTCTCGAATAGTAGAACTGTCAGGACTTAGTTACGGGTTAGATGTGTGTAGATGGGAGACGGGGAGAAGGGTAACAAGAAGAGCTAGAACTCAACAGGTTTCATGCTAACTAATGCCAGGATAAACAAAGGTTTTCCTTTTATGGAAGGCAATGGGTTCGCTCAATAATTGCTTTATCTTTCACAGAACAAGTAGTAAAAACTATGCGAATAGTTCCATAAATTTTGTGTTACAGAGAATAGTCAAATCCATGTTTTTTCATGCTAACATATGAATATGGGCAACATATTGCTAAAATATTACATCATTAAATGAAGGAACTTACTTTTTTAAAAAGATGTTTTCCTCTTGTTCATACATTCAGTGTGTGTAGTTATGAAGTGTGGTGCTGTGAATACAAAGCATGCAGATAATTTGTAGATTTATGGAGTGAAGAGGGACTCTAGAGATTATTAAGTTAAATCACTTCATTTTACAAATGTGAAATTGAACGTCCAGAGAGGTAAAGTGACTCCAGTGCCAGAACAAAACACTTATTTCTTTAACCAGATTTCTAGCCACTGATTTATTCATATGACGGTGGTCCTTTTAAAAGTGTTCATCACTGAGAAAACATATTCTAATGTCTCCCAAGTCTTCAAGATCTTCTTGAAATGCCTCTGTATTTAATCAGTTTAGACTAAGCCATGCAATGGTATCAAACACTAGAACATCAGTGACTTAAAGCCAGAAACGTTTAGTTTTTATCCATGCTGTCACATGTGGGTGGGGGGCTCAGCTCTGTATTTTGTTTGACGCCCCTCGAAGTTGGAGCAGATCTTAAATACTTCCACCTAGAGGAGACCCAGGTCATGTCTACTCACATTCTATTGGTAAGAGCATGCTCATGGCATGTCTGCGTTAGAGGCATATAATCTTCTCATGTGGCTGGAAATAGGAGAATTGGGCATGTGGCTGAGTAGCATATATATCTAAAGTGACTTTTTTGGAAATTGTCTTCATAGTCAAGATTGTGGTACACAGAGTTGGCAAAACCAAGTAAGTAATTTATCCTGTAGAAGTCCTTCTTAATAGATATTTTTCATTGAGTGTATTCTCCTGGACGGTAGAGGTGTCCGTAGGAGGGAAGGTGTGGAAGCCCAGGAGGGCTGATGAAGACAGGGTCTTATTCCTTGTATCCCCAAGGATCAGGCCATAATTACCTGAGATCCAGATTACTCTTGAGGTGATGAAGAGAGATTAAACAGAGGATATTGGTTAAAATGCTTGGCATCCTTTAATATTTCCTGACCAACATAGAAGTGAAGACTTATAATGTGTTGTGGGCTTCCCACAATGTCAAAGCTAAAAGAAAGGGTCTTAACACACAGTTCCTCTAAATATCTGACTGGTAAGAACAAAGGAAAGAAACTCCTCACATATACTTATATATTATTTCAAGACTAAAGCAGGTAGAGAAAATGATATGAGTGCTGGCAAGTATGTGCTTCAGATGTAGTTGTCTCTAAAACAGAAGAATTCAGGGTGTGATTGGAAGGAGGATAAGAGTATCAGGACAAAAGTCTTCTTTAAAGAAAGGAAAGGAGGTATGAGGGATGAGAAATGGATATACTATGGAACATATATCAGCAGTCACCCAGAGTGTCCTCATTCATGACACCAGCTTCTGGACATTTTTACAACTTTTGTTCTCTGATTTTACCATTTGGATGTTTTTTGATGCCCTGGTCTTTTCAGTGGATTCTTTTCTTTTGAAACGTACCATATAGGGTAATGTTTAATGGCATTTGTTCCTAGAGACCCTGGTTCCTGGGTTTGAATTCCAGGTTTACTGCTTATTATGTGTGGCTTTAGGGAAGTTAATTTGTCTCCCTGAGCCTTGGGTTATCAGTAACGAAATACTTCACAATGTTTGAAAATACTAAATAAATGCAGATAAAGCACATGTATTATGTGCCCAAAGTGGTTAATATTTTCACTTTAACTATTATCCAATCATTACTAACACAACTACAACTACTACTACTGCTGTTGCTACTACTACTGCTCCCACTACTGCCATGAAAATCAGTAATATTCTACGATCCACTGAAAAAAAAGTATAATGTTTCTGTTTGAAAATGTGCCCTATCATATGCACTCAGTGTAAGAACTGAGCTTGGGACATTCAAAGCCAATCCCTACTATCAGCATCACCCTTAGATCCAGTTGAACCCTTGTCCTAGACCTTGAAATGCAGGGCCCCACACTTTGGAGTAGCTTCCTTGACATTTTCTATGTGTCTTTTACACTCTTTATGGGAGATGTTGCAGCAGTGGTGCCCACTGGGTAGGATGTCCTGAGCCAAGAACGTAGCATATGTGGGCTTTATTTCTTCCCTTCAGGGCACTTTCCAACCTTCCCAACCAACCCCTAGCCACTCCTTCCAAGTGGAGTTTACCAGTTTCTCAGAAGATATCTAGGACTTATATCTGTGGAGTTGGCTTGGAGCCCCATGACCACCTGAAGTTCTAAAGGACAGCCTGTGAGCAGATAACTTCTGCTGGTCAGGGCAGTTTCTCTTTCACAGGATTACATGAAATTGGGCCACCAAATTATGTGTGGTTCAAATTATTTACATATACAGGGTACCCACAAAAAATATTTTCCCAGGAACTTGAATAAAACAGACATGCATTAAGCACCTGCTGTACTGCTGTGTGCCATACTACTTCCTCAGTGACCTTGCTGAGCCTGCCCCTTCTCTTTTTCCTTCCAATGGTCTTACTGCAGTTTGTAATTCAATTTCTTTATATGTGTATATCTCCCTTGCAGACTATAAACTCCATGAGGGAAGGCACCAAAGAACTCTATCTGCAACACCTAAGATAATGTCTGAGACAGAGCAGACGCTCAAAAAATATTTTATGAATTAATGACTTTTTGGTTTTCTGAATGATTAAACTAACAAGTGTTACAGGAGGTGAATATAACACAGCCCCCCTCCACCTAATAATGATGCTCCAGTTCTCTATCCCATATCAGGGTCTGAAGCCCTGCCCTAAAACATGGATTTGACATCTCATGGCAGGACTATCTACCTGTGCCTAGCAGCCGCCAGTTCTTTGCAGAAGATGCTGCACTAGTCACTATTACCTGTATCCTGATTTGGCATCCTGTCAGCTCTGGATTTAGATCAATAAAATTTTCTAAAATGTATTTGAAGTCTCAAAAAGAAATCCATTTTACTGCTGAAAAGATAAGCTTCATAATGAGATAAAATCCTGATTCTGGAGATGTAGTTCATTTAACCTCGGCTAAGGACAAAAATATGATTTATTGATTTTGATTTTCTAATAAAAATCATCTCACTTTTTTTAAACATCTTTATTGGAGTATAATTGCTTTACAATGTTGTGTTAGTTTCTGCTGTATAACAAACTGAATCAGCTATATGTATACATATATCCCTATATCCCCTTCCTCTTGCGTCTCCCTCACACCCTCCCTATCCCACCCCTCTAGGTGGTCACAAAACACTGAGGTGATCTCCCTGTGTGATGCAGCTGCTTCCCACTAGCTATCTAATTTACCTTTGGTAGTGTATATATGTCAATGCCACTCTCTCACTTTGTCCCATCTTACCCTTCCCATGCCCAGTGTCCTTAAGTCCATTCTCTATGTCTGCATCTCTATTCCCTAGGTTCATCAGAACCTTTTTTTTTTTTTTTAGATTCCATATATATGTGTTAGCATATGGTATTTGTTTTTCTCTTTCTGACTTATTTCACTCTGTGTGACAAACTCTAGGTCCATCCACCTCACTATAAATAACTCAATTTCTTTTTTTTCTGGCTGAGTAATATTCCATTGTATATATGTGCCATATCTTCTTTATCCATTCATCTGTCGATGGACACTTAGGTTGCTTCCTTGTCCTGGCTATTGTAAATAGTGCTGCAGTGAACATTGGGGTGCATGTGTCTTTTCATTTATGGTTTTCACAGGGTATATACCCAGTAGTGGGATTGCTGGGTCATATGGTAGTTCTAATTTTAGTTTTCTAAGGAACCTCCATACTGTTCTCCATAGTGGCTGTATCAATTTACATTCCCACCAAAAGTGCAAGAAGAGACTGATGATGGCCATTCTGACCGGTGTGAGGTGATATCTCATTGTAGTTTTGATATACATGTCTCTAATGATTAGTGATGTTGAGCATCCTTTCATGTGTTTGTTGGCAATCTGTATATCTTCTTTGGAGAAATGTCTATTTAATCTTCTGCCTATTTTTGGATTGGGTTGCTTGTTTTTTTTGATATTGAGCTGCATGAGCTGCTTGTATATTTTGGAGGTTAATCCTTTGTCAGTTGTTTTGTTTGCAAATATTTTCTCCCATTCTGAGGGTTGTCTTTTCGTCTTGTTTATGGTTTCCTTTGCTGTGCAAAAGCTTTTAAGTTTCATTAGGTCCCATTTATTTTTATTTCCATTTCTCTAGGAGGTGGGTCAAAAAGGATCTTGCTGTGATTTATATCATAGAGTGTTCTGCCTATGTTTTCCTCAGAGAGTTTTATCGTGTCTGGCCTTACATTTAGGTCATTAATCCATTGTGAGTTTATTTTTGTGTATGATGTTAGGAAGTGTTCTAATTTCATTCTTTTATATGTAGCTGTCCAGTTTTCCCTGCACCACTTATTGAAGAGGCTGTCTTTCCTCCATTGTATATTCTTGCCTCCTTTATCAAAGATAAGGTAAACAGATGTGTGTGGGTTTATCTCTGGGCTTTCTATCCTGTTACATTGATCTATATTTCTGTTTTTGTGCCTGTACCATACTATCTTGATTACTGTAGCTGTGTAGTATAGTCTGGAGTCAGGGAACCTGATTCCTCCAGCTCCATTTTCCTTTCTCAAGATTGCTTTGGCTATTCAGAGCCTTTTGTGTTTCCATACAAATTGTGAAATTTTTTGTTCCAGTTCTTTGAAAAATGTCATTGGTAGTTTGATAGGGATTGCATTGAATCTCTTGATTGCTTTGGGTAGTATAGTAGTTTTCACAATGTTGATTCTTCAAATCCTAGAACATGGTATATCTCTCCAGCTGTTTGTATCATCTTTAATTTCTTTCATCAGTGTCTTTCTGCATATAGGTCTTTTGTCTCCTTAGGTAGGTTTATTCCTAGGTATTTTATTCTTTTTATTGCAGTGGTAAATAGGAGTGTTTCCTTAATTTCTCTTTCCAATTTTTCATCATTAGTGTATAGGAATGCAAGAGATTTCTGTTCATTAATCTTGTATCCTGCTACTTTAACAAATTCACTGATTAGCTCTAGTAGTTTTCTGGTAGCATCTTTAGGATTCCCTGTGTATAATATCATGTCATCTGCAAATAGCGACAGCTTTAATTCTTCTTTTCTGATTTGGATTCCTTTTATTTCTTTTTCTTCTCTGATTGCTGTGGCTAAAACTTCCGAAACTATGTTGAATAATAGTGGTGAGATTGGGCAACTTTGTCTTCTTCCTGATTTTAGTAGAAATGGTTTCAGTTTTTCACCATTGAGAATGATGTAGGCTGTGGGTTTGTTATATATGGCCTTTATTATGTTGAGGTAAGTTCGTTCTATGCCTACTTTCTGGAGAGTTTTTTAATCATAAATGAGTGTTGAATTTTGTCGAGAGCTTTTTCTGCATCTATTGAGATTATCATGTGTTTTTTTTCCTTCAGTCTGTTAATATGGTGTTTCACGTTGATTGGTTTGCATATATTGAAGAAGTCTTGCATTCCTGGGATAAACCCCACTTGAACATGGTGTATGATCCTTTTAATGAGCTGTTGGATTCTGTTTGCTGGGTTTTTGTTGAGGATTTGTGCATCTATGTTCATCAGTGACATTGGCCTGTAGTTTTCTTGTTTTGTGACATCTTTTTCTGGTTTGGGTATCGGGGTGATGGTGGCCTCGTAGAATGAGCTTGGGAGTGTTTCTCCCTCTGCTGTATTTTGGAAGTGTTTGCGAAGGATAGGTTTTATGTCTTCTCTAAATGTTTGGTAGAATTTGCCTGTGAAGCCACCTGCTCCTGGGCTTTTGTTTGTTGGAAGATTTTTACTCACAGTTTCAATTTCAGTGCTTGCGATTGGTCTGTTTATATTTTCTGTTTCTTCCTGGTTCAGTCTCGGAAGGTTGTGCTTTTCTAAGAATTTGTCCATTTCTTCCAGGTTGTCCATTTCATTGGCATAGAGTTGCTTGTAGTAATCTCTCATGATCCTTTGTATTTCTGCAGTGTCAGTTGTTACTTCTCATTTTTCATTTCTAATTCTATTGATTTGAGTCTTCTACCTTTTTTTCTTGATGAGTCTGGCTAGTGGTTTATCAATTCTGTTTATCTTCTCAAAGAACCAGTTTTTAGTTTTATTGATCTTTGCTATGTTTCCTTCATTTAATTTTCATTTATTTCTGATCTGATCTTTATTATTTCTTTCCTTCTCTAACTTTGGGGTTTTTTTGGTACTTCTTTCTCTAATTGCTTTAGGTGTAAGGTTAGGTTGTTTATTTGAGATGTTTCTTGTTTCTTAAGGTAGGATTGTATTGCTATAAACTTCCCTCTTAGAACTGCTTTTGCTGCATCCCATAGGTTTTGGATCATCGAGTTTTCATTGTCATTTGTCTCTAGGTATTTATTGATTTCTTCTTTGACTTCTTCAGTTATCTCTTGGTTATTTAGTGGTGTATTGTTTAGCCTTCATGTGTTTGCATTTTTTACAGTTTTTTTCCTATAATTGATATCTAGTCTCATAGCATTGTGGTCAGGAAAGATACTTGATACGATTTCAATTTTCTTAAATTTACCAAGGCTTGATTTGTGACCCAGAATATGTTCTATCCTGTCGAATGTTCTATGAGCACTTGAGAAAAAATTGTATTCTTTTCTTTTTGGATCGAATGTCCTATACATAACAATTAAGTCCATCTTGTTTAATGTGTCATTTAAAGCTTGTGTTTCCTTATTTATTTTCATTTTGAGTGATCTCTCCATTGGTGAAAGTGAGGTGTTAAAGCCCCCTACTATGACTGTGTTACTGTCAGTTTCCCCTTTTACGGCTGTTAGCATTTGCCTTATGTATTGAGGTGTTCCTATGTTGGGTGCATAAATATTTACAATATTTACAATTGTTATATCTTCTTCGATTGATCCCTTGATCAATCTCCTTCTTTGTCTCTTGTAATAGTCTTTATTTTAAAGCCTATTTTCTGTGATATGAGAATTCCTACTCCAGCTTTCTTTTGAGTTCCATTTGCATGGAATATCTTTGTCCATCCCCTCACTTTTAGTCTGTGTGTGTCCCTAGTTCTGAAGTGGGTCTCTTGTAGGCACCAAATATACGGGTCTTGTTTTTGTATCCATTCAGCCAGTCTTTGTCTTTTGGTTGGAGCATTTAATCCATTTTCATTTAAGGTAATTATCAATATGTATGTTCCTATTACCATTTTCGTAATTGTTTTGGGTTTACTTTTGTAGGTCTTTTCCTTCTCTTGTGTTTCCTGCCTAGAGAAGTTCCTTTAGCATTTGTTGTAAAGCTCGTTTGGTGGTGCTGAATTCTCTTAGCTTTTGTTTGTCAGTAAAGCTTTTAATTTCTCCATCGAATTTGAATGGGATCCTTGCTGGGTAGAGAAATCTTGGTTGTAGGTTTTTCCCTTTCATCACTTTAAATATGTCTTGCCATTCCCTTCTGGCTTGCAGAGTTTCTGCTGATAGATCAGCTGTTAACCTTATGGGGATTCCCTTGTGTGTCATTTGTTGCTTTTCCCTTGCTGCTTTTAATATTTTTTCTTTGTATTTAATTTTTGATAGTTTGATTAATATGTGTCTTGGCATGTTTCTCCTTGTATTTATCCTATATGGGACTCTTTGTGCTTCCTGGACTTGATTATTTACTTTCCCATGTTAGGGAAGTTTTCAACTATAATCTCTTCAAATATTTTCTCAGTCCCTTTCTTTTTCTCTTCTTCTTCTAGGACCCCTGTAATTTGAATGTTGTTGCATTTAATGTTGCCCCAGCTCTCTGAGACTTTTCTCAATTCTTTTCATTCTTTTTTCTTTATTCTGCTCTGTGGTAGTTATTTCCACTATTTTATCTTTCAGGTCACTTATCTGTTCTTCTGCGTCAGTTATTCTGCTATTGATTCCTTCTAGAGAATTTTTAATTTCATTTATTGTGTTTTTCATCATTGTTTGTTTGCCTTTAGTTCTTCTAGGTCCTTGTTAAATGTTTCCTGTATTTTCTCAATTCTATTTCCAAGATTTTGGACCATCTTTACTATCATTACTCTGAATTCTTTTTGAGGTAGACTGCCTATTTCCTCTTCATTTGTTTGGTCTGGTGCGTTTTTACCTTGCTCCTTCATCTGCTGCATATTTCTCTGTCTTCTCATTTTGCTTAACTTACTGTGTTTGGGGTCTCCTTTTCGCAAGCTGCAGGTTCGTAGTTCCCGTTGTTTTTGGTGTCTGCCCCCAGTGGTTAAGGTTGGTTCTGTGGCTTGTGTAGGCTTCCTGGTGGAGGAGACTGGTGCCTGTGTTCTGGTGGGTGAGTCTGGATCTTGTCTTTCTGGTGGGCAGGACTGCATCTGGTGGTGTGTTTTGGGGTGTCTGTGAACTTAGTATGATTTTCGGCAGCCTCTCTGCTAATGGTGGGTTTGTGTTCCTGTCTTCTGAGTTGTTTGGCATTGGGTGTCTAGCACTTCAGCTTGCTGGCCGTTGGGTGCAGCTGGGTCTTTGTGTTGAGACGGAGATCTCTTGGAGAGTTCTCGCCAATTGATGTTATGTGGGGCCACGCGGTCTCTGTTGGTCCAGTGTGGTGGACTTGGTTCTCTCATCTCAGAGTCTCTGGCCTGACACCTGGCCAGAGCACCAAGACCTTGCCAGCCACGTGGCTCAGAAGAAAATGGAAAAAAAAAAGATTTAAAAAAATAATAAAAATAAATGAATAAATAGAATAAAATTATTTAAATAAAACAATTATTAAAATAATAATAAAAAGAAGAGAGCAACTAAACCACTAAACAAATCCACCAACAATAACAAGTGCTAAAAACTATACTAAGATAAACATAAAAATCAGAAAAAAGTCAGTCTCAGACAGCAAACCTCAAGTCTATATTTGCTCCCAAAGTCCACCACCTCAGTTTTGGGTTGACTCGTTGTCTATGCAGGTATTCCACAGATGCGGGTCCATAAGGTTGATTGTGGGGATTTAATCTGCTGCTCCTGAGGCTGCTGGGAGAAATTTCCCTTTTTCTTCTTTGTTCACATAGCTCCTTTGGTTCAGCTTTGGTTTTAGCCACACCTCTGCATGTAGTTCACCCTCAGGCATCTGTTCCTGCCCAGACAGCATGGGGTTAAGTCAGCGGCTGATTAGTGTGCTCTGGCTCACTCTTGCCAGGGGGGAGGGTGGGGTACGGTAGTTATAATTGGAATGCAGGGAGAGCCTGCCTAGGAGAGGCTGGTGTGAAGTTACAACAGCCTGAGGCGTGCCGTGTGTTCTTCCAGGGAATTTGTCTCTGGATCATGGGGCCCTGGCAGTGGCTGGCTGCACAGGCTTCTGGGGCAGGGCGGGGGGTGTGGATAGTGACTTGTGCTTGCACACAGGATTCTTGGTGGCTGCAGCAGCAGCGTTAGTGTCTCATGCTCACCCCTGGGGTCCGAGCTGATAGCCGCGGCTCATGCCCATCTCTGGAGCTCCTTTAGGTGGTGCTCTGCCTTCTGTGGGAAGACAGGGAAGGAATCCCCTCTCCTCGTGCACCCCAAAACAATGGTCTCTTGTCTCTTAGGGAGGTCCAGACTTTTTCCCAGACTCCCCCCCGGCTAGGTATTGTGCACTAGCCCCCTTCAGGCTGTGTTCACGCAGCCAACCCCAGTCCTCTCCCTGGGATCTGACCTCTGAAGCCCAAACCTCAGCTCCCAGCCCCCACCTGCCATGGCGGGTGAGCAGACAAGCCTCTCAGGCTAGTGAGTGCTGGTCGGCACCAATCCTCTGTGTGGGAATCTCTCTGCTTTGCCCTCTGCAGCCCTTTTGCTGCACTCTCCCCTGTGGCTCTTAAGCTTCCCACCCTCCCACCCCCAGTCTCTGCCAGTGAAGGGGCTTCCTAGTGTGTGGAAACTTTTCCTCCTTCACCGCTCCCTCCCATAGGTGCAGGTCGTGTCCTATTCTTTTGTCTCTGTTTTTTCTTTTTTCTTTTGCCCTACGTGGGGAGTTTCTTGCCTTTTGGGAGGTCTGAGGTCTTCTGCCAGCGTTCAGTAGGTGTTCTGTAGGAGCTGTTCCACATGTAGATGTATGTTTGATATTTGTGGGGAAGAAGGTGATCTCCACATCTTACTCCTCAGCCATCTTGAAGGTCAGTTCCATGTCATCTTTTAATAAGCAATTTATTACCAGATGCTGGGATCATCGGTCCCATAAATATTATGGTTAAAACATATTGAAAGGATAATTTCAATATAAGAATCAATAAAAATATGTAAAAAGCAATATGAATCAAGAGTAAAAGCAATTCCTTCTTGGGGCTTTATAATATTTATAAAAGAGTCCTCAACCCATTGCCTCTTTCTGAATAAAGAAGTAGAAGAGCAATATTGAAAAAATTAACAAATCAAGTATAATCATAAATAACTAAAAAAGTAACCTTAGTAGCTACCATTTATTGAGTACTCTTTGCATATTGGAAGCTCAGATTACTACAAAGAACAAGTTATACTTAGCATCGATAGCATTGCAAGCAGGAGACTTATTCTTTTACATAAATTACCGTATTTAATACTCACAGCAATCCTTGGAGCTCTGAGTTTTAATGCCCATAATTTAGTGAGGAAGTGGAGACCCAGAGGTGTTGTTTCACTCATGCCAAATCACAATTAATATATGAATGTGTTTAGATCATATTTGAATTCTAAATTTGATGATCTTTCCACTAAACTGTATTGCCCCTCCCAAACACAGAAAAATACTAAAATAAATTCCATCAACTATCTCATCCATTGATGGAGCTTTAATTATTTTTGAGGAGAATTGTAAGTCTTTCTTTTTTAATGGATCATCCCCAAGGTGGTTCTCGGCTATTGCTCAGGTTAGTTTTAATAAGCATTGGCATTTAAATTCTTGCATATGATAGCAGGGACTGTATGACTGAAAGCCAGGGCTTATTTTCTGTGAGCAATGTTTAATCAAAAGTGACCCATAATTTCAAGCTCCAATGCCTACCACCACTTTATTACTAGACACTTGTTCATTTTGGAGCCTCCTCACTCAGGTTTAAAATATGATGGGTGATCCTTAGAGAGGCTCTGTCTCTATCCCCTCTCCTCTGGCTGCCCTTTCTAAAAGCTCAGGAAAGCAACTTTCATACTTTAGTTTCTTAATCTCCCCTACTTATGACAGATGAGTCGAAAACTATTAGACTTGCTAGTGATGTTTGCTTAGAGGAAGTAAAGAGTTTGTGGTGTGTTTATGTGCATACATGCATGTGTGTCCATTTGTGTGTTCTGAGAAGGAGCAGGTGAGCTTTTAGTCACATTATTATCAAAATGCAGCCTTTTTTCCAGCCTACATCAAGCCACTCTCTTGTTCAGTCCAGTATTCCAACAGAATTTCCCAACATCTCAGCAAAGGAGGATATTGTAACTATCTGACTACAATACAGCAGGGAGTATTTTCTGTTAAATCACTTATGAGACAAAAGGTACAGATTCTCTCCCCCCTCCCCAGTGATAATATAAACATTAAAATTTATATTTTATAAAAAAAATAGAAAAATAAATCAACCCTAAAGTCATAAAATGGTGCAGTTGCTCACAACATTTTCAAATTGTATGCCCACCTGTAGACATCTTCCCTTCTTCCCTCCCCTCCCTCATTCCCTCCATCCTTACTTCCTTCCATTTTATTTGTATATGTAATTTTTTATGTCACAGATCTGCTTTTATCCAAGGGCTTAAGAGAGTTATTTTCACCATAGTACAGGAAATAAAACAACCAGAGGACTGTTTCCCAACCAGAGGGAAACCGAAATCCAGAATGACGCATGGAGAGATGATTAGCTATATCTTGGAGAGGAAGGAAGCAAGAGAAAAAGAGAAGTGCAAACAGGGAAAGGGCCAGGGAAATGGTCATATTGATGTTGGCTTTTTTATTTCCAGTTGGGGCATTGTATGTTAAATTTTGGTGGATTTATTCAATTTGTACAGTCAGGAGTAAGAGGCCCATTTGGCATGCTAAGATGAAGATACTGGCAGGAACCGGTACCTTGTGCTTCTTCTAAAAACAGTGTTTGCAATGTTCATTGCAGCACTATTTACAATAGCCAGGACATGGAAGCAACCTAAGTGTCCATTGACAGATGAATGGATAAAGAAGATGTGTCATATATATACAATGGGATATTACTCAGCCATAAAAAGAAACGAAATTGAGTTATTTGTAGTGAGGTGGATGGACCTAAAGTATGTCATACAGAGTGAAGTAAGTCAAAAAGAGAAAAACAAATACTGTATGCTAACACACATATGTGGAATCTAAAAAGAAAAAACAATGGTTCTGATGAACCTAGGGACAGGAGAAATAATAATTATTTGTTATTTTATAAGAGGAATGTATTCAGATTAGCAAGACAATTTAAAACAAATCTTTATATGTGTCATAAATGAACTTCAAAGTACATAAAAAATGTTATACTCTTTCGAAAAGTTCTGTGACTCACCTTTGATTCTTTGGGGAAAGTAGAACTAATTGCCCAGAAAATTCTGTCCCACAATTTAGTACGGGAGCTCCCTTTCAGGTGGCAGCAATAATTCTCCATGTCATGAAAAACCATTGTCATTGGAATTTTCCCTTGAGAGAAATCTGACAATTGTCAGAGTAATGGAAAAAGTCACTCAGGGGCATATCTGCGATTTCATGTTACAGATCTGAGTACACTAACTTCATCTGCACACACTACTTCTAGAATTTATTATAATTTACACCATCTGTTGGTCTGGATCCTGTGTTGATTTGTGCATCCTTTGGAAGGCAGAAGCAGAACACCTGACTTCACAGATGTTTTAAGATTCAACCAGATGCCCAGATATAAACTGATAAAAAAAGAATTGGCTAAATTTTGGGTGAATAAAAAAGAATTAAATGCAATTTTAAAATTTCCACCCACATATAAGATAATCAGGAAATGGTTTATTAAAGGTCTACAGACCAAATTTAATTTTTAGGCTAGTTATGATCTTTTTTTTTGCTTCTTTTATTGCTATATAGACTAAATTTCCAGATCATACTTCACCTCTCATGATATCAAACATAGAGCTTAAATCTTGGAGCAGAACCTCACTTGATAGTGTACACACTTACATGAAAAGCTAAATGTTTTCATATATATCTGTGAATGCAAATTAGGAAGATACTGACACTCTCTCATTCTTCTCATCTCCAGTCAAATGTCACCTATTCATACAGATTTCTTTGGTGAAACTATAAAATAATCATAAACTCCAAGTAGTATCCAATGTATATCATCCATTCACGTGCCATTTATCACACTTTGAAATTATGTTTGTTTTTTTGCTTTACTTGCCATATATTCCATGAAAATTAAGCTCTAAGAGGGGCAGACCTTGTCCATCTTGATTACATCAGTATTTTCAGTATTGAGAAACATGCCTGGTAACTGGTAGACACTCAACAAATGTTTGTTCAATGCATAAAGAAAATATATAAGACCCAAATTAGGAACAAAAATGACATATATCTGATTTACATTCATTAGTTCTTTTTCTCTGAAGAAGCTCTGTCCAAATTAAATGCAATATGATCTACATATGCAATTTTAGATTCCTAGTAGCCCCATCAAAAAATGAAAAAGAAACAGGTGAAATTAATGATACCTTTTTCTAGCCCAGTAGATTCAAAATATTAACATTTTAATATGTAATCAATGTAAAATGATGGAGACATATTAAATATTTTTGTACTAAGTTATGAAAATTGTGTATTTTATATTCACATTGCATCTCAACTTGGACAAGCATATGTAAAATGCTTCATAACCACATATGTGGCTAGTGGCCACTGTACTAGACAGCATGGATCCAGATTATAGAGTCTATGTTGGAGTTTGGTGAAAAATAAGATGAAATGGTAGAGCTATTGGTTATAATTTGGAAAGTCTGGAATGGCAAAGTGAGTTATTTGAAACAGTAGACAAGTTATATTTTCAATACAAAGAATGAGTTGATCGGCTTAAGGAAGCCAATCACTGTACTTAAGGAAAAGCAATGTCATGCATGGTGAAAAAAGGAGATGATGAGAAAAATCGGGGTTTAGTTGCCCTTCAATAAGTGAGAAATAATAAGCATTTGAATTAAGGCAGTGACATAGACTGAGAAAGATGGGACAGATAAATCAGACTAGGTAAATATTCTCAAGTAGGCATGTATTCAATATAACGTCACCAAATCTTTATGATTATATCTATTTTGTACCAATAAACATTTCCAGGTTTCATTTAGAGTAATTTGCTGTGATAATAACAGTTAAGAATTATGAATCACTCAGCTGACAGCAAACCTGCTGAAAAGCAAATTGATGGATAAAATATGAACATAACATTTTAAAAACTGCACCTCATTATATCATACTTAGTTGGAGGCTCAAAGTAGAAGTGTTTTTTGATGCTACATCTTTATGTTCAACAGAATATAGGAGAGACTCTATATAAATAGTGATTGCCACCCAAATACTATACCTATCATCTCTGCTCATACAGAGCCAACAAGTCCATAAATCTTGCCTCAGACCTTGTTTCCTCTGTGAATGTGTAACATTTCTTTGGGCCCATAATGTACCAGACATTGTATCAGCACATTACCTCACAGAAATCCCAACTACCTATCTTTCAACTCATTCCATCTCAGTCTGAAGGGATTTTAGATTTCTTTCAGTCTACCCCTTTTTGCTAAAAAGATCAGTTACTATATGCAAAAGACTTACTGTAAACCATTCTATCTGTAAAACATTTAATATACAGTGTTTTGTTTATTCTTTGCAACAACCTTATAGAGAAGGCACTATTGTTACTCACATTTTCCAAAGAGAAAACTGAGCCTGAAAGATGGTAAATAGCTTCCCAAAGTTGGAACAAGTAGAGAAAGGATAAGAACACCATTGATCTGGCATTTTTAAAACAATCATATCAGATATCCTTTACCACTATAACATTTATAATTAAGGTGACCATCTTCAGGGCAATGCCTATGAGAGTTTCAAAAACAAGGTGATCAGTAATGTCAAATCCTACTGAGAAATTAAAGAAAGTGGGGACTGAGGACATTTGTTTAATTGCATTTCCCAAAGAGGTCAACTTTATTTCATAACTTCTGAAGCAGTATTCTTTTATTTATTTTTTTATTGAAGTATAGTTGATTTACAATGTTGTGTTAGTTTTGGGTGTACAGAAAAATGATTCAGTTATACATATATGTGTATCTATTTTTTCCAGATTATTTTCCTTTATAGGTTATTACAAAATACTGAGTAGAGTTCCCTGTGCTATACAGTAGGTCCTTGTTGGTTATCTATTTTATATATAGCAGTGTATATATGTTAATTCCAAACTCCTAATTTATTCCTCCCCCATTTACTCTTTGGTAATCATAAGTTTGTTTTCTATGTCTGTGGGTCTATTTCTGTTTTGTATGTAATTTCATTTGTTTCTTTTTTTTGAAGATTCCACATATAAGCGATATCATATATTTGTCATTCTCTGTTTGTCTTACTTCACTTAGTATGAAAATCTCTGTGTCAATCCATGTTGCTGTAAATAGCATGATTTCATTCTTTTCTTATGGCTGAGTTATATTCCATTGTATAAGTATACCACATCTTGGAATGGGGAAGAAGGAAGATAGCCAGTCATTGCAGAGCAGATGTTGATTGAATAAGAAGTAATGTAGATGAGGCATTCTCAATGGGAATATCTAAAATCCCTTCCTCTATCTCTGTACAACTACATAATTTGACTCCTCAGAGAAGTCACTGAAGATAGTAGTGACAATATAAATTAGGTTATAATTACTATCCAATTTAAGCCTGATCTACTGGATAGCCATAGAAGTTCAGAATCAATAGAGGCTTAAGAAGTATTTAATATAGCATTCTACTGAAAGCCTTCAATTTTCTCTGGTATCTGCGGAAAGAGCATGGAATTTGGCATCCTGGGTTTAAATGCTGGTCCTCCATCTTTTTATTTCTTTTAATTGTTAAATGGATATAAAAATCTTTGAATTGTTAAAATGAATATAATGCAACTTTTGGTGCTACTCTGAGGTGAGAATAGAAATGTGACACATATATGTATTTATATACAGGAAGAGTTATATGTTTTATATAATATGTACTGTTTTGCCAATATAATGTCTACTTTCCCTTTCCTTTTCCCTAAAAAATCCCTAATAATGGCCCATCCACTCATAAAACAGCTCTTTGGAAGGCAGCCATGCTCACCACTAAATCATCAATGCCCCTACAACTCTTTCATTTTCAGAAATCATAGTTGTCCATGCCTAACTCTCAGAGTTGCTAAAAATAGTTTTGAAAAAAAATTCTTTGTAAGAGAGAAGCAGCTACTCAATAACTTGTATCCATTGATATAAATGTCCCTTTAGCAAAGCACAGAGGGTCTCAATAGCAACAAAGAAGTTTTCTAAAGTTGAATTTTTTATGTCCCCCATTCACCCTCAAATCAAAGTCTTTTCTGTCCCAAACTATTCAGGGTAATTTCTATTATTAATTCAGCAGATGCTTTTAATTTCAGATTCAGTTTTCTACTAATCATTTCTTACCGGCCTAACTCATTTTTAGTAGTTTGGGATTATCATCTCCTTCACTTGAAGGTACTAGGCTTCAATTAAAGCAAAGAAAAACCGATATGGTGTACGTACTTGTTGAGAAAGAGCTAGCCCTCTGAATAATGTTAGACATTAATATTTACTTCAAACTGATATACATTGATTAATTTATGTAAATGAAGGAGTATTACATAACAAGAAGAATATAATCAATTATCTACTCACATATCGAAGTCTTTGTTCATTAGTTACTTTATTATGCAGGGCCTTCCTCATACCACCACCCAGACATATGGGGGTTTGTATCACTGCTCCATCATTTACTGGTTTACTAAACCTTCTTTAACCCCAGTTACTTCACGTACACAAAGTGCTAATTGTGATAGCCACCTCACAGCCTTATTTGTGAGATTCAAAAAGAGTCCATGTACAAATTCTTAGGACTGTAATTTGCCACATAATCATAAATATTAGCTGCTATTATTTAATAGCTTTCAGAATTTTGTAATATGTAATATATTTGATGTGCGGAAGTTTAGGAGATTTAATGCAAAATTAGGAGCTATGGAAAAAGAAAAGAGTCAACATGAACGTAGCAGATCTTGTTCATGCCAATTTTATGCGACTTGTTATGCATTCTAATTTTTTTCTACAAGTCTAAATAAAATTGACATTTAGAAAAGTCACAGTGACTTGACACATTGATTTACAACAACTCTAAATAAGTTTTTTTAATTGGCAGAGACATTTTAGCCATTAGCAAGTTTGACTGTGTAAAAAGGCCCTGTCTCCATGAGTGAAGATTTACTTATAAGGAACTCAGATAGGGATCAAACAGAAGCCAATATTTGCAGCAAAAGCAGAGAAACTAGAAAACATAGGTACTACTCCTCTTGTTCTTACACAGCCAAGGCTAATAAAGGTATATTTACATAAAATGATCAGAGCTATTATCACATGCTGGATGGGTTATCTTATGTGAATAGTGACACTTGTGGAATTCAAAAACACTAATCATACTTATTAGTCAGACAGTCACATGGAAATCAATTAGACTTTGCACTACATTATGAATTAACACATTATTCTTGCCTTACAATCAATTTATTTCCCAAACCTATATAAAATGATTTCAATAGACAATTTAAGCAACCATAACCCTTAGATAAAGTTTTTAAGATTGTCTGGAAGTAAGTCAAGGTCAAGATTATGAGATAGCAGTTTCATTATGCTCTTAACTTGATTTACACAGATTTATACTCAGTTTACCTATAAAATGGAAAAAGACCCAAAACTGAGTGTACTGTGACTTACAAGACTTTTAGTCTGCCCTGGCATGAATACATATCTTTACACTTGAAATGGAAAAGATTAGTAATACTTCTTAAAGTATGGTGTATAGTACAAGAGAAATTTTCAAAGTTGTGTTTCAGTTACTCTTCTCTAGCAATAATTAAAAAAAGAATTATTTTTTAATCCAAGTTCTGAAGACTCCTTACAAGTATATATTATACATCTCTGCATTTTTTCCTTCTTTCTTTTTTTTATTGAAGTACAGTTGACATACAATATTATATGTTTCAGATGTATTACATGGTGATTCAACATTTATATACATTACAAATTTATCACCATAGTAATTTTAGTGACCATCTATCACCATACAAAGTTATTACAATATTATTTACTATGTTTCCGATGCTGTACATCCCCATGACTTACTTATTTTATAACTGGAAATTTGTACCTCTTAATCCCCTTCATCTGTTTCACCCAACCTGACTGCATCTCTGTATCTGTGAGTTTGTTTCTGTTTTGTTTCGTTTGTTTGTTTCATTTTTTATATTCTACATATAAGTGAAATCATAGTCTGTCTTTCTCATCTGACTTATTTCATTTAGCATAATACCATAATACTAGGTCCATCCATATTGTTGCAATTGGCGAGGTTTCATTCTTTTATATGGTTGAGTAATATGCCATTGCAAATGTATTACACCTTCTTTATCTATTCATCTATTGATGGACACTTAAGTTGTTTTCATATCTTAGCTATTGTGACTAATGCTACAGTAACATAGGGGTGCATATATCTTTTCAAGTTAGTGTTTTTGTTTTCTTTGGGAAAATATGTGGAACTGGAATTGCTGGATCATATGTTAGTACTATTTTTAATTATTTGAGGACCTCTATACTGTTTTCCATAGTGGCTGCACCACTATGTGATATCGCTCCTTCTTGGGGCTTGTCACATGGAGGTATGGGTCTGACTAGACCACATCTCTGCCCCTCCTTTTCATCTCAATCCGGTCTATTCTTTATATCCTTAGTTGTAGAAAATGTGTTCTGCTAATCTTCAGGTCACTCTCAGACACAGTTGTTCTATATGTGGTTGTAGTTTTGGTGTGTCCTTGGCAGGAGATGAACTCAGGGTCTTTCTGCTCTGCCCTCTTGAGCCAGACTCCACATCTCTTCATTTAAAAGTTCTTTGAAAATGCCTTTATCAGTTCTGCAATAAAAATGATGAGGTATAATCTCTCATTATCCTCTTCCTCTCTCTCTCTCTCTTTTTTTTTTTTTTTTTTTTAATGAAAAATGGCTATTTCTTCCTGGAGCAATTTTTGTTTGGCATAAATTTAAAGACATTTCCAAAGTCAGGAAAGAATGAGGGGAGTGGGGGATTACAAAGTTATAAAATGTAAGTTGTCTTGTTAAAGCATAAAATGATTGCAGCAAATGCCACTTCAGGGAAACTGTGCCTTACCACTGATTTTTGCTAATGGAAACATCTGACAGACTTAAAGGAGAATGTTACTTCATGATTACTAGGGCAATGCCATTATTCAAAACCTCAGTATGATTTTAACACTAAGGACACAGTTCTAATGGCCAACGATGCTATGTTCTCTTAGGCAATGAACAACTCTTAAAAGATTCAGGAGTATCAGTTAGAAGGATACCCAGCCTTAAAGTCAGGCTATGAATCTTGATTTTTTTCATGAACTTGAACAAGTGATTAAACTTTTCCAAGCTTTTCAGGATTTTGGAACTCTCTCCTACTTACTCACCTATATATCCTAATAATCATTTATTCAACAAATAATTATTTATTGCTTGATTTATCCATTCATTCAGGAAATATTTGTGTAATGACTTCCGTTATATTAATAAATGCATGGTGACTCTACAAAAGTTTTACTACTGACTACAAGCTTTAGTTTAGCTGATGAGTCATAAAATTTGCTTTAACATACTGACATATAACTCTTCATTTTAATCCTGGAGTATGTATCTAGAGCTCCAGTGTGAAGACATTTTGCCCTTTGCCAAGATTATAGATTTATAGTCCATTAGAATAGTGAGACTCCTTCTAATAGGTCAGAGTTTTTTCTTTTTCTTTTAGTTTTCTCTTTTTTCATAACATTTTCATGTTACTGATTCTATGATATGTTTTAGCACTTTAATAAAAATTGTGTCACACTTTCTAATGAAAGTGTCTTATCTCTCTGACATACTGATATCCATTAATTTCCCAACACTTTCTCTGATCTACAAAGTGCAAAGTGCTGGGGAGCATCATGATATTTCGGACATTAGCTTTCACTCTTTCATTCTCCAAATAAGTACTGAGTACCTGGGTATACTTTACTCTGGCCCTGGAGATATAAAGGCTAAATAAGTCAAGGTCTGTATATTTAGAATCTTATAGTTTAAAAAGGCAAGCTGAAATATTAAGGCAACTACCACTAAAACAAGAAAGAATGTTGTGTTTATATTAGGAGGGCAGCTCAAAGAATAACAAAAATTCTTTCAGAATAAAAACTAATTGCTTCTAAAATTATTGATATATTTATTTGATATGCCTTACATATTTTAGTCAATTGTTTCCAACCTAAATAATTGAAATCTTATATATTCAAAATAAATCACAGTATTCATTTGTCTTTCTAAATAGGGAACTATCCTGGAATATCTGCCCTATATTTTTTTAAATTTGTCCATGCTGCATGGCATGTGGGATCTTAGTTCCCCACCAGGGATCGAACCCATGCCACCTGCAGTGGTAGCGTGGAGTCTGAACCACTGGACCGCCAGGAATGTCCTATATCCTGGAATATCTAATAATGATGTATTCTAAACTAAATTACAGATACTAAGTGTCAGTTTACAGACTCAGAGAAATAGTTGTATTCACTGTCAGTTTAGGGCAAATATAGCTTCTTTGCTCATTTGCTACAGTATAACAACCTCAAAATTGTTTTAGGTTTCTTTTATTTTATCAGGGTTAGAACATACTATTGATACATAAGGACTGAAAGGAAAGGGAAATTTTAACAGAGGAGATTTTTTTTTTTAAATTTGCTTGGCATTGAGGAAATTTTGCAAACAGCCCCAGTGCATCCCAAATTTATCTACAAATTCTAGGCTCTTATTTATTTTTAAATATTGTATTGAAAAATAGTTGCTAATATTCATTGAAGGCTCATGTGCAGAGCTCTCTTCTAAGTGTTTTTGAGGTCTATCTTATTTAATTCTGAAGATCATTACATGAGGCATTTTTCACAGATGAAAACTCTTGAATCATAGGAAGGTTAGCAGCCTCTGTGAACCAGAGCCTGGCTAAATTTCACAGTCTGAGATATGTCTTCCCTGGTAGATGAGCCACAAGATAAGTAGCTGTGGAGGAGTTACAAGTCTAAGTTCTTAACCAAAGGGAGCTGTTGTGCATGTGAAAATTGACCCAACTACTTTGTAGTCAAATCAGTATATTTCACAGTCACTTCTTTTTTGCTTTATCTGCAGAATCCGCACATGGATCTGCTTAAAGTTAAGTTACACATGGAAACCTGGTTTAGTTGCAACTGAAGTGGCACTTTTTCTCCTGCTCAGTGTTACTGCTACTGCAGGAAGAAGTGACTTTCTGTGAACTATAATGCACAGCTTATAATACTGTATTACACTTGGATGCTACAGAGTTCTTAAGAAATTGACAGTGTACCTCTGATCTTTGACTTGGTACTAGGTTAGTGTGTGGGGTAGACTCTTATACAGTTGAACTAGTAACATAATCAAGCTCAAAGCAAAATATGCCCAAACAACCAATTCCTCATTAATTGAACTGTATCATATAATATTGTATATTTTATTATATCATTCTAGTTGAAATCAAAAGTACAACTATCAAATATGTTATTTTTAGAGTAACATTAATGTAAAGTTATCATGTCACCATATTCAATATTTCTTAGAAATGTGCTTGGTAGAAAAAAGGCTATATTTGTAGAAATTATCATATTTTTTATTTATTAAAATTTGATGCCAGATAATTTCACATCAGTGCTCAATACTGTTCCAAGATTGGAAAAAGTACTAAACCATTATATGGAATCTTAATTGAGGATCTGGGTACTTAAATTGTTTTGAATGTATATAATTTTTAAAGAAAACACAATAATGGGTATTCCTCTGAAACCATTTTTTAAATGGTTGAAAATATTCTAAAATTTGGATATGATTAGTTTAAGAGTGTGGCCTGCATGTGACTGTCGCCAACACTATAAATTGAAACTGTGTGGGTCCAAATAAATTAACTAATATTTAAACTTCATATACTCTTTTCTACTTTAAAATGCCGTATCTAAACTATTATCCAAAGCCAAAAAACGAGGGAGTCTAATGAACTGAGAGGAGTTATTTACTTATTTAACTATATACATATATAATTCCATATGTGAAAAAGCTATTTCTGAAAATGTATAGCCATCTTTATCATTGTTTTCATTCTGTGGCTACTCGTAACTAGTTGAGACATTCAAGAGGATTTCACTTTGGTAATTATATTTCTGAGGAAATATATTCACCAGGAAAAATGTTATGTTGTTAAAAAATAATTATTCATAGAGTAGGTAGGAAGCCAAATAAGTTGTCAGGTACTGAACAAATTTCCCCACCCAAACTTGACACTCTCCAACTCTCTGAACTTGGGGAAAGAAGAAAGGGATTATAAACTTTGAGTAGATACTAAGATCAAGCACACAGGAGTATGTATTATATAATCGAATCCTATATGCTGGACAGTCCTGTCTCCTCTTGGAAACCTCTCATGCAGAACAGTATATTCTATTGTGTCTCTCCTCCTACATCATTACAGTCTCAAATATTTGCCTGATTTACCAGCATGAAACTGGGATTCAGTCACGTAATTTATCTTGTCATCTTTTTTGTTTAGTCTTGGTTCTGCATTAGCTCTGGCTACCACTGGTTTACTTCACAGATGAACATGGTGTAATCATCAGCATAAGTGATTGCCTTACATAGCCAGGAGATGAAGAGATTTTATACTGATTATTGATTATTGGCAATGGTCATTTAGCCAGGCTAGCTCATTGGGCTATGGGTTTTCAATTGCCCTCTTTTAATGTGCATGTGCCAGTGTATGTATACATAGAAACACATACTAGAACTGACATAATCTATGATAAATATATCTTTGCAGTTTTCAACAAATATTTTTGGGAAAGGGGCATTGATAAAAAAGGATGAGTTAATCATACTCATTATTTCCTGGTGCATGATTGTCCTTGGTCTCTGCAAGCCCCACATCTAGTTTGATCGATTTCCTTTTTTTCTATTTCCCTACTCACATCTTCCTCCTCTTCTATTGACAATGATTCTAAAATTTTGGTATATATCATTTTTAATGTATATTTGTTAAAATTGTTTGTGTGAATATATTTTAAATTTACATGAACAATATTGTACCGTAGAGCTTCCTTTTTATTTATTTATTTTTTGTGGTACGCGGGCCTCTCACTGTGTGGCCTCTCCCATTGCGGAGCACAGGCTCCGGACGTGCAGGCTCAACGGCCATGGCTCACAGGCCCAGCCGCTCCGCGGCATGTGGGATCCTCCCGGACCGGGGCACGAACCCGTGTCCCCTGCATCGGCAGGCGGACTCTCAACCACTGCGCCACCAGGGAAGCCCCAGAGCTTACTTTTTAAAAGAAAATTTTTTCTGGTTACTGTGGTTTTAAGATCTATCCACATTGCTTTGTCAACCTCTAGTATACTTCTCCCAGCAACATTTTTGTTAAAGAATAGCTGCTCAAGTGGTTATTAACTCTGTTGCACATAAAATCTCTTATGGGAATGTTTACTTGTTTTTTTGTTTTCTTTTGTTTTAAGACATATATGCCAGATACCCAACTCTGGAAAAATTCTCATTTGGAGTTCTGGAGTACCAGCAACTTTTAAACCTTTGTAATATTTTGGTTCAGTCAAGATTGAGAACCAATGGTAGCCTACAATTATACAGAAGGCCTTATATCTCAAGATATACCTTTTTTTATTAATTAATTAATTAATTTTTTGGCTGCGTTTGGTCTTCTTTGCTGCACACGGGCTTTCTCTGGTTGCAGCGAGTGGGGGCTACTCTTCGTGCACAGGCTTCTCTTGTTGCGGAGCACGGGCTCTAGGCGTGCGGGCTTCAGTAGTTGTGGCTCACGGGCTCTAGAGCACAGGCTCAGTAGTTGTGGCACATGGGCTTAGTTGCTCTGCGGCATGTGGGATCTTCTCGGACCAGGGGTCGAACCCGTGTCCCTGCATTGGCAGGTGGATTCTTAACCAGCGCACTACTAGGGAAGTCCCTATACCTTTTATGTTATAATCCTTCAACAATTCAATTTAACCTGCTTTCTTTAATATTATTAGCATCCAACCAGTGCTAATTATTTTCTAAACATTAGACTTACTCGTACTCTCTGCAGGATCTGACAATTAGTTACTGCTTCTTCTCAACTCAAAACTTTACACAGGGAGATCAGCTCGGTGCTTTGTGACCACCTAGAGGGGTGGGGTAGGGAGGGTGGGAGGGAGACGCAAGAGGGGGGAGATATGGGGATATATGTATAGGTATAGCTGATTCACTTTGTCATAAAGCAGAAACTAACACACCATTGTAAAGCAATTATACTCCAATAAAGATGTTAAAATAAAAACACAAAACTTTACCTTATTTGCTTTTTTCCTTCCCTTACCCCCCAGTAACTAAGATATAGACTTGGATGCAAGAAGTTTTTTTTAATGTTATCTCAGGAAGAAGAATGAGGGAATAGAGAGACTGATCAATGGAAGGAAAAAAGCCATTAAAGGGTGCATCCTTGAACAATTTCTCATCATAAAAACTGGGACTCCATCCTGTTATTGACCCTCTATGAAACTATGTAGAATGTCCCACAAAAATGTTTTCAGATGATCAGAATATGAGGCAATTATCCAATATCTCCTGTAGCTTATTGGTTATGGGTTACCTCTGGAGGTATTAGGTAAGCTCCCCTCCCTACACACTGTCAGGCTGTGCCTGTGTCATTAGATAAGCAGTTACTTGACACTGGAGAAAATATAAAAGCCTCCAGGGAGTCCCTTGAGATGAGATACTGGGAGTTTGTAAAATGTTGTCCCCCACAGCTGTGCTAAAGCTAGATAAGCCAAGGAATGTGTTGTGAACCTCAAGAGTATGTGCTTCCAACAGTTTTCTCCTCTTTCTATCCTGTTCTTCTTTGCTTTTTATTTTCTTCCTGCCTGAACATAAAAATATGCTGGTGTATGTATAGATCAAATAATGGGCAAGATCCAATTATTTGCCACTAATGAGCTCATGATTTAATAGGAAAGGCAGAATAGACCATTTCCATCTAAACTGCTAATGGGGAGATATGCAAATGGGACAACTGAGAATGTTGCCCCTGTATCATCTTGGGAGAATCATAGCTCCTTGAAAGGACTTACCTCTGAGATGCATCTTCAGAAGTGCTTACAAGAAAATCTATGTGAAAAAACAAGTTTTTTCATCATCGTGCATGCACTCTTTTCTTTTCATATGCCTGAAAAAAAAATTCCATTCTTGACCTTATTGCTTTACATGCTTCTTCATTGTCATTCTGTACAATTTACCTTTTTTTATTTGAGTGATTATTTGATTAATGTTTGGCTCCCATAATAGACTAGAGACCACTAGAAAAGAGATCATATCTGTTTTCACTAATCATCCTTGAATTTCAAGCCCTAACACGGTGCCTGACACACAGATGCATAAATGAAGAAACCGAAGATGAAAGAGCCAAGAGTTCTGGGCTTCAGTCTTCCCTTCACTGTAAACTTGCTGTATGGCCTTGGGGAGGTCACTTGATGTTATGGGTCCCAGTTTTCACATTTGGTCACTAGACTTAGTCATCTAAAAGGGATCTTCTAATTCAGTCTTCTATGACTCTAAATAATGTGAAGGCATTTTTACATTTCGGTAAGCTAATGATAACCCTTTTTTGCTGAGGCATTTGCCTTAGAAAAGTAGTGACCATCTTATCTTTACATGACAGTAATGTTTACTTCCTGTGGCCATAGCTCACCTCTACATAGTTTCAAACCTTTCTCTCCTACCCTCCACTTATACTGTACTTCTATATATATAATCTTACTCTAGAAAGAGAAGCATTTCTAATTTGAAGATCAAGCAACATAAATATGAGCACACTTCCATTTAGAAAAATCTTCTCAGTTTTAGGGTCCCAAACATCCACCAAGTGTATACCTAATCAGAGTATATGTAGAGCCAGTATATCTTTTGTTCTTTATAAAAAACCACATTAAAAGGAAAAGAAAAAGCATGTGAGATTGCTATGTTAATATAAATCAGATAATGCCAGAGTTGAGATGCACTGTCTGGTCAAGTCCCCATCATTTTGCAGAGCCATGGAGCCCCACATCCATGTCAACATCCTCTAGAGAAGTTAGAGAAAAAACAGACCTTCTGATAAATTCATTACAAAACATGGTAACCACAGACTATCAGTGGGATGTTTTTAAAAGCTGAGTCCTCAGCAGTAGAAAGTGACAAGGTAATGGTCTAAAGAGTCTTCATGAATCCAGGCCTCTAGCTTCTCCACTATATATCCATTCACATAGTCAGAAGAGAGGCTGCACATCCATACTGAAAGTGTGTTAGCATATATAGAAGGGAGCACACATCTGTACTGGGTGGGCATTCATAGCTACAGAAGAGAGAATACACTCTGACAAAAAAACATCTATTGAGCTAAACACTTACTTCAGACTTTTTGAGTTGTCAGCAGAACACACTGTCTGGTACTGAAAATTATGTCAGCCTTTCCCCCCAGAAATCACTCCATAAAAATTTAACTCTACCATTTCAAATTCATCTAAGGAAAAGAGAGATAAAGTACCCTTAAATCAAAGAGATGTATGTATTCCAATAAAGCTGCAAGATTTTGTTTTGATAGCAATAATGCAAAAGCCAACAAATTAAATGCTCTTGAGGAATGATTATGGCTACAGGAGTTATTTTGTTTTTATCAGGCTTGAATAGTTATGTAGCTTGTCTCTTAAAGTTGTACAGATTGCTATGGTATTGATAAGTGGCTTATGAGAAATGGTGTTGAATTGGGAGGAAAGTATAATTTACTTTTAATTTGATTTCATTTAGTAAACTTGACTTTACATCTTGAGTTGTAGTTATTTATTATTTACCAGCCATGATACAAAGTAACCCGCCACCAGGGACATCAGTTATGCCCCTTGTGAAGATCACTGTCATTGGAAGGAATAGCATACATTCCACCCGGGTGTCAGTGATGAGTTACTTTGAAAATTGCCTCTGACCTCTCAGGGAGTTTCTGCTTTTACACACTTCTGCTTCCACAGGGTCCTTCTCTGCACTTGGCATTCACTACAACACCACAGAGGCAGAATGGACTGATCAAGTGATCTGGAGGCCAGTCAAGATAAATTAGATGCTTAATTTATACACCAGGCATTGCAGACAGACTAATTACACAAAGACAGTTTGATAAAGTAATGTAGGACTCTGTACATGTTAGGCAGAGCCTGCTTCCATGAAATTATATTGCTGATATATTTGCTCTGCGCTTTGAGATTTTGCATGCACAATTGTGCAGGGAGCACTATGAAACACATTCTATAAAGATATTAAAACTGTGTGCTATCTGCCAAACTTTTCTAATTTTATACTGCCCACAAAGAGGATTTTCCTTTGCTTTGTGCCTTTTTTTTAGCATCCACTGAGATCGATGTGAAATAAACAGGAAATCCAAAGATATAGTAGCTGAGAGAGATGCTGAAAATAAGGGGAAAAAAAACCAATGTTTATAGAATCAATCACTAAAAAATGGGGGGAATGGGCCTTTTGAAAAATATTGCTGGACTTGAAGCTGTGTCTTACCTCTTAAAAATTCAGGGACTATACTAGTGTTTGGAGAAACAGCACAAAATGAGAGCTAAAAACACAGCGATAGAGAAAGAAGCTTTATATGACTACTGATGTTAATATTGTGAAAACACAGGAATAAAGAAGGATGAATGTTTTATTCTAGAACTTTGCATTTGTGTACAGCGGCTAATAGGGGCAGCCAATAGTTCATATTCTTGGAAAACGTTAAGCACTGTAATTGAAATGTAAGCTTAATTCAGTTGCCTACAGGGAGATGAGGAATTGAGGTCAGTTAAATACTGACTTAAAGAAAAGGACATTTTAAAATCAAGGGTGTGAGACATGGATAACTGGGGGAGAGAAGAGCATCACATTGTTAAAGGAGAAGTTTGAAGCTCTAAATAGAGCCAGAACAGAAACAGTTTTCATAATTACAGGTGGTTACATAATGTTTTTGAAAGTTTCCTGATATGGGGCGTTACCGTCAGAATCACACTGGTGTTAGTGTTAACACGATATATGAAAGAAATCTCTTGAATTACCTCTAGAGAAGAATATTTAAAATGAACCAACAAAAAGTGTCCAAAAGGTCATTGTAGTCGATATACTAGGAACAGAATTTCTCAATGAGGTAAGCACTGCCTATAGCCAATAGCAAAGTAAACCTAAATAAATTTCCTCAGATTGTTCTATATGTTTTATTTCCAGTATTGTGGCTACTTCCAGGTGAATGGTATCTGGCATCTGCTATCTAAGTCGTTGTATACATTTGCTCCTTTTCTTAGGTTTCAAGAGACACTTCCATGCCTACCTGAGCCTCTTATACTCTTATAGTTAGAACCTTGTTCTTTTTTAACTTGGAGTAGAAGACTACCTTGGGGCTTCATAGAAGTCTTGACATTAAAAGCTCTCAAAGCAGTTTTCTTTAGAATTTCAGAAGAAAGTTCAAATTAGCAATTTCCAATTTCTCAGGGTGGAAGATGCATTAAGTTTCTGAACATTTAAATTAAGCTCTGAGAAATTCCTGTTCACTCCATGTTTTAGCCTTTCTAAAATGCTGGAGTATTTGGTGTCTCCTCCTTGCTATGTAGACTGATCAAGAAAATAATTACGGCCATAGGCAAGTGATTTTATGTCCCTGGACTCTGTGACACTTGGTGTACCTATGGAGTTTCCTTGGCAACATGCCTTAGTTATGTGTTCAACTCTCTCCTTCCTCTATTACTTGTCCTATATCAGCATGAACCTGCTTTAAAAACAACAGCAACAGGGGCTTCCTTGGTGGCGCAGTGGTTGAGAGTCCGCCTGCCGATGCAAGGGACACGGGTTCGTGCCCCGGTCCGGGAAGATCCCTACATGCCGTGGAGCGGCTGGGCCCATGAGCCATGGCCGCTGAGCCTGCGTGTCCGGAGCCTGTGCTCCGCAACGGGAGAGGCCACAACAGTGAGAGGCCCGCGTACCGCAAAAAATAAATAAATAAATAAATAAAACAACAGCAACAAAATCCTACATTTAAATTTCTTTCTGGGTCATAGACCACTGATTACAAGTACAAGCTGGGAGACATGTAGCTTCTTCAATAAAAATAAAAGGTCTGTAGTTTTCGGAGTCAGACTTTATTGGTTCAAACCCCAGTACTGTATTTTGAACAATATAATCTTAGGCATATTATTTTCAAAATGTCAGATTTTCATTTTGTTAAATTATTTCCTTATTTAGTAAAATGGCAATAATCATTCTTACATCATTGGACTATAAGGGGAATTAAATGGCATAATGTGTGTAAAATATTTAAGAATATGCTTGATGCATAATTAGAATTCAACAAGTTCACAGCTGCTCTATACTTCTCACTAAACCCAGTATTTTTCTCAGGAACATATATAGTTTATATTTAAAGTAAAATAGAGAGTGGATTCTCTACAATCTCAAATGCACAATGTTCTTAGTTACACAAAACTTTTCCATTTCTGTTTACCAGTATGACATATGGGTACGGCATTTCTGAGATATTTTACCATGCAGTTGACACAGTCTTTAATTCAGTAATATCATCTTTTGTCTTTATGTCCAAGACATTCTCTCCATCCATGTAAAACTCAGGGAGGACACCTAAACTTCCCTGTCCTTGCTTTTGTTATCTGTGAGGAAAAGGTGGTAGTAAGGTTTGTCCTCCAATACTACTATTCTGTGACTTTCAGTTACCAGACTTATAAATGCCTTTGTTTTTTATATAAAAATTAACTTTAATGTGATGCTTTATCTACTAAAGTATCTTTATCCTGAATGTATTTCCAAGTTGAATTTCTAGCCTAATGACATAGAAATGACTAATTCCTCTAGCATAAGAAAGCAGTCAGTATATAGATTAAATATTCTTCTGCCTGTATTCCAAACCCAGAATTACTTGTTGGAAGTAAGAATTGAATGGATGTGGATGGTTTGATTACAATCTTTAGTACATTTATTCATTCATTCAAAACTTATATGAGTGCCTATTATGTGCCAGATACTATGGTAACTGCTAATATATATGCATGTGTGTGTATATATATATAAAATTATATGTGTATATAGGTATACATACATTTGTTTATAGTTTATAAAGTGCTTTTGTTTGAGATTATATCATTTAACATTTACAATAATCCAGTGAGGAAGGGAGATGGTCCCCCGTTTTAAGATAAAGAAGCTGATTATAGGAGAGGCCAAGTAATTTTCATAGCATTCTGTAATTAAGTAATGGACAGAAATTGGATGTAATCTGTTAACATTTTATGTTGTTTCTAATTAAACTACACTCACTTTAGGGTTTTTATTTGTTTGTCAAATAACTCACATAGTCAGAAAAAACCTAGTTTAGTACATGTCTTTTTCCAAAATTAAACCTTAAGATAATCTGCCATTTTCTGTGTCAGCCTTAGATACACTGTACTTCTGAATGATGAGCTAATGCATAGAAAATCCATGCATTAAGCAGAGTTGAAGGTCCTGGGAAAGTCATTTGGTTTCTTTTGAGCTAATGTATAGTGATTTTAGGTTGTCTGACTAATGAAGCATAGAATGCAGTGTTTCTCTCTAAATGATACTATTTCAGCACTCAGCCTGGAACTTTATCAGAAATGCAGATTTACACAAACAGAGCCGTCTATGCATCTGCTCAGTTGAATGGCCTCTGTGAATGTTTTTGCATTCTTTCTTTTGGCAAACCTGAGGAATTGAGTAGCAGAGAAAATGGTCAAGATTACATATTAATAAATGATGGGACTGGGGCTCAAATTCATTTCTTCCTGGTTTCTTAACCATCACTCCTCTCCTATATAATGAGTCTCATTGATTATCATCTCAGTATAGAGAAGGGGGAACTTTCTTCATGTCTGAAGCCTCAGTGTCAAGTGCGTGGTCAGTGCCTAATAAATAGGTATTGACTTGTCTGTATGGATGGACGTTTCTTTCTAGCACTATATACTGGTAACTGCTGCATTTCATGGGGCTGGAGGTTTTGAACTGGTTGAGCCCTTGATGGTTGCCTTGTCATGCTACACTGGACTGACTTTAAAAGCCTGTTTATAGCAGCTTAATCCAGTGAGTGATCTTTCCATGCTAAAAACCATCGGACTGAACTCACAGCATCTGATGTAGCCTATTCCATTTTCTGGTGTGCATGCACACACACATTGCTAAAGCATATTGTTTTTAATATTATGAGCTGAAATCTGTCCCTTAAAATGTCTCTTCTTTTTCCTGAATCTTGTGTTGGAAGAAACATATAGTTTAATCATTACAGTATATATCTCTCCTATATTGTGATGTTTTCAAGTTTTAATTATTTAAATACAAGACAATAGAGGTACTTCTTTTTCTAAAAATATCTTCCTTTCACCCCCATGAGCACAACTAACACCAAGACCAAGGACATCTACTGTACAATATCTCCCATGAAATTTAAATTTAAATGGAAAAAAAAGATAGGAAGAAAAGATGATTACCTAAAGGCATGATGAATATTGAAATAATGCATTCTTTGGTATGTTTGTATAATTGCTAATAAAAATTGGTGAATATATAAAGGTCCAATTACCTAGGATTTTTCCCAGCTAAAAGAATATTATAATGGATTTTCTGTAGTTAAAAAATTTATTGCCATTAAATATTATTCAGTATAAGATTTACCTATTAAGGGATTTCCCTGGTGATCCAGTGGTTAAGACTCTACGCTCCCAATGCAGGAGGCCCGGGTTCGATCCCTGGTCAGGGAACTAGATTCTGCATGCTGCAACTAAGCGCCCACATGCCACAACTGAAAGATCCCGCATGCCGCAAAGAAGATCCCACACACGGCAACGAAGATCCCACAGGCCACAACTAAGACCTGGCACAGCTAAATAAATAAATAAAATAATAAATATTAAAAAAAAAAGAAATTACCTATTAAAATCCAAAAGATTTTTCTCCATAAATATATTCTATTATATATTATAATGTTCAAGTATTTATTTAATCTATTATATAGCTATATAAAACAGTTTATATTTTATATAGATATATAATAGACATATAAATATATATTATATTTATATAAATATATATATTTATAAAATTCTCCTTTCCCCAAAAAAAATGTTTATCACTAGAAAATAAATTCCGTGAATTCTGATATTTTTCCCTTTTGTTCACTGTTACATCTTCAGTGCCTCAAACAATACCTGGCATATAGGTGATCAACATACATTTGTTGAAGCAATTATTGTTGGAACTAACCTTAAGGATTTCTAATGGCAATAATAGATTTATTCTAGACATTAGTTTGGCACTGGCAAGTCAAAGACAAATTTGACCTCTTCTCTGTTCTTAAGGACCTAACAGTGTGTTGATCTTTGTAAAATTGCACAGGGTAAGCATAGCTTTCAATTATTCCTTTGTCCTAAATGTGAGATCCAAAGCTAAGTGAGATTGAGAGATTTCCTCAAGTTCACACATCTAATCAGTAGCAGAGCAGAACTGGAACCCAGGATTTCTACCAGAAATTTCTTCCAAAAATTATTCTACATACCAAGGATTAAACTGCACATGTGTTGAGCCAGGAACTTAAGTGAGTAAACCTGAAGCAGTTCTTTAGTGGTCTCAGCCTCTGGCATGATTCTCAGTAAAAGACCAAGCAGATACTTGGGAGGGTCCCAAAGAAGTTGAGCCTACCATTTGATTTATGAATGTTAGAAGAGTTCTAGGGAAAGGAATTATCCCAGAGTCCACAGAATTCCTGAAGTTATGGGTGGGGGTCCTGAGGGAACCACTGAGCCAGGGTTGAAGTCTCTAATCTGGAAGTGCAAAAGAGGGTCATGTGGTTTTAATTGAGCTCTAAAGATAAACAGAAATTACTGTTATGAGCATTGCGCATTGAGTGTACTTGTGATACTTGGTAGTTACAACGGTATGGATATATGTCCCAAATAAAAAATATACTGATAAAATACCAAAGATTAGAACAGCTGATACTTAACCGTACTCTGTAAGTATGTATATGTATATATATATATATATAACATATATATATATGCCTTATAAATGTACATGTCTTTAAATCATATGTTTCTACATCTAGAAGCATATTTATTTATTTTTATTTTTAATTTTTTAAAAATTTCACCATCATTTATTTATTTATTTTTATAAACTTCTGCGTTGGGTCTTCATTGCTGCACGCAGGCTTTCTCTAGTTGTGGTGAGTGGGGGCTACTCTTGTTGTGGTGCGTGGGCTTCTCATTGCAGTGGCGTCTCTTGTTACGGAGCACGGGCTCTAGGCACGCGGGCTTCAGTAGTTGTGGCATGCGGGCTCAGTAGTTGTGGCTCGTGGCCTCTAGAGCGCAGGCTCAGTAGTTGTGGTGCACCGGCTTAGTTGCTCCGCGGCATGTGGGATCTTCCCAGACCAGGGATCGAACCTGTGTCCCCAGCATTGGCAGGCGGATTCTTAACCACTGCGCCAGCAGGGAAGTCCTAGAAGCATATTTTAAAGAAACAATCTCAAATAAGGACAGAAGTTTTTGATAAAATGGTATAATTTTATGTATTATTTTAAAATAATGAGAACAAGAAAATATCCAATATAGAATGGCCTTAACGTTCTGTGATAAGTGTGTGTGTGTGTGTGTGTGTGTGTGTGTGTGAATATTCATTTCATGACTGTCTAATAACTACCTAAAAGTTAGTCACTATAAATCATTTCTTGCTTACTGATAATTCTCAGTTGAAAATAATTTCATTGAATGAGATTTCGCTTTTTCAAGGCATTGTTTCTCAAACAGTAGGTTCCTAGAATCCAAAGGAAAAATTTTTAGTGATTTGGGAAATTGTTTTTCCCCCTGTGGAAGAGACTGCACATTACTCAAATTTGAGAAACACTGTTTAGTATAAAGTGTAAAGTCAACTATATATGTGTGTGCTAACACAGAAAACAATCCTAAAAGGAAATAAACAAAACATTTGACTGCTGTTGTCTTTTTTTTTTCAGAATCTTCTTTATTTTAAAGACTGTATGTTTCCTTTACCATCCAAAACAAACACACACACAAACAGTAAAGATTATATTAAAGCCATGTATAGCAGACGTTTGGTCCTGTCCAAAATATCCATGGAGACATTTGGTCCAAACCAAATGATCCTTGATGGTTCATCCTGTCCATAATCACTTGGCATGGCCCAAATATGCTCATGGAGTTTTTGTATAGGACCAAATTTCAAGTACCTTTAGGTGTGGACCAAATTTTTTATTAATCAAATATCTTATTTGATCAATAAAATATTTTTTTTGCCTTATAGATATTTTGGACAGGACCAAATGCCTTATAGATATTTTGGACAGGACCAAATGTCCTGCAAAGCAAAGCCATATCAAATTTATTGGTCATCCCCTGAATGATGCAGGCCAAGTACATCTTATTTAGTTTTACTATTTTTTTACTTAGGGTCATTTTTAACTGAAAATCTCGTGTATCAGCTCTTACAGCTATCAGATTATATTCCAGTTTACTAGTTGGTATGGATCTGCTAAGAACATTTTAACACTTTTGAGATCTTTGAACATATGCTCTGTAAAATTGTAGTAATATTACCTCTCTGATTAATTCTATGTTATTTTCACACAGCATATTTCCTATAGTCTAAATGAAAGTATACTATGAAACATAAATTATTAACTTTATTACTGTTAGGATTAGTAATAATTTTCATTATAGCTTGAGTAATGAGTGAGCCTGATTCTCTACTGGGAAAACAAGGATTAAAACAAAAGAGTTTTTATAAATTACTTAATTTTTTAGGACATTCATTTGTGAGATTGGTACTATTTTTTCTGTTTTCAAATAGGAAAGTGAACACAGAGAAGTTACCAAGTTTGATCAAGGCTACACAGGTTGTATATAAATGACACTATCAAAATTTGAATTTGGACTTTCTGTCTTCAAATCCGTCCTTTCAATCATTACTGTGTAATTCTGCTTCTCAAATTCCTTCGAAAACGAGGCCAAGAGTCTTATATTGCACCGTGCAGATTCATCATCTCTAGTATGGGCTCTGCACTTCATACTTCTTTCTTCTTCCATAGCCTGCTCCCAACCAAACCAGCTTCCCCATGCTCCATCTGGAGACTCAAACTCACTCGACATTTTTCTTTCCTCTCTTTCACTCAATTAAAAATATTATTCATGTATTTTCTGGGCCAGGTTTACCACCATGGCCCACATATATTAGATGTTGAGAAACATACAATTAAGATACAGGTATTCTTCAGAGATATTTGTATTATCTGTTATTCTTCAAATTATCTATTTAAATAAACTCTGAAGATGTTTTTAATTATGACCTGAAACCTGTGAGAGCAGTTTCTCAGTTCTGAATGACTAATAGAAAAAAAGCACCCTGTTTCTCTCTCTCTGTTTCTTTATTTCTATCTCTGCATGCCTGTATATCTATATTTTGCCATCAAACTCATAGAGTTCAAAAGCAACACTGGCTTCCAGTGAATGTTCCCATAGCGATATTAGCAAAGTTTCATTGCTGCTGGCACAGTGCTTATTTGAATGGGCCAGCAGGACCATTTCCTCCTGTGTTATGGGCTTCAGTGCACAGCAGAGAGCAACTAAGGCTGCACTGGTACACTTCTGAGTGCCTTTCTGCAGAGGTTACCTAAGGAAACAAGAAATTGGGAACCAGATGTGTGTCCCTTTTATATCTTCAAAGGAAAACCTTTCAATATCTGCTTACTGGAAGAAGTTTTTTTTTTTTTTTTCTTTTGTTGCCAAGGACAAGAATCCGGCAGAAATTTAAAAAGAAAATTAACTCTAAATGCCATCACCACATCAGAGCTTTCTAAAGTGGAAGCATTTATTGTCAATGCCAGTTCTGTGCCAGGGGGAGAATTACCAGAACACATGCACTAAATTTGCCCTGGAGAACCATAGAGGTTGTGGGTATGGGCTTGGCAGACAGGCAGACCTGGATTTGTATCTGAGTTTTGCTTCTCAAATTCCTTCGAAAATGAGACCAGGAGTCTTACATTGCATCGTGCAGATTCATCATCTCTAGTATGGGCTCTGCACTTCATATTTCTTTCTTCTTCCATAGCCTGCTCCCAACCAAACCAGCTTCCCCATGCTCCATCTGGAGACTGTGCTGTTTAGTGCTGTTTTAGATTAAGGTCTACTGGAAACAGACACTGAGACAGGAGTTGAGAAAAGGAGATTCTGGGAATGTACCAGTAGGGGAGGGAGTGGGCAAGAGAGACTGGGAAGCACAAGAACAAAGGATGCCTTATTCAACAGGTTAGAGTGTGTGCCACCAAGACTCAGTTCCATGGGGAAACCAAGAGACAGTGAGGAACATGCCTCAGTGTTCTTCCACCAGAAGAGCAAAGAAGCTAGATTTATGCTTTCGACTTTCATGTGTTATGGTCTGAGTCATATTCCTGAGACCATTAACTCCCTGGCACTTCTGGTCTAAGCAATGAACAGATGAGAAAAAACCCTTAGGTGGGGAGTTGCAGTAGGACCCTATCAGCATATACTGGAACCATAAGTGTCACATAGATATGGGTGGGGCTCCTACAGTACCTGCTCTACTAGGTTGGTGACTTACCTTCTCTCACTTTCATCTGTAAAAAGAACACAATAGTCAGTATTTCACAGTATTTTCAAAGGTTAGTTGGCTTTGCATGAGTAAAACACTTAACATAATGTCTGAGGTCAAAGGGCACAAACAGAAAAAATATAGCTATGTTTCACTTTTAAAAGATAGTTGACAAAAGGTATCTTTAAATCTATTTAAGGCACTCTAAAAAATATTTTAAGGCAGTCAGTTCCCTGAGCCACATGGTGAAAGTTCTTGCAAAATATTTGAAGTGCTTTTATCTAGAGAGAGAAGTGCTTTATTTGCAGGTGGGGTTAGGTATAGGGGTGAATTATGAGTCCACTTAGTAAGTAGTAAATGTGTACTAACTCCTGGGAAAGAAAAGGTCAAGTAGAAGGAGGGAGGAAGTGAATTAATTACAAAGCATCTTGCTAAACAATTCTAAGAACTTAAAAAAAAGGTTAAAGAAATTATTATGGTGCCAGACGCCGAATGTGGCTATGTCTGTGTTGACCAAGTAGGTCAATTTACTTAACCAAGAGAAGAAATAAAGGATACAAAAAAGAGGAGAGAGCCAGAAACAATGAAATCTTTAGTTGCCCTCTTGGGGTGTGTGTGTGTGTGTGTGTGTGTGTGTGTGTGTGTGTGTGTGTGTGTGTGTGTGTGTGTGTGTGTGTGTGTGTGTGTGTGTGTGTGTGTGTGTGTGTGTGTGTGTGTGTGTGTGTGTGTGTGTGTGTACACATTTATCTAGCAGAATTACTTGTGCAGCGTACAGAAGCTCTCTGTGAATGCGTATGTGTGCAGTGCTTACATTTGAGTTTAAGTTACCGATATGCGAAAAAAGAACTCTTCCTTGGATTCCATGGCTGTGTACCTTTCCATGTACAGCAAAACAACAAAATACACAGTACAAAACAAACCCCAATGCAAAATAAAGTAAGAACCTTAGAGTAGTTTATTTGATATAACTAGCTAATTAAGTTGCTCTTCTAGGACTATTTCAGATTCAAAGTTTAACGTAAGTCTCATCTGAGGTTTGAAATTTGATAGCATAGAGTTCCATGTGAAACATACAAAAGGAGGCAGAGACCTGAGTTTAAATTATGGCTGTGCCCTTTAATACACATTAGACAGTAACATAACCTCTGTAAGCCTCAGTTTCCAGGGTCACATGGTGAGAGTCGTAATTTTTACTGTGGATGAAAGATGCCTTTGCCATTCCACTTGAGCATAATCCAGCTCTTCCTGGTGCATATAGAATCATAACTCAGAGATAATTCATTTGATCATTACACCTTTAGGATTTTTCATAGTCCAACACATGACATATGGGATAGTTTCCACACATGGGCTGTGCTGAACAAATCACTATGTGATATAAATTTATAGATTTATAAATTGTAGACTGCCAGCAGCATCATGTATATAGTCATTAATTCACAATATTTATCAATAAACTATCATATATAGGACTCTGTTCAGGGATCACAGAAAAAATATGGTCAGGATATAGCCATAGTCCAGAAGTTGATTGTTTTAATAAGAAATATGTGTATAAAATCAACTATATAACTAATTATAACAGAAAGAGTGTTAAGGATTAATGGCTATAATATCTACAGGTGACACTGTTGGTGGCAGGAGGGCATATGGAGGTAAAAACCAGAATCTGGAGCCAAAGTCTTTGGATTTGAACTCTAATTCTGCCACTTACTCTCAGTATGACTTCGGGCAAGCCACTTAACTTCTATATGCTTTAGTTTCTTCATCTTTAAAAAGAGATTCTTGTGGGGAGTACATTTTTCTTTAACACAGGGCAAGCAGTTAGTACAGTGTATGGAATGTGGCAAAGGCTAATTAAGTGTTAACCCTTATTATTATGTACTAAATTTTGGATGAAGGGACTTATGAACACCACTTAATCCTATCAGTACTATGAATTAAGGCTATTGTCATCCTCACTTTATGGATGAGTATACTTGGTTTCAAGACGTTACTTTAACTTGCCTAATATTACACAGATAATATACAGCCGAGACAAGTTTTCTTCTACATGATCCCAATTCAAGCTCCTAACCATATTGCACTTTGAAAAAGTAAGCAAAGCAAGGAGTAAAGCCAGGATAATGTTTTTGCTGGAAATTCAAACTTGGACAAATAAAAGCTGTGGGGGTGAAACAAAAAGGAGTGTTAATAATCTTATAACTGTGTCTGGGCAGGGCTTGTAATCCATTTAGAAGGTCCTTTTATGTTTTGTTGATTGATAGTGTAATCAAAGTTACAGTTAAGTTTTATCCAATATTGAAGAGAGTTATAAAAAATAACCCCTTTTTAACATGAGTTATTGCCTTCCCCTATGTAAGACTGAAATACGTACTTAAAAGAACATAACACAAATATCCTTTTTTTTTTTTTTTTTTTTTTTTTTTTTTGCCAACTCAAGAATCTGAATTAGCTTAGGCTTCTGAGATCAAGGGAGAACTCAGGAGATGGGATCTGACAAGCTGACATCCGAATTCTAAGCAATCTCCTGTGAAAGTTCAGAAAAGCAAATTGGCTAATTCCAATTAGGTAAAGCCAGAAAGATGATGATGGAAGCTCAGCTTTGCCTTGAGGCTGTGAAAAGATCTGTAAACTACCATTTTTCTATAATGAGTTCTTCATTGATAGTAGATTTAAAGCCCCTTTGCCCAGTACCTTTTATTTTACTTCCTTCAAAACTGATTAATCTCTAGGTGGCCATCCACTTAGTTACCTGTTCCAGAAACAAGTCATTAAACATATGTTTATGTTTATGTCCAGCAGTAAGCAGTAGATATATTCAAACTGGCCCATCTTACAGGAAGTACATAATCAGTGATTAAAGATGGGGTAATGGGATCACTTGAATCTTGAATGGGAATTTGCCTTAGTATAGCAATTAACATGTTTTAAAACTAAATTTAATAATCATAATAAGTTCAACTTCAATTACCATTACAAATGTTTGTATTTATTTTTGCAGAACAGTTGACATCTAATTAGCATGTTAAGAGCTGCTTGTGTTTAGATATTAATCAGATATATTTTAAAAATCTTAGAGTTATTTATTTAGGTAAGCTAGGCATAAGCATAATTATAATTAACTTATAATACTACATGACTCACCTCTCATATAACTGCTGGAACCATAACCATAAAAACCACTTGTTTATTCATTTATTCATTCCTTCAATAACATGGTGTATCAGAAATCAATTATTTCTTAAAATATTGGAAAATTATTCCAGCCCCTCTGGAAGGATGTCTGCCCCTCTATATTACTTCAGAACCCCAAAAGAGAAAGGTTTGGGGGGATATGTCTTAGCAAAGAAAACTGGCCTTGCCTATGAAGCTTCTTTCAACTTTTAATATCCCTATAATACTTGGATCATAGTTTATTAGTTTTTAATGCATTGTATTGTAATGTTTTTTTATAAGTTGACACTTTCAAGTGGACTGTGAACTTCCAAACAATTATATTGAACCCTTTATTCCAGTTTGTATCCCCATTTCATAACATGGTATCTGGAAAATAATAGGCATCCATAAAGTTGATTAAAAAGAGTAAATTACCTACTGGTATGATCTGTTAAGAATGTGTACTTTAAATAGAGTTAACTCTTGGAAAATTCAGACTTTGGCATTAGACCTGGGATGAGAAACATGGCTCAGCTCAGCTCAGCTCTAGCAAACAGGGGCAAATTATATCTGACCTTCATCCATAGAACAGGAATTAGAATGGTAGTGAGTATAGAATGGTAGTATTACATGAGACAAATATAAAGTCTTTTAGCACAGTTTATGGCATGAAGTGAAGTGAGCACTTGGGAGGTGGAATTTTCCCTTTTTTATTTAATGTAGATAAACTTTGGAAATGAGATTGCATTTGAGAAAATCCACAGAAGTCTCAAGAATTGCCTCGAAGGTATAGCACTTGGCCAAAATTTGCTAGAAGGAAATATTAAGGTGGAGCCATTCTTAGGTTCACTTAGAATCTTCCAGTTACATGGCTTTGGAGAGCAATTTTGCTGACTTTGCAGAAGCTTCTTGGCCCTGTTTGCATGTGGCTTAGAGAAGTTATTTGAATTTCAGTAGCTCTGTCCTACTCTTGTGTCTCAGGGATATAGTTGTGTTTTCCCTGACTCAGAACCAGTGCTTGGAAGAAGGTAAAAATAATCTGGAAGGCAGTTTTTCTATCAAATGGAAGAAAGTGGGACTAAACTAGTGGGGCTAAACTAAGTCAGAAAACAAGCAAGTGCAGTATTTCTCTTGTTGCCCTGGATGGGGGAAATGGCCTCTTTTCTGGCTAAGAAGAGTAACAGAAAAATCTAATATTCATATGAGACTTTATTCATATGTAGCACATTGAGAGAGAGGTCAGTCTGCCTGGTTACGTTACCAACAGTGACTGGGACCTCATTATCTCATTTTCCAATGCTTTCTACCTTCAGTTTGGTTGTTTGTTTATTTGTCTGTTTGTTTTTGTTTCTGTGTTCAGCAGCAGTTTCTAAGATGTCCCCAATAATGCCAGCCTCCTGATATTCATGCCCTTGTGTAATCCTCTCCCCTTAAGTCTAGGCTGGATCTCATGACTTGCTCCTAAAGAAGAGAGCACAGCAAAAACACTGGGATATGACTTCTGAGATTAGGTTATAAAAAGAGTCTGGCTTCTGTCTTGCTCAGCCTCTGTTGCTTTCTTACTTGCTCATTCTAATGGGAGCCAGTTGCCATATTGTGAGCTGTTCTGTGGAGAAGCCCACATGGCAAGGAAATGGGAGATGCATCCAGCCAACAGCCAGAGAGAAACTGAAGCCCTCAGTCCAGCAACCCAAAAGGAACTAATATGTTCAACAAAAAAAATTTTAAACTAAACAAAAATGAAAATATAACAAGTCAAAATTTGTGAGATGCACGAGAACAGTGCTTAGAGGAAAATTCAGAGCATTTACTTTTATTGTAGGAAAAAAGAAAGATCTCTAATCAATAATACAGGTTTCCAAAATTAAAAAAAAAAAAAAAAACACAGGAAAAAAAAGTGAACCCAAAGCAAATAGAAGAAAAGAGTTAATAAATATAAAATCAAAAATCAATGAAATAAAAATAGAGAATAGAATGAATGAAAGCAAAAGCTGGTTCTTTAAAAAGATAATTTGATAAATATCTAGCCAGACTGATATGAGAGAAGAAATAAATTATAAATATTAGGCATGAAAGTATAAATATCTTTTTGAGATCCTGATCCTAAAAATTTTTGGATATATACCCAGGAGTGAGATTGCTAGATTATATGATTGTTCTAGTTTTGATTTTTTAGGAACCTCCATAGTGGCTGCACCATTTTGCATTCCCATTAACAGTGTACAGGGTTTTCAGCTTTTCTACAGCCTCCCCAACCTTTGCTATTTTAGTTTTAAGTAATAGACATCCTAACTGAGGATGAGGTCATACGTCATGGTTTTGATGTGCATTTCCCTCATGATTAGTGATTTTGAGCACCTTTTTATGTACTTGTTGGCCATTTGTATGTCTTCTTTGGAGAAATATCTATTTAACACCTTTGCCAGTTTTAAAAAATTGAGTTATTTGCATATGCATGCACACGTGTGTGTGTGTGTGTGTGTGTGTGTTTGCTTTTGAGTTGTGAAAGTCCCTTAAATATTTTGGAAATTAACCCATTGTCAGATATACGGTTTGCAAATATTTTTTTTTCCCATTCTGTATGTTGCTTTCTCACTCTGTTGTTCATTTCCTTTGCTGTTCAGAAGCTTTTTAGATTGATGTAGTCCCACTTGTTTGGTTTTGTTTTTGTTTCTTGTGATTTTGGTGTCATATTAATGAAATCACTGTCAAGAACAATGCAATTAATCTTTATGTGTGTAGATTGTCTGCGGTATTCCTTTAAAATTCTACAATGCCGCTGGGGTCCATAGTGATATCCTTTCTTTCATTCTTAATATTTTTACAGTTTTCCTGATGTATAATTGATATACAGGAAATTACATGTATATAATGTATACATTTTGATGCATTTGGATGTATGCATACATTCGTAATTCCGTCACCACAACCAAGGTAATAAATATATCCAGTACTTCCAAAAGATTTCTTGTGTCCATTTGGGTTTTTGTTTTGTTTTGTTTTGTTTATTGTGGTAAGAACACTCAAAGTGAAATCCACCCTCTTAAGTTTTTAAGTGCACAGCACTGTATTAACTATTGGCACAGTGTGGTACAGCAGATCTCTAGAACTGATTCACCTTGCATAACTGAAGTTTTATGTGCAATGAATGACAACTTCCCATTTCCTTCATCCTCCATTCCCTGGTAACCACCGTCCTATTTTCTGCTTATGTAAGTTTGACTACTTTAAATAACTCATGTAATTGAAAGCATGCAATACTTGTCCTTCTATGACTAACTTATTTCACTAAATATAATATCTTTCAGATCCATCTATGTAGTCACAAATAGTAGGATTTCCTTTTTTAAGGCTGAGTAATATTCCCTTGTATGTATATACCACATTTTCTTTTTTAACATCTTTATTGGAGTATAATTGCTTTACAATGGTGTGTTAGTTTCTGCTTTATAACAAAGTGAATCAGTTATACATATACATATATCCCCATATCTCTGCCCTCTTGCATCTCCCTCCCTCCCACCCTCCCTATCCCACCCCTCTAGGTGGTCACAAAGCACCGAGCTGATCTCCATGTGCTATGTGGCTGCTTCCCACTAGCTATCTAGTTTACATTTGGTAGTGTGTATATGTCCATGCCACTCTCTCACTTTGTCCCAGCTTACCCTTCCCCCTCCCTGTATCCTCAAGTCCATTCTCTAGTAGGTCTGCATCTTTATTCCTGTCTTGCCCCTAGGTTCTTCATGACTGTTTTTTTTTGTTTGATTTTTAGATGCCATATATATGTGTTAGCATATGGTATTTGTTTTTCTCTTTCTGACTTCACTCTGTATGACAGACTCTAACTCCATCCACCTCACTACAAATGACTCAATTTTGTTTCTTTTTATGGCTGAGTAATATTCCATTGTATATATGTGCCACATCTTCTTTATCCATTCATCCATTGATGGACACTTAGGTTGCTTCCATGTCCTGGCTATTGTAAATAGAGCTGCAGTGAACATTGTATACCACATTTTCTTTATCCATTCATCTGTCAATAGACATATAGGTTGTTTCCATATCTTGTCTATTGTGAATAATGCTGCAATAAACATGGTGTTGCAGATAGCTCTTCAAGATCCTGATTTAAATCCCCATCAAAAAAAATCCCAATAGCACTTTTTACAGAAATATTAATAGAAAAAAATTCTAAAATTGATCACCCATGATCTGTTCTTGCATGGTCCTGACCTTAAAAGCATTCATTAGACTTTAAGAACTGGCCAACAGGATAGATCACCAGCTAGTTTCCAGTCTGACCACTGGGTAATGCACACGGGGAACAGTTCCAAATGCATATGCAGATACTTTGAAAACAACTGACTTTTTATTTTTATTTTTTTTTCGGTACGTGGGCCTCTCACTGTTGTGGCCTCTCCCATTGCGGAGCACAGGCTCCGGACGCGCAGGCTGAGCAGCCATGGTTCACCGACCCAGCCGCTCCACGGCATGTGGGATCTTCCTGGACCGGGGCACAAATCCGTGTCCCCAGCATTGGCAGGCGGACTCTCAACCACTGCGCCACCAGGGAAGCCCCAAAACTGACATTTTAAATACTAATTCAATTTTTAAAATAATTACAGAACTAGTCAAGTTATCATTCAATTTTAGTGATTTTAATACAAATCCAGAATATGTACTAGTATGACACAACTTAAAAGTAGTATAAATATTCTCACAATATGAAAGTGCATCATATCGTCCAATAAATACCACAATAGGTTTTGCTTGCCTATTTCCTTATAGGAAATGTAGAAGTAAAAATGGGAAAAAAAATGTGTCACTAAACCTTTGATGAATGTTTGTTATTTTGAGATTTATGATAGAGGATTCTTGACTCAGAAGAGGTCTGGCTCACCCACTGAACTGCAGTTACTGTCTGTATTGTGGCACCAAGCTCTAACTCAACAATAATATTCACCAGATGCTTGGGGTATAAAAAAGAAAAGTAATCAAAATCAATATGAGCCTATTTTTATAGAAAACTGTACTTCATAAACAGCACTCCGTCTTACGAGTTCAGAACACAGAAGTTTCTTCATTCTAGAGTTTGTCAAAACTTCTCTTTCTCTCCTACATTTTTTCTCCCCCTTCCACAAATTTAAAATTCAATTTGTTAAAGGTTTATGAAGATCAATACAATTATTTAAGGATAGTGGACCAAATGTCATACTGTAGAAGCCCAATGCATCAGGAGATAAGATATATTTTTATATCCTTTGATCATACAAGAACCATTACAGTATAAAATGTATTCAAATAATACTTACTGAATGTGTTTAACCTGTACCAGACCCTGACTTGTAGCCTTAATCTCTAAAATAAATGTTTTTCATCCAAGATAAGGATTGAAATCAAGAGGTGTTTAACTTTATATGGCAAAGTCAGATAACTTGCTTTGCTTAACCTAGTTTGGTTTGGATATTCTGTCATTTGCAATCATTGAGTTCTGAGTTGTACAGAAGTGTTCAAAGAGGAAGTAATGTCCGACATGGATGTTGTAGAAGGTATCTGGGTTGGGGACATTTCCTGCAGTGGAAACGCTATATGCAAAGAAAATGAAGTGTATACATGCACATACACACACACACACACACACACACACACACACACACACACACACACACACACAGTGTGTCAAAATAGTAGTAATGATCAATAGTAGTGAAAATGTAGGTAGAAAGAGAACTAATCATGAAGGACCCTTTTTAGACTTCTCACTTCGAGACACTAGGATTAATTTTATCATTTTAAGTGTGTGTTTGTGTGTGACATGAGATATGTTTACATTCCTATTTTAGAAACTGGAAAGCATTGATTTGATGGGGAGGTGCAAGAGATACCTTGATCAGTTAGTAGCTATTACGACAATAGTCCAGAAAACGGAAATCATACGAAATGACTAAGGTCATCAGTAAAATTTAAAACTTCATGTTATTTAAATTAACTCTTCAGGTTTTCTGTAATATAATTTTATATTTTTTAATATTTTGTTTTATATTTTATTTATACATATTTTTTAAATGCAAGATAAAACTTTAGATTATGGGTTATAGAAACTGAAGTTTTTCCTACTCTTATATTCACTTTGGGAGGTTTTTAAAACCAGCTTTTTGTATAAAAATAACAGAAAAGCTATACTGGAGCAAGTGACTTTAACCCACTAAGTTTCTGTTACTGTGTTTCTCCAGTAAGGATAATAATATCCATCCATCTGGACCCTGGGAATGATGTCAGGGTTGTTTAGTTGGGATTAGAAGTTATATTTTTCTGGAATTTGCTTATCAGAGCAGAAAATGGTAAAAAGAAAATCATTTAAATAAGAGTCTTAAAGACTTTCATGACTGATCCATGGAAATCAAGATGGGGACAATGTCCAAAGGGCAGAAGTGAGAACAGTAAATGACACCAGTTGCTAGTGGTTCAGTTAAATGGAGTAGAAACAAGGGCAACAACAATATAGTCATTGCCCTGGAAATTGTTCTTGTTTTTCTTTGTTCTTAGAATGGCAAGATTCAAGGCTTGCTCATGATTTTTACCAGCAGGGCCTTAAGGACATGTATATATTAGATTAGTTTAAATATCTGGGAATATTAGTTAGTTTAGATATTTGGGAATATCATTCGTTCTTCATCATGTCATCATGAAGAAAAATGGTTATGAATTTGATTCAGCAAGGGCAAGTTAATGTTGGCTATTGATAAAATCATTGTTATTTTGATTAAATTAAGGCAAAAGAAACTGTTTTGTTTTGTTTTGTTTTTTTCTTTTCTTATATCCCCTCCCTCTTGCACCTCCCTCACATTCTCCCCTATCCTGCCCATGTAGGTCATCACAGAGCACCGAGATGAGCTCCCTGTGCTATACCGCAGGTTCCCAGTAGCTATCTATTTTACACACAGTAGTGTATTTATGCCAAACCTAATCTCCCAATTCATCCCACCCTCCCTTCCTCCCATGTGTCTGCACATCTGTTCTCTACATCTACATTTCTATTCCTGCCCTGGAAGTTGGTTCGTCTGTACTATTTTTCTAGATTCCACATACATGCATTAATATATGATATTTGTTTTTCTCTTTCTGACTTACTTTACTCTGTATGACAGGTTCTAGGTCGATTCACCTCACCACAGATAACTCAATTTTGTTTCTTTTTATGGCTGAGTAATATCCCATTGTATATATGTACCACACCTTCTTTATCCATTCATCTGTTCATGGACATTTAGGTTGTGTCCATGACCTAACTATTGTAAATAGTGCTGCAATAAACATTGGGGTACATGTGTTTTTTTGAATTATGGTTTTCTCATGGTATAAGCCTAGTAGTAGGATTGCTGGGTCATATGGTTGTTCTATTTTTAGGTTTTTAAGGAACTTCCATACTGTTCTCCACAGTAGCTGTATCAATTTATATTCCCACCAACAGTGTAAAAGGGTTCCCTTTTCTCCACACCGTCTCCAGCATTTATTGTTTGTAGATTTTTTTTTTTTTTTTTTTTGCCGTACGCGGGCCTCTCACTGTTGTGGCCTCTCCCATTGCGGAGCACAGGCTCCGGACGCGCAGGATCAGCAGCCATGGCTCACGGGCCCAGCCGCTCCACGGCATGTGGGATCTTCCCAGACCGGGTCACGAACCCATGTCCCCTGCATCGGCAGGCGGACTCTCAAGCACTGCGCCACCAGGGAAGCCCTGTAGATTTTTTGATGATGGCCATTCTGACCGGTGTGAGGTGATACCTCATTGTAATTTTGATTTGCATTTCTCTAATGATTAGTGATGTTGAGCATCTTTTCATGTGCCTCTTGGCCATCTGTATGTCTTCTTTGACAAAATGTCTGTTTAGGTCTTCCGCCCATTTTTTGATTGGGTTGTTTGTTCTTTTGATATTGAGCTGCATGAGCTGCTTGTATATTTTGGAGATTAATCCTTTTTCAGTTGCTTCGACTGCAAATATTTTCTCCCCTTGTGAGGGTTGTCTTTTCGTCTTGTTTATGGCTTCCTTTGCTGTGCAAAAGCTTTTAAGTTTCATTAGGTCCCATTTGTTTATTTTTGTTTTTATTTTCATTACTCTAGGAGGTGGATCAAAAAAGATCTTGCTGTGATTTATGTCAAGAGTGTTCTTCCTATGTTTTCCTCTAAGAGTTTTATAGTGTCTGGTCTTACATTTAGGTCTTTAATCCATTTTGAGTTTATTTTTGTGTATGGTATTAGGTACTGTTCTAGTTTCATTCTTTTATATGTAGCTGTCCAGTTTTCCCAGCACCACTTATTGAAGAGGCTGTATTTTCTCCATTGTATATTCTTGCCTCCTTTGTCACGGATTAGGTGAACATAGATTAGGTGCATGGGTTTATCTCTGGGGTTTCTATCCTGGGCTGTTTGCTTATTTTTAAATTTGTAGGTTCTGTATGTTATAGCTAATCTTTTTTTTCTGTCCTTTTTTTTTTTATTACTTATCTGTTTTATACATGATAGTGTATATAGGTCGATCCCAATCTCCCAATTCATCTCACCACACCCACCCCATGCTTTCCCCACTTGGTGTCCATACGTTTGTTCTCTACATCTGTGTCTCTATTTCTGCCTTACAAACAGGATCATCTTTACCATTTTTCTAGATTCCACATATATATGTTAATGTATGATATTTGTTTTTCTCTTTCTGACTTATTTCACTCTGTATGACAGTCTGGTTTTTTTTTTTTAATTTATTTTTTTGGCTGTGTCAAGTCTTAGTTGCTGCACGTGGCATCTTCATTGAGTCATGCAGGATCTTTTGTTGCAGAGCACTGGCTTCTCTGTAGTTGTGGTGTGTGGGTTTTCTCCTGTTTTGGCGCACAGGCTCCAGGGCACGTGGGGTCTGTAGTTGTGGCGCACTGGCTCCAGAGCACATGGGCTCTGTGATTTGCGGCATATGTCTCTCTAGTTGAGACGCAAAGCTCAGTAGTTGTGGCACACGGGCTTAGTTGCCCTGCAGCATTTGGAATCTTAGTTCCCTGACCAGGGATTGAATCCGCATCCCCTGCATTGTAAGGCAGTTTCTTTACCACTGGACCACCAGGGAAGTCCTGAAGAAACTGTTTTTGTAACTGTTTTGAAAGCCGTTAAACAACCAAAGTGTTATTAGAATAAACAAGTCAAACATATGCATTTAACTTTATTCATACCAGCCTCTGGGATGTTTACCAGAGATTTTGTGGGTATTCGACTGACCATTTGTATAAGAACTTTTTTGTATCTTTTAAATCATTTATGGGTTCTTTGGCAAGACCTACAAGATTTTATTAGATTCATTAGCTTTTCTGAAGAGTGTGGCTGGGGAAAATTGGCTGCAACAGCTATATTGTGGATTTTGGTTCTCATTTTAGTGTGCTCTGAAATCTTTTTTAAGACCTCAGGTGTCAAACTTGCAGAAAGGAGGCCCACAATTAATATAAAAGTATGGTTTTGCTTTCTCTCTATCTGGTAGGGCCCAGAAATACAAGTGAAAAGAGACTTTAAAACTGTTGTGATAAATCTGCCCCATCCATTTAGCTTAGTAACTATAATTTGACAGATAACCTCTTCTACTTAAAAAGTGCTCTATAGTTTGACCTTTATAATTTTAATGCAGAGTTGTTATGATTTTGATTCCAAAGTTAATTAGTAGCAAAGAATATGTTTGAACACAGGTTTTCTGGCTTTAATTTGTTGCCTCCCCCACCCTCTTGCCAACTAATTTATTTCAATGGTGAAAATACTTAGTCACTGATCAGTAAAAACTAACCCTATGCAGTCATTTCTGGGGAAGCAGTTGCCATCTCTTTGTACTTCTGCTGCTCTGACCTCAGAAGCCAAAAAACCTGACACTCTCTCCAATGTTTTGGTAGCTAGACCATGGCCACATGACCTTACCTCTTTATAGCAAGTCAGTGTTTTTGTCCAGGACTTGGGACCATGAGTTAGGAGTACAAAGCATGGAGACAGTTCAGAAATCATTTTGAAGTGAGGGCAGCAGCCTCCATTTCTTGAGCTAAGAAGCAGGTAAAGAAGCAGTGGTGGACTCTACAGTGCTGTAGACCAACCTCTTTTGGTTCTCTTGCTTCCCTATGAACAAGCTAATATCCTTCTATTAAACTTACTTTCCTCTGAGTTAGCTGGTTATCTTTTGTTGTCCACAAACAAAAACTTGATACAAATATTTAATTGATACAAATTGATTTAATTGATACAAATATTTAAGATGGGGCAAAATAGCAGTATATGCTGCCAAAACCTTCTACCCAGGAGGATACATATTTTTAGCGCTTTGGTGGCACAGATATGATTACGATACCATCCTTATCATTGACTTCCAGAATATTGTTTTGATCCAAAAGTTTTGAGTTTTACACACACATACTCTAGCTGAGATTAATATACCCATTATTAATTGATTTTAACACAGTATTGGCCAAACTTTTAATATACATGATGCAATAGGACATGACATAAAAGAAGCAGATGCCAAATGATCAGTGTTTATTTAAAAGCTTAAAGAAGAATATCTGTCTCTTTCATAAAAAAGTATTATGTGATAAAAATTTATTCTCAGTTACTCAAAATATCCAATAATATTATTATTTGATGGCAGACACTAGTGATTTGAATTATATCACTATTTTAAAGAAATGATTAACCTCATCAACAGAATTGTAAACATAAAACTTTTCTGTAGTTTTCTTCTTCCATAACAAAAATATGTGGAACTTTCTAGGCCAGTGTTGTTAAAATCATTAACTAATGGGTATTTTAATCTCAGTCAGTGTATGTATAAGTATACACAAAACTCAAAGCTTTTGGATCAAATAAAAACATTGTGTATTTGAACAAAAATCACTTAATGTAGATAATCCTTTAGGAACTAACTATAATCCAGTTTAGCATTTATTGGGACATTCTTTGTTATGCAAGCCGTAAATGGGCCATGGGAAAAAACTTACCGTTTTATCTGGCAAGTGGGTACTTCTGCCCAGGGTTGAAATCTTGACTGAGGGATATAAAGACCCAGAAAATTCAGAATCCAGGGTAAAGGTTAAAAGCACGTGTTATGACATGACATAAAACAGATTCTTGTCTGAGGCCCAGGTCCACCCCCTTCTGTATATTGCACACATGTGTATTATATTGCTATTAACATCTTGAGTAAGTTATCACCTAACCTCCCAGATCTCAGTTTCCTCAATATCAACGTGGAAATAAAATTGTTATTTCTAATTTATACGCTTTTTTGAGGATTAAATTAGGTATTGAATATAGAATGTTTAACCAAATGCTTAACACATAGTAGATGCTGTGCAGCTGTTGGCTGTTATCAGTATTGGTGTTATTCTTTGGTTTCATCTGTCACTAATCTTTATTTTTCTTCCTGTTAATTTATTATTACAAGACAGTGACCACAATTTAAGAAGGTAAAATATAGTGAATATCTAAATAAAAAGATGGACCTTAATTGTATTTAAATAAAAGCCATTATACCTATTTGGAGCAATGAAAAGTGTCAAATTCAATGGTAATTATTCAGTGCTCCAGTGTACACAAGTGGGTTCACATGAGATAAGTTTCTGGAACTGTCAAGATTTAACACAATCAGGAATAATGAATATATTAATAATGAGTGTTTCTACCAGAGGACATTAATGCTGGCTGAAAGCTATATGAATAGTAGTAACCGAGAATAAAAATTTTGGATCAGATATTATAGTTCTCTTGCAAATATTTTCTCTCAGGTAGCACAGCCACGAGGAATGAATTAAAATGAAGTATTTTTAAAGAGAAAGAACTGCTGACAAGCTAAATGGTATTAAGGAACATAGAATCAGGGAGAATTTCAATCTTTTAGTAAAATAAAATGAAAAAGGGAAAACCCAGAAAGAGGCTGGCCTCTTTAATAAATGTTGGGCTTCAACATTTATTATTAAAAATACCTCAAGTGATCAGGTGAAATTGGCTACTTCCTGAAATATTTCTGGAAGGACCTTAAATAAACAGAAAATTATGGTCCCAGCTAGGGGGTAAAAGGCACTTTTGATAGGTAATTGACTCAGAAAGGCAAATATAATAAAGCTCTATTAGGCAAAGGGATGGCAGACTCATCACTATTTTTTTTTTTTTTTTTAATTTTTGGCTACATTGGGTCTTTGGCTGCCTTGGGGAACCCGTGTCCCCTGCATTGGTAGGTGGACTCTTAACCACTGCACCACCAGGGAAGCTGTGTTGCTGGGCGTGGGCTTTCTTTAGTTGTGGCAAGCGGGGGCTGCTCTTTGTTGCAGTGTGCGGGCTTCTCATTGCGGTGGCTTCTATTGTTGTGGAGCATGGGCTCTAGGTTCGCAGGTTTCAGTAGTTGCAGCACGCAGGGTCAGTAGTTGTGGCATGTGGGCTCAGTAGTTGTGGCTCGCGGGCTCTAGAGTGCAGGCTCAGTAGTTGTGTCACACAGGCTTAGTTGCTCCACAGCATGTGGGATCTTCCCAGACCAGGGATCGAACCTGCGTCCCCTGCATCGGCAGGTAGATTCTTAAACTCTGCGCAACCAGCGAAGTCCCTTTTTTTTTTATGACTGCTTTTCTTTTAGTCCATCCAAAACATTCCTCCATCCTCTTCCTTGTTCTTTCTCACTGAATAGAACTTTGTTGAAGCCCAAGTCTACTTGTTAATCAGCAGAACTAAATACAAGGAGAGGAACTCACTATGTCCTGTAGAGTGCATTACACTCTCCCTATTCCAGATACTAGGGGCAAGGCTGGGTCCTCTCTAGTCCTGGCCAGGTACAGGGATACCTACTGAAGCACCAGGATCTCCTCCATGAATCTCGACCAAATCCAGGAAGTCTCCTAAAAGACAAGATCCACATCTCTTGGCTCAGGTTTTCCATCCACAGCAATATCAGCAAGCAGGACTCATGAGTCTGAAGACATCCACAAATACTTGGAATATTTTTACTGGCTGCAACAAGTCCTGCAGAGAAACAAGAGGCAAGGAGATTATCTAATGCCCATTTTCCACTTAAGATTTAACTTTCTTCCCCTGCTGACTCCTCGAAAACTTCAGTATGGTACTCCTCTTTTGTGTTAGCAATAATGCCCAAACTAGCTCTTTTCCATTTCCCAATTTATCGTGTTTCAGTCTGAAAAGATTTTGTTTGTTTGTATAGTACCTGTAAAACAGAATATATTCCATGCATAGCTATACAACAAAACTCTTAGAATCTACATTTCCCAGAAACCAAATAATTTATCCCTTGTATAATAAAGTAAATTTATCTATGGAACAGTGCCACCAATTATGCCCTGTTTATAAGTTTTCTACCTTCTTATTAAAAAAAAAATCTTTCTCTGTATCCTTCTCTCTTGATCAGCATATCATTATCCTTCATCAAGTATAAAGGTTTTATAGACATCAGTTCTTTGAATTCTTACATTAAACCTATGTACATGATGTTACAAATCCTTACAGAATAGTTACACACACACAAACACACATGCACTCACCCCTAGGGACATAAGCAGAGAAAAGAGTGGGCTAAGAAGTGATTGATAGCTGTGAAGGTGAAAAGTTCTCTGTAAGTCTAAAAGTCTTTTTCTGATTTTTGTAAGTGAGGAAATTGAGAATAAGGGAAGTTAAGTAAATAAGTCTTCCAAGATCTGTCTGTAACTAAAAGACAGTGCTGGGATTTGAACTTATATTATTCTGATTCTAAAATCAATACTCTTTCCACTGCATCCTCATCAATATTTACAGATGGGCATCTGCTTGAATGTTCTCCAAGAAAAGAATGTAACATTAAGTCAGTCAATAGAATCTCAGGAAATAATGTCTCCTTAATTATAATGGAGGAATTTATCTTTTTATATTTTAAGCTACTTCTAGGTAGTTTCTTAGCAGATGTTTTCCCCCTGTGCATTAAGAATCCAGGCTGATTTCAAATTCAATGACCTGTAATCTAATGTATAACCGGGAAAAATGAATTGCTAGTAAATTTCAAATTAGTTCTTCAATACTAGTTAAATGAATCCCCTCATTTTTCAAGACAGACTAATAATCAGAATTACAGATGGTCTGTATTCTGTTATTAATGTGAGGGACCTAATCACTAAAAATATAGTACATCAATGAATCTCCTTGGGAAATCAGAAAGAAATTGAGCATGTCCATTGCTGTCAACCTGACCTTCAATATATGACAAGATGCCAAATTACTTAAGATTTCCAGAAATGGAGAGAAGTAAGGAAAGCATTTCAAAAAACAAAACAAAACAAAAAAACCCTCATTCCATAATTCAGAACGTGGCTTGTGTAATGCTTAAAGTCTAGGAGTTATTTTGCATACCTACAGTGGTGGTTGAGAACCATATATCTATTCGAAAATCTCCAACCATAGTTGGAGAGGAGGGATCCAGTCTACCTGAGACACACAGTGAGTTCTGAGGAACAGAGTTCAGGAAGGAGTGAAAAAACTCCAGTAATAGATAGGCTTCATAAAAGAGGATAGGCTTCGGACAAATATGTCTTCATGCTGTATCATTTATGTTCTCTGAATATTCCTCACATAGGTTTTTACATATACACTGTTTTTTAAAATTTTACCAAATTTTTTCTGATGGCAAAGATAACTATGTTGTCTTTCTTCATATGGTCAGGTTCTGTCTTCTTCCAAAAGCCACTAACTAAGCCGTAAGGCAAATAAATTACTGCTGGAGCATCTGGAGTTTTCCTAAGATACCTTATTCTGAGGAAATTCTAAGAATTGATTTATTCTAATGAAGTATGAATCAAGTGTTAAAATGTACCTCAGTTATACCCCCTCTTTTTTTTATTTCTCCCATGGAGTTATACAAGCCTATAAAAGGGTTTATTATTATTATTGATAATATTGTTCGTGGAAATAGTAGCCTATTAGACCAACAAATTATTTCAGATTTCTTATTTCCCTCCTCCTATTTTTTTCTTTATTTTTACTCATGCATGATCCCGAGGTTAACTTTCACTTGTGATGAACCCTTTCTCTTATTTGACCAAGATTCACCAATATGAAAATAAGATTTGGATTTTATTTTCTTAAATTATTATATAGATACAGACATAGGAAGGTATATAGATAGATAGATAGATAGATAGATAGATAGATAGATAGATAGATAGATCGCTCCTTTGGACTCACATCTTATCTCTGTTCCATGGCTGTAGGCATCTCAGTATCTCCATCTGTAAAATAAGAATAGACATCCTTATCTGATAGGGTTATCAGGAAGATTATACAAAATAATATGAGTAAATCACTTAGGCAAGGGGCAAGCACATCACTTGCCCCTTGTTTGAGCAACCATTCATCCATTCTCCTTGATTAATTCTTGAAATCAATATTGTCATCGAGTCTGTATGGGAATACATTTTTAAAATAAGTTAAAATAAGTTAAATAGGTATTTAGAAATATGTTCTATCCCAGTAATTCATGATATTTCTTAACCTCATCTGGTATCTTGAATCATACCTTGCCTTTGGCTTAACTTCGCTGAGCTTCCAGAATTTTCAGATCTCAAATTACAGGTCCTATAATTCTCAGGTTCTGAGATCCTCCCAAATTTAGATTCACTTAAAGCCCCTGGTAGAAAGAATCCAGTATGTGCATGATCTTGTTAGAGACCATCATGTTTGTTTCCCAGGCTCTTAGGATTAATATATCCTATTGATTGATACTAATAATAGAATCACTGGAGAATCCTCATATTTTTAGGAAGTGAAAGATGCATTCATATACGCAGCAGTGTCATATGATTTACACTCCAGAAGTCTGGGAGGCTGCTGGTATCAGCATCATTTTATAAATGAAGAAACCAAGACTATGAAAGACCACAAAGTTATTTAGTGACAAAGTCAAAGTCAAATCCAGGCTTTCAGACTCCAAATCCTTTGGAAAATCTTTTGATTCCATACAAGATTGACTTCCATAAACTTTTAGAACTGTCAAGACCCTTTAGAGATTCACAAGCTACACCTCCTTTTTTTTTGTTTGTTTGCTTGTTTTGATTTTTGGCCAGTAAGAAAATTGAAGCCCAAAGAGCAAAAGTTCTTGTTTAGATTATATAACACTAATAAAACATTGAAGGTGTTTCTTCCTGATCATTTTTACATTTTCCGTAAGAAGTTGATCTCAAATCTTTCATGAGAAACATTTAGATAAGTAGTCTGCACAAACTTCTGTTTTAATGACATAGTCTTTGAATTTCCCTGTCCGAAAGAGCATAACATTGGTTTATCTTTTTTTTTGGTTTATCTTTTAAAAAGTCTTAGTTTCATAGGGAAAAGTAGGTCATGATGCTAAAATATAGCATGTGAATAGCCTCATTTAATTTGTCCTTCTGTAACTGCCTTCTTTCACTTAGCATAATTTCTTCAAGGTTTGCCTATGTTAGAACATATGACAAGATTTCATGATTTTTTAAGGCTGAATAAAATTCCACTGTATGTATATACCATGCTTTTTTGTTCATTAATCCATTGATGGACATTTGGATTGTTTCCATCTGTTGTGTGTAATAATGTAATAGTGCTGCCGTGAACATGAGAATTACAAATATCTCTCTGAGATCCTGATCTCAATTCTTTTGGATACTGCATGATTCTATTTATATAAGGTATCTAAAGTAAGCAAATTCTTAGAAGGAGAAAGTAGAATGGTGGTTGCTGGGTGCTGGGGGGGAGGGAGAAATGGGGAATTGTTCTTCAAAGGGTATAGAGTTTCAGCCATGCAAGATGAAAATGTTCTAGAGATCGGCTTTACAACAACGTGCATATGGTTAACAATACTGTACTGTACACTTAAAAATTTGTTAAAAAAAGTAAGGAAAAATCCCCTGACCATCAGTCAACTTAAGTTGTTGTAAAAGCTATCTATAAGGCTAAAATTCTATTTTATTTAAGTAATATGTTTTAAAGAAAATATAAGAGATTGCTTATGTATCATGTAATTGATGCATTTTAAAAGGTTAAATCATATCTTTAATACTAGTCATGAGTAAACATTTATATCTACCTCAACCTCTGTGTATGTTTATAGCCAATTTTGACCTTCCCATCAGTCACTGTAGAGGTCACAGGCAATGGGCCATAAGTGTCCATCATCCAATGGGAACTGTCAATCCAATCATTTTGAAGTAAGCTTAGGAATACACTTAATAAGTGGAATAATCATTTTTCTGTCCTCTTCTTCGGCTTGTCTTTCTAGACATATGTTAAGTAAGTTTTCAGTCATTGCCAGAAATCCTAAGGAGGTGAAATTCATTTGTTATGTTATCTTAAGGGTTGTTGAAGGAGTTTTAATGTCATCTGCTGGAACAACAGCTGAATTCAGGGATGTTACATAACAGTCCCAGCATAATATGTATTGGGTAACAAAGTCAGATGTAGGCTGAGTATGATAAAAATAAGTGAACTCATGTTGTAACCTGATACTGAATTCAATCTTTGGTTTGGATGTAACAGAATCTGTTTTATTTTCGTTTGAGTGGTCATCATCCTTTACCTGCGTTTATGGTTTTGTGTTATTAGATATATGCCAGATTTACACTGAAGCTATTTATTATAAACACTATCTATGTACTGTAAATATTTAAAAGTGTACACACAGAAGTTATAAATGTAAGTCCAAACTGTTCTACGTATAGTAGCCAAGGAGTCAGGTCTCTAATACTAACTTTCTGTGTTAGTAAATTCTTGTTCCTAGGTTTTGATTTCTTGTTTGTAAATGGAAGAAACATGAGCAGACTGTTTTTAAGGCCTGTACTAGAGCTAAGCTGTTCCAATAAGACATTACATTTTATTGAGCCCCATGTGCTGAGCCCTGGACTGGATATTCCACACACATCTTAATACCACAATAGCCTTGTGAGAAAGGTAGCGTTACAGTGTCCTATATCAGAACAGTAATGGGGATTCTCCAAAAATCAACAACTGATACATAACAAAGTGAGAATGTACAGTCAGGCCTGCCTACAAAATCCAATTCTTTCTAAGTCAAATTTCTACTCACTACATGCACCAAGAGTTGGAAAATTCCATGATTTTGTTCCCATCCTATCCTCTTATGGAATAGAAAGTGTTTCAGATATTAAAACCGATATTAAGAGATTATAAAACATCTATTTTAATCTTGAACTCAAACTTAAAAATTGGAGAGCACAAGTGAAGAGGTTCTTGGGCAAGATCCTTCTGGAAATCTCTCCTAACATTCTTGTAGGCAGTGTGCACTTCTATTTCTAGTTAATCCTGGCCATCAGCATGAGGGCTATTTTCAGTTTCTGTAATTTTTAAAATCCCTTTCCAGCCAGAAATCCAGCTAGAAATGCTCCCAACTATCCACCTGAGTTAGAGCACTCAGCAGAGACCAGACATTATATTCTCTGGCACTGTGTTACCTTTCCCTCCCTCACTTTTTCTGCTGCAGTGAAAAATGATTCATATAAAGGGAACTGGAATAATAAAAACAGAAAGAAACCATGAGAAAGACTGCTTAACAATTTTCCAGTCATGGCTGGGGATGAAGAAATTGAAAACAAGCCAAGAATGCTTACTTTTCAGCCATACCCTAGAAATCATTTTGGTTTCAGAACAAGAAAATCACTTCCATGAAGGAGAGCTACAAGGAGACTGTGAGATCACATTTCTTTTCCTTGATCAGGAAGAGAACTGTTGTGAAAGGATCAGGTAGTCCCTGAAGAAGCCCCTGAAAGAAACTGATTATAAGAAACATGAAATACATTGTCTCTCTCCTCACCCACTCCTTTGCTGCCTCCACCATCAGCTCCAGGGTCAGTGCAAAAGGCATTTGAGTTCTATGGGAGATGTATTCAGTAACAAAAGAACAAGACTGAGCCTTGATAATTCAGGAAAATGAAACTTTGAGAAGGTTAAGCTTGCCATTTCTGGAAGCAGGCTTTTCTTCCAGAATATACATGAAAGTCCTGGGGACGTCTCTCTTTGTACTCCTAACAGAGAAAACACTTTACTTTCGCCAAGTTGGATTCTCATTACTTTTTTCCATTCTCTCCCCTAATCTCAGGGTGAGAGTGGAAAAAAAAAAAGAAAAGAAAAGAGAAGAAAACACAAAGTGTTCCTTATTTAGCATCATAGGGATTCCTTTTGTGTGTTTGAATCATTATTGTACTGAAAAAATGCCCACTCCACCACTTAGAGTAAGAAAATGTTGTTGCTGCCTTTCCCATTTATGCCACAACCATCTCCCCCACCCCCAAGTTATCAGTGCAATTGTAAGTGTATACTGATTTGTTAAATTCAGTTCTTGCAGTAGCTATTTCAAATATCACTGATTTTGCTTTAAAAACATTTCCCCACGAAGAGCAAACTCTCAGACTCACTGAGTTATTCATGGTTTAGAAATAAATTCTTTATGATAACATCTAAAATGTGTTGCCAAAAAAACCCTGGGGTACAAGATTAATGTGTGCAGGAGGAGTTAGAGTGAATTAGGAACATTTACCAAAATCACTTACTGTGAACCTGTACAGTTCCAAAGTCTTGCCAAGAGTCTATAAATATTATGTCCTTACTACTGAGAAAGAGCTATTGCTGGTGCTGCATTGGAGAATGAAAGAGGGCCAAGTTGGATGTCTAGTTATTCTTCCCTAGCACAGTAAGGACTTCAGATTAGGTGAAATGGCTTATAGAAAAGAAGTTGACTGGAAGCACTTACACAAAGAATCCTGGGGAGGAGATATTTAATTATGTCATCTATGAGAAGTATAAGCATTAGGTGGTAATGATAGAAAACTTGGGAAGATCAAATAAAAGTCTTAGGCATCTGGCTAAACACACTTTGGTATATCCATGCAAGGGAATACTAATCAGCAATAAAAAGGAACAAACTACAGATAAATTCAACAGGTTGGATGGACTTCAGGAGCATCATACTGAGTGAAAAATTACAGTCTTAAAAGGTTACATGTTTCATGATTCCATTTATGTAATATTCTCAAAATAACAAAATTATAGAAATGGGGAGCAGGTCAATAATTATCAAGGATTAGGTAAGAAGGGGAGAGTGTGACTATAAAGGGGGAGCACAGGGAAGTTTCTTAGTGCTGACAAGACAGTTCTGTATTTCTATTCTGCAAATCATTCAGGTGATAAAATCTCATAGAACTATATACACAGACATACAAAAAAAAATTAGGACATACAAAAACAAATGAAATCCAAGAAAGGTCAGTTAATTGTATTGCTCCAATATCAATTTCCTTCTTTGGATAATATGCAATAATTATATAAGGCGTTATCATTAGGAGAAGCTGAGTGATGGGCACAGGGAACCTTTATTTATTGTCTTTGCAATTTCTTATGAGTCTATAGTTATTTCCAAATAAAAAGTTAAAGAATAATTCTTAGGAGGTATTTCTCAGAGCCTGTATGGATTGATTCATTCATTAATATAAAAAACATTTTTTCTTTTTTTTTCTTTGCTGACCACCTATTTTTATGTGAAAGTTCTGAATGTACAGAGAGAGGGCATGATAAAATCATAATCTAATCACAAGATACTAGTGGGACCAATGGATACACAAATGAAAATTTAAATTATACAGTATAATACAAGCTTGTACTGTGTAATGTACAAAAAAGATTTTTTGAGCACAGAGGAAGTTGTGAACATTCTCTACCTGAGGGATTAAGGAAAGTTTCATAGAAGTGTGATATTTTTGTTTGACATTTAAGACAATAGTTTGTCAGGTGGATGGGGGTTGTAGCATTCCTTTAAACTGGATCTGTGCATTTTATCTCAATGAAGAGACGCTCCACAGTTTACTTAGAAAAGTGATCATATAGCCTTTCAGAGACTCAGCCATTTGCTGTCAAGCTGCCATCCCTGGAGAAATTGCCCCTAATTCCAGAGCAGTTGGAACTATGGAAGTGAAAGTTGTTTCACTGTAACACGTTTTCTTCTTCCATAACAACCTTTTGACATAATTTTCCTGTTTTAACATCAGTATTAGTACAGTTCTCCAGAGAAACAGAATAAATAGGATATATAGAGAGAGAGTTAGAGAGCCAATGGTGTAAATCCAGTCTGAGTCTGAAGGCCTGAGAACCAGGAATGATGATGGTGTAAGTCCCAGTCGAAGTTTAGGAGAAAACCAATGTCCCATCTCAAACGCTCAGTCAGAAAGCAAACTCAACCTTCCTCCATCTTTTAGTTCTATTCAGGCCTTCAATGGATTGTATGATGCCCACCAACATTAGGGAGGGCCATCTGCTTTACTCAGTCCCCCAACTGAAATGCTAATCTCTTCTTGAAACATTCTTAAAAACACACCCAGAAAAAAAGTTTAACTAGATGTCTGCGCATTCTGTGGCCCAGTCAAGTTGACATATAAAATTAACCATAATACCATCTGATCAGATAGGGTATATTTACCTCCTTCTCCTCAAAGAGAGAAGCAGTTAGTGAATATTGAATAGTATCAGGTCTATGTGGACCTCGTCAACTTACTACTTCACCACAGGTTCTTCTTAAGAAGATCACAGATAACAAGGACATATAAGGGAAAGGATGATAAAAATGTCTTCCTTGACCTCTGTGTATACCTGAAAATTGGGGAGATTGTATATGGACAGAACAATGTCACACTCAGAGACTGAGGAAAGGACAATCATAACTTTCTCCCCTTTCTTTTTTCCCACCCATGATAAGGAACACCTGGAGAGACAGAGTCCTATTCAAAATAGAACTAAAAAGAAATTGAAAGGGCATTAAAAGAGCTGGAGTGTGATTTTTTTTTTAACCAGCTTCATTCACTTTATTTTTCTCATATAAAATTATGTGGTGGCTACAGCTGGCACCTGCGTCCTCTGCATGGAAACTCTGGTGGGGGTCTTTACAAGATGGTCAGTGAATTCATGATACGGAGACTTGGTGAACACTGTCTCTTTCCAGAGATCAGGAGTGAGATAACTGTAGGTCTTGGAAATGGCATCAAAAGTGGCCTTGGCGAAATTGCCCAGGGTGGTGGTGCAGCCCCTGGCAGAGATGTAGCAGTTGTCAATTCCAGCCATTATCAGTAGCTTCTTGGGCACAGGGGCTAAGACAATGCCCGTGCCCCTGGGGGCAGGGATGAGGCACACCAGCACAGAGCCACAGCGGCCATTCACCTTGCAAGGGATTTTATGGGGCTTGCCAATCTTGTTTCCCTAGTAGCCTTGCTGCACTGGGACGATGGAGAGCTTGGCTTGAATGATGGCCCCACGGATGGCAGTGGCTTACCTCCTTAGAGCACTTGACACCCAAACCACATTGTCCGTTGTAATCCCCAGTGGCAACAAATGCCTTGAACTTGGTCCCATGGCCAGCACAGGTCTGCTTTTGCACAGGCATAATCTTCAAAACCTCATCCTTGAGGGATGCCCCCAAGAAAAAGTCAGTGATCTCAGATTCCTTGATGGGTAGAGAGAAGAGATAGATCTGCTCCAGGGACTTGATCTTCATGTCCTTGACCAGGCGGCCCAGCTTGGTGACAGGGAGCCTCTCCTCGTCCTCGGCCTTGCCTCTGTGAGCTCCGTGGCCTTGGCCCCGGCCCAGGACCCCTAGGCTGAAGCCTCTGAGGAAGCCACCTCGGCCTCCCATTCCAGGGCCCCCAGGGCCTCCGGGCCCTTCCGCAGCACCAGCGTCATCCGCCGTTTGGTGTTTTTATGGATAAGAAATTGAATGTGATTCTTGAAAGACTCGGTGCTGCCTGGAGATTTGACTGTAGGTAGGCCAATTCTTACCCCACTCTCCCACACACATACATAAAACAGACATAACATGAGCAACGTATAAGAGCACTTAAGAAAATTATAGGACAAGAGAAAAGGAGGAAATTAGAATTGAGTGGGGAGAAACTGAGATATTTTGCATGCGTATTTTGTGCCAGGCTCTGTGTTTGGCTCTATCTCAAATCCTACCTGCACTAGTGTATCAAATGGAACAGGACCCATTTCAAACACACCCTGCTGGTTTCCAACTGTGTTAGCATCTTAAATGAAGAAACATATCTTCTTTCAGTGTTGCCCATCTCACCATGTTTTCACACAGCAGAGTAACCTTTCTCAAAAGCAACCTGAAGATAACACTGCACCCCCTACTTGAAACCACTCAATAACCTTCAAAGCCCTTGATAAAGTTTAAGATATTAGGCTAAGTTTACAAGGCTCTTTGTGATTTGGTACTGCTTATTCTCAGATTTTATTGCTTTTTTCTCCTATCTCTCAGAGTTTATTTTCTCTTTGTTCTCAGATTTTATCTCCATCTTCTTATCATTCCAAGTAAACATAGACACTCCACATTCATGAAAGTATATTTTCTCTCAGATCTTCTCATGTACCATGTGCCATTCACACATGAAGATCCATCAGTCTGTAAAAGCTTCCCCAAATAGTCCACTGCCTACTCCTATGCCCACCGTCTCTGAATGCACAGTTTATATTCATCCTTCAGGTCTCACATCCAAATACAAGTCCAAAGCCCTTCTTAGTGCTCTCTAGTTCCTTGTACGTATTTGTCTTAAACTTATCTCTGAGTTTCTGCACATGTAGAGAAATTGTTTTTGCCTATTTTATTCTTAGCACCTGGCATAGTAACTGACCTATGATAGCCTCCCCCAAATTGTATTTCAAATCAAAGATTATCAGTGGCTCAAGAAGATACATTTATTCTGAAGTCATACCAAAACATAAAGTGCCCTAAGTATTGAATGATTCTGACTGACAACACTGGGGAAGTGACTGTCAGTGTGCACATACACACACATATATGATAATAAGCGATTTCAGTGATTAAGCGCTTGGGAGTCACCAACAACTTCCTGAGGTCGCATGTCCACAAGTAGAAGTGTTTTTGCACTTGTAAGTTGGAAATGCACCTATTCATTCATTCAATCATTCATTCATTTATCCACATCTACTTTGTGATCATATTAAGCTTGCCCCAAGGACCAAAAATCAAAGATATATTTCATGATTTCAAAGTGCTCAAAGCTCAGTGGAAAAAGAAAAGTATTATGAAGTCAAAAAGATACAAAATAGTAGGAGATGAATCATCAGTCTTCCACCCTCAAGAAGCTATGTCCTCAGTGGTGATGTACAGCATGTAACTTTTATCTGTGTCCAGAAATAAAAAGCTGATATCAGCATTGCAGAAGATGTGTTCTCCTCAGTTATAGTAGATATATTTGAAAATGCTTTTGTTTTACTTTTGTGTCCCTGGAACTATGGGTTCTCCGTTTTCTGCAGTCATTCAAGATCTCACCCCCGGTTATTCCTTGAGGAAAGGGATGGGATAATGAATGTGTCAGAACATACAAGTCCAGTTCTAGAAGTGCTGATAGCTGACTCTGTGACCTTAGGCAAGTTGCTTCTCTTCTCTTGGTCTTGGCTATTTTCTTTATATAAATCTAGACATAGATCAGGATGATTAAATGTGAGGTTGTAAATAAATGTAAGCTTTATTGCCTAAAGAAAGTGTTCAACAAAATTGGAAGACTTTTTTTCCACTTGGAATAAAATTTAAAACATCTATGGACCTTTGTTGATATTTGTATTTGTAATTTTTAAAAAAATCTTGGGACAAAATCCTCTTTCTTTGCTCTTTTCTGATATGAATTTTTTGGCATCAGTGCCTTCAGAATCCTTTGTCCCTTGTCCACAGAATTGCATGCATTTCCCAGTAATTCTCCATTTCTACTCCATGGCCACTTGTTGTCCAGATATTTCTCTCTGATGTTCCTATAATGGGAAATATAACACAATAATCAACACATTTGTCCTCAGTACAGAGAACTTTTGAATGCTGCTTTATTTCAAGCATAAGCTTTAAAAAGTTTGGGAGACTCTGGAACACAGTGGAAAAAATCTAGAGTGGACTAAGAGAAGACAAGGAAGCAATATATTATGTGAACACATCTAATTCAAAATTCTCAGGCTCTTTTTTCCAGAAAGAACATTGGCATGATTTTTTAAAAAAGAAAGAAAAAGAGCTATGTCTGGCTTTATTATTCACAGACTCTGTAAAGTTGGTTGTTTCTTTGGGCCTTAGTTTCCACAACAACAACAAAAAATGAATATTGGAATAAAAGAAAGCCTGTTTTTGTAAGCTTGAATTTTTATGCCAAAATTACTTGCATATATATGAAATATAAATCTAAAAATATATATACTTATGCATGCTTATATGTATATTATTATGTAAAAAACAAAACAGACAAGTTTGACTAAACCAGGGTTCTGGTGCCAAAGCCAAAATCACTGGGCATCTTTTTCCAATGTTGAGCCCATCCAAAAATACCTATATGAGTATGTGTGCACACATGCACTCTTTTGCACACACATACACACACACACATATACACGAAATCAGGTTGTAGAGTCAAATTTTATATAAATATTTGAATTGATTATGATAAAAAGACTTACAAAGGTGTAAAAGCAATCACTTAAAATTATAGTTTCCATAAATGTCATTAATCTTACTAGATGTTAACAAACTGCTTTAAAATGCATTGATTCATATGTCTACTACGAAGTGTAACTGTGAATCTTAGCCAGTGATTAGAATTATAGCGTTTTTATTAATTTATTCCAGTCTTACAGACATATATCCATATGTCACTATTTTCATTGACTTAACTACTAGAAAGGTAGATAAACTCTTCATATACCTGTTGAACTCTTCTGTTTTTTTCTTTTGTGAATTGTCTTCAATACTCTTGTTACATTTTTCTATTTAGTGTATAGTATAGATATAGTGAATCTTAGGTACTGCAAATACTTCTTTCCAAATCTGTTGTTTTGTCTGTTTCCTTTTTTATGGTATGTAAATAAGTAAGATTTATAATTTCTATCTTGTCAAATAGGGCTTATTTTCTAGTTTTTCAGATGTAATGGTTATACATGAAGTTCTTAAAAGGGCCTACAGTGCTCTATGTGACCTGATTCAATTCTCTCTCTCAATCCCCCTCCCCCACCCCACTCAGTTTCTTGTAGCCACATACCTACCTTGCTTTTCCTTAAAGACCCAAGGCACACTCCCACATTAGAACCTTTATATCAACTCTTGCCTTTGCTCAGGGTTCTCTGGTCCAAGGAATCTGCCTGAATAATTAGTTCACCTTCCTCAAGTCTTCGCTCAAGTGCCACATTTTCAGTCCTATCTTTTGGCATTAATTAGTATTGTAATCTGACCTACTCTCTACCCACCCACTCTGGCTTCAGCATTCACAGCTTCTCTTTCACTGCTTTATGCTCTTTATTCCTTTTTTTCTATAGCATTTGTTATTTCCTGACAAAATCAATCATATAATTGTTTATTTTGCTTGTTATTGTCTGCTACTTATTAAACATGGAGCTCTGTGTTTTGTTCATTTATGTGCCTCAAACACCGAGCATAAACAAGGTGCAGTAAATATGTAGGAATGAAGGATGCATTGTCTTTCTAGTTTTACATGTGAGATTTTTTTACATCATTTTGTTATTATCATTATTTTTACATTTAGGTTTGGTCTCTATCCTAAATGGGCTTTATTTTTTCTGCATAGTATAGCAGAGTGGTCCACTTTTATTAACTTCTAGATGGATAGTGGTTGTTCCAGCTTTATTTTATAAATAGCATACTTCTCTTTCCTCTAAATTAAAATAACATCTCTATTATACCTTAAATTATGGTACATATTTAAAGCCAAGTCTGGATCTTCTTTTCTTTTTCCATGACCTTTTTTTTCCCCATCCAGTGTTATACTGATTTGATTAAGGTAGCTTGAGAGTATGATCTCTCCATTTAGAACTCTACCCCCTTTGCATGGGCAATTTCCCCCTACCTTGCTTAATTTTCCACTTCTAACATACTTTTCAAGTTATAGCCTACCATACAATTTTACTTATTGTGTTAATGGATTATATTTCATTTATCCTCTCTAGAATATGTGTTTAATGAGGTCAAGGGTTTTGTTTCTTTTGTTAACTTATTTATCCCTATGTGTCAAGAAGGACAAATATATGGGCATTCATGCCCAATAATACCTTTAGAAATGAAAAAGTCGATTTTGATTTCTAGAAGTGCATTGTTACAACAGAAAAAGACTATTGTTAAATGTATTTCTTCATCACCTTACCAAATATTGCATTAATTCTGGTATAATATTTTAAGATTCTCTAGGTAAGCAGTCACCTCACCATCAAAACAAGAGATTATTTTAATCTCTTCCAAGTGTTTTATCTTTTTAAAAAAATTTTCCTTCTTATCTTATTTGTTGGAACCTCAATATATTGTTGAATAATACTGGGTATAGTGAATATTCCTGCACAGTGTCTGCGTCAGTGTGTGTCACCTGGTTAACACTCCATAAATCTCTGTTGAATGAAATTTGCTGAAGGAAACCATTTATTATATAATGCTAAATTAAAAGTAAAGCATAAAATGCCGTGTGGAAGAAACCAGTCAAGAAAGAGTACAACCTGTCTAATTCAAATTTTATGAAGTTCAAGAACAGGCAAAATTAATATATTGGTGATAGACATCAGAAGAGTGGTTTCTCTGGAGAGGGTGTTGACTGGGATGAGCAGGAGTTCTGGGATGTTGTGCTGCAAATGTGCCTAGAATAGTTCCTGACATACAGTAGGATGTTCATTATATATTTATTGAATGAGTGAATATACTTGAAGTGCACTAAAATTCTCACAATGAGCTTAAGTATCACTTGGAAGCAGATTTCGAGTGTCTTCTACCTCTGATGGAATTGTGTTTGCATCTGCCAAGATAGGGTGTGAATGAGCAATGGGGCATTCTCTGAAAGAAAAGTCCTCTTTCTTAGCTCAAATGGCAAGTCGTATAGCTCAAATGGCAAGTCGTATAGCACAGCAGAAAAAAATGGATGATATTTAATGTCTGGAAGATTCACTTGGAATCCTGATTTCACCACATTCTCTTTTTGTGAAGTTTGCCTGGCTGCCCATATATTCAGAGACCAATTTTCTTCGTCTGCAAAACAGAAATGTTTCTGAAATTGAGTGAGATGATAGTACTCAGCCTCTACTAAGCATTCACTACATGCCACCCTCTATGCTAAGAACATTGCATATGTTACCACATTTCTTGTGTGTGAAATATGTGAATTACTTAGCATAGAACTCAATAAATATGCATTTCTCCTCTATGGTGATTGAATTTTTAAGACCCCTCCAATTAGCTTTCTATATGTTTATATTACCTAATTTCTTTTCTTTACATTTTGTAAATTATTCTAGACGGTACTTTGCTGCCCTTTCCCTAAAGACTTTAAATTCCATTGCCTTCTTGAGTTGCATAAATTCATTGGATTACCAAATTTTAGTGTGGTGATGGCATGTAATCTTTTCCAAAATAAATATGGTATTATCGCTGGTCAAGGGTCATCTGAAAGCTTTAGGATACTTTGGGTGAAGTAGAATTGTTTTCTTCTGATACACCAAATTCCATTTTTTGACAACCCTCTGCCTTTCAGTCATAGATTTTTGTTTCGTTCTCTGAAACAGCATAGTTCTCTGACAAGCTTGAGATAGGTGAATATCAAAATCCCCATGAATATATCACACATAAAACAAGTAAGGTGACAATAGCACTATTTTATAAATGTAAACTTTGGAAGGAGTGGCATATTCGATTTAAGATTTCTTGAATCAGCAAAGGGAGTGGAATTTGGAATAGATTTGCATGCAGAATAAGAACAGTTGAGTAAAGAAGGGTAGATGGATTTCTGGGCTTCCAGGGACTTATGCCAACCTAGGAGCTGCCTTGGTTAAGAGTGTGGAGAAGCAATGTTTGCAGAAGAGATTCCATAAAAGAGGAAGAGAAATATTGATGGAGGCTTATTCCTGAAATGTGGGTTTAGGAAAGGTCACTGGTTGAATGGGCGGGTGCAAGGACTTAACTTGAATCACATTAACAGTGTCAGAACAAGAAGGAGTTGATGCCCCTTTAGTTTCACCTAAATTTATCCATAGCGATATTTGTGGAGTGTCCACTCTATGCCAAGCTCTACGCTAGGTCTTTCCAGGAGTTATTGCATTTACTATTCAGAGCAGCCTCTGAGTTAGGGATTACAAACCCAGATGAAGAAATTGAGGCTAAGGGAGGTGAAGTGGAAGAAATGAGAAAAAACATGTATAAAAACTTTTTCCTCATCTGGAACACAAATGAGAATGAGGCATGCGTTTTTAAAAAGTACTACGATTTCTCTCTCCACCACCCCACCCCACCAGCTTTTTTTAATGTCCCCGAAAGGCTGGGATTAGGAATCCTCCCACAGCTCATCTCTCTTGAGAGCTTTCCTAACACTGCTGCGATTAAACTAACTGATTAGACCCAATGGCATAAGGCACAGCTTCTGTCCTTTGAGAAAGAACAAATAAGAATGAAGTGTTAGATTGCAAAGTAATTATGTATTCTGTTCAAGTGTCAACCATCTGTTGCAGTTGTTTAAAAAGCAGACATAAGTCAACTGTTGAGGTGAGATGTTTACCATTGCAAACACACAGTAAGTTTACGACACTAATAGAGATTCGTTGTTCTACCATGTGCCTGGAAGCTGCAGTGGGATTCTGCTGATGTCTTGGGAAGCCCACCTTCCGGTGAGGGTACAGGTCGTAGCTCCAGGTAGCTGATGATTAAGTACTAGTCTTAAGTATTTCAGAACTGGAAAGCCTTCTTAAAGGATCAACATTCTGTTTACAGATGGAAAAACTGAGATAAGTGAGGGCAGGGAACTGCTTATTTTATACTTAAAATTTCAGTGTTTACAGTTTTCTGTGGAAATTTTACCTTTGCACATAGGGTTCTCCCTCAGGTGTATTAAGTCCCTAAAGGAAGGGACACAATTGTCCCTATGTTAGCTGCATAGACTAGTACCCAAACATCACAGTTTCTAGGATATGTTGTAAAAAATAGTTGTAAGATGGGTGGAGGTTTTTCTAACAAGGCCAAAAAGCACAGAGAATTTGCACACCCCCTTAGCTCCAGAGTCTTGCCTTTCTTTGCCTTATCAATTTCTTCATTGAATAAGCTGAACGTTCTGCCAAACTGTGGCTTCTGATAATTCTCTTCAATGAAAACAACTGGAATTAGACTGCAAGTTAGTCTCAGTTTACATTACAGGAGTCAATTTAAACACAACTATAAAGAATACTGCCCAAACAAGGAAAACCACTTTTCTTTTGACATAGCTCACTCTGTTTCTGAGTGAATGAATAAATTCTTTTGATAGAAGTGAGTTTTGACCTTTTGTATTATTGGGTAAATCTAGTCTCCAGGACAGTCAGTGGAGAACGTTATAGACATCATGGACAGGGCTGTCCCCAGCCCAGTTTCATTGGCATCTGCAATTAGGCTGTGGAAGTGCAAGTCATTCTTTGACATTGCTGACTTGGGATCATCCACCAGGGATGGGGACTTTACAATCAGCCTATCACATTGCACAGAGTTAGTTCTCTTTCATTGATTTTAAGTGTGCCATTTTGTAATTCTGTAATTTGTTTCTAGCTTTGCCATCACTAGTAACACATCCCTGGACAACTTCCTTCTCTCTCTGTTGATCTTCCAATGTTGATAAAAGATTTAATCTTCTCTTTGTGATTCAGAATTGCAAAATCCCTTCACTTATTCCTCACCAGACTTATTGTCCAGACCATGGGACCTATTCCTGTGGAAACATTCCAGTTGTCAGTGACTCTATTAAAACGAAATGTTCAGATTCAGCCAATGGAATTTGTGAGGAATATTTAATTGTGCTAATAGCACTCCTTATCTAAGTTCCTAACTAATTGAATGCATATTCAGGGAACCAGGTAATGACAAGTAATGATTTCAGATTAATTACTGTACCAGGCAACTGTAAACAATTTTAACTCAGGATTTCAGTTGGATACTGACTTTTGCAGCCTTTTCCATGACTTTTGAAAGATCAGTGTGAAATAGAGAGTGAAATGGGCCCACATTTCAATCTAAGGTCTGGCTGATGAAGCCCAGTAAAAGTTTTATTCCCATCGGCTTCTGAAATTAGATTGATGATATATTTTTTTTCCTACCAAGAGCAGAAGCCACCCGAGTTCATGGAGGGGCAACTCTAAGGTATTTTGGTAATACTGCCCCTTTTTGGGGACTGGGGTGCAAGATTCCTCAGAGGGACTTAGAAAACTAAAATAGGTACCTTCTTACAGCCAAGAGGGGGGAAAAAATGAAAACAAATTATTGCAAGAAAAGTCATTGATTTTCTTCACATTATGCTTAATTTTAACATCAGAGCTGCTGTGTAAAAAAAAAAAAAAAAAAAAGTCACAAATACCTTAACCTCCCGACTATTTTTATTCTGTGTTCTTACTGTTCCTATGACATGAGCACCACATCCACCCCAGGATATTTCCTCATACAAATACTCCTCAAATGACCACCTCACCCTCTGACCCAGGAGGATGCTGCCATAAGTCAGTATTCCTTTAATACTTAGAAGAATAAAACTGTCAACATGTCTTACTTGTTATGCATTTATTTGTTCATTGCCTCACTTCCCCTCAAAGATTTAAGTGTACTACAACAAAAAGGCATACAATAATAAAAACAAAACAAAATGGGGGTGAGAAAGTAGGACTGGGGGAAATATTATTAAGAGTAGAAATTCAAAACCATGGTGAAAAATGAAACCAAGTGCTCTGGTCATAAGGGTTTATATGATAGCCACTTTCTCACATCCTTTACCTCCTCTTAGGCACTGTTTTGTTTTGTTTTGGAAGCCAATTGTTTTTTGTCATAGAAAAGAATAATACCATTATTTTCTCTTGGACATTTTCATCCAGATGTTTATTGTAGTTTATTTTCAGTGTTTTAGTTTTATTTTGGGCTCGCTTTACTAAAGTTAAGGTGTAGTGCTACAGCTGATGTTAAGAAGAATAGTTTGTACTCTAGGAAAAATACATGAAATGACAAATACAAGATACAGAAAATTAATGGGGATGGTAGAATGCATGTAGCTCAAATTTTTCCAGTTCTGTCAGCAGGAGTTTTTGTTGTTAGAAATTCATTGCACTGCAAAAGAGAGGACTCGAAATATCATTATCACATAGTCCAGACCCCTCCAAATGGATCCCACTCAGTCCAGATAAGTATGACATTCTAATTGCCCTATCTAGGGCGATGTGTCTCTCACATACAGGATTAGTTCTGTTGCAAACAAGAAATTCAAGGAGCTCCAAGTGAGGAGGTGAGGAGTATCTGCACTGAGGAATAGATTCAGAGGGGATCCAGGAGGGTATTGAGATGATTGACATGAAAGGAAGCAGAAACATCAAGTTTTAAACCAGTGCTTTCAAGAGGTTGGCAGTAAACAAAGCGAAGAGTTGAAGCAGAAGCTAATAGGATTCAGGGTTAAAAGAAAATATTTGTTTTTGTGGGTTTTGTTGTTTTAAAATAGAAGGAGCAAATAAGTTATAAATTCAGACAAAGAAAAAATGAAGAAAGAGTGGATGAATATATAATAGGAAAATAGGACAACTGACACACAAGATGATGAAGAAAATGGGAAGTTAACTGCTGGTTAGATGGATTCACTTTGGATCTGGGTCACATCTCTTTTTCTGGGAAAGATGGAACTTTGTTGAGGATAGAAAATTCTCCCTCTCCCCTATTCCCAGGCTTATATGATTACTGAACCAACTGTGTCATGAAATAATCTGCAAAGTCAGTTAAATGGTGAAATTCCATGATTCTAAGTATCAACCTGTTTGGAGGAGGGCCTGAATCATGGCAGGAAACATCCATTTCTGTAATGGGAATTTTTTATAGATAGGCAAAATGCTTGAAGCCACAAACATTTAGTTAGAGGGAATTCAGGATAGATCTCTACTATAAAGAAGAATTGGCACCTTAGTCATAGAGACTTAAATAGAATCCCAGTCCTGGGGTATGGGCCAGACATGTCAGAGATGAGGCTCCACACCATAAACATGTTCCCCATTTAGCTGTTTAACTGTTGGAGGGGGACTGCCAAAGACATTTTCCTGATGGGTGCCTAACCCCAGGGCAGGGCACAGAGCTGACCAGAAGAAATTGGAATTAGGAATAAAATGTAACACCAAGACTTCAAGTCAAACTTGTAACGACATCTTGGATCATACTCTATGAACTCCAAATATCCCATAACTGAACAAGGAATTCGTTATTTTAGACAGAAGGAGTGTTTACCCTTTAATATATAATATACGTGAGCCAGATGATTTTGGATTTTATCTTTGAAATGTAAAGCTACTTATTGGTTTGAAATATTTTAGCTTGTATTTTTTTAAACAGAAGCACTATATTAAAATAGTTCATACTCTGGGTATTCAACAGAGAAAACTTAGAATTCTATCTCTGCCATTGGCTGATTCTTTGACCATGGGCAAATTTCAGAAGATTTCTGAGTGTCACTTTTATCATTTGTGAAACAGGGATACTAGTGATAGCAATTTCACAGGGATGTTTTTGAGATTAAATGATATAAAGTGAATGAAAAGGGCTTAGGCATATATCTGCAGAAAATAGAGTAGATTTTTGATCAAGGTGGGGTGAATCCCATGATTCCAGAATTCTCTTGGGAAGATGACTAAGGTATTGATTGGAAGAGAGAAAAAAGAGAAAGAACTGCCAAAAAAATCCTAGCTTCTTTAAGGAGAGCTCAAGGGGAAAACACTTATATATAGTCAGAATCATCTTTTAAAATAACAAAATTCTAATGACTGATTTTTAAAAAATCTCCTAGAGCTGAAATTTCTCACTGTTAGAACTTGACTGGGTTGACATCTTAATACTTCAGACAATTAAGTAGTAGAGACCTCGAAACCAAACCATTGCTCAGTTATCCCAGGAGGAGGTGACAGGTGCAAGGCCAAGAAGGTCAGGGGTCAGTATCACAGCTATTAAGTGGCTGAATTGACCTGACTGGCATTGTATCAGGGAGCCTCATGGCAAAGGTCACGGCAAATGATGAGCTGCAGGAACTGGGGATCACGGTAAAGAATGTGGTGCTTAAAAAGTATGGCAGGGCTTCCCTGGTGGCGCAGTGGTTGGGAGTCCGCCTGCCGATGCAGGGGACACGGGTTCGTGCCCCGGTCCGGGAAGATCCCACATGCCGCGGAGCGGCTGGGCCCGTGAGCCATGGCCGCTGAGCCTGTGCATCCGGAGCCTGTGCTCCGCGACGGGAGAGGCCATAACAGTGAGAGGCCCGCGTACTGCAAAAAAAAAAAAAAGTATGGCAAAAGCAAAGTGGTTACTGGGCATTGTTCTAAGGCAGATACCCATTTATTGCCCAGAGAACAAGAAAAAGCCAGATCCCAGTTACCCAAACTGAACAGGGTCTGGTAACATAGAGGAAGATGCTCTCACCCTTCAGCTTGAAAGAAAAGAAGGCAGTTAACAGAACCCAGGGAGAGCAATCCTGAGAGAGCTGTGTTACAGGGGCTGTGGCCTTCAGTAGACAGGCACTATCAACCTTTGGCAACCCAACAGGAAGGGAACCCTCTCTTGGTGTTTTACAGAGTTCCTGATGGTAGCCATTAGTGGCCAAATCCAAGTGATACCAGAGGACAGGGAAGGTAACTGATGAGGTCCAAACATATCAGCCTCCCTGGCACAGAGCAAGTAAAGGATGGGGTGTAGATCAGGAGGGATAAACAGAAGATGCCTGTCACACATGCCGAAGATGATGAGCAAGAAGAGGTGAAGGCCTGTTTTAAATGCAGGCAATATGACTCTGGAGTCCTACTCTCAACCATTATGCCATGCAACCTCTACATAAGAGTAGGTCGGGGTCAGAGAATTACCCTCTAAGTCAGGCTAAGCAGCTGAGAATGTATCGTACAAGTAATATGGACCCTAAAAGAGTTTTAAGTAGTGCAGTTATACAATCTTATTTATTGATGTGTTTATTGGTTGTTTGATTTCTGTTTTGGATTGAGAAAAACACTCTAATTGGGGTGAAGAATGGAGAACAGTAGGACTGGGCAATATTTTTGAGGAGGAAGGTGTTTAAAGCTTTTGTGCTAACCCGGCTGAGATAAGAACTCAGGCTTCAGGAATGGAGATGGCAAAAGAGTCTAATTTATTAAAATCTGTGGGATTTATTTGTTAAAATCTATAAATGACTAAGTTGTAGGCAGAAGAAGGAGTATAAGAAGCTTCCCAGATTTCTGTCACAGATGGCAGGTAAATGAACGGGGATTCTTATTATTATTTGTTGTTGGTTACTTGATTGATTATATATATATATATATATATATGTTATAAGCAATATGAGCTCTTTAGTAGGTTGTTATATATAAAAGTTTATAATTTAAAAGATAAATGGAACTGAAGATACAGATTGAGGGTTACACAGAATAGATGCTAGTAAAAATAACCTGGGACATATGTATAAAATGAAAAGCAAAATCTAATTTCAAGTGAAATACCATGAGAGGAAGTAGAGCCTTAGAAAAAAAACAGAGAAAGAATAATAATAATAGCAACAGTGGCAATAAAATATCATTAACAATAGGTAACATATAACACATATTTAGTGCAGACTATCCTAAACTTTTTCTAAATATTAAATCATTTAAATTTTATTAAAAAAATACTTATGGGTAGGCACTAATATTAAAATCATTTAATAGGTGAAAAACAACAATGATTTAGGATCAGGGGGTATAAGGAAATTGTTTAAGATTACACAGTTAGTAATTGCTAAATTGAAATTCAAGCCCAGATCTCTTTACTGAATCTCTGAAGCCTTCTGTTTATTGTCAGAAATGAAGAAGAAGAAAAATTTAAAAAAACATATTATGGAAACCACAATTGGTAAAATTTTCAACCAGAAGGACATTTCAGGAAGGCTTAAGAGTATCAGTGCTTCTGACAACTGCCTTTTCTTTTAGACATCAGGGTGATGCATCTTCCCCTGTGTTACCAGCCACATAGCACTGCACCATCCATGGCTGCTTCCCTAGATCTGTGGTTCTCAAACTTCAGCATGAATCAGCATCACCTATAGGGCTTGTTAGACTAGAGATTATGTGGCCTCACCCCTAGAGTTTTGGATTCAGTAGCTCTGGAATAGAACCTGAGAATTTGTGTTTCTGACAGATTCTCAACTGATGCAGACAATGCCAGTCTAGGGACAATACTTTGAGATCCATTGGTTTAAACCATGTCTACAGCTTTGTAAATAGTCCCAATATTAAACGCTCCAGAATTACCCAGTTTGACTGTTATATGAGAGCACTGAGTCAACATACCACTTAAACTCTGAAACTCAGCTTTCTAATCTGTAAAATAAGAAAAGTAAGAAAATTGTTTCAGTCCAACAATTTGTTGGAAGGATTAAATAAGAGAATAGGTGTACAGTAGTTGCCATGTACTAAGGGCTCAATAGGTACCAGCAATTGTTATCAAGTTGCGAAGTCTCATTCTCTCCTGCTTTCCATGCATACCCTGTATTTCAGCCAAACCAAAGTAATTAAAATTTCTCAACAACAATCTTTCTCACATTTCTATGGACACGTACCAATGTAGGTGCTTTGGTCTGCAGTACTCTTTGGCAGCTTTTTTTCTCTTATATTGATAATTAAATGCTCAAGATTCCAGTGCATTCTTGAAACAAATGCTTTCACTTTCTCTTCCTGATGCCATCATACTTTTAACTCTATAGTAGACCTTCTCACACTACAATGTTTGCCTCCCTGTCTCCCTGACTAGACTATTGTAGAAACAGTGTCTCATGCATCTCAGTAACCACAGGTTCTTGTCTACTACCTGGCACTGAATAAATACTCAATAAATTTGAGTTAAATGAATGAGTGAATTATTTCTAAGCTTTGTTTCCTAAGAAGTGACCATGTTACTCAGTTTTGTCTAGGACACTCAGAAAAAGAGAAACCCAAAATGTCGGAAACCATTAGAATTGTAGTGGAACTGTACACCTCTACTGTCACGGTTTCTCACTATCTAAGACATAGCACAAGGAAGCAGATGGTTTGGAAAGGCATAAAATAAACATGAGTAACACAAAACCTGCCATTCAATAATGCTAATCACACCACAGATTTTGGACAGTGACATCTCCACTTGCTAATAAAACTATTCTGAAACATATGTTCTGGGAAAAGTGAAAATAGATAAAGGAAAGGTAGCAGAATTTCAGCCCTGCCACTTGCTTCAAAGTACTTGCTTTTCTATGAAATCACTGAGTGTACATGAAAACTTTTCATTTCAGAAGGCTCTCTGCATATCTGCAACCCTTCTGTCACTTACTTTAAAAACAACCCATGCTTTCTCTGAAACCCTATCATTTAATATGTAAATTATTTCATATTCTAAAGCTGAGATTACTTGCATGGGTCCAGGGTTATTTTGTATAGCAGTGACAGTTTTTCAAAAGAAATATTTTTAAGTCAATATATATGTATATATAAACATTGCTTTATGGCTTTTCTAAAGGATCATTTTGACTTGTAAAAGTTTTATAGTTTTGCGTGTTTAGAACTTAAGTCTTCAAACAGATACATCAAATGAATCAGTGAAATTTTTGATCCTATGCAGAAAGTCCTATAATATAATGTATTTGAAATAAAAGCACCATGACCTATTTTTGTACCAGAGAACAAGGTACCAGGTCAGATTCACTAATCCATTGAAAAGTATCACTATGTAATTTTACCCTTAATAAATTTCCACCTTTGTCAAGTCTCCACTTTTGACCCCAGTCAAAACACTGGATTTTGAATATCATTTCATTTTAATGGTTTATAAAAGTAAAAGGTAGCAGTATGTCTAAAATTAATTGATATATTGGAATTTTAACTCATAAATATTTAAATATCAGAAAAACGTATTTGATAATAATCCAAACACAATAATTTCTTAGTATCCTTATCAAACTCTTCTGAATTCATCCCATAAATAATTAGTACTACAAAAGTCTCTAGGTAAGATGGCAGAACTGACTCATTCATCAACCATTTATTTGGTTTGTAATCCAGGCATTCTGCTTGACCCTGCTAATACAACGAAGAATTACGGACTAGCCTCTTTGGCTCACCAAAAGTCATTGTTGAGTGAAGGAGACAGGCCCTTAGAGAAATGACTATGGCCCAAGAGATAGGGGCTGTGTAAAGATATGAAGTGAACATCATAGAGAACGACACAGAGGATGAAGGGATGAATTAGAAGAGCATCATAGTGACCACTCAATTAATGTGGGATGTACCACTGGGAGAGTACTCAGTGCATCTGATAACAGGAACCTACACGCAAAGGAAATCATGCTAAACAGCATGCAAAACAGAGAGATATGAATATCTGTCTACTTGAGACAATACCAGATTTTAAACTCCAAGAGAGAGTTTAAACTAGTTGTGTCTAGTTTATGTGTCATTGTTAGCCTGGTACCTAGCACAGTGTCTAGAATATTATTTATTGTGCATGGCACTAAATGAAAGAGTAAATGAATGAGTGAACTACAGCTCTTGTCTTATGACAGTAAAGATGGTAGTGAGTGTTGGCACTGAAGATTTCATTGGGTCAAGAGTCTGTGGGACTATGTGTCCTAAGGAATTAGGATTAATCTTGCAGTCTGTAGGGAATCATTAAGGCTAAATATTTAAATCAAACTAAACTAACTTTCTTTCTTTCTTTCAAGAGATATTTATTGAGCATCTACTATGTTCAATGTTAATACAGTAAAGTACAAGTGCACTATGACTCCTGTCCTCATGAAGCTTTTATTATAATGGGCATACTGATAATAAACAAGCATAAAACAAAATAAATGTTCCAACTAAAGCTTGTAATCAGCACTATGAAGCAAAGGTCAGGAGATTACACTTAGCAGCTGAATCCTGCTAGTGTCCTGTTTTATTTACTATCTGGCTTTACACAGAAAAAAATTTACCAACTCCTTCTATAAATGAAACAAGCAGAGATTCAACAGAATGGAGAGTAGACCATCTCAGAGCGAATTCGAAGGATGACATTTTACAGTAGGTGAAATTTAGAAGAGGTATAAAGGATGGGAAGAAGTAACCCACAAAGAGATGAGGGGAAAGGGGTATCCCAAAACGGGCAATAGTTGGAGTGAAAGCCAAAGGCTAGAAAAATCTAGGATGTTTGAAGACTGCAGAGATGACAGTGTAATTGGAGGGAATGATCAAGGGTCGAGAAGGAGTTGTTATGAGATGATGTTGGAGATAAAAACAGATAGATTTATCAATCTATCCACCCATCTATCTATCGAGATAAACCTGTGGTGGATGAGAAAACCTTTGTTTAAAGACAGCCCACCTAAGCCTTAGCCTATCAGTAAATACCTTTCAGATTTTGACTATGAATGTTGTTAACAGAAAACCAGTAGAGTGATGAAAAAGATAGGCTCTTCTCCAACCATTGCAATAAAGCTGGCATGAAGAAGGTTATTTGTGAGGCAAAGCCAATTAAATCTGCATTTATGCTGATTTTGCAGCAATTCCAGAGTGCTTTTTGTTTTTTTCTTTTGAATGGCAGAGCTGGCAAAATGCTAACAAATTCAATGTACCATGCACCACATGAAGCCCAGAGAGTATTTCTAGAAAATGATGATGGTTTTCTAAACTAGTCGAAAAGGGGAGGGTTATTTTAGCCTTAATGCACTCCACTATATCAAGTTGTTTGCTTGAATTATTTATGTGTATTGCAATTTTTAAACTGGGAGCATCAGAGACATTTATGCCAGTGAGAAGTTAAGGACCTTGTAGGTTGTTCAAGGAGAATGTTAACTAGGGCAAGCAGCAGTGGCTGGAGAAATATGCCCAAGTCACAGGGACTTCGCTGTCAGACACACCTGGGTATAAAGATGTATTTGGCTACTTTTTAACTGTATATTGAGGCAATTACAACCCCCACCTTGAGCTTCAGCTTCCAAATCTCTAACCTGGAGATCTACATTCTGATTTAGTACATAAGATTTAGTAATATGTCTAAAGAATGGAATATATAGTAAGTATGTAATGAATCATAGCTATTGTTATGGTTATTATTCTTTTACTCCAGAAAATCCCAATGAGCATAAGAATTCACTAACTGAGCACTGGAGTTACTACTGTGCACAAAGTATGCTGGCTCTTCTAGTGGTAAAGACACAAATTGCATGCACTTAAAATCCATAGCGAATAGACCAGTATTTCATGAATATCCTTGAATGCTTGTTAAAATATTGTTTCCCAGGCACCCACCCAAAACCCAGTGGATCAGAATCTCCAAGAGAAAGGCTAAAAGCTATATGTGTCTAACAGACAACCAAACGATGATACCAAATCATGTGGAAAGTTTAAGTGATCAGCCATACAGACAAACACAACACAAAACAGGATGGATCATTGTCTTGAGAGAGGTATACATAAAATGCATTAGGAAAGTCAAGATAGGAGAAAGTTTCCTAAATAAAATTCTCACTTTGTGACTTTAAGAACATGTTTGTGAAAAAGAACAGTTGTTACATACAATTAAAAATAAAATGAATGAGGTTAAATGATTAAAAATAAATCTTAACCAAGATATGAGCATTGAATCTGGGTAAGAAAGTATTTATGTTCAGGCAAGCTTCTAGGATTTGCAGTTGGAAAACCAAGTTTCTCCATCAGCTGAAATATTATGAAATGTGAGTCATGTGTATTCTGTAAGAAAATGGAGTTTACTTTGTTCAAATCCAAATAGTGAAATATTGTGAGCAACTAAGGAACTGCCTATAGTAAGTATGCACAGCAGGCTGCCCTGCTTTCCATGAAGGAGCACACCATAAGAAGGTGGGTGTCAGCAAGTCATCATCCCCAGAATGGAGTGTACTGAGGTCAACATAGCCACTGAGAAGAACACCCAGCCCAGATCTTTTAAAAAACCATTTGAAATACCCCAATTTCAGATTTAAAGACAAATACACAGGGAATTCCCTGGTGGTCAGTGGTTAGAACTCCACGATTTCACTGCTGAAGGCCCGGTTTCAATCCCTGGTCAGGGAACTAGAATCCCATGAGCCACTTGACGGGCCAAAAAAAAAAAAGGAAAGAAACAGACAAATACACAGAAGAGAGGTAGATCTGGAAACTTATTCTATGGAGAAAAATCAGGAAAAACAGGAGTGGGACTAGTGGTTGTAGCAAACCCAGTAGTAGAAAGTACAACATTGATGCAATGATAGTGTTGCATTTACTGTATTCCAATACTAAAATGTCGTGTGCAACCTCTCCACCAATCATCTGCCCTCTTACGGATGGGTCCTAATGCTGCCCCTGTTTTACAAAGGAACAAAATCAGCTTTGTAGCAATTAAGCACCTTTCATTAGGTCACAGGCTTATGAGTGGTTAAGCCAAGATTTGAACCCATGCTACCTGACCTCTGAGACTGGATTCTTTTTATCCCAATTTTAAACTGTGTCCCTTGAAGTAAGAATGTTATGAAGAATCTGACTTCATTTTTTGATGTTTGACTGCTGACAGTTTTTAGACTCTTCCCTCCCTTTTGCCCTTATGCTGCGCTCCTAGACAAATTGATAAAAAGACTGGGTGCTTCCCCTTTGGTGTGCAAAATTCAAACCATGCAAGCACCTGCCCTCTGGGAACTCTCATTAGCATCACGCCCTAACAACAGTAAAAGCCAAAACCAGTCTCCTTTTCTTGCCATCTTAGGTCATTTTTGACCTGTTTGAGAGTCCTGCCCTACTTTCCCCAGAGATCTCAATTGTGTAAGTAATAAAACTTTCCATACCCTATTGGGGTGTGTGTTTGTGTGTGCGATATGCCCTCAATCTTGATCTACAAACTAAATTTTGAGTTGGGGGGCGGGGGCGTCCACTGCCTCTGCAGGAGACCAGAACAAATATGTCATTTAACATGTTTTTGGCTCTTGTTTTTCCTCCTGTGCATTATTTTTACATCCCAACCAGTCATTCATCCCCTCTCCCTATTGCACTCAGGAAAATTCTTTCGATAACAGCAAACATTGAACACAACAGGTCTTCTTCTTGGAAATCATCCCTAACTAAACACAGTCCCATTTCCCCCTGAGATCTGTGGCCACTTTGATATTCTTCTCATCATTATTATTTTTTCCCCAGACAGCCACAGTTGGTTAATTTTGAGAAGAAAGGTGAAATCTTTTTACCACTCTAGACTTACAGACTTACCACTCTAGACTTTTTACCACTATAGACTTACAGACTTTGTTTTAGGCTAGGCAGGGAGCTGGAGACATTCCTCAACCACATCTGGGTATATAAGATGTCCAAAATACAGTGGTTGTTGGAAATACTAAGGAAAAAGGAGGGAAGGCTGTATCACAAAAGCCAGTAAAAGAGGCAGGAAAAATTAATAACATCAGGAATATACCTGAGGTAAAATGGTGACCTCAGGGGGCTTTAGTTTATAAAGTTGAGTCCTGTGCCTCTCCAGTAAATATTTTCTCATGGTCTGATTAAAAAAAAAAAAAAAAGGCAATCAATGAAGTGACAACAAAACTTATTTTCCCCAACAATAACTGAGTAGTGCCCATTAGAGGGACCCCTGTAGGTACCCTCAAATTCTTGAGAAAATATCATGACATTAATCTCAAGGTATGACACAGCTGGCAGAATATCCCTTGAAGATATTTTGCTTTCAACTGAAAAAGTTCTTCTAACAAAGTGGATGTTAGAAGAAGCTCCCAGGAACCCCTGGTTATGTCTATAGCTCATTATCTCCTCATTACAGGAAAGCTGAAGGGGATGAGGAAAATGCATTCGGAAAGACACATTCATGTTTCATTGATTGCCAACAGAGCTCAAGCCTCTGAATTCTCACACTTCGGGATATTTTGTTAGGAAAAATAAGCACAATAGGCCCTTGTTTACATGCCCTCTTCCTTCTGGTGCATTGATTCCAGCACAGCACAAAATTGAGCATCTTTCCCAATTAGATTCCCATGAGCCACCTCCACACATGAGCTAAAGTGAGGCTTTCAGTAAGCATATGACTTTTTGTCTCAGAGGATTTGAAACATATCCCACTAATTGAATCCCCTCTTTTGATGAATGAGGACACTGAGGCCCAGAGAAGTAAATTGGCTTGTCCACGGTCACACAGCCAGTGAGTGACAGAGCTTAGGTTGGAACTCAGGGTTCCTGATGTCTCTTCACAACTTTTTAATTATTCTAACAAGTCTGTGTATAGTCCCCATTTCTGGAGAAAAAAGTAGTAATTTTAAACTCTCCTGTATTGTTAATAAAACACATAGCCCAGAGCCCATCTAGGTATACTTAATAATTATGCTTGTGGAGAGCTCAGATTATATTAAGTTGACAAACTGGGGAGGCAGTTGTTCTGAGGCTGGTGAGATCATAAATCAGTTAAGGAACTTAGGATATTTCATTGTGACATAAAGACACAACTTAGTGGAAGCATGTGAATCCTCTAGAAGAGGAAAGAATTGATTAAATCATAAGGACAGAGGCATGCAGAAACAATGAGAAAATGGTTATGAGCGTGGACTTTAAGGTCAGATAGAATGACTGGTGTAAACTTGAGCAAAATAATTCATTTTTTGAGTTTCAGTGTGCATGCTTAGAAAATGGAAATAATAATCACTACCGTATAGGGTTGTTGTGAAAATTATATCAGACCATATAAATAGTGACCTTTTATTGTAGAGTTATTATATATCAGGCAATGTTCTAAGCATTTCACATGTGTTAATTTATATTTGTTCTCACACAACCCTATGAAGCAAATGCTATTATCTCGATTTGACCAATGGAAAAACAGGCATAAAAATAGACATTCTAACAAAGTATCAAAGTTGTTGACTAGGGCAGATGGGCTTCAGAACCTATGATGTTTACTACTATGCTAAATAGATGTGGCATATTTTAAGGGCTTTTTACCTGAGTACATAATAAGTGCTCAAAAAAGGTAGCTTCTGTAAGCATTATTCTTCTTCCTATAAAATTGATGATGATAATGATGGTAAAGAGGAAGAAGACATGGAAGGAGGAGGAGGTGGAGGAGGAGGAGGAGACAAAACAACAACAAAGGAGTAGGTAATAATAGTTAAGGGTATTGCCCAAGGTTACATAAATGGTGTTTCAGCAGGGAAAGGCTAGATTTTGTTGAGTAACAACAGTCCTCAAAATTCCAATAGATTAATACTAAAAAGAGTGTTTATTGCTTGTGTTATATGCTCACTATGAGTCAGCAGAGAAATGTGGGGAAAGTCTACTTACCATAGTCACTCAAGGACCCAGGATAATGGAAGCACAATCTCAACACATCCTTGTGTGATCAGCACAAGAGGGAAGGTATGTAGCAAGTCAAGCATTACCCAGTATTGATACATATCACTTCTACTCACATTGAAGTGTCCAAGATAAGCCACAAATCACACCTAATTTCAAAGTGTGTTGGGAAATGCCATCATAACTTGTGCTCATATGAAGAAGAAACTAAACATTATAAACAGCCTTAATGACTTCTACAATTAGTAAGCAGGAGAGTCAGAATCAAAACTGGGAAGTCTGGGTGGATATTAGTTTTTAAGGACCAACCTTCTAACCATCTGTATTAGTTTTTTATGGCTACATCACAAATTACCAGAAACATTGTAGATTAAAGCAACACACATATAGTATCTCACATTTCTTAAGTCAGAAGTCCAGGTGATCTCAGCTGAGTTCTCTGATGAATGTCTCACAAGGCTACAGTCAAGAGGTCTGCCAAGCAGGGCTATTAGGCTTGGGGAAAGAATCTAGTTTGTTGTGACTCTAGGTAGAAAGTTAACATTTCCTTGCTGCATCTTAAGTCAGGGCCTCTCACTGCTACTAGAAACCACCCCCCATCTCTTCATCTCGAACCAGGAACAGTGTGTCACATCCATCTCAAATTTCAAATTTATCTGGTTTCTCCTGCTATCATCCACATAAAACTCTCTGCTTTTAAGGATCTATAAGGCCCAGGCAGGTAATCTCCCTAACTGAAAACCATTGTGCCATATACTATAACACAATCATAGAATGATAGCTCATGAGATTCCCAAGTTCGGGGGTCAAATTGAAACATATCTGGCGAGCCATATTAGGAAATCTGCCTGCCACATCAGCACTGACCAATGAATTGCCTTCCAAAGCAAGAATTATCTTCATTACAAAAACTACATCCCAGACTTAGAAGATCATCTTTCAATTACATTGCAGAGAGGATATTTTGGCTGCTGGAGCCTACATTAAATACCTTTCTGTTGACTTTTTTTTTCATATAGCAGAAATAAATGGAAGCCAACAGTATTAGTTTTCTACTGCTGCTGTAAGAAATTACCACTAGCATAGTGGCTTAATCCAGATTTACTTTCTTACAGTTCTGGATGTAAGAAACCTGACACAGGTCTCACTGGGTTAATGATTCTTTCTATAGGCTTTAGGAGAATCTGTTATTTAACTTTTACAGATTGTAAAAGCTGCCTACAGTTCTTGGCTCATGGCCCCCTTCCTCCATTCCAAAGCCCACAATGGCTGGTGAAGTCCTAACATTTCATTTCTCTGCTCCTTCATTTTTAATTGAAACTTCCTTTAACCAAATGTTCCTCAGGTTTCTAAAAGGTTCTTTCTTTTTAATGACTCACATAATTAGATATGACCAGCCCAGATAAAGCAGGGTAATCTCCCCATCTCAAGATCCATACCCTTAATCACATCTACAAAATTCCATTTACAGTGTAAGGTAACATAGTCATAGATTTCAGAGACTGCAACATAGAAAACTTGGGGAGTAATTTCTCTGCCCACCATACTGACTTAACCAAAAAAAGTGGAAATCTATTCTGAGGATTCATGCATTTCTCAGGTAAACTAAAGATTTCCAGAAGAACTTGGAATTATAAACCAGAAGAACAGTTGCAATCTCTCCCCATATGTTTCCTCTGCTCCTCCTGAAAACCTGCTTCACTTTTCTTTCACAGCAGAACCACCTTTTCTTTTCATCCAGTCCACATAACAGAATGACCTTTCAGCATCTCCTAATTTTATGATACAGATCTAGCCACCATCAGAGGTTGTCTTGACTATTTATCAGATCATATTTCCAAAAGAACTAATAGGAAGGGTCCAACCCTTGGTCTAACAAGTCACACAAAGTTGTGTAGGATGTCCTTTAACCAGTAAATGGATAAACAAAACATGGTACTCCATATAATGGAATATTATTTAATAGGGAAAAGGCATAAAATACTGATTCACGCTGCAAATTTGGAAATATTATGCTAAGTGAAAGAAGACATACACACACAGAAAATCCCACATGTTCAATTACTCCATTTATATCAAATGCCTAGATTAAGCAATTATCTACAAACAGAAAGTAGATTAGTGGTTGCCTAGGGCGGGAGGATTGAGGGTAAATGTGGAGTGATTAATAATGGGGATGGGAGTCTCTTTTTGAGGTGATAAAATGTCTTAAAAGTGACTGTGGTGATGATGTGTGTGATGGTTGGTGATGATTGCACAACTCTGTGATTATACTAAAAACCGTTGAATTGTATACGTTAATTTTTTAAACGTTTTTATTAGAGTATAATTGCTTTACAATGGTGTGTTAGTTTCTGCTTTATAACAAAATGAATCAGCTATACATATACATATATCCCGATATCCCCTCCCTTTTGCGTCTCCCTCCTACCCTCCCTATCCTACCCCTCTAGGTGGTCACAAAGCACCAAGCTGATCTCCCAGTGCTATGCAGCTGCTTCTGACTAGCTATTTGTTTTACATTTGGTAGTGTATATATGTCCATGCCATTCTCTCACTTCGTCCCAGCCTAACCTACCCACTCCCTGTGTCCACAAGTCCATTCTCTACATCCGGTCTTTATTCCTCTCCTGGCCCTAGGTTCTTCAGAAACTTTTTTTTTTTTTTTTCCAATTCCATGTATATGTGTTGGCATACGGTATTTGTTTTTCTCTTTCTGACTTACTTCACTCTGTATGAGAGACTCTAGGTCCATCCACCTCACTACAAATAACTCAATTTTGTTTCTTTTTATGGCTGAGTTATATCCCATTGCATATATGGGCCACATCTTCTTTATCCATTCATCTGTCGATGGAAACTTAGGTTGCTTCCATGTCCTTGTTATTGTAAATAGTGCTGCATTGAACATTGTGATACATGACTCTTTTTGAATTATGGCTTTTTCAGGGCATATGCCCATTAGGGGGACTGCTGGGTCATATGGTAGTTCTATTTTTAGTTTTCTAAGGAGCCTCCATACCGTTCTCCATAGTAGCTGTATCAATTACATTCCCACCAACAGTGCAAGAGGGTTCCCTTTTCTCCACACCCTCTCCAGCATTTCTTGTTTGTAGATTTTTTGATGATGGCCATTCTGACTGGTGTGAGGTGATACCTCATTGTAGTTTTGATTTGCATTTCTCTAATGATTAGTGATGTTGAGCATCCTTTCATGTGTTTCTGGGAAATCTGTATATCTTCTTTGGAGAAATGTCTATTTAGGTCTTCTGCCCATTTTTGGATTGGGTTGTTTGGTTTTTCTTGATATAGAGCTGCATGAGCTGCTTGTATATTTTTGATATTAATCCTTTGTCAGTTGCTTCCTTTGCAAATATTTTCTCCCATTCTGTGGGTTGTCTTTTCATCAAGTTTATAGTTTTCTTTGCTGTGGAAAAGCTTTTAAGTTTCATTAGGTCACGTTTGTTTATTTTTGTTTTTATTTCCATTTCTCTAGGAGGTGAGTCAAAAAGGATCTTGCTGTGATTTATGTCATAGAGTGTTCTGCCTATGTTTTCCTCTAAGAGTTTTATAGTGTCTGGCCTTATATTTAGGTCTTTAATCCATTTTGAGTTTATTTTTCTGTGTGGTGTTAGAGAGTGTTCTAATTTCATTCTTTTACATGTAGCTGTCCAGTTTTCCCAGCACCACTTACTGAAGATGCTGTCTTTTCTCCATTGTATATTCTTGCCTTATTTATCAAAAATAAGGTGCCAGATGTGCGTGGGTTTAGTTCTGGGCTTTCTATGTTCCATTGATCTATATTTCTGTTTTTGTGCCAGTACCATACTGTCTTGAATACTGTAGCTTTGAAGTATACTTTGAAGACTGGGAGCCTGATTCCTCCAGCTCCGTTTTTCTTTCTTAAGATTGCTTTGGCTATTTAAGGTCTTTTGAGTTTCCATACAAATTGTGAATTTTTTTGTTCTAGTTCTGTGAAAAATGCCATTGGTAGTTTGATAGGGATTGCCCTGAATCTGTAGGTTGCTCTGGGTAGTATAGTCATTTTCACAATGTTGATTCTTCCAATCCAAGAACGTGGTATATCTCTCCATCTGTTTGTATCATCTTTAATTTCTTTCATCAGTGTCTTATACTTTTCTGAGTACAGGAGTAAACCTCCTTAGGTAGGTTTATTCCTAGGTATTTTATTCCTTTTGTTGCAGTAGTAAGTGGGAGTATTTCCTTAATTTCTCTTTCAGATTTTTCATCATTAGTATGTAGGAATGCAATATTTCTGTGAATTAATTTTTTATCCTGGTACTTTAGCAAATTCATTGATTAGCTCTAGTACTTTTCTGGTAGCATCTTCAGGATTCTCTATGTATAGTGTCCTGTCATCTGCAAACAGTGACAGTTTTACTTATTCTTTTCCAATTTGGATTCCTTTATTTCTTTTTCTTCTCTGAATGCTGTGGCTAAAACTTCCAAACCTATGTTGAATAACAGTGGTGGGAGTAGGCAATCTTGTTCTTCCTGATCTTAGTGGAAATGGTTTCGGTTTTTTCACCTTTGAGAACGGTGTTGGCAGTGGGTTTGTCATATATGGCCTTTATTGTGTTGAAGTAAGTTCCCTCCAAGCCAACTTTCTGGATGGTTTTTATCAGAAATGGGTGTTGAATTTTGTCAAAAGCTTTTTCTGCATCTGTTGAGATGATCATATGGTTTTTCTCCTTCAATTTGTTAATATGGTGTATCACATTGATTGATTTGCATATATTGAAGAATCCTTGTATTCCTGGGGTAAATCCCACTTGATCATGGTGTATGATCCTTTTAATGTGCTGTTGGATTCTGTTTGCTAGTATTTTGTTGAGGATTTTTGCATGTATGTTCATCAGTGATATTGTCCTGTGGTTTTCTTTTTTTGTGACATCTTTGCCTGGTTTTGGTATCAGGGTGATGGTGGCCTCATAGAATGAGTTTGGGAGTGTTCCTCCCTCTGCTATATTTTGAAAGAGTTTGAGAAGGACAGGTGTTAGCTCTTCTCTAAATGTTTGATAGAATTCGCCTGTGAAGCCATCTGGTCCTGGGCTTCTGTTTGTTCTAAGATTTTTAATCACAGTTTCAATTTCAGTGTTGTGATTGGTCTAGAAAAATATTTTCTATTTCTTCCTCATTCAGTTTTGGAAGGTTGTGCTTTTCTAAGAATTTGTCCATTTCTTCCAGGTTGTCCATTTTATTGGCATATAGTTGCTTGTAGTAATCTCTCATGATCCTTTGTATTTTTGCTGTGTCAGTTGTTAGTTCTCCTTTTTCATTTCTAATTCTGTTGATTTGAGACTTCTCCCTTTTTTTCTTGATGAGTCTGGCTAATGGCTTATAAATTTTGTTTATCTTCTCAAAGAACGAGCTTTTAGTTTTATTGATCTTTGCTATTGTTTCCCTCACTTATTTTTCTGATCTTTATTGTGTTGAAGTAAGTTCCCTCCAAGCCAACTTTCAGGATGGTTTTTATCACAAATTTTATCTGATATTTATGATTCCCTTCCTTCTGCTAATTTTTTTTTCTTCCTTCTTTCTCTAATTGCATTAGGTGTAAAGTTAGGTTTTTAATTTGAGATGTTTCTTGTTTCTTGAGGTAAGATTTTATTGCTATAAACTTCCCTCTTAGAACTGCTTTTGGTACATCCCATAGGTTTTGGGTCATTGTGTTTTCATTGTCATTTGTTTCTAGGTATTTTTTGATGTCCTCTTTGATTTCTTCAGTGATCTATTAGTTATTTAGTAGTGTATTGTTTAGTCTCCATGTGTTTGTAGTTTTTACAGATTTTTTTTCCTGTAATTGATATCTAGTCTCATAGCATTGTGGTCAGAAAAGATAATTGATACAATTTCAATTTTCTTAAATTTACCAAGGCTTGATTTGTGACCCAAGATATGATCTATACTAGAGATGTTCCGTGAGCACTTGAGAAGAAAGTGTATTCTGTTGTTTTTGGATGGAATGTCCTATAAGTATCATTTAAGTCCATTGTTTAATGTGTCATTTAAAGCTTGTGTTTCCCTATTTATTTTCGTTTTGGATGATCTGTCCATTGGTGAAAGTGGGGTGTTAAAGTCCCCTACTATGATTGTGTTACTGTTGTTTTCCCCTTTTATGGCTGTTAGCATTTGCCTTATATACTGAGGTGCTCCTATGTTATGTTGGGTGCATAAATATTTACAATTGTTATATCTTCTTCTTGGATTGATCCCTTGATCATTATGTAGTGTCATTTTTTGTATCTTGTAATAGTCTTTATTTTAAAGTCTGTTTTGTCTGATGTGAGAATTGCTACTCCATCTTTTTTTTTTTTTTTTTGATTTCCACTTGCATGGAATATCTTTTTCCATCCCCTCACTTTCAGTTTGTATGTATCCCTAGGTCTGAAGTGAGTCTCTTGTAGACAGCATATATATGGATACTTGTTTTTGTATCCATTCAGCCAGTCTATATCTTTTGGTTGGAGCATTTATTCCATTTACATTTAAGGTAATTATCGATATGTATGTTCCTATTACCTTTTCCTTAATTGTTTGGGGTTTGTTTTTGGAAGTCTTTTCCTTCTCTTGTGTTTCCTGCCTAGAGAAGTTCCTTTAGAATTTGTTGTAAAGCTAGTCTGGTGGTGCTGAATTCTCTTAGCTTTTGCTTGTCTGTAAAGGTTTTAATTTCTTATTCAGATCTGAATGAGATCCTTGCTGGGTAGAGTAATCTTGGTTGTAGGTTTTTCCCTTTCATCACTTTAAATATGCCCTGCCACTCCCTTTTGGCTTGCAGAGTTTCTGTTGAAAGATCAGCTGTTAACCTTATTCAGATTTCCTTGTATGTTATTTGTTGCTTTTCCCTTGCTGCTTTTTTTTTTTTTAAGATGTTGGAAGTAGGAGTTTATTAATTAATTTTATTATTTATTTTTGCTGTGTTGGGTCTTCGTTTCTCTGCGAGGGCTTTCTCTAGTTGTGGCAAGCAGGGGCCACCCTTCATCGCGGTGCACGGGCCTCTCACTATCGCGGCCTCTCTTGTTGTGGAGCACGGGCTCCAGACACGCAGACTCAGTAGTTGTGGCTCACGGGCCTAGGTGCTCCGCGGCATGTGGGATCCTCCCAGACCGGGGCTCGAACCCGTGTCCCCTGCATTAGCAGGAAGATTCTCAACGACTGCGCCACCAGGGAAGCCCCCTTGCTGCTTTTAATATTTTTTCTTTGCATTTAATTTTTTGATAGTTTGATTAATACGTGTCTTGGCATGTTTCTCCTTGGATTTATCATGTATGGGACTCTCTGCACTTCCTGGACTTGATTGACTATTTCCTTTCCCGTATTAGGGACGTTTTCAGCTGTAATCTCTTCAAATATTTTCTCAGTTCCTTTCTTTTTCTCTTCTTCTTCTGGGACCCCTATATTTCGAATGTTGGTGTGTTTAATGTTGTCCCAGAGGTTTCTGAGACTGTCCTCAATTCTTTTCATTCTTTTTTCTTTATTTTGCTCTGTGGTAGTTATTTCTACTATTTTATCTTCCAGGTCACTTATCCGTTCTGCCTCAGTTATTCTGCTATTGATTCCTTCCAGAGAATTTTTAATTTCATTTATTGTGTTGTTCATCATTGTTTTTTTGCTCTTTAGTTCTTCTTGGTCCTTGTTAAACGTTTCTTGTATTTTCTCCATTCTATTTTGAAGATTTTGGATCATCTTTACTATCATTATTCTGAATTCTTTTTCAGGTAGACTGCCTATTTCCTCTTCATTTGTTTGGTCTGGTGGGTTTTTACCTTGCTCCTTCATCTTCTGTGTGTTTCTCTGTCTTCTCATTTTGCTTAACTTCCTGTTTTGGGGGTCTCCTTTTCGCAGGCTGCAGGTTAGTAGTTCCCATTGTTTTTCATGTCTGCCCCCAGTGGGTAAGGTTGGTTCAGTGCATTGTGTAGGCTTCCTGGTGGAGGGTACTGGTGCCTGTGTTCTGGTGGATGAGGCTGGATCGTGTCTTTCTGGTGGGCAGGACCGCATCTGGTGGTGTGGTTTGGGGTGTTTGTGAACTTACTATGATTTTAGGCAGCCTCTCTGCTAATGGGTGGGGTTGTATTCCTGTCTTGCTAGTTGTTTCGCATGGGGTGTCCAGCACTGGAGCTTGCTGGTGGTAGAGTGGAGTTGGGTCTTAGCATTGAGACGGAGGTCTCTGGGAGAGCTCTCGCTGTTTGATATTACATGGGGCTGGGAGGTCTCTGGTGGTCCAGTGTCTTGAACTCGGCTCTCCTACCTGAGAGGCTCAGGCCTGACACCCGGCTGGAGCACCAAGAGCCTGTGAGCCACACGGCTCAGAAAAAAAGGGAGAAAATGAAAGAAAGAAAGAGAGAGAGAGAGAGAGAGAGGGAGGGAGGGAGGGAGGGAGAGAGGAAGAAAGAAAGAAAAGAAAGGGAGAGAAAGAGTGGGAGGGAAGGAGGAAGGAAGGAAGGAAGGAAGAGGGAGGGAAGGAGGAAGGGAAATTAAGTTATTAAAATAAATTTTAAAATATTATTAAAAATTTAAAAAATTGAAGAGTAATTTAAAATACAAAGAAAGAAAGAAACCTAACCAAAAAACAATTCCACCAATGATAACAAGCGCTAAAAACTATAGTAACCCCCCCCAAAACAGACAGACAGAAACCTAGAACAAATGGTAAAAGCAAAGCTATACAGCCAAAATTACACAAAGAAGCATACACATACACACTCACTAAAAGAGAAAAAGGAGAAAAAATGTATATGATATTAGAAAAGGAAGAGAGCAACTAAATCAATAAACAAATATACCAATGATAATAAGCTCTAAATACTAAACTAAGATAAACATAAAACCAGAAACAAATTAGATGCAGAATGCAAACCCCAAGTCTACAGTTGCTCCCAAAGTCCACTGCCTCAATTTTGGATGATTCGTTGTCCATTCAGGTATTCCACAGATGCATGTACATCAAGTTGATTGTGGAGATTTAATCCGCCGATCAGAGGCTGCTGGGAGAGATTTCCCTTTCTCTTCTTTGTTTGCACAGCTCCTGGGGTTCAGCTTTGGATTTGGCCCCGCCTCTGCGTGTAGGTCGCCTGAGTGCGACTGTTCCTGCCCAGACAGGATGGGGTTAAAGTAGCAGCTGATTAGGGGGCTGTGGCTCACTCAGGCCTGGGGGAGGGAGGGATACGGAGTGTGAGGCGAGCCTGCGGCAGCAGAACACAACGTGACGTTGCACCAGCCTGAGGTGCTCCGTGTGTTCTCCCAGGGAAGAGTTGTCTCTGGATCATGGGACCCTGGCAGCGGCGGGCTGCACAGGCTCCCGGGAGGGGAGGTGTGGAGAGTGTCCTGTGCTTGCACACAGGCTTCTTGGTGGCTGCAGCAGCAGCCTTAGCATCTCATGCCCGTCTCTGACGTACACGCAGATAGCCGCAGCTCATGCCCGTCTCTGGAGCTCATTTAGGCGGTGCTCTGAATCCCCTCTCCTCGCGCACCCCGAAACAATGGTCTCTTGCTTCTTAGGCAGGTCCAGAATTTTTCTGGACTCCCTCCCAGCTAGCTGTGGCACACTAGCCCCCTTCAGGCTGTGTTCACACAGCCACCCTCAGTCCTCTCCCTGGGATCCGACTGAAACCCAAGCCTCAGCTCCCAGCCCCCACCCACCCCAGTGGGTGAGCAGTCAAGCCTCTCGGGCTGGTGAGTGCTGGTCGGCACCAATCCTCTCTGCGGGAATCTCTGTGCTTTGCCCTCTGTACCCTGGTTGCTGCCCTCTCCTCCGTGGCTCTGAAGCTTCCCCCCCGCCCGCCTCCCATCTCCACCAGTGAAGGGGCTTCCTAATGTGTGGAAACTTTTCCTCATTCACAGTTCCCTCCAAGAGAGGCAGGTTCTTTCCTGTCCCTATTCTTTTGTCTCTGTTTATTCTTTTTTCTTTTGCCCTACCCAGGTATGTGGGGAGTTTCTTGCCATTTGGGAAGTCTGAGGTCTTCTGCCAGCATTCAGTAGGTGTTCAGTAGGTGTTCTGTAGGAGTTGTTCCACACGTAGATGTATTTTTGATGTATTTGTGGGAAGGAAGGTGATCTCCATGTCTTACTCCTCTGCCGTCTTGAAGGTCCCCCCCGAATTATAGTGTGTGAATTCTGTAGTACGTGCTTTATATCTCGTAAAGCTGTTACATTCTTTAAAAAGATATATATGACAACTTTTCATGTAGTCAGTACTCACTTATCAGAAAATTATAGAGATGAAAAAAATAGGTATTTAATACCAGTGCTAAGACATACATAAAGTTTATTAAGTTTACACATTACATGTACTTTCTAGACCTTATTTTATTTTATTTTATCTCATTCTACACCCAAAGTCAGTTGACTGGTTTTCCTACCAAAGGAGTATTAGAAACATTAAATTAGAAGATGGATAAAAGACACTCTGACATTAATGAGAAAGAAGTGAAAGTTGTCCAACTAACAGTAAGGATATAATAAAAAAAATAATTCTACCAATTAGTAATGTAATTAGGGGTCATTTATTTATAGACCAAGCAACTGGCCACTCTACAATTGATATCCATAAAATAGGTTGCAGTATTTAAGGGTTTTTTTTTTTTTTTTAACTTAAATTTACAATTCTATCTATACTAAGGCAGGGAGGGCATAAATTTTTCAAAGTAATTTACTGCCAAAATGATTGGTTTCAAACAACCTTAAACCTTAATTTTGGATGTTTCAGCTACCTATTGTATACTTTTATATAATAATTAATTCCCCAGTTATTCCAAATGAAGTATAACATTGTTTAATGCTTCCTTATGGCTAATAAAGGTAGACCAAGTAGGAATGTAGGAAAGTAGTATCTATACCATGCATATGACTCCAATGGAGATGCCTTAAACTCTTCATATATGTGTGTGTGTGCGCCTCTGTTTGTGTGTGTGTGTGATGTGCAACCTTGGTAGTTACAAAAATGTCCTATGAGGGACCAGGCTCTTGGCCCTAATGATTTTGTAATCCAAATCCAATGTCAACACAGGACATCTAGCTCCTCCAACTGTGATTTTATCACATTTGTATACAGGCGACATTCACAATTTATGATGCTCTTCATTACATTTCTTGATTGTCCAGTTCAACTTTCGTCTAAGCGATCTTTTCCAGTTAGTAACTAGATTGTTCAGAGTATTCCATATACAAAATGTATTGCTTGTTTCTGAATGTGTCCCACTTATATTTCAGGCAGTAAGAACAAGTTAAAGTCATTTAAGGAGAGGGAAAATAAAAAAGGTTCTGGAAATGTCAGTGCTGGGAGACTGTGACTACGTGATCACATTCTGGCTTAGGGTTTCCAGGTGTTTGTGAACAGAAGGGTCCAGGATTTCTGGGAAAGAAGTTGAGAAATATACTTTGAACTGCGCAGTATTTTCAAGTTAAGTTGTATTATTTTCATTTTAGACTGCTATTTGTACAGTCTATTCCTTCTACCTCTCTTAGTTTGTATTATTTCACATATGGTTTATGACTGAGGTGCACTGATCTGTGAGCATTACTGACCTAGCAACCAGGGAACCTCAAAAATTGTACTAGATAGAGGGTGGGGGAAGAACTCGGGGCCGTGGGTGTGGAAAAAAACCTGTGATGTCCCCAGACGGTCAGCTCTGGGAGAGGAGCTGTGACAGGGGAAGAAGTCCCCTTTGTGTTTTATGTACTTAGAAAAGAAATATGAGAAAGTGCAAACATGAAAAAAAAAATTGTACTAGACTTGGACTTGTCAGCATGGTTGTAAATCCATATGAATATTGCCTACCTTAGAGTCAACGTGCAAACTTCTCAGCAGTACTAAATATTTCTCTTCTTTTACAATTGTGTGAGTTGTGAACATGTTTTCCCTTCTTTTAACTGTCTTGTATCTCACAATGTAATTATTTGAAGATAATTGCTTTCTCATAATCTCGAATAAAAAGCTCATTTTAGAAAATTAAAACCACTCATAAAAATACAAAGAAGGGAGTAAAAATTTATACCTATTATCCCTCCCCCCAAATCAAATTATTGCTGTTGTCATTGGGTGAACATCATCCCTCAAAAACAACAACATTTTAGGGTGGAAATATTTGTCAGCTGCATCTAAAAACACTAAAATTTTTAGAAAGTTTTGCTGAGGTTGTTTGAAAGAAGGAATGAGTGCTTTCTTTTCCTATAGGGAAGTTGGATTTTCCTTGAAATAAATATGTAGTGCTTGGACTCAGAATCTGTGCCAAAGTGTACTAAGGCATTGGGAAAATTGAGTGTCTTTAAGAATTTCCCAAATAGTTTACTAAATGTTTTAAGGTTAGCCGAAACTGAGTATATGTATATATGTATGTATATATACATTTATATTTTGAAGTGGTATTTAAAAATTATACTTATGTCACCAAGGAAAATAGAGCCTCCTCCAACCTTTTACAAGGAGAAATAAGTATCTTGAAGAAGCTGATAAATTACTTCCAGGAAATTACATCTCTTAACAAATAGTGAATTTAAAAAAAAGTCCATCTCACATTTTTCTAATAGCTGCTTATATTTCTTCTTTATCTCTGTCACGGGCAAAACTTAAGATGACCCCCAGTTATGCTGCCCTTTTGGTATTCACACCAGAAGGGATTGTATAACCCCTTCCCCTTGAGTGTGAGCAGGGCTTGTGACTTGTTCCAAACCCATAGAATATGGCAAAGGTGATAGAATGTCACTCCCTTGATTATGTCACATTATATGGCAAAGGTTATGAGATATCACCCCTGATTAGATTACATTACATTATATAAGACTCAATCTTTTACGTAGACCTACACTAGTTTCTCCCACTCCCTTGATGGTACTGAAGAAGTAAACTGCCATATCGTGAGCTGTCTCTAGAAAACATGTAGCAGGGAACTACAGGAGGCCTTTGAGATCTCAGTGACCCACAAGAACAAACCAGCAAAGACCCAAGTACCTCATTCCTCACTCATAAGGAGAACAATTCTGACAACAACCTAAATGAGCTTGGAAGTGAATCCATCCCCAGTTTAGCTCTCAGGTGAAGATCCAGCTCTTGACTACACCTTCATTTTGGCCGTATAGAAGAAACAGTGCTCAGATACCTGACCCACGGTAACTATGAGCTAATAAATGCGTGGTAGTTGAAGTTACAAAGCATGTAGCAATCTGTTAAATAGCAACAGATAACTAATATAGTTTTCTAAATCAAGTGTAAGTGTGGACAAAATATGGCATGGATACAATATATAGATGAAACAAATTGACAGTGTAGATAGTTAGAAGTTATGATTCAATATATTTCTCTTTTGTCTGGAAACAAAATGTAAGTCTGACAAAATGTTAGACTGATATAAAAGTATTATACATTATTTCATGGAAAGCCTAAACTATAACACCTATTGCTATCGGTAAATTTCCTGTATTCATTTGTGTGTGTGTGTGACAATATTTCAGTCATTCTCACAGTACCCAGAGTAGGTAAACACAAGAAATGAGACTCTCTTATAGAGCAATCTACCCAGACTATAAGTCTTCTTGTATCATTCTTAATTAGTTTATATTTATTGTCTTTCATGATACGTAGAAGTGGCAAAAATGCTTCATAAATGAGGGAGCATTGATATGAAAGGCTGCAGAATAAAAACAGATATACTTCATATAGTAAAAGACACTTCATAGATAGTAGCATAATTAGTCCTCAAAATAACCCCATGTAGGATGGTTTCTCATGAACATTTTGTTGATTGTTAAGCAGTTTAAATGATTTATCCAATCACTCTTAGTATGTAGCAGAGTAGGAAGCTTTGATAATTAATTTTATGTTCCATCTTTACTGAGCCATGGGTTGCCCAGCTATTTGGTCAAGCATCATTCTGGGTGTGTCTTTGAGGGTGTTTCTGATGAGGGTAACATTTAAACCCATAGACTGAGTAAAATGAATTGTGCTCCCCAATGTGGATGGGCTTTATCCAGTCTGTGGAGCACCTGAATAGAATGAAAGGCTGACTCTCCCATGTGAATAATAGGGAACTCCTCCTCCCTGACTTCATTTGAGCTGGAACAATGATTATTTCATCCCCAGGATGTTTGTCATCTCAGATAGCTTAAGAAAACCATTCCAATTCTATTGACCATATCTATCTGAAATACAAATAATAAAGAAATAGTTCATATTTCATACTGACATCAAGACAATTATGTGAAAGCCAACATAAGCAGACAATTATGTGAAAGCCAACATAAGCTTAAGAGAAAATTTTAGTTGTTTTACCATAGACAACTTACTCTGCTTCTCTTGCTTAATTTGTTTATCTGAAAATGGAGATGATGATGGTCATGGTCTCTCATGGAATTTGCTGTAACAATTGAAGTAACATATGCAACTGTATCTGTAATATGGTAAGAGCCAGTTGCATTAGCTATAAATAGATACGTGAATTCTTCGTAAGGTAAATATTATTTTAATTTTCAAATCTTGAGTTGCATACGTAGAAAATCAATGGCAGATTGCCTCAATGAAGAACAGCACTTTTTGTAATAATATAACAAAATAGAATTTCAATTTATTTTCAATAAATAAATGCCAAATTACCTCAATCAGACCAAAGTGAAATGTCTTGTGCTTAATAAAATAATTGGTTTTTGCTTGTATATTAAATTACTGTTCGCCCACAAACTGCAGTTTCAAAACTTATGCTGCCCTGCAGGTGAATGGAGTGCTATGTGGGCTTACAGATAAACCATATGCCCTCTTTCATAAGCCTCCTTGTCCGGTCTGTGGCTCATTACTTTCCAGAACATCATGGAGAACACAGGCTTACAATACAGAAAGCAGGTCAGTCAGAAAGCACTGAGGCAAGAATGCAGGGTTTCCTTGTGGTTTTGGTGATGCCTTATCTCCTTGTGTAGTAGCATGTAGCATGAAGCTGGAAGAAATATGTCTGACCTTAGGGGAGTTCTTGACCTCATAATCTGCAGATTCTCATGTTGGGATCTAGAGACTGACTGATAGATCTGGCAGACCCTGTGTGCTTTCAGAAAAAATGCACTAACAAACAAGAATCCCCATAGAGTTTTTAATTAACTCATTAACGATCTTAAACACCTGGGCTGAGCCCCTACAGAGAGCTGGTGTGTTGCCTGTGCTGAGTCATACCTCACATGGTTAGAGAATGTGTCAGTCCCTTACCTAGGTATCCAAGGTCCTTCAAATCTGGCTCCCAAATAAGAGGCATCATGATAAAATGAAAACGAGTCTATAAGTCAAGATATCCAGATCTTAATTCTTCTGCCATTTAACTCTTTGAGCCCCTGTTGCTTAAGCTTTTCTGGGCCTTGGTATGCTCTCAGTGAAGTTGAATCTATTGCAATCCCTATTAAAACAAATAGGAGGGCTTCCCTGGTGGCGCAGTGGTTGAGAGTCCGCCTGCCGATGCAAGGGATGCGGGTTCGTGCCCCGGTCCGGGAGGATCCCACGTGCTGTGGAGCAGCTGGGCCCGTGAGCCATGGCCGCTGGGCCTGTGCGTCCGGAGCCTGTGCTCCGCAATGGGAGAGGCCACAACAGTGAGAGGCCCGTGTACAGGAAAAAAAAAAAAAAAAAAAAAAAAACAAATAGGAAAACTGAAGGTCAAAGAATTTAGGTGTTTTTATAAGGTCACACAGCCACTATGCAGTAGAATCAGGTATGTTAGCACCAGAGCTCATGTCCTTAAACCCTGCTATTAAAACTGACTTTTTGGATGATTTAGGGGATTCCTTGCTAGAGAGTTCCCCATATCCAACCTGACAGGTGAGCTGGGCCAATAGACTGTGATTACCAATTAGCAAGGGAACCATGTTAAGATCTAAGTTTTTACATAGTCTGCAGTCCATTAAAGTCTGCTTTATCTGTGTATCCCTTGTCAGTTCTCAACTGCTAAGGTTGTGTTAATTTAAGCTGTTTATTTGGCTTAGGCATTTACTCTGTCAGGAATGATACAGAAAGAAAAGAACATGAGATGAAGCCACTGTGCCTGCCCTCAAAGAAGTCATGGTACAGCTGTGCATTTTTGGGAGGGAAACAAATGCATGACTCTAGGATAATTGCTGAGTGTGGAGAGAGGCACAGCTCTGCTGAAACACATTGGAACAGTACCTAACTCATCCTCACTCAAAATTGTTTGAGGAGGTAAAATCTTGAGCTGAGTCTCATAGGGCTTCTCCTTATGAAAAGAAGAGCACAGCCTGGGCAGAGGCCTAGACAGGAAAGAAAACAAGGGTTTGTCTGCAGGGTTACAATAGCATGGCATGACTTGAGTGAGTCAGAGAGGCTGGCTGAGATCATACCATGGGCATTTTTGTGACAGAGTCAAGAGCTTAGCTTTTATCCTGAAGGTTGCATAAAATCTCTTCAGGTTTTAAGCAGGAGAGTGATGTAGTGTGGTTTTCACTTTAGGTGGGGAGAGAGGTACTTTTTAATACTACATTTAAAAGTCACATGGGATGCCAGAGAGAAATAATCAGATTTTTGAGGGAATACCACATTATATTACATAAAGGAGCAGATGAAAGAATGGAGAAAGATTTTAGGCTGGAGGGGGTAATACCAATGCAGGACATCTGGTGCCATGTGGAAGAGGGAGAGAAAAATTTATTTGTGATTTCTGGGCACTAACAGAGCCATCAGTTATTAGAAACATATTTCCATTCAACATTAAAATATATATATATGCCTCTAGATGTTTGGAGTCGTCCCAGGATGGGAAGGTTTGCCAGTTGTTTCTAGTTGAGATTATAAGAACAAATGTCTGGTAGGTACTTGGGTAGGTATATTTAAGTCTTCTGCAAAGACGCTATGCCCTCGTGGATAGCTTTGGTCACCATATGCAGCCACTGGAAAGTGTGCTGATGAAACAAACCAGCGAAAGGTCAGTAGTGGGACAAACGTCCTTAAGGGCTGAGATGGAAGTTCAGATAATGAGAATTCTTTGTACTCACTGCAGACACATTCTTTCAATTAGAAGCAAATAATGAAGCAAAGGTCCTTGAAAATCTGTGGCCTTCACCTTGTAACCAAAAGTACATGATTTAAAGAGTTCTTGATTGGATCCTCCTGGCAAGGGACCTTACATCATTTTTTCTACCAGCTATCATGATTCTCAGGGCACAGACTCATCTTTACAGTTGCATTACGAAACATCTTTCTTTTATTTTTCTTTCCAGAAACCTGGAGGCAAAAATATACTTCCTGAAATGCCACATTTTAATTAAAAGGATCTTTTGTTCCAGTTTTAAGCTGGAACAAAAATAATAATTGTGTTCATGTTTGGGTCTATAGTAATATTTATGTGATATGTATAATTATATATTATATATAATATATCTTTAATACATTATCTTATGATATATTCTAAAGAAAGCAATCTATGAGTAAAAGGATATTTATGGTGATGATTTGGAAAATAAGAGAAGGGATGGTGTTCAAACAGTTAGTTTAGTATCCATTTCAGTGACATACAAGGTACAGTTTGGTGTCCAGATGAACTGAGATACAGGACCATTTTGCTTGACATTTCACTTGACAATTTGCTTTTGCAACCATGGAACCAATATAAAATTACATGTTGTTGATTGAAAATTTTAGAGCACTGTACTTGGAATCTATTAGGTTGAACCATACGAAGTTGCCAATATTTAAACATTTCAACCTAAAAAATGACAAATTCTGTGGTTCAGCCTAAGAGAAGCCTCAGTTTGAATCTTTGCTGTACCACAAAGAGGCTTGAGTATTAAATCAGTTATTCAACCTCTTAGAACCTAAATTTTTCTTGCCTGGTCAAATGTGGACAATAGCAGCAGCCTATTCCAGGTGATGTGTGGATTAAATGAGACACTGGGTGGGGACACACTTTGAAAAAGGTAAAGTGGTTTGAATTGCCTTAGCATCCTCAAAAACAACAAGACTGTTGTGTTTCTAAACTTTTGCTCCCTGATGGTTAAGTGATTTCTTGGTTAGAATACACAGAGGTTTACATGTTTTTATTTCTTTCTGGATGTGATATGACTTTTCTTTCATTTAATGTTTATTCTCAAAACTATTTTCCTCCTTCCCTGGATTTACTGTACAGATTTCTTCTGAATAGGTAGAATATTTATACATTTCATTAACGGCTTTCTGCTTTGTTCATCCAGTAAAACACTCAGTAGAAAATGTGTGTGAGGACTCTTCCCTTTACCATTGGGGAACTGAAATTAATTCCCTTACAATTTCTAAGAGCTTCAAGCATTTGTTTTATTTAGGAGTCAAACAGCTGTGCTGGCAAAGCTTTTATTATTGATAATGTGCTTTGGTTCTTTATATCTGGGTGATACATTTTACCAACATTGGTCTGACAGGACTTTCAGCAGTTTTGTCTGGACTATGGTACCAGCCTCCTAAGGATCTTTCAACCTTCAATTTCTCTCCGCTTGAAATCTGTTGTCCAGCTTACCCACAGAGTTTAACTTCTAATCACAAATCAAATCACGATATCCTCTATTTAAGAAAAATCTTGCATGACTCCCCAGTGCTCAAAGGATTAAATTCTCACCTTATGGTTCATTATACAAGGCCTTCTCAAAATACATGTTGGTGACAGATTATCTCGTGCTTCTCCCCTTCCTTCTGAATCCAGCTTAACTAAAGTCTATCATTATTTGAATATTCCATTACAAGATTCTCATCTCTCTGACTATTTACAACCTAGTTCTCTACACGGAAGGACTTTTCTGTCTTTGACTAGCAAAATCATCCTTATAAGACAGCTCAAACACGGTCTCTCTCTGAAATTCTCTTCTCCTCCCTGAGGCTATTAATCATTTATTCCTCTCTATTTCACATAGAATTGTGCTCATACTTTCCACTGTGATTATGCTTTTACTTACCTTTCTCTCTTTCTCCAGTCTGTGACCTCTTATAAAGCAAGGACTCTTACTAACTCATCTTTGCTTCCCCAGAGTCTAGATACTCCTTGAACTTCTTTTTTCTCATTTTAAGTATAAAAGAAGGGTAAGTTTCTCCTGCTTTTATGGATACATTTAGTCCTTCCTAAATGATCCACAATTACAGTTCCCGATTACTCAGTGAATGTTCAAAATGTCTGAAAGTCCCAGAGAAGAAAATAATTGAAGACTTTTCAAGAGCAAAGGGAATTTCAGATATAAGATTTCAGGGCAGGGTGTGACGGGGCACGTATGAGGCCCATTTCTCCAAATCTGTCCATGAATAGAGAGAGCAGTGAGATGACCTGTTTTGGTATCTGGGAACAGCAGCTGGAATTTGAGGTGATCACTGCCTTAATGAGATGTTTGGTGTTATTCAATTAATAATAGCCCCAAAATATTCAGATTACAGAGAGTAATTGTCTAACTGTATTATCTCCCAGAAAGAATGTATCAGCAATAGTTGGTTCATTCCATAGGATTTGGTTTTATGAAGGACAATGTCAAGCTACCATCGGCCCATAAATGAGATACTAGAGAGATGAGGGGTAGATATGACATCGTTAATGTAATAGTTAAAGAAATTGAAATAATTAGATGAGAGCAAAGAATAAGAGAGTTACCATATATTCACATTCAGCCCCACATAAGTGATGAGTTGACACATGAAAGAGGGAGGGATGCATGCCCCATTGTTTCAGAAAGAGGGCCATTCATTACAGGGAGGGTATACTGTTACTGCATGAAAGGGAGACAGGCTTCATTAGCAAATGAGCAAGTGAAACTGCAAGATAAAATCGTTCTCTGGTATGAACAATCATGTGTGGGATTTATAGTGGTAGGGTTAGACTAAACCTATGTTTGGTAAACATTCTTATGTGTAAGAATCACCTCTGATCTTGGTTAAATGCAAATTCTTATTCAGGAGATCTGGAGTGGATCCTAAGAATCTTCACTTCTAGCATATTCTCAGGTAATGTTGGTATTGCTGGTCAGTGGTTCATGCTTTGAATAATAATGAACAGGGTAATATGGACAAGTAGCAACATTTCATACCTGTTAGGAGCATAGATTTCAGAACCAGAAAACCAAGATATTGAGTTTCAATCTAATATGCCTTTGCGAAACTTGCTTATCCTGTCTGCACCTTACTTTCCTCATCTGTAAAGTGGGAATGCTATTGTTGGTTTCATATTGTCTTGGTCCAGATTAAATGAGAAGATGTATGTGGAACGTCTGATGCATTGCAGCAGCTAGTAAGCTTCTATAAAATGTTACTGATTGTATTTTAGCTTTGACAGTATTGTGTATTCCATTTCTAGGATTGTATTATTCTTATTTATTTCTGAACATATCAGAAGAGTAAAAAGACAAAAGCTGCAATGTGAAAATCAATGAAGGTACATTCTAATATTCTGATAATATAACTCTTTAATAAAACTCCATCTAGCTTCAGCCCAGTGCAAAATTATCCTTCTAATGAATAACTATTAATCCTTCAAGATTCAACCGAGATACCACCTATTGTACACCTTCCCAATCACAATGAGGGGATTATCACTCAACTTTTTGGTCCCTCTGCTATACCTACTGCAGAAATCTCTTAAAGCATCCATCATAAAGTTATGAAAACAACTGCTTAACTACAAACACATCTCCTCCTCTGAACTCGGAATTCCTTGAATTCAGGAACTAAGCTGTTCACAGATTATAGCCCCAACATCTATATCTAGCATATATCATGGTGAATAATGGGTCCTTTAAAGTAACCTATAATTTAAAATATAGATGAATAGTCAAAGTCATTAATGAATTCAGAAAAGTCAGTCCTTGGTGCTCATATTTTCCTTTCAAAATCTCCCTGCCCTATTCTGGAATTCTCTATCTCATTGGAGTGGAGTTTTGTCCCTAGATGTGCTATAATAAGGGTCTCCATTAAGATGTTTTCAACAAAAATATTTAATATTTGTCTTCTTTTTGAGAACTTTGTATTTTAACCAAGGTTTATAGGAGAGATACAGAAACATGTGAAGATATTTCTGTGCAAGAACAAACCAAGGACTAACAAGTGGGATAGATATTTGGGGGAAGTTCTGGTCAATTCAAATGCTCTCCAAATGATGAATATTCAAATCAGTTTGTTCACAAGGTTACCTCTGCACCAGTTCAAGATTAAAAATTAGAAAAAAAAACCCAAAAAACTCTGTGCTTTTGCTATTGTTTGCTGGGAAGACACTCCATTTTTTTGGCACCAACTACTGACATACTTCATCCACTCAACCAAGAGAGCCTTATGCAGAGTATAAGTGAACATCCTATAAGGAAACACAAATGGCTGGGAAGTTAGACCCTCCAGGCTGTAAAGAATTTTTGAGGTCATTTTGCCAATCTTTATGTCTCTAGAGGACAACAGCTTTCCTGAAATACAAGGCAGTCCCGTATTTGTATCATCCCTGTGGACTGAGACATTTTGGTTTACAATTCTCTCTGTGCAAATACTTTCAAGCAGTACAAAAGAAAATAAGGCGAGGCATGGTACCAAACCTGTGTCCTGTGCCAATGGCAGCTATTAAAATCACAAACAGAATAGAAAGATCAATCTCTGCAACTCCTTGTGAAATAAACTAAAAGTAAACTGTCAGGCACTGTGCTAACCTCTTTAAGTGCATTATCATTTTGGTTTGTTCTTACCAAACTTGTAAGAAGTAGATGCTATTACCCATTTTAGATAATAGAAAAGCTCTCTTACAGAGGTTCGGTAATATAGTCAATGTCAGATCTTTGTGCCTGCAAAGTACCGACTGCACAGCAATACTCTATGCTTCCCTGCCCACAGAAGCACTGTGATACTCATCTCCAAAATGGCGGCATCCTTTGTGTAAAATCCTTGAGATTCTAGAAAGATACATAGATATAAACTTTCCAGATAGAATATTTATCTCTTGGAATCTTAAATATTAACAGCAATAGTGTTGTTTCCTTTCTCTTTTTTCTTCACTTCTTAAGCAAATGCCTTAGATGTAGAATCAACAGATTTCCCTGCATGTCTCTCTAAAGCTGCTCATGGAGTTTTACTCTCAGCACTGGCCACGAAGTTCTTTAAATAGCCCTGCCTGTGTTTTGTGGCTTTCATTACCCTTCTCTTCTTAGGTTCTGTAGGCTAAAGCTATGGGACATAACATGCATGGACATAAGGTTAACCCTAGCATGAGGCAGTCAGGGTCAGCAGAGTCTAGCATTAGGGCCTGCAATGACCATCTTTTATGTGGCCTTGTTTAATACTGCTCTTTAGCTTTTCCCTTGTCCTTGAGTTAAGGGACTTCTAAATTGTGGGTGGTTTTTTTGTTTGTTTGGTTTGGGTTTTTTGTTTTTATTTTTTAATTTTTATATTCAGTACAGCTGAGCCCACTGAGAGGGCCTGGCAGGCCCAATGCCCAAGTTTGTAACTGAAATTGGATGGCCTGGCTTCATTTTCAACTGGTACATGTTTTTTACTATTTCTCCTTTAAGAAAAATCAACAAGTGGTTTATGATTCCTTTCAAAGAGGTGTGTGTACGTGCATGTACATGTATATATATATTCATGTGCGCATACATATATATGTGTGTATATGTGTACATATTTATCTATCTTTATATAGGTATCTATAGATATAGCTATAGGCATAGATACTTGTGTGTGTATATATCTAGATACAGAAACAAATATTGTCCTTATCATATTCACATTATACAAGTGAGAAAATTGAAGCTTACAAATTTCTCAAGGTCTACTGCTTTTGAGCAGCTAAAATGAGATTCCAATTTTGTAGTCTGGATTTAAAGCCTATAGTCATTATTCCCAACCTTCCTAAATCCTCCAATTTATTTATTTATTTAATTTTATTTATTTTTTTTTTTGCGGTACGGGGGCCTCTCACTGCTGTGGCCTCTCCCATTGTGGAGTACAGGCTCCGGACGCGCAGACTCAGCGGCCATAGCTCACAGGCCCAGCCGCTCCGCGGCACGTGGGATCTTCCCAGACCGGGGCACGAACCCATGTCCCCTGCATCAGCAGGCGGACTCTCAACCACTGCGCCACCAGGGAAACCCTCCAATTTATTTTTGAAATACAAATTTTCTTTCTTCACATAGCTTATTCCTTTCTGAGTACATGCCCCAGGCTCCTGGTCATCTGACTACAGATGCCCCGTGAAGGGGTAACTTGCCTTGCCCACAACCCTCTATCTATTCTGCCCAGCCTCCTGCCCTTCCTCTTTTCCTAACTCCTCAAAGCCTTGCTCCTGCGAGATGTGAAATCAAACATCAAACACCTTAGCTGGTGCCTGCCTGAAGAGCTATGATTGATTGTCACGCACTAATTACTTGGAAGGTTTGAGAGTGGGTGAAAGAATAGAGGTGATCACAGAACAGTTAAAAAGAGATTTGTTTCTCTTTTTGCTGCTCCCCTGTCATTTGCAAATGTCTGTTGGTTTCTTTTCAGCCTGTTTGTGCTTAAGAATCCTGCTGAGATGACACTTAGTGGTTTGAAAAGCCAAGGTTGTGCCTGCATTTCTGCAGGTAATTTAGCAGTGGATACATGGGAGGATCATCTGCAAGGCTCACCATAACCTTTTTAAAAATCTGTAACAATCTGTAACAATATTACCTTAACAATAAGGTAATATTTTTTCAATCAACATAATTGATGAAATAGTATTTGTTTTTCATTAATATGTGCTTTGACTATCCAGTTATATTTACCTTACAGCTTCTTTTAAACACATCCAGGGAAACCATCCTGGAGATATTAAATAGCCAAAAAGGTAAACATAGAGTTTAAATAATTTATTTAGCAGATACACCCATCAGGTGTCATCATTGGCACCTTTATATATGTCACGGAGGAAAGAGTTGAAATTAAATTTTTCTAAGGAAAATAACCTACATAGGTTCACAAGATTCAAAATTGTAAGAGTGACCCCTAGTGACCATGTAACTGCTTAAATCTTTACTAAAACAGTGTACTGTTAAATGTGAGCATCTGAACAAAAAGAGGGCATAGTTTCTTTATCATAAAAAAAAAATTACTCATTTTGAATTCAGTTATATTTCAAATTTATACTTTGAAAATAATATGATTTTTTGGCAAAATTTTGATTTAGTCTGGGTAAAATATATATCACTTGTCTATTCATCCTTCAGTTCAAATCGATGAACCTGCATTGTGAACATACTCGGTGGAAACTCTTGAGGAACGTACTAAGGATGTAGAGAAAAAGGTCTCCTCGTTGTTTCTATGGTGCTCACAGACTCACCAGGAAAGAGACAAGCAAACTGGATCACTGCAGGGCAGTGGGGTGCTGTGAGCATTAGTATAAGGTCAGGGCCTCTAAAAATAGAACTGTTGTGCAATGGCTGGGTGGCCATTCCTGGGGATGGTAGGTCGGAGTAAGATTTCACCAATGAGAAGCAAGAGAGAGCAGCTCTACCTGCGCAGAGACACGTGAAAGTAACAGGAGTCTGTATAAGAACCACAAGTATTTCAGCAGGGCTGGAGCATATAGAGCTATAAAGACATGCAAAATGGGCTTGAGACACAGGCACAAGATAGCTCAGGGAAGGCCTTGTACACCATTCTTGGTCATTCTGCTGAAGGCAGTGGGAATAGACTTAAGCAAGGAAGTAATGTCAATAGATTTGCATTTGGGAAGAATTATCTGGCTTCAGAGCAGAGCATAGTTGAGGCTATCAAGACTAGTTACACAAAGACCAAATAGGTGGCTTCTAGCATCTCCACTATGGGAAATGTTATGGTTCTTCTACCTGGACAGGCACTTTATTCTTCATTCAAATTTGTATTACTAGTCAACACAGAATGTTTTTAAAATGCGCAGTAAATTAATATTAGCATTAATTTTAATCCGGTATAAATGTACAAACCATATCTGTGTGTGCATATATGTATATATATGCATATATATCTATAAATTATAAGCATACACTAGCACACACATATACTCATGATATTTAATAATGAAAACGTATATATTTTGCTTATATAGTCATATAAACATTCATTCAGATATATTAACTATATGAACCACAATACGACATTTAATTTTAGAATCAAATCTTTTAAATCTTCATTACATGGCAATTTTAACTGAATTAGAATGTAGCTGAAGAAATTGTTGTATCCCTAGGTTGTCCAGATACAGGTCAGAAATCCAAATCTGGAACTATAGGCCTTGAGTTGATGATTGAATGTTCACCTTTCTAATACATGAAAATACCTAGCTCACCCTCCTGCTTCCTGTCTTAGTCTTCTTGGGCTTGCATAACAAAATACCTCAGACTGGGTGGCTTAAACAGCAGAAATTTATTTTCTCACCTTTCTAGAGGCTGAAAATTCAAGATCAAGGTGTTGGCAGGTTTGATTTCTCCTGAGGCCTCTTCTTTTGGTTTGCATGTGGCTACCTTTTTACGGTGTCCTTACATGGCCTGTTTTCTGTGCATGTGCACCCCTGGTGTCTCTTCCTCTTCTTATAAGGACACCAGTCCTATCTGATTAGAGACCCACCCTCTGCCCTCATTTAATCTCCAAATATAGTTACATTAGGAGTTAGGGCTTTAACATATGAATTTTTGGGAAACACAATTCAGTCCATAATAACATAACACATAATAAATAACACAATTCAGTCCAATTCAGTCCATAATTCTGCCATGTTTTCCTGATCAGGAAATGCAATAGCAAGAAAATGCATCTTCCAAAATCATATTTTATGGAAAGGTCTTGAGCACAATCAGAAAAACTGCTTTTGGTAACTGAGAAAGCAATTGTGTTAGATATTATAGCGAGGCTGTGGTGTGCTGCCCATATGCCCACTTCAAAATTAAGACACTCATTTCTCCAGCTGCTGAGAGTGCTACCTGCTGACAGTTCAAAGCTGAGTTCCTCTCCAGAATTTCCCAAAGCCAAATGCAATTGCCTTTCCCAAAGTCTTATTCCTTGCTTGGTAGTAGTCCGGATCCAATATTGAGGATTAGATTAGTCAAAATAGGCTTCTAAGCCTAGTCCTAATATAGATGGGACAACTCTGAAGGGACATTCAAGGTCCAGATCTCCCCATGATGATGACTTAATCCCTCAGTGAGACTGCATTGCAGACCATCTTCTACCTCATGTCCAATTCTGCTTTGGACCCTTCTATTCTAAAGCATAGAAGAGACAGCACTCTGTTGCTTCTGAGAACATTGAATACAAATTTGTCTCACTGTTCTCAGGGAATCCAAGTAAATTTATTTCAAACGTAGAATGTCAAATGGAACTGAAATAACCCATCCCATTTTAATGCTACCAAGCCTTCGAAATTGAGTAAATCATTCATATCCATATTATGTTTTTAATTACTATTGAGTATTCTCAGTTATTAGCTTGGTATTACATTCCACTGTGCTATAAGTACCACAAGGACAGGAATTTTATTAAACTGGTTCTCTAATGCATTCATAACAGCAAACAATATACCTGGCATATTGGGCATACTAAAACACTGTAGTGAAATAACGGTTTATTGCATCTTCTCTAGAAATCAAATAAAAATCTTGGTATAGCTTTGAGCAATTATTACATATCTGTCAAAGCCTGGGTCAAAAGCTATTCCTGCATGATGTTTTTATTGATTTATCCCAGGTAAAAGAATCAATTTTCACCAAACATTCTCTGTTGCTCCTTTGCAATAGCTATTACTTCAGACCTTCTGTTGTAATTATTTGGCTCCTACCATCTATTGTAGTTCTTTGGCTCCCTTTGCTATATATTTTTTTTAATTGGACAGCAAAGTGAGAATTTGAAAGAGGGGAATTGTGTCCATTCCTCATTATAAGTCAAGAATGTGTGGAGAAGGTAGGCCAGATGTGGATGGAACCTTTTAAAACACAAATATTTGGATGGATCCTGGGGTTTGGAGCTCTCTTTATGTTGATCAGAGAACAGCTTTTATTGTGGTATCCCCTACTGTGCCTAAGAACAGGTTCCCTTCATGGTACAGTTAACTTCTAATGGCTTTAGACTTTTATCCCTTCTTCCTGTCTTATATTTCAAATAGTGGAATTTCAAGCCTCAGAACAGAAGGGTAGAGGTGGGCATGAGCAGCCCACCTCTAATAATGCAGCCATATCCCTCATATTAATCTGTTCTCAGAGCTAGTAAACCCTACTTACCTTTATTCTGACAGTCCTATAGATCAAGGACAGTGTGTAATTTTACAGCAGCCACTTTTGACTGCCTGATCTCATGCTCTTCAATCTAACAGGCCCATCAATGCATAAAGTAGCAGGAAGGAGACCAATACAAACTTTACATCAGGAAGTGCCAAATCCTCTCAATGTCCCCTGCATTGACTGACTCATGCTTTCATCCAATTCTGGTCTGTATGCAATTCTTGAGATCTGATATTTCTTCCTCATTCTTAGAATTGGGCTTGCCATGGAGTGTTGGTGGAATGCTCAGCTTTCTGTAGGAAATAGTTAGAACTCACTCTCTGACTTTCTCTGCTGTTTGATATTTGAGACAATGAGCTGTTTTCAACAGATATGGAAAATGGCCATTTATCAGTTAGCTTCTGTCTTCATTCGGGTTCCCAGAAACAGGTACTGAGATGGAGATCTGCATGCAGGACTGATTGATGAGGATTCCCTTCCATATTGTCTTAAACTATGGGGAAATGGTTTTTATTCTCCTGCATAGAAAAGACATTTGATGCAGTCTGCCCCCTGGGAAGAGGATGTGATCTTGACAAGACAACTGTCTTCATCTGAGGCAAATCTCCAAGATGTTTGACAGCTGAGGGCTATCAGCTGACAGCAGTGCCAGTAGCTGAGGAATAAGTCCTTCTGTCTTAAAAGGAAATCTGGACAGCGTTCCACATGGTCCACTATATTCGGAAAGGGCCAAGATCCTGTCTGTAGAAGAAAATGTCTTAATATCTTATTATTTGGAAACACATCATAAGAAAGTGTTCAGTCCAGTGACCTTCCTGTAAGAATAAGATAGTATTATCAAAGTGTGATGCTGGAAGCACCACCACTATGGAGAACACATTGACCACTTATTTTAAATGTTTCCTGTCAGAAATACTGAATAAGAATCTCTGGGGATGGGATTAAGTATCTTCTATTAATTAGCACCTTCTCCAAACCAGATGAAGCAGGCTCTCCTAAATTCTACAGAAAAGCCTGATATGTAAGGGGGAGTCCTCTCCAGATCCTAAATTAAAGCCATCTTTACTCATATCTTTGTGTGTGTGTGTGTGTGTGTGTGTGTGTGTGTTGAATGAATGTTACTAATTCATTGTGATGATGTAGCACACATAGTAATTAAAGAGCATGTGGTATTTTCAAGCTTATTTTAATGAAAAATTTGATATTTTGAAGATTCAGGGTATTTTGTTGTTGTTAAAGTAGACTTTGGGTATTGAAAAATCTTTGAAACTGGAATAAATCCTTTGGAGTATAAGGCATTTACCAATTTAAGCATTCATAAGCAATCTCAGATATCTAAAGTCATTTGAAAGGCTATAGAGAAATGGGAATTTGATTGAATGGTAGACAACAGTCAATAGCCAGCTAGTGACACCCAGCCAGTGATAACCTAGGATTTACCTCACAAGATGGTTTTGTGCGTGGGGACTGTGAGAGGTGAATATAAACGTCCTCCAAGATAGGGCATGATTTTTTTTAATCATCACAATGAATTATCTTTATTAATTCTGTCAGCCCCCATGCCTTTACATACCAACTCAATGCTGATGACTCCAAATTTATATCTCCATCCCTAACATCTTTGCTAAACTCCAGATTTATTAATTCAAATATATATTTGAAATCTCCCTTTAGATATCATATTGTTGTCACCTGATCATTGACAGGGCCAAAAGCAAACCTTTAATCCTCTATCCCCGTCTCTCAAACTTGTTTCTTTGCTAGTCTTCCCGATTTCAGTAAATAATAGTAATTTCTAGTGTGAAATTGCTCACACTAGAAAATTGGAAATCAACTTTGATTCATTACTACTTCAAACCTTCCTTACACCTAAACAAGTGTAATAGCCTCCAACTTGTCTCCCTTTCACTCTTCTCTCCACCCCACTCCCATATTAAAAGATGGCCAGTGCCATCTTTTAATAATATAAATCAGAGTGTTATGACCCTTCTTAAAAACCATCAATGGCTTTCCTTCATTTTATGCATTTTATGACATACCAATGCCTCATAGTCTACAAGTCTCTACTTGGTGGCGCCCCTGTCCATCTTCCCAAATCTTTTGTCATTCTTTTCCTTAGTCAGTTTTTAAGGCACACTGGCATTCTTATTGATTCTGGAAGACAGAAAACCTAATTCCTGTCTTGGGACCTTTTTTCTTGCTTTCTTCTCTTCCTGAAATGTTCTGGCTCCAGATCTTTCCAGAAGGGAGTCTTGATAGTATTCAGATAGCTGCCCAAATGTTACTTTTCAGACAGGCTTTCCCTGACAAACCAATCTACATTAACCTAATCACCCACCCTCTCCATTTTTCTCTAACACATCACCTTGTTTTTTATTCATTATATTTAACACTATACTATTAATTTATTAAGAGTATTCTGCTCCCAAGGTAATGCAAACTCCACAGAGCAAGTGTCTTGCTTAACTTATTGGCCGCCATGGTTTTAGCTTCAGGAATAATGCTTTGCATATTGTAAATGCTCAACAAATATATTTCTTTTCAACAAATATTTTTGAATTAATGAATTAGTGGTGCTCATGATAAGAACAGTTAATAACATGTATTAGTTACTTAATATGTACTACTTATGAGCAGTTTAAATGCATTATTTATCCCATTCTTGCATGACCTTAAGAGACACTACTATGCTAAGTAGAAAATTATGAGTTGTAAGAAATTATATTATGCTGTATAATTTAGTAACTTTGTGTGTGACTTTATTTATAATATAATTACAAATATAAGGGGTAACTAATTTTTTATAAATGTTTACATCATTTTATGGTGAAAAAGAATATGCTAGAGTAGTGTTTGTTAATTGGAATATTTGTATAGAATCCAAGCATATTCCTTGAATATGTCAAGAGTCTACTTACTTGGAGCAAATTGATCAGTACTGGAATTAGAAAATTTTTCAGTCACACACAGATCTTTTGCTAATGGGACTTATTCAAGACATTTTAACCAGAATTGATTTTCCTCTATTAATATAGAGTATTGTGAAAATGTCCTCAAATTTTTGTGGAAAATAATTCATGGAAAAAATAATCATTGGCTATAGAACCTCATAGAGCAATACTCTCAGGAACAAATTAAAATACATTATGGTGGTTTGTTGATAGTAAATATATCATTCAGTACTTAGTTACCAAGTTTAATATGTTTTTTAGAACTTGGAGCTATTAAAACTTATCAAAAGTACCCCATTAAACAATAAAGTTTTAAGGAAATAGAGTTGCTATTATTTAAATTATCAAAATAAGTCTGCTTAAGTTTTGTCTTCAGAGGTTTAGTAAAGGAGCCATCATGCCACATTTTGGGATATGTATTCCTCCCTCATAACTATTTACTCAAAAGATTCATATGAGTTTCTGTCTTGGCTATGTAAAAAAAATAAAAATTAGTACCTCTGAGTTGGACTAAGACACTGAGAGTTTCAAGGTGAGGATTTCTGGTAAACTCCCTGAGTGTTAGCTAACTATACTTAGTGTTGTACTCTTCTTCCAAATATGTTGAATGTGAAGTGTAGATCATTGATTTGAGCAAATGGGCTGAGAATTTAAGAATGTTGTATAATAACTAGACTTGAAACTATAAAAGCCTTTTATTAATTTTTTTTTTTTGGAGGAGGGGCAGTAAATGTGACTTAATCTCCGTAGAATCTGGGATTCGATTCATGGAAGGAGGTAATTAACCAGCTTTGATCTGGATGCCTCTTTATCTGTTTTCTTCATGATATTTACAATTGTTAAAATGCATATTAATAACAGGAGAAACTGGGCCCTTACTAAATTCCATGTCCTTTTAACCATTTTCTTTGGCAGATATCATGATCCACAATTTTTAAAAGAGAAAATAGAGACTCAGATAATTAAATGAATGCCCAGAGCGGACACAAAACTGAGGTTCAAATTCAGGTCTTCATACTTTAATACCAGTGTCCATTAGAAAACACTGCACCCCAGTCTATGGTACTCCTTACTCCTTGGCCTGTTCTTTACCCCACTTCTTCTGTTTCTTTATATATAAATTCAATGCAATGGCACTTAGTAATCATCCTTGTGTCAGAGCCTATATGAGTACCAAAGACATAAGAATACAGAGTTGGATGTGATTCATAAATTTGTGTTAAGAATTAAATGCAAAAATGTTTTTGTAAAATGCTAAGGTCATTGACTAGGTTATAATAATGCTCAATAAGTCATTTAATTTCTTTCTATATTATTATCATCACCATCATCATCAATATTCAAATACTATTCCTGCATCAAGGAATTTAAATATAGTGGGAATAACAATTATAAAAACAAAATCATCATAGCAAAGAATTTTGATAGATAGAAGAGGTGGTATAAGTTTAGGAAATGATTCTTAGAGTATTTTGCTTAAGACACATCTTAAACTTTGAGTATGATTTAGCTGACCAGAGAACAAAGAAGTGTCAACATTAAAACTTTCTTGAACAGAAACACCAGAGAAATTTTTAGGATACCAAATCAGGTTGCCCCTGAAGATGTGAACTTGAGGCTGAGTAGATGGTAGAAGATTTCTCTCCAGGAGATTATGATCCTCCCTCTTCAATGCAGGTCATCAAAGCTCCTGTGGTTGGTAAAGCTCCCAGTAGAATAAATCCATTCAGAAGTATCAGATTTCCCTGTAAAAGAGAACAAAAAGAGGAAACTCTGGTGATCCACATGGATTCCTCTCTTCCAAAATACCCCTTAGGTCTAAAATATTCTGCCCCTTATTGAACGGGAGGCTTGTTCTATGGCTTTATAGAAGCAACAACTCCATTAATACGTGTTCTGGACACTGCCTTTGTGAAACTGTCTGGCATTAAGTTGTCTGATCTCAGTCCTTCCTGTCCCTGCCCAACCATGGCGACTTGAGATGATTTTCTTTTTCTAGTCACAGATTAGTTCAGCTAGGATGAATCTGATTTTCACTTAAGTCTGTGCAGATTTCCACCTGTGAGCCACTGCTGGGTCTGCTGGGTCCCTGCCAAGGATGCTTCCTCACCTGGAATCTTGTTTAGAGTTTCAGGCAGAAAGTTGGCAGCTCAGGTGTTTGTAGTCATAGTAACTCCAGGGGAAAATTAAGGGTGTACACGCATGAATGTCTGGCCCCGTGAATGTGAGGCTGTCTTCCTCTATTCATCCTTCTATCCATTCATTCACTGATTCATCCCCAAAACATTCATCAAGAATCCCCTATATGTCCTACATTGTGTTTGATGCTGGAAATGCCAAGCTGAAAATTATTTAGGTGCTGCCTTTGAAGAGGTCATTCATCATTTGATCACTGAGGAAATGTTATTGAGACTTTTGTACACCAACCCTTCACTAGACAGGTCCTTGAAATGCAGAGAAAAGATAAATAGGAATTCGTGCCTGTCCATACAGTATGTGTTGTCTAGAAAATCCAGAAAAAAGCACCCACTATGCAGTGCTCAGTGACATATAGATTATTTCTAATGTATTGATATAAATAGACATAAAAACAAACAACTTCAGTACAGAGAGAGAAATGCCACATAACTATGTAACAGTTGTCCTGGAACTATTTTGACCTACCAGGCAAAATATTCAGCGGTGTCTGGAGACATTTTTGGTTGTCACAGGTGGCGAGTGCTACTAGCATCTAATGGGTAGATGACAGGGATGCTGCTAAACATCCTACAATCCACAGGGCAGCCCCCTACAACAAAGAATTATCCAACCCAAATGTCAGTAGTGCCCAGGCTGAGAAGCTCTGTGTATAAACACACACACAATTATGAGTGCAAAAGAAAGTTGGATTCACTGTCTTGGGAGCTAGAAAAGTCTGTCCAAAGAAGAAAGCATTTCAGATTGTGGATTTTGTCACAAATTAGTGTGAGTGCTCATGACCCTGAAACATTGTAGACTAAACACTGAATAACAGAAAATTCTTTTTTGTGTGTTTATTTTCACCCCAAACTACTGGGGAATATTTTCCCATGTAATTTTGTTAGATATTCCCTCCAACCCTGTGAAGTATATAGAACAGATACAATTTTCCTGTGGAACTTAAAACTCACAGAGATTGTGTTTTGTTTATTTCTATCCCACTTTCCGCAAGTCACAACCCTTAGTGAATGGCATTCCTCATCAAGTCCAATAATGGCTTGAAACATAACAGTCTACTCCAGCAGTGAAGAGAGAGAGGAATTCTCATAAATTCTTCACAAAGTAAAATGATAATATGCTATTGGACAGAAAGTTGCATTTTGGGGGATTAAATATTAGGTGCCTTGTGCATTTTTCTATCTCACTAGAGTCCGTCCACCTTCCAGGCATACCTTGGTAAAATAATATGTCAAACCCCATCATTTTGAATAGGGAGAGCAATTAGTGATGCCTATTCAGACCTTTGATAAGGGTGCTGATTCTACAGAGCACCCCCAAAAAAAGTGGCCAAGAAAAACACAGATTTGTGCAGAGATAGCATTTGTCAAGAAAACGAATACAGAGGGAACGTGGTTGAGCTTTATTAGGCATTTCCCAAATAGGCTTCCCACCTGCAGTCAACACCAGCATTTATCAGGTAGTTAACTCTTCAGATACTCTGCACCAACTAGAGGTTTGGCTGAGGCTCAGAATAACTTGACCACTTGACCATTTGTAGCTCTTTCCTTTCTAAACATACCACTAACTTCTGCTTATCCTATCTTCTAAATATTTCTCTAATCTGTTCTTTAATCTCTACTGTCAGTGCACACCTAGTTTTAGCCATTGATTATCACCTTTTTAATGTTTTCTATACCCAGGTAACATAGTAAACTATTATCTACCTAATATATTTATCTAAATTCACAAACTTAAGTGCATTTATTTAAAAAGAAACCATGTATGTTCCAATCATGAATGGTAAAAAAATAGTTCAGAACAGAAAGTGAAGATAAACTTAAAGTAATTACAATTTTTTAAAAATGAATTTTTTAACCCTAGCTGGAAACCATTGCCTAGAGGTCAGCTCTGACTGCTGAGATGGGGGATTAGCAAGTTTTAAAGAGGTGTGAACACCTCTTTAAACTGAGACCTTCTACTTTGTGTAATCACCAAACTGAGACCTTCTACTTTGTGTAATCAGGAGGACTGAAATAGCACTGGAAAAGGAAACTCATTGTATAAATAGTGGTGTTTTTAACCTTTTCTGCACCCTGTAATATACCCCATGCCTCCCCAGTGGTATGGATACTTCATTTTGGGAAATGCTGGTTCAGGGCTTGTCATCTTAGCCTGGAAATTTAGCAAGGCATTTAAGTTAGTCTTTCTGTCCAGGCTCTTCCAAAATACCTGCCACACTAGGGACCCACATGACCTTTCTTTTCCAAAAAAGGTAGAGATTTTTTTTTTTTTCTTATTTACCTTTATAACCTCAGTATCCTGTTCAGTGGTCTCATTGCTTGGTGTGTGTCTCCAGTAAAATTTGTTCAACAGAACTGGACTTTTTCTCTGAATTTCTGAAAGGTGTGATTCAAGTTAGTACTAAAAAACAAGCATAGTGGGGAGAAGATTGAAATGCATAAATGTTTTTTCTTTAGCCAATAATAATAACTAAATTTATAATATAAAACTTGTTCATAATATTTATAAGATAAAACAGTGTCAGGAAATGTGCTAAATAGTTGCAAATACTAACACATGAAACATACCAGGAAACTGGAGTACACTGCGGTTAAGTATCTTGCCCCAAATTTCATACCTGGAAGAGCCAGAATGTTGCTGGATTTGACCATGGGTAGGCTTCTGAGTCACTGCTTCTAGCCATCTTCTGAGTAGCTCAAAGTTGAATCTATTCCGTTAGAATTGTTGCTTTGGGTAGGCACATATTTACCAGATTTTCATCCTTCTCATACTTTAGATAGAATGAGTGACACTGATGCAGAGTACCGATTCTGTATGAAACACACACAAACACAAATACTCAGGTTTCTGTCAAGGTGGTTAGCAGTGGAGCTGCTATTACCATTACTAGTCATGTATATACAAAATACTAACATAAATAGTAATAATTAAATAATTTTAAAATAAATATTTACATATTTAATACAGAAGAGGACAAGAAGGAAAGAGTAACTTTGCTAAATTGTGTATGAATAGTTTCTGGCTTTTTATATCATGAGGCCAAATTTTCTTCCCATGTTGGACGTTAGTTCAGTAAAATACCATTGGGTCCTGAAACATGCTTCGTGTGGATTCTATAAAATGGTCTTTGGTGGCTTGTGCTAAAAATGAAAAGAAAAAAAGGATTACATATTTTCAGACCCATCTTGAAAAGAGTTTATGATATCAACAGTTCCTCTTTCCCATTTTCAGGGCAGAAGGAAATCTAGATTCCCCTTGCAAGACACAGCTTGTCACAAATGCTAGACTAAACATTCAGAAATAAAGGTGAGCTCCAGGGAGAGCATTGAGTTTCCAAAGGCTAATTTGTACATCCCGGCTTGAGCTCTGCTTTCTGACAAACAACAAAAGACACCATTCTCCAAAAAGAAGAGCTTATTTATTTGGGTTGTGTGCTGTACGCTTGTTTGATGTTTCTTTGACTCTTGATCTTTGTTGGAGTGAAAGAGAAGGAGAGAGAGAGAGGTAAAAAAGTGCCTTATTAAATTGGTAAAGTTCTGACTCTAATTTTGGGAGAGAAAACGCCTTATCCCAGCTAGAGATGCAGGCCACCTTTGCCTTCCTCTGGCTCTCACAGTTCTCTGCTGTGGGCTCTGCTCCAGCTCTCCCTGTAGGCTCAGGCCCCATGGTCCCTGAGACAATGCTGGTAAAGGAGGATGCTTTTAAAAGCTTTCAACACACTCCCACCCCCTCTATCAATCTATGGAGCATTAAGATTAAGTTGCTACCTCATATGTAGGATTTGGGGACCATCTGGGGACCCAGTGTTGCTTCTCAAATGCTGGATCATCAGAATTGACATTTGGGTACGAGAGTTGTCCTAAGTTCCTACACTCTCTTCCTGTTCCATGGTCTTAGCCTAGATATTAGCACTCTTCTAAATTTTCCTTTCTTTCTTTCTTTACTTCTCGCTCTCTCTCTCTCTCTCTCTCTCTCTCTCTCTCTCTCTCTATCTGTTGCTTTCTTTCTTTCACTAGTGTATTTATGAAACAAATTTCAACAGCTATTCTACCATTATCCATGGGGATCATGGAGAACTTTTGGATATATAATTGAGTCATAGTTTCCTAATAAAGATGCCATAATTTATAGAGAAGCCATATGGGAATTCCTTTTTTCTATAACTATTGGGATTTCTCCAGAACCTCTCTAGGAATACAATTGGAAGAGCCATAATCCTAAATCTTTTTCTATTCTCTTCTCTGCTTACCTCTACATACGTATCACGCTCTCGTTTATACAAATTGCTTTTCTTTGTTTCTTCAAGTGCATAGCATCTTTCTGTGTTGAATTGCCTCTGTTAGGCAAGTAAAATCAAGCTCACTGACAGGCTATCAGTCATAGTTCCAAACTTCCCTACAAGACAGTCTGTCCGGTCCAACTTGCTTGAGGTGGAATGCCAATGTTTAAGTAATTTCTTGAAGAAGAACTTCTCTCTCTCTGTACTATAATCACTTGTTCCATCTGGTAGAGAAGTCCTCTCCTCTACTTCTGCAGTTATTTCCTAAAGCTCCACATCATCATCATCACCCAGATTATCTGATAGAATCATTTTACGCCTCCCTCGAGCACTTGCTTTCTCTCCCCCAGTGCTAATCGACTACTTTGGAGCTGACATATACTAGGTTCTCAATAAAGTGTAGTGATGGTAATGATGATACTAACATCACCAAAAATATGTAATACTTCCAGATCAAGTTGTGATTAATTAATTGAGCAAGTGTCACAAATGCTTGTCCCCCACAAAGTTTATAGATAGATAGATAGATAATGTCTTAGAATAGTACATGACATGTAAGTGCTCAATGTGTTAAGTAATATTATCGTTTATTTTCCCATACAAAGTAATTGAGGTGTGAAAAGAAACCTCCAAGTACACGCCTGTGTGTGTGTGTGTGTGTGTGTGTGTGTGTGTGTTGTCCCCACATCCTTACCTTATTTGTTTTTGGCCTAGGCCATTTCCCACCATTCCAACTGGCCATTCAGGAACACGGCTGGGTGTTTATAAGTTGGTGTTCTGGGTACGTGCAGAGTGTGATATAAATTTTTCTAAAATTACTTAATACCATTAATAGGTGCTGCTGGAGAGGATAGTGACAAAGGGAGGTCTTTAAGGAAAATATATTTGGTTGCAAGAAAAAGTGAAAAAAAAAACCTACTAAGTGCTTAAATTTGCCTTCTTACTTTTGCTCAAACATACTGTCTATTTCTGTTCCTGTTGCTTTACTTGGCTATTCTCTCTCCTGGAGTATCTGTGCCTATCAAAATCTGTCATAATATATAAGGCTTATATTATATACTATTGCCTGTATGAATATTTCCCCAGTCCTCCCCTACTTGGCCCTGATTATGTCTTCTTTCTGTATATACAACACTAGATTCCCAGCACTATGAGAGCTGCTAGACAATTTTCCCTTGACCTGATGTCCAGAATTTGAGTATCTGCCTTTGTATATTAGAAGTCTGCATGCAGCACTGTACTGGACATGAGGAATAAGGTGGTGAAGAAACGAGATATTCAGGCCCTTTCAGAGCTTACAAGGTGGGGGTGAACATGGATCATAAGCAAAATAATTACAAATCATTCATTCATCTTTTAAGAGTACACCAAGTGCTATGAAATTGAAGCTCAGAAGTGGTTATCATAATATACACAAGAGTGTTCTAATTTAGCTTGGTGAGTCAAAGAAGTGTACTGATGGAAATGCTATTGAAGGCAAGGCCTCAGGGATGAGTACAAGTAATCAGTTAAAGAAAGAGGAGACAACCAATTTGACCAGAGGGAAAAAATGTGCTAATATGCTAAGGTTTCTTCATTCATATACTTACTCAACAAACATTGATTGAGTTCCCACTTGATGCTGAGCACTATTGGATACTAGAAGCTCAAAAGTGAGCAAGTTGGGAAATTCCTAGATATTTTGGAGCTTAAATTCTTAGTGGAGAAGACAGAGAGTAAACAAGTAACAAAACGAGGAAATGATGCCATGTCTGGCACTGACTTAACGTAATGGAGTTTTCATTAGGGCTATGTGATAGGTAATGTCAGCAGAGGAAGAGGAAGGAAAAAACAATATGAGACAGGTAGATCTGGCAAAACATCTCAGGGGAGATGAGTTTGAGCTCAGACGTGAGTGAGAATGCAGCATGAATGTGAATCTGGAAGAGGTTCAGGATGGTCAGCGCAGAGAACATCAGAGGCAGAGAGGTACGAGGTTAGTCTGGAGACGTGGGTGAGAGCAGATTCTGCAGGCTACTCGTGAGTTCTGAACATTATTCTAAGAGAAAAAAAGCAGCCATTAAAAACCATTAAACAGGGGCATCGCATGATCACATTTGCCTTCCGGAAAGTAAATAAAGAAATTTTCTTGTGAATCAGGAGTGGATGTTAAAATCTCTCCTGCACTGCTAATGGGAGGGAAAATACTAGACACTGATTGTCCCCACTACTCATGCATGTAACCGGGTGACTTATTAACCTACCCCTAGGTAGGTATATTACCCAACAGAAATCCTGCATATATCCACCAAAAGATGCATGCATGTATCCACCAAAAGATCCGTGCAAGAAATTTACAGCAACATTTTATGTACTATCACCAATCTAAAATCAAACCAAATGCTCATCAAGAGTAGATTGGATAATTAATTATGATATAATCATATGATGGAATATTTTGCAGCAATGAGTGAACAAATTACCGCTACATACAACATTGAGGAATCTGATAAACGAAACATTGAACAAAAGGAGCCAGACATAAAAGAACACTTGCTATATGATTCCATTTATATAAATTTTGAATCCAAATCTACAGTGTTTGAATTCAGGATACTGGTTGTCTTTGGGGAGGAGAATGGAAATCATTTTGGGGAGGTAGTTTCTGGGTACAACTGATATTCCATTTCTTGATCTGAGCAGAGTGTTACATATGGTAATGATTCATTGAGTTGTACAGTTGCTCCTTGTGCATTTTCATTGTGTATTTTATAATTCAATTTAAGTATTTAATAAAATAAGCAAACAAAAAAAGATGGTAAGAATGATGGCAGTGGTCCAGGTAAGGACTGGTTATAGCCAAGACCAGAAAGTATAAGAATAAATAGGTAGATTCAAATGCCATTATGTAAAAGTGAAAGAGCTTAGTGATTAATCAGTGAGGAATTAGGAGGAGTCAATTTTTAAAATTCAAACTTACACTTATGCTTGTTTTTTTTCTTTTTTTTCACAAGCTACTGAAATGTGTGTCTATAACTTGTTCCTATTATCCTTGTTATACCTAGCACTACATTTGGCATGGGATAAATGTTCAATAAATGTAGAATTAATAAGCACTACACTTTCTGATAAGAGTGGAGGATCTTACTTGGTATTGGAAGATAAAGAGAAGGAGGAAAGCAGGGCATTTAGCTATAACACTCTCGGTTGTTATTTCAACAAAAGAGAAAATGGATCTAGAATTACTTGGAGCAGCCATATTGATGACCTTCTTGGGTCTCATGGACACAGCAGTGAGCCCTGACACAGAATGGGAGATGATCTATTGACAATCGGCACTGATCTTAAGCCTTTTAAAGTTTTCTGTGGAAAGCCAAGATGAAGTAAAAATAGCATCGTCTTATCTAAGTCTGACTGATGAGAACAGTTGCATAAAGGTTTCTCATTAAGCACATCAGATATTACCCCTTATATGACTTTGGCTTAGTTTACTAGTCTGATTAAATTCCATTCACCAACAGAGGAAGTGGTAGGTATTTGTAGGTCGGAAGCTGTACCTTCCTAGACAACATGGGTATTTCTGGAGAGAGAGGGATAGGAAGGCCAGGGCTTAACCACTGACCTGTAAATGGTCACCAAGAACAAACAGAGATTGGGTTACAACGTGGAAGTCGGATAGGTTCAGCAGCACTGCCTGCATCTGAGCTGTCCCACGTCCTTTTATAAAGGACCTCTTTCCCCCCTCTGGATTTATAAAGCTTCCAACAGCCAATTCTCAAAACATTTTTTTATTCTTTCATGGCAAATGGAAGTTTTTCTACAGTATGTTAGATGCTTAATCACTTTCTTAAAATGTATTTAGTAAAATCAACTGTTTCTTTTAAAACAAAAAAATCTGAAGTTTGTAATTACAAACAACAATTCTCCAGTACGGAGCAGTAAGGCCATGGGATTTTGAGAGAGGCCAACCAGGTGTTACATCTCTGCCCTTTCCCTTGTCACAGGCCTGTGACACCACCGAAGGTACTTAGCTTCAAGGACCTTGTTATCCTAAAATGTGAAATGGTTGAGCGTAGTACATACTTAATAGCTTTATCAGTACCCCAATATTAAAATAATGCATATTTTAACCCCTGAAATGATTCCTGGCATTATGTATATACTAGTTTCCTTTATCCCTATTCTGGTATTGGATTATGATTCACGTATTTGGGCAGTTGTGTTTTATCCTACATCAAAAAGCCCTAACTAGTTTTACTTTGGGAATATTATAATTAATTTCAAAGTTTTGCTTCCATTTATCTTTTTCTCATCATCAACTATCAGTATTATTACCGTTATCAGTGGCTGTTGGTATTTCCAATGTTCTTCCTTAATCTGCTGTGAAATCAGGTATCTACATTTATGGGAACTGTGTGTAAACTAAGAGCAGAGTCGGGTTTGTACCTGAAGTGCCCTCATGAGTGCCTGCCTGAACTCTTAAAGCTGGTCCTTTTTGCCATTTTTCTCAGCTATTCAGAGTTCAACTTTACATCCTTGAGGATTCTTATCAGATAAGTGAGGTCTTATTGATAAATTTTGGAAATTCCTCATTGTCACATTTACCTGCATGAGGGAGGAAAGGCCCTTGTCAATGTGTGTAAGAGAAATCACAAATATCCTGGAAATAAGAATATGATGTGTTTGGTGGGGGTTGGGCGCTCTGCTGTGCTCATTTGAGGGAGACATCAAGGTTAAGAAAAGTGCACATACCTACTCTGATAAAAGGGCAGATGGCTGAATCCAGTTTTACCAGTCAGAGAAAATGAGCCCACAACAGGTAATTCAATAGAGGAATTTGATTAAGCCCCTAGATACTAAAATGTTGGAAAAGCTAAAAGGGCCAAAAGGGAGGTAGTAGTAACGACTGGAAGTTGCTACCATCCCTGAAGTAAAGGGACAAATGCCGTGTTCTAGTGCCTAGGATATGGTTCCACCTAATGGGAGCTTGATCTCAGGGTAAGGGCTTCCTATCTGAGAAGACATGCAATAATGGAAAATATATCCCACCATCAGTGATGCCTCCCAAAGTGTAGAGAGGAGAGAAGTAGGCTGGCCTCTTCCCTATTCGATCCTCCAGTTTTCTACCAGGGCATCCGATTGCCTAAACAGAACCAGGTGTTGGTTTGGTGAATGTAATTTTCAGGTATCAGAGCAAAGCAAGTAGAGAGAAAGGAGCAGATCAGAGAGGAAACAGGCAAATGGTCAGCACACTAGTGAGAGATAATTAGTTGCAATCAAGGGATAACACTGGGGCTCATTCTTGTGGGAACTATGTTTAAATGAGCCTGTGTGTCAGGGAAGTAGATGGCAGAGTGGAAATGAGGGTTGTCTCAATGATTCCTCACAGATGGAGGAATCCATCTGCCTTAGATTTCCATCTTATATACAAATTATTCTCCATCCTCTTGATGTGGTCAGAGCTTAATCCAGGAAGACAGAAATTATGTTTATGACAGTCCTTCTATGAAATGATTGATATTAATGCCTCTGTGTCTGCAGATGCACAGAGAGATAAGTATCTGTTGGTCAATAGATTCTTTTCTTCAGATTCCTAATCTCCAAAGCAGGGATAAAGCCACAAATCTGACAGAACACCCAAGAAAAGCAATTAGTTCATTTAAGACACATATAAATATGTTGAATAAACAATTTTGTGTTTTCTATGGGGCCTATTACACTTGAGCTTGAGAAGTACTTATTAATAATTTTTTTGGTTAATATCCACTTGAAGCACTCTAAATTAGCATTTCAAAATCGGACTGAGTCCAAAGGCCAGAGGGTTGGCAGAAAGATGATGAAGGAAGCTGAATCTCGACATTCCTTTAGAAAGCTGAGGTTTATAGAGGGTTGGTTTTGGCTTCTTCACTGGAAACTTATGTTTGGACAGCCATCTAATACTAAACCAGTTCTGATTTTGCCTGGGATTTGGATATGAGACGCTAAATTAGCATGATGTTGTTGGAAAGAAACTGACCTGGGCTAGGAGTCAGAAGATGTGGACTTGCTGCCCACGTACCTTTATAGCTCTGTGACCTTGAGTATGTCACTTAACATTGCTGGGGTTTGGAAGGTAAGGTAGTGGGTGTGTGGGGGGTGGTGGCGGGCAGGGAGGAGGCAGATTTATTGAGAACAAAGAACAGAAGTCTTCTTCTACTATAGTGGATGTTAACCCTTCGTACTGAGCCCCATGTCCTCAAAGGCACATGCAAGGGACACAGAGATATGCATTAAAATGTGGCATTTGCTCCAACTAGTTATCACATCAGCTTGATCATACCAACCATGTTCCCTAACCTTATCTTGACTTTTTTCTTCTTCAAAAACAACATTAGACTGGTAAACAAATCTTACAATGTAGTGATTATCCTTATGATAGGAGTCAGACAAATATAGGCACAAATCCAAGTCCACAGCTGTGTGAACTTAGGAAGTACAAAACATTCTTTTTTTTTTAAGGCCACACTGTACAGCACATGGGATCTTAGTTCCCCGACTAGAGATTGAACCCATGCCCTCTGTATTGGGAGCATGGAGTCGTAACCACTGGACTACCAGGGAAGTCCCACAAAACATTCTTAAGCCTCTGTTTCCACATCTGTAAAATAGAAAATATAATAGCTCCTACCTCAATGCTGCATGCACTGAATGAGGGGGAAAATGCACTAGAGCTCTTGGTACAGCACCTAACACAAAGACTCAATCAATTGTGGATTTTATTACAATTGTGAATTATTAATATTTTAATCAATTCAGTTATTCCTTTCCAGTTCATGGTCTCTAGCCATATAGCCATCTCCTGGTGAAACACTTTCACCTGGATTGTGTTTCTGGCTACTTGATGATTCCTAGGTTTTATACAGGAAATACTGTAAGTCCTTGGGAGCCTCTCTTGAGTCCATTCCCCACTCAGATCCTAACTACTTCCATCTCTTTTCTAGATATGCAAGCTGGGTTCCTCAGAAGCAAATGTTCAAGGGAATGTAATTTAATCTGGAAGAATTTTCAGGAAAACATAGTAGGAAAGTTGGGAGTGGGGGAAAAAGGAGACCACACAGGGTGTGGTATCAAGCAGAGTCCCAGGGAAGGAAATGTTGGCTCAGTCCCACAGGGGAGCATGGATTACACATTGATGTGCAGGTAATCTGGCTCCCTAGAAAAATTAGAATTGTCCCAAACAAACCTCAAGAAAACTGGCTGTCTTCAGGATTATTGGTAGAAGGCTGCCCCCAGTCATTTAAAGTTCTCCCTCTGCTGAGAGGAGGTGACTGCAGACAGCCTGAGGGAAAGCTTCTTACCTAGAATATAGGCCTAGCAGTTTTCAATGAAAGCACACTTGGAATGGATACACAAAAGTAAATCTTAAACATTCTCACCACATGCAAAAGAAGTTAACTATGTGAGGTGATGGATGTGTTAAATATCTTGATATCGATAATCATTCCACAGTGTGTATGTATCTTAAATCATCACCTTGCACACTTTAAATATATAGAATTACATTTTTCAACTATTCTTCAATAAAGTTTATGAAGGAGGAGAGGATAAAGGAATCCATGGGAATATTAGCAGCATCTTTCATAGCAATAATGCTAATAATAAAGAGTTTCCCTGAACATAGTACTTTCCCTTCCATGCTTTCACCCTCATCTCATTTAGCTCTGAGAGGATTATTACTCTGCATTGACAGATGGTGAAGATAAGTCTCATTTAACACATGCGCATATGTACACACATGTAGACACAAATATCTTTAAATGTATGTTTAACAATCCATAATATTTGGTCTTTCCATGAAAGCAGGTCATTTATTGGGATTTATACAAATTTATTTGTACTATAGTGCTTAAAAAAAACTTTGATAAGATTTATTTTTATTTTAAATATTTAAATCCCTGTTGAGTTTGGACAGCTCAGTTGTCAGAAGGTTACAAGGATGGGTTGCATAGAAAAATCCCAAAGCAGTGAAAAGAGAGTTCTTGTCTCTCCTCTGGGGGAAAGAGACACACTTTCCTAGCATTACAGTGCATGATAGTTGCTGTAACGATGATTATTAGAACCTCTTCTCAGTAATATCGCAGCCACTGTCGATTTGCAATTACACATGTAAACAGCTGAGTAGAGGATACCTGGATTTCTGCCATATGTTCTTTTCTCTCCAGCTCCTGCTGATAAGTTGAATCTCTCACAGCAAGGTATGGATCAAAATTGGATGTGGATATAATGGGCCTTGGAGGTTCCCCATTTATCAGTTCCTAGAATGAGGAAAGAGTTGAGAAACACCTAAAGTCTTGATTGTCCATTCATTCTGACATGCAAATAAAGTGAACTGCAGTAACCAAGACCGTATAAAGCCCCTTTAGCCATCAACTCATCACCTTCTCTTATGGGAAAAGAGAACCAGACAGTGGGCTCTTGCTCCCTGACTCCTGGGACCCCAGCCTGCCTTTCTTCTCATCTGAGTTAAGACATTTTGGTTGCTTGGATACAGCTGAGCTTGTGAAAAAATGTCACTGAGCTGCTGTCATGATGGCCATTTTATTACCATGATTTATAAATGGATTATCTGTGAAAATGGCTCTGGTTTTAATTATGCCCCCTGCAGGAAAAGGCCTGTTTGCATTGGTTTATTTCAATGACAGGTCCAGCTACTCTGATATCTTACAACGGTTGGCAGATGCTTTACTGCAAATGATATCCCTCCTCCAGAAAGAATTAGTTAACTTCTAATAGCATTAACCTCAGAATGTGTATTCTGCTTACCCCCTCAATCTTATTTCAGATTCCTTCTTTGGAGGAATCAAAACTTTCCATCCCATTTTCCTCTAATTCTGTTTCAAGAAGGAAGCAATCAAAACAAATTGCTTCCACAGTGTTCCACATATGGGAATCAGTCTTTGATGTTTTTCATAACAAATGGATTTCAAGTGGAGAATGGGGGAAGATGCACAATTTTTTCTCTTTCGGGCTTCAACAAAAGAAGTGTGCCTGGAATCTATCATATTACTACTATCAGTTTATTCAGTCTGTATCACATGCTGGTATCATTACCTGTGTTGATCCTAGTTCTGGAAACAATCTTTCAAGATGGGATCATCACTTATAGTCACCAAAGGATTAGCTTGGTTAAGTGACATGGTTAAGTAACGGGAGTGAGATTTTAATCAGGTTTCTAAGATCCAACCCTTCACTTATTTTCATCATTCTAACGTTTGCTAAAGTTTGTTCCACAGAGCACTAGGCCTATACAATATCTAAACCTCTGCCTCCTTCTTCCTGCTCTCAAAAAAGTTTAAAAATAAAAGAAAATAAATTTCAAAGAAACAGTCTTGAGGAATCACTGTGTACACTAATATTCAGAAAGTTCTGGGAGGCCCTACTTTCTGTAGATCTTTTTGTTTCACTGATCTTTTCCCAAAACTTAGTCAACCATGAAATATGTATTTGACTGACACTTGCTGACAGAACCCAGTGGATAAGGTTTTGAGAAAAGCTCCAGTAGATAATGTTTCAGTGCCTACACTTATGGATTTTTTTCTTATTTTACATTTACTTACATTTTCAGGAGCTCTATAAGAAAATGTTACAATATCAGTAAAATACATAAACTCTAGCATTTCTTTCTTTCTTCCTCTTGAATACTGTTTCCTCTCCTTCTTCTCCAGCTTCTTATCCTGCTGCTCCCCCTTCTTCTTATGTCTCATGACCACATCATCATCTTTTTTTTTTCTTCATCACAGTCATGACCTGTAGTTGAGCACCAGTGCCATGTGGGTACCAAACTTGTCTTCATGTCATCCTATTTAATGAAGATCAGAGAGGTTAAACATTTTTCCCAAGATCGCAGAGCTAGAAAGTGGCTGAGCAGAGAGTCAGACCCCGGAATTACTTTTGAATCTTGGCCACAGAAGCACAAAAAAGTGGGCCTCAGCATTATTTAATTCTATTCCATCCTTTGTTCTTGGAAAATTGAGTCATTGAGGGTTTAAGAGACAAAACTCAAGGGTCAGAGCAAAACAGCAGGAGAACAAGGAATAGAACCCAGTGTTTCTGATCATCAAGCCAAAGCTGTTTCTAGAAGCAACTTAGTGACACTCCTGGCAGCATATCAAGTAGATTTTCTACCACCTCCTTCTCAGTTTAGGAGTTCAAATATGTGAATCAGGTCATCTAGCATGTGATATGCTCAGCACACTAATGTACTTTGTAACTAAATGGAAACTCCACTTTTATTTAACTAACAGTGATTAGCATATCAGTTACTCTAACTCATCACAAACAAATTGGACCCAAAACCTGACCATATGAGCATGAAATAACCACTATTAAATTTCTATTTAGATAGAGATTCGACTAAACTGCTAGTTCTACTATCAAAAGGCAAAATTGTCTTTTACTAAGATTTAGCTTGGAATCAGTATTTAAAACTGCCTTTAGCTTTTTGCTTAGTATATTCTTCTCATCTCTGTGGAATTGTCTCATCACCTGAATGATAATTAAATAAAACCAAAATGAACCTTATGTTCAACTATAAGATTTTGTCAGGCATAAAGAAAAATTTAATACATCTTAAAAATTGAGCATTTGCAAATTTAAGATTTCCTTTAGGAACGAAACAGAGACTATAATTATGCTCCTTTTTAGGAAACACACATACACACAAAATCTGACCTAAACTGAGATGCGTTTATTTTGCTTTATTAATACTCCAGTTTTTTAGAGGAGATTAAGTGTGCTTCTTAAAAATAGTAGTGCCCTCTAGGATCACAAGATTATTTGTGGATTATTAATTGTGTCTGCTGCTGAAGTGCAGAACAAAGGAAAGAAAATGTCTGGGCCACTCAGTTGATGATGAGTCAAAAAAATGAATTCAGCTTTGAAACTGTATCTTGATGACAACCAATAGGAGACTTACTTTGTTTACTATGTAGCAGGATGCAGTTAAGGAAGGAGAATACATGAGTTTTAGTCCAGAGATCTGAGTTTAAAACCTATTTATCCACTGACTGTTTATCTTTTGGTAAGGTTATTAATTTCTGTGAGCCCTTAAATATCTTCATCTGGAATATACAGAGACGTGACAATTCCTCCTGTACAATTTTGCCCTTTAAATTAAAGATAATAAAAGTGAAGTTTCTAAGACAAGGTTCACAGAATAGGAATTCAACAAAGGGTTTGGTGTTTCATTATCTTGTGATTGACATTTGCATGAAAATGGTATTAAAAGGGACTTATACTCCAATAAAGATGTTAATAAAAAGGCTAGGTTTTGTGTCCAGTGGGTTAGCAAATGGACATAGATAGGCCTATGGTTATGTGTCCTTCTTAGAGTTTAGACAGCCAATTGATACCTAAAGAAATCCTGATATATTTACTTTATTAGTGGGTTGTAATCAGATTGGAAACATTGCATTATATTTTAAGCTATTACAATTACTTGTGAATAAATCTATGATTGATGAAACCATGCCTGTTACAGATAACGTTCATGGAATAAATCGAGCTAAACAAGAATGGCCCTCAACAGGTTATCATCTTCAAAAGCAAGCAAAAACAGAACAGTATATGAAAGTATCATGAGACAGTTTGGCTGTGTGATCTTTGCCAAAACACCCACATTCTGATTTCCAGATTGCTCACAAGTCAAATGGCACTAATACAAATAATAATATATGCACTGCATATATGCATACACAAACATAAGCACACACACACAACCAGTCTTTGGAGAATACTAATTGCTATTACAGAGTTATTAGATACTAAGTTGAAAGTTACATCTATTTATGTTCTCAAAATAATAGAATTTGAGTAGAATATCAGGTTAATATTCCTCACCTTCTGTTTGTCAAGATGACAAAAATCATATACCCAAGATACAAAGTCCTTAAAATTTGCAAACAAAAAGAAGAAAGGAAAAAATAAACTGAAAGTCATTACTATTGTTACTATCATGAAATCTGTTTGGTTCAACACAGTATAGAATAGTAGGTCCATTTACAGATGGCCTGAGTGTTGGCTCAGAAGTTTACTGCCCTGTTGAGTCTCAGACCTGCCTATGGTATTATTGATTCTTGGTATTAAAGTTTACACACACACACAGACACACACACACAGACACACACACACACACACACTTTATTCAATTCTCATAAAGAATTATAAGTTTGTACTTTAAAATAATTTGATTCACTAGGATTTCAGATATAAATTAAAATTTGAATACTTCTAGAAATAACGTTAATGTTTCCAAAGATCATGGTTCTGATACATTAGGGTCATTCTCATGTTACATTTTATTTCTTTCTTTCCCTATATAAATTATTTTATAGCTTCAATAGTTAAGATTTTTCAGCATTTTGTCTTGTTTTCTACTTTTCTATATCTATTCTGTCTCTTAAATTAGTAGAAAATTAACGCTTTAGAAAAAAGGAGGTGGGAGGTGACCACTTGTTGAGAACCCATAATACACCAGGAATGAAGCAAGACACATGACACTGAGGAGTTCGCTTCATCCTCACAACCATCCTGTGAGATGGGTATAATTTTCCTCATTTGACAAGTGAGTAAGCTGAGGCCCAGAAAGCAATAAGCAGTGGCAGAGCTGAGCTTCAAACATGAGTTTTAGTGGTTATAAACCCCAGTGTTTCCACACTTGTTCTTTTGGATGTCAGAGATCATGATTCCTTTTCTATTTAACTTGTCAGTCGTATGAAATGTCTAGCTCAGTTTTCTCATACAGGGCCTCAGTAAATGATGGTTAATGGTGACAAAACAGGACTGGATCAATGAAATCACCATTAAAGTCTGCCTTGGTTTTATTGGTTAAGTTAATGAGAAACCACAGTGAAAAAAAAATCAATGTATCGGCTCTTCTCTGAATGAGAAACTCACATGAGTGAGACAGTCATGCAGAGGAGATATTTTTTTACTGGTATGATGTAGTAGTGATCTCCCTGAAGGACCTTCTCTCTTATTTCTTGCATCAAAAACACTGTGCTATCCCAACATCATCATCAACATAAGTTGATGCTGATTTTTTCCTCATTGTTACAGTCACTATATTGAAGGTCACCAGAAATGCCTTCTGGTCCAGAGAATCCAGTGAACCTAAGTAAACTTGGAGCACTTCTTGAAAATTATCTCTCATATGTTAATGGTCCACAGGTTCCTGTCATTGGAAAATTGACTTTCCTGTTATAGTGGCTGAGTTAGTATTTATTGTCAAAACAATCAACCCATTTGATGTCCCTGCTTGTGATTTATTTTGAAAGGTAAGACGTTATTTTAGAAAGTGCTGCAAATGTCACACAAGCTGATACTTTAATCTCTCTCTCTCTCTCTCTCTCTCACACACACACACACACACACACACACACACACACACGCACACATAATGCAGGTTTCTTTGAAACCTCTTGAAATGTCCTAGGTTCAACCATGTTAAAAATCTTTAAGCAGTAAAATTTTTTCAACCTCATTAAAATTGCAATATGAATGCATGGGAAATGTATCTTTGCACGTAGAATTTTCTTCTATTTTTGGAATAAGCCTGAATTCTCACAAAGTCAATATAATTATACAGAAGGCATGTATGAATGTATGAAACTATGATTATCTACAAACTTTGGAGATTTCTAAACAACATGTGCACAGATCTTTATGTGGCAACACAGAGAGGGGAATGATCTCTTACAATGAAATAGAAAGACGAGGACAAATTAATCATCGAAGAGAACAAAGAGTAAATACAACAGCTCAGTTCCCCTTTAAGGACTCAAGCAGTTTTGCCATATATGCTCTGAAAAGTTCAGTATCGACTAAATCTAACTGGGCCCACTGCCTTAGTTAAGCACTGTGAGCTTCCCAGTGACCTCAGCATTTAAGCCCTAAAGTTACCTTAATCTCTTATCTCTTTTTGCAGTTTTGAGTAGTCTACTGGTTTTATTTTATGGAAGAAAGTGTACTGTAGTGGCTAGAAGCTCTCCTGAGCTCAGACTCTGAAGTCAGAACAAAGTTCATTAAATATACTCAAGCTAGTTGCCAATAATTTAAAACACTGGCTTGCAACAATGTCTCCTTCTCAGTAAAATTTGGTCAAAATATTTCCCTTGCCAAATAACTATAGGTGAAATTCCAAACTCATGTTACCTTGGGATCTTAGGTTTTTGTTTTGTTTTATGGTAGAGGTGAATGATGATACTTGCCTCACAATTACTGGGAAATTAAATAAGAACATCAGTGTTAAGCTCTCAACATACAACCTTGTGTTGGGCAAGTTCTCTTTAATGAGAAGTGGTACCAGTAGTAGAAGTAGTAATAGAGTACTAGTAGTAATATCAATATTAACTTACATGTGCACAATCCTGTTCTTTCCATTTATGAATAACCTGGGTTCTGCTGGTAGTTCCCAAAGAAGGAAGGGAATGAGTATAGATGGTCCTGGAACCACCTTTATAAACTAGCACAGTGTTTCAACTACAAGTGAGTATTGAATCCAGAAAGGCTTTGTGTTTGAGAGAAGGCCTGAGTGCCTAAATCTTTTTCAATGCCAATATGCCCCCATAATAGACACTTCTCCTAGATTGGACCCAGGTTTATTGTAATAATCTGTAGATAGCTTTCTGTGATTCTCAATTGACATTTTGAAAATGTTCCCAGAAACCAGTTTGAATTGTTCTTTTAAGAAACCAAGTGAATGACACATTCTTATTTCTTCAAATCAGTCTATGTAAGAATGAGGCAAAAAGAGGAAAGGAGATATTTATTGAGTGTAAAAAAGAGAGACATGAAATGAAAGCTTTAGAGGACACCAGTCAACAAATTAGATGGTATCCATAGTAGGGCAACTGAAAAGGAAAGGATTGAAAAATTCCTACCCACTGGCAGAATATTTAAAGGCCTGTGGATGGTTAATTCAGTGATGAAAAACCAGACTGGAAAAAAAAGAACTGGCTACAACTATGTGTAAATTCAGTAAATTCAGTTATAGTTGATATTAAACTAGCAGGCAGATTAAGGAGTAACAGAAGTTAATTGGTCCTAATACAAGAAAGAATGCTTTAATAGACAGACTTATCCAAAGATTTAATGTGCTACATCAGAAGACGGAAAGCGTCCATCAATAGTTATTATAGAATTTAAGTATTCATTGTTCACGGGTAATCTTACTTACATATGGCAGAGCAAAGGGAGAAGCAAACTTTCAATCCAAGATGACCTTGAATGCAGGCCTGATGGTTTTGGATCTTATGAGCACTAGTCAAATTGACCTGGCAATCATAGTAAATCCTTGTGCTATAATTTTCCAATGAGATCAACTGGAACTGTGTTTTCAAGTTCCAATTATCATCTTAGATTTGTAGATTTTGAAGCTAGAAGGAACCTTAGAACTGATGTAGGCCAGATTCCGTAAACAGGAATTTGAAAAGGAGCCTGAGACTATGTCCTGGCTCTGCAGAGAGTGTCAGATCCTGCAAGAGAGAGTGCCTTACTCCATTAATAATGTCTGCTATGGACTGAGGATGAGATGAGCAGGATGAGTGAAATATTTGTGTGCCTGTAGCATCCTTGTCCAGTCTGTGCTGCTTCCTCACTTCATAACTGAGGCTCAGAAAATGCCAGAGAGTTCCCCACTGACAATGACTAAGTCACAGACGAGGGCATCAGGTTTTATTAGAGATGTATAATGAGTAAATTGACTCAGTGCAACATTGCTGCCTACCTTTGGGTAGTTCTTAGTTTGTGTACCCCATAAAAACAGAACTTGATACAAGAACACTAATTATATCTTTGAATGATGCTGTAACAGTATCCGTTGTCTGGCACTTATGTGTCCAGCATAGTTTCCTATATTTAACTCATTTGATCTCATAATAATGTCATGAGGTACATTTTATTTTAATAACTCCCATTTTACAAATGGGGAAACTAGACCCAGCAAGGTTAAGTATTGCCTAAAGCTCCATGATAAGCAGCAGAGCTAGAATTTGAACCCAGGCAGCCCAGGCAGTCCAGACCCAGAGTCTAAGCTTGTAACTACTCTGTTGCTTTGCCTTTATGGGATGCTTGTTTAGTTCACAAATAGTTAGTGACAGAGTCCCTTTAAAATACCTTAAACAAAGATAAAATTCAATGTAAGAAAAATAAATATTGTGATAGCTATCTCCTCCAAAATCTAATTCTTTCCCCAGCTCCGGTGGCATTATCCTTACTTGCTCTCAGTTGGTTGGGTGGGGTGAACAGAAGAAGAGATGCCACTTCTAGAGCATTTAAGTACCCATGTAAGACCCTCCAGAGCCTTCTTTATCTTACATGGAGACTAGCTGTCTATTAGACTGCACCCCTGAATGATTATGTTGAACAGAACTTTCTAATGATCTGTGATGAATATGAACCATGAGCAAGAAATAAACCTTTGTTATTTTAAGTAAAAAAAAAAAAAAAAAAAAATACCCGAAGGATGTCCCTGGATGTACCACGGGGATTCTTCTGGAGTTTCCAGTGTTGTACTCCCCTTATAACACCTTAACTATCAGAAAAAGAGATTTCTACAGTCCACCTGGAAGAGGCTGCTTATCATTGTCAAAATAGTTTTAAAGAATAAAAAGATACCCAGTTCCCAGCTTCTTCAAGCCAAATAAAGACTACTTTCATGAGGAAGCAAGGCAAATGAGGACAAAACCAATTCTAAAATTCTTTTAGACTCAATGAAGAAAGACATTGGCAGAATAGTATGTACCCTCTCTCTCTGTGTTCACTAATTTCCTTAAGAAAAACTCATCTTTTTGACCTGCCATACTGGGAAAATTATTTTTTTAATCCTTAAAAGAAATTAGAAAAATAAGCAGTTTACAATAGAAAATTTTCTTTATGAAAGACACATGCCTTAACCACAGCATTCCTCCAAATTGTAGGCAACATGCTAATTACAAAGAACCTCAGGTTTTGCTAAGTATAGGCTTTTAATGAAAGAAACGTAGTCATAAGCCCAACTGCAGCTGTTGAGGGAAAAAAGAAAATAAAAGATTGAAATAATAGGATGGGCTGGATGGGCTGGAAAAGAATGAGAGAAATCTGCTTGGAATAATATTTGTGGACCTGTGCCAGCAAAGTCAAAGGGAGGAAGGTTCGCAATCCAGCATTTCCCCCTGGTTTGAGGACAGTGTATGCATGCTTTCAGGAGGACATGCAATTCCCAACTTTACCAGCACCAGATGGCAAGTCAAACTCAGGCAATTTAAGCCTGGAAAAAAGAAATGTTTCCCATTCAGAGAGCAATGGCATCAGGGTAGGAGAAGCTAAGGACACTGTATTATAACAAAACTTACAAAGGGTCTCTAAAAACTGTGTCCTGAAAAACAAATGTTTCCAGAGAGGAATGCCTTATAGGATCTGGAAAACACAGTAGCAACAGAAATACCATCAGTTGGAAGGGGGATGAGACAATATACATGGGAGATAAAGGAAGGATTAAAACAATACTACAAGATGGGTTTATAGGCGATGACCATATGGGTTTAGACATGTAACCAAAGAGAATCCTTTCTTTGTCTCCCATGGTTGCAACTATTTTAGAGTCCACAACACACTCTGATATTCTCTCTCCCCCTTTTCTCACCTCATCTAGTTTTGTTTCTTTAGAATACTCACCCTTATCAGAAACATCTTGTTCAAGTGTGTAACTGTTTGACAGCTGTCTTTCTCCCTCACTAGAAATTAAGATTAGGGAGAGCTGGAACCTGGTCTAATCTATCTTATTAAGTACACATTCCCAGCACAGAGAATAATGCCTGGCATGTAGTTTGTTTGGGATGAAATTTTGAGTAAATGAATGTTCCTCACAAAAATGGTCTCCAGTGGGAATTTCATCAGGTTCAGGGTTCTACATTATAGGAAGAGCAGGGTTATGAGGCCAGAGATTGGTGGCTTTGAAAGAACTGAAATCAATGAGTTGGATAGGGTCTCATGGACAAGGCAGAATCCCAGGAACCAGTCATGCAGAAGAAGACACAGATTGGACTCACAGGCTAATCTTCTGCTTCACCCTCTTCTTACAATCAGTTACTTATTTAACATTTATTGAGCAACTACTACATGCTACATATTAGACACTTTTCAGACAACGATAAACAATGTCCAGTCACTCTACTCAAGGAATTTGTGCTCTAGAGAGAAAGACAAGTGAATGGCAGGCAACTAGAGCACAGAGGGAGAATTTGGAGGATGTTGGTTAAGGACAGATGCTGGGGCACACGCTCTTGGGTTGGAAGGAGCCCATTTTTCTCCTAATACAGAAAATCTCTCAGCACTTAAGTTTCGATTGTCACAGCCAGAAGTAAAATGAACAATTCTTTACCATATCCATCTTGCCATAGAGTAGTGACTTAGGCCCAATGAAATTCAGTAAGTTGCTTAACACAGCTGATTTTTGACACATTTTAATACACTGGGCAATCCATGCAGTGTCCTTTTGTTGATAACCTAAGATGAGATAAATTCTACCCATGTCTCGTTATTAGGAAAGTTGTTCCTTTGACACATTCAGAACCCAATCATCTCCTTCAGCAAAACTCGATCATCATAACCTCTATCACCAAAACCCTGAACTTAAATATTGCTTTCAGGAGTTCTGGGTATGGGAAGGCTTCTGATGTTTATTCTTTGGTTTGCTGCAGTCTGTATCTCTGTTTCCTCCCCCAGGAAATAGGCAAGAACTCCTCCTACTTAGCCTGTTGTTTCAGTGGGTCAGGACCAGAAGCCTGTCTTCAGTAGGTTGAATTGATTACTGGTAGTTCCTTAAAAGGAGGGGAAAAACTCTCTCCACTGCTCAGCCAGTTTTTTTCTAAGTTACATCCTAAACTGGGTTTGATGGGACATTTTTGAGAAATGAGAGTACAGAGCGGGAATAAGACAGCTTACTTTTATCACATGCTGTGGGGTTTAGAAATGTTTGAGGCAAAGACAATTTCAACAGTAATAAATAGTATGTATGCGTGTATGTATGTATATATATATATATACAGGATATATGTATTTATATATGATCAAATCATTATATATATGATTAAATGGTGTTTACATTATATATATATGATTAAGTGGTTTAAATGATATATAATGATCAAATAATGTATAAAAGAAATATATATACATTTATTATTATGTCTATATATATATATATGATTCAGTTGTTTATTCACTGACTAATAATCATTTTATTTGTTCGTGCATTCACTCATTCATAAATAGTAAGAGTAGTGGTAGTAATAATAGTAACAGCTGATAAAGGGTAAACCCAGGCCCTTATCCTTATAAGATTACTTAAAGACCCTATTATGTGTCAGTCTTCTCCCAGGCAGCTTATGTTGAAGAAATATCTGGCTTGGCTCAGCTTTGCTCAAGTGTGAGTCCCTGAAGATGAAATTCATTCCCATGCATTTCTTTAAAGAGTTTAAGAAGAAAGGCTTCCAGGGTTTTCTTGAAAAATACGGCTATTTAAATAATTTAGGAGATTATCAGTAATGGGACCACACAGCACTGTATGTGTGGACTACAACATAGGACAAAGTTCCTCTCATTGAACTTGATTTTGTGACTGGGAAGGAAGGAAAGACCTTTGTTTGGTTATTTACTTCCTGACACCAAGCATCCCAACTTCTATGAAATATATGCTGGTTCATTTTTCAGCATTTTGAATAATAAACTTCAGTGCCTATAAATTATTCTGTCATTCACTTACGAGAATATATCTTTGAATTCCTGGAAGTGGGGATTGCTGAGTCTTTTAATAGAGCACTTTGGAGATGTTTTGGAAAGTGGAAATGATCACTTCCATAACCAACTTAGCAGTGTAATGTCATTAGTTTTCTCTGTTAAATGCTGCTGTGTGTCTGTGGGTTGAACCATTAAATTATGTCTCCATAAAGCTGAATGAATTTATTATAGTGGCACAGTGTGTTGAAACCAGAGATAAGGATTTTACTCTACCACTTGCTAGGTGTATGGCCATGGAAACTCTGAGTCTCACTCTTTATATATAATATATGAAATGTAAGTTAAAATATATAAAAATAGATGTAATATAAAAATAATAATTGCCTCTCACAACTGCCATGTTGTCAGATTTAGCCAAAAACAAACAAAAAGGACACAGTTAAATTTGAATGTCAGATAAATGTTGGAAAAAATTTTAGTGTATGTCTCATGCTATATTCAGGATATATTTACACTATAAAAATGTATTGTTTATCTGACATTCAAATTTAACTGATTGTCCTGTATTTTAACTGGTAACCCTAATCATGAGAATAATCTGAGAGAACTTTCAAAGTAACTCATGTCAGTTTTCTTTCATTTTCCCTGGGTGTTTGTAATACTAGCAAAAGAGTGTCATATTTATGGGTACAGTCTCTGTAGGGAAACATCCTGGGTTCATGTCTTCTTCACTCTGTCTCTTTTCAGCCATGTGAATTTAGACAGTTTATTCAACCTCTCAGTGTTTCAATTTCTTTATTTTTAGACAGGAATAATAGTACTGACTTCGTATGATGGTTATGTAAATTAAATATAAGTAAATATACATTAAAATGCTTAGAATCTTCTTTTTTACATCAGCTATTATTAGTATATCTAATATCCTCTCCAGGGTTTGGATCAGAGTATCCACATAGTAAATATGTTGAATGGAGACAGAGAGAGAGGGAGAGAAGAGAGGGTGGGAGGGACACAGGGAGAGAAAGAGAGAGAAGAAAGCAGGAGAGAGGAAAAGAGAGAAAAGATTCACCTAGAGCTAAAGAAGAACAGATACTCAATTATGAAGAATATGCACACAAGCAGGTAAATTTGGTTCTAAAAAAGATTGGTGCATTTTTGTTTTGTTTTTCAAAGGAAACTAGCATCAAAGTTGATTTAAAAAAAGAAAAAGGAAAGAAAAAAAATGGCTCCCAGGACCTTACCCAAATAAATACATTTGGAAAAGAATCCATCTCTTGGCTTATATAAAAATAATGAAAAGATGTGCAGTGATGACACATTTCAGGAATAAATTTGAAGAGAATTTTTTCATACAGTTTCACAAAGGGACCTTAGGGAAGGAGAGCCTATTCAGTAATTAAATCGCTTGTTGCCATCACACATTGGCAGATCTATGGAGATGTCACTTCAGGGAATTTGATGACTGCTCTCCCCTGGGAGTGCTTCACTTTGGGGAATCTGAAGCTTTACTTAAAGAGGTCATTTGCTCCATAGATTCGAAGAACTTTTACAGCAGAGACAGATTTTCTTGTTATTGTAAGACATGTGGCATACCTTTCATTTATTTTCATATCAAGCCAAGTTGGATCTATTCACTGGATGTAGGTATATTTTAAATGTTTCAGAATAAGGATTTCAGATATTTTTAAAAATGAAAAGAAGGGAATGGAAACTGGTGGTATTTTTATGTTCTCTGAATTCAGCCATCAGCCCTGCATATTATTCCCATTGTCCAGTGGACAGAGGGGGGACCTCCCTGGTCAGTAAGTGCCCCTCTTTGAGAAGTGTTGCAGGGTCTCTTGCTGGAGAGTGTGAGACTGGAGATCAGAGTGGCAAATTTACCTGTGCAGTCACGTGAGGATGGGGCATTGACATGAATACCAAAAAGATAAGAGAGATTAGTGAACCAGGAAAGGGAAGAAAGGGACAGTAGCCAGAGCCAATGACTGGGAGGTGGTCAGCTTTTCCTTCTTGAGGTTGAGAATGTGGTAGGGAAACATCTTCAACAGGGTCTTCACAGGTGACCAAGATGCACATGAGCAGGCAGCCTAGGTGTGTTTTCAGAGACATATTTTGTTGGCACTTCTCTTTTCTCTTACATTTTACTGAAGAGGGAAATACTGGATAGGAGTGATACTGCAGGGGGATCAGAACATAAGACCTTGGAATCCCACAGATCCCAGCTGCATGCATGCTCTGGAATTTACCACCTTGGAAAATGTACTCAGCCCCTCTCTACTTTCATTTCCTCTTTTGTAAAAAAAAAAAAAAAAAAAATGGCAGCTACCTTTAAAGGTTATCGTGAAAGTAAATATATAATATTTTCTAAGTGCTTACCACAGAATCTGGCACAAAATAAACCCTTAAATAATATTAGTTGCTATGACCACCACCACCATTTAAGATTCTGCCATGTTATATAGCATCCCTCTCTCCTGTACCTATATAGGTGGTGTTATATACAAAAATAAACACACACAACAGATCATAAGGCTACACAATCAAGAAGTTACAACTTATGTGAAACATTGCAAAAAGTTCACCAAAACAATGAAATGCACATTTATGGGATTTTCATTAGTAGTACAGATTTTAATTTAAAATGGTAGTGTAAATGGAAAGTCAAATAAATGTTTACAGAGGCCAGTGAGAGGAATAGGTGAGAAAACAACAACAACAGCTTAGTAACTAGAGAATTGTTTACATGGAAATATTTTTAATCCACCATAATCAGAAGGTCCTGTGTTTTCCATTTCTCTAAATGGATATATTGGGATACATACACTTGAACTCACCCAGTCAGATTGTGCTCACTTTGTAAAACAGCCGTTTAGGTTAAAGAAGTCTGGGTCCATGGAACAATGCAAAGAATGTGAGTCTGTGAGATCAAAAATTTGAAAGAGAACCTTGCAGGCCAGCTATTACAAGCCAACTTTATATCAACAAGACTTGCTAAATCAAAGCCCATCAGTACCCCCATGACTAGTACACCTCCTCTGTGCACCTCCATGCCCCTCATGTGACTTCTCAGTCAGTCTTCTATCAAATCATGAGCTGTGTTGCTTTGTAGTTCGCTGGTTACATGTGGATTTCTCCCCTGTACTTTTAGCTCCTAAAAGACTAATGTAATGAACAAATAAGGTTAATTACAGTACTTGGTAAACCCTGAAAAAATATTCATGAAATGAGGATAACCTCTCATCAACATTATGAACTGTGTTGACCACACAAGCAACAAAGACATAAATTTTTTTTTTTTAACATCTTTATTGGGGTATAATTGCTTTACAATGGTGTGTTAGTTTCTGCTTTATAACAAAGTGAATCAGTTATACATATACATATGTTCCCATATGTCTTCCCTCTTGCGTCTCCCTCCCTCCCACCCTCCCTATCCCACCCCTCCAGGCGGTCACAAAGCACCTAGCCAATATCCCTGTGCCATGCGGCTGCTTCCCACTAGCTATCTACCTTACGTTTGTTAGTGTGTATATGTCCATGACTCTCTCGCCCAACAAAGACATAAAATCTTAATAAGTATTTCTTAGACAAAGGGATGGTGATAGATTCCTTTGAAATATGTCAGAAGATGCTATGATTGTAGGTCTCCATCTTTTGATCAAGAAGTTAAACAGGAATGACATGATCTGAAAAAGATTTCTGCCATTGGAAGGAGGGAGGATAGATATAACACAAAATTTCTTTGAATTAGTTTTTTTTTTTTTTGATGAGTATATAGCATGTTAATTTTGTTTTAAAATTTTGGGGGGTCACATTCTTGGTTTTGCTGAATAAAGAGAGTCAGGAAAAGAGGGGCTGCATGTTGAATTCACTAAGGCTTAATGAACAAGAGCTCTTTGGGGATGCCTTAAGAGTTTTAGGGTACCCTTGTACCATTAGCTTTTTCAGTCCTTCAGAAAACAGTAACCAGAGAACTCTTCCGTAATTTAAATCCATATTTGTTTCCTCCAAAGAGGGTTCAGATTAAAGCATCATGAAATAATCTTATAAAGATATCACAGAAATGTATTTTTCACTATGTGTTACAAAACCTTTTTTTTTTAAATCTTAGAAGCCTGAGAGAAATTTTGAAAAATGAAAAAGCAGAATAACCATAAATAAGATATTTGCAGACATTAAAATCTTACCAGTTAAATTCCCCATTACATTTAATAACACAAGCTTTAAAAGAGTCACTTTATATATGAGGCCAATCTACTTCCTTACCACTGTACTTTTTTAATACTTTCTCTAAACTTTTATCATTGTTCATTAGTATATTTTATTGAGGTATAGTTGACTTATATAAGTTTCAGTGATTCACAGTTTTTAAAGTTATACTCCATTTATAGTTATTATAAAATATTGGCTCTATTCCCTTTGCTGTACAATATATCCTTGTAGCTTATTCATTTTATATATAGTAGTTTGTGCTTCTTACTCCCCTACCCCTGTTTTGTCTCTCCTTACCAAGGTACTTTTTTAACCTCTTTATTGGAGTATAATTGCTTTACAGTTGTGTGTTATTTTCTGCTTTATAACAAAGTGAATCAGCTGTACATGTACATACATCCCCGCATCTCCTCCTTCCCACGTCTCCCTGTTGACCTTCTGAAAGGCCATCAGTCAGTATAGGACTATAAAAGCTCATAGAAGAGATGCAGATAGTGATCAAATATAATAAAAATGAAAATATAAGAAAATGATGAAGGAGAAAAAGAACCAGAAACACAAGTGTGATCAGTTACCGCCTGGGACTCGTATCAGATGAACATCTGCATGAAGTCTCCTTGCCTCCTGCCTTGGACTAACCTGTTTGTACGTGGTCCCGTACCGCTGATGGTCCCATCCCCGTGGTGCCCCAGGCCTTCTCTGTCCACTTTGCCTCGGTGACAGTGGGCCACCTGCACACTCACAGTCCTGACTGGGAGCAGAAAATGTGCCAACCAGATTCTCGTCTTTCCCTCCCTGGTGGGACCCTGGAACGCTTCACGATAGGCTTTCCCAAATTCTGTGTTTGTTTTCATAATATTGCAGGGATGAGTAAATCTCTTGTTCTGAGTCCCCAGACTGCTCCTGGAAATCTCAGAATAACTAAGTGATTCGTACGATAACCGAGTATTAGGAGTGGAAGGATCTTAGGGTGATCCAGGGGGCGACACATTTCTTTGCTTTAAAGATAAAGCTCTGGGAATCCAGCCAAGCTCTGAGACTTGCCAGACCAAATGCCCAGCATGACGCCAAGACCTCATACTCGGGTGTCCCGACCCTGCACATCACTGCTTTACCTTACTCTGACCCCCAAATGCTGCTCTTCTCTTTGGAGTGGACACCAACTCTTTTTGTTCTCCCAAATGCAAGTCTTTTGCAGAAGACCCAAGAGCTGGTGAACATGAATTAGTTATTATTACATTGAGTCATTAGAGTTTTAACTGGTGTGTAACCTAGTATACAACTTGTCAAAATCCATTGGAATAATATTGACTCAGTTAGTGATTAGGATTGAAGTTGAGTACAAATTATATACATTTGAGTGTTTTGATTCTCCTAAAATTATAAATCTGAAAATGTATAATAGATTCTCAGCCTAGATTTGTATAGATTGTTAATTGATGATTAAATTTAAAAGCATAAGTTTGCTTATCAAACCAGTCTACAACTTCTTATAATACCTTTAGGGCACAAGAGGGATCTTAATTTCTATTAACTTGTAGAGAACAAAAAATAACAACTACATCCTAACATATTCCTTAAGCAATGGAAACAATAAACTTACTTTGCTTTTCTTTCTGTCAAGGACAAAATATGAAAAGGCAGTACATTTATATCAAGGAACTGATGAGATTTATAACTTCAGCTACTTTTATACTGCCTTCATTATAACTTTATTCTCTATTATCCTATATTAGATTATGTTAAAAATTCAAGCTAAAGTCTCATTATTTTGGAGACAGACAGGAGATGAAACATACCAATAGTGAAAAATATGATGCTCTGAGAATATTCTATTCAGAATGAACTGTGTTTCTTTTCTTACCGTAAACATAAACAATATGCATTTAGTAATCTGTATTTAGTATGAAAATAGCTATTTCCTTAAATTACAGTATATATTTGCTCTGTTTTCTTTTTCTTTTTACTCTATTTGACTTTCCAATTTCCTGACATAAAAACTATCAATAGGAGATCTCAAATTTTTATTATTAAAAAATATTCAAGAACCCATTTGGAAATATACCTAAATTCTTAAATTCATTTTATTCTTATATTCACTTAGATATTTATAATTTTATCATTCTTATAACTTATTAATCTTTCAAAACTATATAGGAACTTACTAAAATCTCTAAGAAATAGTTTCTATCAATTTATCTTATTATTAAAAGTTTTCTAATTTTAAAATTTGCTTGGGTCCTATTATTAAGTCCATAAAGTTTTTTTTTTAACATCTTTATTGGAGTATAATTGCTTTACAATGGTGCGTTAGTTTCCACTGTATAACAAAGTGAATCAGCTATATGTATACATATATCCCCATATCTCCTCCCTCTTGCGTCTCCCTCCCACTATCCCTATCCCACCCCGCTAGATGGTCACAAAGCACCGAGCTGATCTCCCTGTGCTATGCGGCTGCTCCCCACTAGCTATTTTACATTTGGTGGTGTATATATGTCCATGCTACTCTCTCACTTCTTCCCAGCTTACCCTTCCCCCTCCCCATATCCTCAAGTCCATTCTCTATGTCTGTGTCTTTATTCCTGTCCTGCCCCTAGGTTCTTCAGAACCATTTTTTTTTTTTTTAGATTCCATATATATGTATTAGCATATGGTATTTGTTTTTCTCTTTCTGACTTACTTCACTCTGTACGACAGACTCTAGGTCCATCCATCTCACTACAAATAACTCAATTTCATTTCTTTTTATGGCTAAGTATATAGTACATAAAGTTGTACAAATGTTATATTGTCGTTGGGTTTCTGTAAGTTTTACAAAATAATGTTCTTTGTTTAATCACTTATCCTTTGACAATGTTTTATAAAAATACTTTTGCACGGGCTTCCCTGGTGGCACAGTGGTTGAGAGTCCGCCTGCCGATTCAGGGGACGTGGGTTCGTGCCCCGGTCCGGGAAGATCCCACATGCCGCAGAGTGGCTGGGCCTGTGAGCCATGGCCGCTGACCCTGCGTGGCAACGGGAGTGGCCACAACAGTGAGAGGCCCGCGTACCGCAAAAAAAAAAAAAAAAAAAAAAAAACTTTTGCAGAATTTTTCTCTTATTAAAGTTGCCCCCCCAAAATTTTCTGTAACTTTTTAATGTCCTGTACGTTTTAATTGTATCTCTTAGAAGCAACTTTGAGTTAAATAAATTTACCAAATCTAAAATTCTTGGAATTTAAGAGATTTTAAGCAATTTACATTTATTTAAACAAATATTGTAATTGATATGCCACTAAAATTTTATTTTTCATTGCTTTATGTTATATTTTATCTTTGACTATCTTACATTTTTTCATTAATTTTGTATGTTTTGTTATATGTTCCTTTTGGTTGCTGTTTACCTCTTTATAAATTTGAAGATAGTTTACACATTTTGATTTTATTATCAAATGGTAATTATTGTTCTTATCAATAGTAATTATCTTTGCGTTTTTCTAAAATTTGAAGATAAATTTGAAGATAGTTTACACATTTTGATTTTATTATCAAATGGTAATTATTGTTCTTATCAATAGTAATTATCTTTGCGTTTTTCTAAAATAATTAATTTATTTAATTTTCAAAACTCATTTTTATCATAGATTTGGCTTCCTTCTATGCAAATTGAGTAATTTAATTAGATGGGGGGCAATACAGCTTAGTCTTAACCAAGTGGGCTTTGGAATCAGAGATCTGTTTTTATTCAACATTTGCTAACTACACATTGATAAATTACTTATTCTTTCCCAATATTTTTCACTTGAATGATGTTGATAAACGCACCTACCTTCCAGGGTTATTGAAAGGATGAAATGGCATGATACACCTTAAATACTCAATACACAGAATAGCATACTCAAAGCTCTTAATACTTAATCATTATTTTTGTAATATTAAACTCATCATCATACTTATCAGCGTGTTTTTTTCTTTTATCCCCTTAAATCTAGTTTAGCTTTCAAAAATATTATCAGGGATTTAACATTAGTTTCATGCTTTTGTTTTATTTGTAACCTTTAAAACCTTCTTTTTTAAAAAATCTTTTCTTCCACATTTTTGGAGAGCCACTTTCCCCTACATCCACACAAATAAAAATCATGTAATGTTAATCTTTTGAGAGCAGGCGTATACTTAAATTTCTCTTAAATCAAGCTTATTTTTCTTCTACTCTCAAATATCAGGTACTTCTGGCCTTTTACCATTTTATTTCTGTGTCAGTTAAATATTCAGCATTCTCCTAAGATATATAAGGGGTTTTTAAAATGTTATCTCTTTGCTTTTCGTATTAAATCTGGCATTGTAAGAAAGAAACCATACACAAAATACTATGTGTTTTTTTTCTTCTCATAATTTACTTAAAACTGATATTTTAAAGCAAAAAGCATAACAGTGTTAAGGTTTATAATGATATGAAACCATTGCATAGAGAAAAAGAGAGTGTTGAAAGGGTAAATGAAATTATACTGTTGTAAGAGTATTACATTTGTAGAGTGCAAAGCAGGAAAGGGGAAGTGTCAAGGTGAAGTACAAAGCGCTAGGAGACATAATAGTCTCTAATGAGTTAAAGATGCATTATTGTTAGACCTAGCTAAGAAGCCAATAGAGGAAATAAAACAGAACACTAGAGCATTTATTGATTGATTGATCAACACACGTTATTAAAGGAACAACAGAAGAACAAAATCAGAAGAAACAGATTAAAAACCTTTGGTTAGCTTATGCCCAGACATATCAATTATTTCATTAAGAGCAAGTGGACTAAATGCCTTTTAAAAAAGACAGAGATTGTCAGACTGAAAAAAAAAAAAGGCAAAATCTAACTATTTGCTAAGAGATGCATTCTATGTTTAAAGACCCAGATAAATTTCAAGAAAAATGATAGAAAAATGTACCATGCAAACAGTAAACATTAAAAAAAAAAAAAAACCCTGGCACCGGCATGACTGTATTAATAAAAGAAAAAGTGGTCTTCACAACAAAGAATTTTAAGAGAGACAAAGAGGAAAATTACATAATGATACAAGAATGAATTTACCAGGAACACATGACAATTCTAAATAGCTCTTTACCTGATAAAAGGTATTCAGAGTTCACTGAGCAAACTGTGAGAACTAAATGGAGAAATAGGTAAATTTTCAAAGATATTCAGATATATTAACACCGTTGTATTAGTACTTAATGAAACTAGCTGACCAAAAAAAAGTCGATAAATATATAAAAGAGCTAAACAGTATCAACCTACTTACCTAACTGGCATGTAAAGAACATTCCAATCAGAATTTACAGAATACACCTGCTTTTCAAAGTCACATTTAATATTTTTCAAGATATTTGCCCATGATATGTCTCAATACATTCAAAAGTTTGAAATCTTATATGATTTGTGAAAATTTAAACTGCAAATCAATACATTAAAATACTTTCAAAATCTATAGTTTATTAGCAAATACAAATTTGCAAAATCTATAGGTATTTGCAAATAGATTTCTAAATGACTCATAAGTCAAACACAAAACAAAATGAAAATTTAAAGTATTTTGGACTACCTAAAAACAAAAGATAAGCATATCAAAATCTGTGAGTTATAGCCTCACCAGAGGAACAATTATAGCTTTAAACAATAGGAAAATAGGATTTAGGTTTGGGGTATGTTAGATAACTAAAGAATTTCTGACAGCAAGAAGTTCTTCATGTTTTCACTAATTTGAATTTTAGTGGGAGGTCCAAACAAGAAAAACATGTCTCCTAAAGTTCTTAAATAGTTCTGGGTGCTTTTAGTCCCTGGGGAGATAGTCCTAATCAGTCATCACCAGTAAAGTATAGTTCCAACTTATTAGGTTCCAAATACAGAAATGAAAAGTAATTCCAGTGACAAGTTACCCTTGTCATCCCCAAGTGGGTTACTCATGTAATCTCCATCTACTGATGAAGATATATCTTATATTTAATGCAATGGATACTTCATATGTGCTTGATACTGTCCATCATTTTAAGAGGAATGAGCAAGCAAACATACAAAAGACAACAACACAACAAGAGCAACAACAACAAAAAATAGAAAGGTAATAAAATGTTCTCTCATTGCTCCCCAAATCAGGAGGCAGTGTTTGTGGTTCCATCCATCTATAGCCACAAAAGAAAATGATGACACATTCAAAGAGAGTAAATTGAGAGAAGTTTAATCAAGGACTGTTGAGGAAGGTGCCTGAAAAGTAAGGGAAACGAGCTGGTGAGGCACCCTGGGGCAAGCAGTATTGAGATAACTCTTAAAACCTTCAGCTTACACACAGAGCCCTATTTTCCAAACGTATTCATGCCGATCAGAGATCTTTTCTAAATGATCTCATGATACAGGCAAACATAAGCCAAAGGCATAGGCGAAATGGAGAGAGATCTAGAAGATCAAGGGCTTCTTCTCAGGTCTTTCCTTCCTGTATTAGACAACTTTAGCTTTGCAAATTCTCTCACATGTCCCCCAGTCCTCTCTGATTCTTATATCATAATCCTATTCTTTACAAATTATTTCCTGCACGTTTGTCATAATTCTGTCTCAAGGATAGCCTCATATCAATAACAATGAAAATAATGATCCCAGTGCCACTTATTAAGTTCTAACTATGTGCCAAACACTGTGTTAAATGCTATAAAAATATTATCACCTTTGTTACTTAAAAAAAAAACAAACTGTGAAGTAGTCAATCCGTTTAACTACTAAAAGTAGTTAATCCGTTTTAAATACAGGCTCATCTCACTTTATTGTGCTTCACTGTATTGTGCCTTGCAGATTTTTTTTTTTTTTTTTTTTTTTACAAATTGAAGGTTTGTGACAACCCTGCATTGTCAGATGATGGTTAACATTTATTTTAGTAATAACATATTTTTAAATTAAGGTATGTACATTGTCTTTTTTAGACATAATGCTATTGCACATTAATAGACTATGGCATAGTATAAACATAACTTTTATATGCACTGGGAAACAAAAAAATCCATGTAACTTGCTTTATTGAGATATTTGCTTTATTGCAGTAGTCTGGAACTGAACCCACAATATCTCTCAGGTATGCATGTGTAAGGAAGGTGAGGCATATGTCAGACAGCTACCAAATTGTTAGCTAGTCCTTGTATTTTGATCATTCTGACTCTGAAACCCATGTTCTTCATCTCTACGATATTTTAAATCCTATTGAAATGTTACCACCCAGTGGTAAATATTCCTAAATTGCAACTCTCTACATACCTCTCTTTGGATTTTAATTTTGTAATAGTTCTGTCCTGCAAATAGGACTAATTATAAACTTCAACAGAAAAATTGTATTTCCTATTACACTTTCCATAAGACCTTTTATGAAGGAGTCAAACTGGAAGAGAAGCACACTTTCACATATATACTCATATATTCCATGGTTTCCTGACTCCTTCCATTCAATTCAATATTTCTATCTTTTGGATCCTTCGTTCTGAGCCAGACCCTCCATTAGGATATTTCAGGTACCTAAAAAGGAAATGTATTGCTCATGCTATCACATTCTCATGACTTCTACTCTCCACTGTCCTACAATCAGTCAATCTCTCACTCTTTATCATAGAACATTCTACATTCTTCTGGTATTTCCCCTTTTTAAAGCAGTAGTTTCTACATTTAGACACTTTTTCTTCTATCCACTCTGCCATTGATTCAACAAAATTTATACATTACTTGCCTGTTAATATTAAAGGAATTGTATATTTATTTGTGCGTATGTCATTTCCCCCACTGTGGTGTAGAGTTGCTACTTACTGAATCACTGTGTCTTCTTAGTTTCCAACTCTGGGGTCAAAGATTGACTTAGTTTTCCACCTTTATGTCATGTGGTGCCTAGCAGGGTGTCTTGCACTTGCTGTTAATGAATATTTGTTAATTTCTGGACTAATCTCCAAATGCATTGTCTTGAAAGCTATCCTGTGGTTTTCCAATGAATCTCATACACAGAGTCACTCCTGCTGAACAGCTTCTTACTCTGCAACTCTCCTCCCCTGCATTTACCATTGTGTAGCAAAGCTTGGGTGAGACAGTTTTTTGGCTTAGAGCTTCGTTTTCAGATGAGAAAATAAACTCTCCTTTTAGATCCTTCACATTCTCTGGAGGTCTCCTGTAGTAGTTAATGTATTTCTTTCAGTTGAAAATATAAACACAAGAATAAATGACCCTATTAGCTTGTAATTGTCATCTCCTGGGTTTACTTTCAGTGCCTAATGGGGAATTTTTTCCTTTAAGAGAGGTCTAAATTGGTCCTATTGCCCAATATTAACCACATGCTCTAGTAAATATCTGTGCCAATGATTAATAGAAGAGGTCGTCAGTAACTGTAAGGTGAGTGGCACATTCATAGACAAGTACCCCGCCCGTCTTGCCTGCAGTAACTTCCTATTTGAGGGATTTTTTCAAATTAAACCTTTGAAGGAAAATAAGGTCTCTAAAGATAGCCAAGCACCAGAAAAAAATTGCAAGGGAAAATTGTATTCTGTTAGGTATAAAATATTTTTGAAGTGGGTGCATTTTATTTTTTCCTCAATCTTCTTATTCCCTATTCTGTCTGACAGGCATAAATTCAAAGGTGTCCTTGTCTCTTACCATTTGTGAATGTGCCCAATTATATGTACATAGGACATTTACTGTGACATTTACCTGGTATCCAGCTAATGTATACAAATAAATCTAAGTCAAATTTAATAGTGCTTTCGGAGTGCCAAGTCCTGTGTTGATATATAAGACAAGGTAAAGTGTAAAATACTTTGACAAGTCAACACAATTGTATGGGAGTTTAGAGGAAATACTGCTTGTATTGTGGAATAAATAGGGATTTTTTGGTCAAGAAGGCATAGGTTTAAATCTAGGCTGTGTTACTGATTAGCTGATACCTTAGGCAATATAATTGCCTTTCTTTGCCTCAGTTTCCTGAACTATATAATGAGAGACAACGTTTGATATAATGAATTGTTCTGTGGACTAAATGAGATGGCATTTTTGGAGAACCTAGCAGAACACTTGGCCTGTAATAGGTGAGCAATAAACATTAGCTGAGATCCCTTTCTTTCATTTGACATCTTCAGAAGACTTCCTGTAAGGGAGATGTACATTTGGATTGGATTTTTAAAGCATGAATAGGATATTAAAGTATAGACAATGGTGTTAGCAAAGTTTGCAGAATATGTATGTTTGATATAAAGATTTTTCATTACCACCCTCATTTATTAAACATGATATGTTGCTATGTGGATGGTCAGATAAGGTTACAGGTACACAAGAATACTGTAGTATAATACTTTAAAATTTGACTTTTCCTTTCATCTCTTTCTCTGTACCTCTCTCTTAAGTGACATGAGAGAAGGGAAATAAGGAAGGTAGAGACATATCTGACCATAGTTGTCTCTAAACCGTTGTATAGGAGGTGAATCATCACTCTAATTATCTTGGTGAGTAAGCATTATGAATCATTTGCATTTGTGAAAGCTCAATAACCATTTACATCCCTTTATTAAAGACATCATTTTCCTCTTTTTTCACATGCGTATGACCCAGCACCTAGCTTTGTACCTTACCTCTTAACCATCATTCTCTAAATGCTGAATAGGTGAATATGGACTTGGATTTTAATTCTTTTAAGTTCACTAAGTACAAGCCAGATATACTATTGTCATGAAAACTCTAAATGCTGTTAATATCTGATATACATGGTAAATAGGGTATTTGTATTCAGCCAGCGTTTGGTCTAACTTGTTTTCTTTTCAAATGAAGCTTGTGTGGTAAAAGACCCTTCAGAACTGAACAGCATTGATTTCTTTTTTCCTTCTCAAAAGCAACAGCAAATATATAAACTCTCCTTCCTTGGTGAAATATTTATGTGCAAGAGATACTGCCTGTGTCTGTTTCTAAACACACATTCCCCAGCCCATTAGCTGTATAGTTAAATATTTTACACTTTCTATTTTTCTACTAATTGACCTTCTGACGAAAGTAATTTGTGATCAGTAAAAGTCACCAAAATTAACATGTCAATTTAATAAAGAATTGACATTTAAAGAATCTAACCAAAGCAGTTATTTTCAGTGGAAAGCTATCAAATTCATTTTAGGAAGCTAGCAAAATGCTGGTACTAAAAGCTGACAAAGATAGGAAACACATATAAAGAAACTATAGTATAATCATGAAAACAAATATATTATTATAAAGAAAATACTTGAAAACCCTTTTCATTTGTAGATATGATTACATCTATATAATGATTTCATCCTCATCAAGTAAGTGGAGTTTGCCCCCCCACCTCCAAGAATCCTTTATTTCTAAATATGTTCCTAAATATCCATCTAGTTATAAGTGTAGTAAGAAAAGAGGTCCATGGACATCGTGTATTTCTCATATAGTTTCCTTTTTATCAAGTAAAAGGATAAATCTCTTAGCTCCTACTTAATAATAAAACAATAGTGACATTTGGATCAAGAAGAATAAAAAATAAGTTTGTATCAGTATTACTTTTAACACTGCTTTGGAAATTTTGAATAATATAGTATGAAAAGGAACAAGTAAGCCAAAGAGTAATTTTAAAAGACACACTATTAGAATTTATAAAAGTTTATATACTTTTATCTGTATTCAATTTTGGTATTCTCACCACCACAAGAGAGAGTAAGGTCAACACGAGACTAGTTCACCATGGACTGGAATCTGAGGGAGCTAGTCGCTCACTTCACTCTATGTTCAGATTCCAAGTTGATGGAAAAAGAGACACAAAGGCCAGGCACATATGAACATATAACTACTGGCTTATACCTAAGACATGTGGAAGTTTCTTTTTGAATGAAACTTCCCTCACCAATCAGAGTCAAAGCAGCAGGACAGATCCTGGATTCCATCATAAATGACACCATCCTCACAGACTGACAGCTTGAAAGAGGAGAGAGCTCATCTTTGATCCCTTGGCAAGCAGGTCCTGAGAGAACCAAAAGACCATGACCACTTATGAGCTTTTACCACATAGTTTTTCCTTTATCCTTTTTAAAAATATATATATTTATATATTTATTTATTTATTTGGTTGCACTGGGTCTTAGTTGTGGCAGGCAGGCTCCTTTGTTGTAGCTCGTGGGCTCCTTCGTTGAGGCATGCATATGGGATCTAGTTCCCTGACCAGGGATCGAACACCAGCCCCCTGCTTTGGGAGCGTGGAGTCTTAACCACTGCGCCACCAGGGAAAACCCTACCACATAGTTTTTCATCATCTAATAGAAAGGATAGCAAGAGAGAGAGTGGTAGATGTAACATGGAAAATGAAGTTGGGGCAATAAGGGTGTACCCCAAATCCCCCAGTTTTTCACAGAACTCCACTTTGTGCATGGTTACTGCATAAGGGATGTTGGCATTATTGGAAAATTCTCTCTACTGATTAATAGTCAACTACATCTTTACTCAAGAATGATGTTGAGAAGTACGGGTTCTTGAATCCACCAAACCCTATGCAATGGATTAAAATAGCCACAAATTATTTGACATGTCTGTCATTAAGAGGTGGAGGCTCTATATCCCCTGTACTTTTTTCTGAACTAGGCCTGTGACTCCCTTTTGACCAAAGGAATATAGCAGAAAAGAGGTTATAGGACTTCTGAGGCTACATAATAAATCTTGGAGTTTTGACTCTGGGAGAAGCCAGCCATCCTATAAGAAGTCTGACTGTTCTGAGATTGGTATGCTGTGAGGAAGCCCAAACTAGCCATGTGAAAGGCCACTAGTCATGTGGAAAGGCCACTCGGGGACAGAGACAGAGACAGAGGGGCCTGGATGTGATAATCATCCTAGCCCAGACATCAGACGTGTAAGTGAGGAAACAATGCTAGGTATGTCAGTCCCAGTAGAGATAATATGAGGAAGAAACGTAGAACTCAAATGACAGCCAAAAGGAAGTCCCTAAACATATGGCCCCATACATCTCTACTTTTCAAGCCATCCCAGTCAAGGCCTCAGTCATTATGGAAAAAGGATAAGTTATTTTCATAACCAACAAAATTGTGAGCATGGTAAAATAGTAACATGACCCAGGTCAATCATTTAAAATATCTGATTATTTTCTTATCTGTAAATTGAGAACAAAATACTGGTATCTTTCTTATATCACTGTTATACACAGTAAATGAGAGAATGCATGTGGAGCTCTAAACATAATACCTGATAAAGAGCATGTGACAAATTTATTACATTTTGATAAGCTGTGCCTCTGAAAAACTGAAGGGTCATGAGAAGAAATAGCACCATAACATCAGTAGAATTCTTAAATGAAATTTATGCTGAAACCAGAAATTGTCTCACAGTGGAATTTCAAGGCAATTCCAGATTGAAGCATTCTGAAAACTATGCTTCATGGTACCATGGCAATGTTTCAGTTATATACTTAGCAGTTAGTGATACCATTATATTCCAGAATGATTATATGCCTCCCCAAAAGGGATAACATTGTCATTTCATGGGGGAGCCATGTCCCTGGCTTATTCTGATGAAAGGAAAGAAAGGAAGAAATGAAAGATGGGAGGGAGGAAGGGAGGAAAAGAGGGAGTCTACCAGTGAGAGAGTCATATTCAATCTGAAAATTCATTTGGTATGTGCATTTAGAGCTTTAACAGTGAAGGTCATTTGACTCAGTATTTCTCAGCTAGGAATTTATCCACAAGAAATGCAGGAAATTCTCTGCCTACAAAGATATTTATTGGGCTTCCCTGGTGGCGCAGTGGTTAAGAATCCACCTGCCAGTGCAGGGGACATGGGTTTGAGCCCTGGTCCAGGAAGATCCCACATGCCGCAGAGCAACTAAACCCATGTGCCACAACTGCTGAGCCTGCGCTCTAGAGCCCGCAAGCCACAAGTACTGAGCCCCCGCACCACAACTACTGAACCCACGCGCCTAGAGCCCATGTTCCACTACAAGAGAAGCCACCACAATAAGGAGCCCACGCACCTCAGCGAAGAGCAGCCCCTGCTCACCACAACTAGAGAAAGCCTGTGTGCAGCAAGGAAGACCCAATGCAGCCAAAAATAAATAAATAAAATTTAAAAAAAGACATTTATTATAGTTACTATATTAACATCAGAAATCACTTGAAATATTCTACATAAATAAGTTATGGTTAACCTATTCTATACAATATTATGATTTCATTACCCATTATATTTATTGTGTTGAAGACATAAAAAATCAATTTTTTTTAAACTTGATATGCCAAATAATAAACATAAGTATGTGAAGTTTATACATAACTATGATTGGAAAGGAATCCCCAAAATAGTACCAGCGGTTTTCAAGGATTTGTAAAATTATTAGTAATTTGTTTCACCTTTTTCTTTCCTATATTTCTCAAATTTCTACCATGAACTGTATTTATTTTTTTGTAAAAACACAAAAACCAAACTCTCTCTGCTTTCATTTAAGTAATGGCAAATTGTAGAATCATAAAATAGCTTATCATATAGACAAAATGAAACAAAATCCCTGGTGAAATTTCTGTTTTTCTCCTCTATAAATCTCATCTCTCATATTTGAGAACCTTTCTGACAGCTTCAATGAAGATGTTAAAAAAATGAAAAGATAAAAAATAGGAAAAAATACTAGAGAACTCTTCTCACTTCTGTATCAAGGTGTGTCTTGGGAGAAACCATCAGAAAATTTTAGTCTAGCTCTGATTAATCTTCATTTTCACCTCCAGATAAATAACTACATATTACTGTCAATCATATCATGGATGAAAAAATAAGACCTCATTGAGCATATTCTTAAATACCCTATTATTCATCGGACAGGTATAATAACATTTGTAAGAAATTGTTTATCCAATAAACTCTCATGTAGCCCATGCATTTAGACAAAATCAGAGCTTGAAAGTTATCCCTGTTGCTTGAATCAGATGCCTACAACATTCTAGGGAATGGATAGACTTTCCCACATTGATGTGTTTCCATGGTCCTTCCATACCAAGAATCCTTACTTCTATGAATATACCTTTCAGGAATAATGTGCAAATATTTGTAGAGAACTTGTTTGCTGGTCCAGGATTTTGATAGTCCCTGCAGGAACTAAATTTCAGTAGACATATGTTTGCTGCCAGATTTTAGCAACATAATTCTGTGCTTAGTTGTTTGCCTGTTTGTTTGCTTTTTTAATTAAGTTTGCAAATCCTTGATAATACGAATGCAAAGGAGGGAGGTAATCCTTAAAGGACATGTCTTTTCTTTGTATGTGTTGCACTAAAGATAGTGAGCTTGGCTTTTTAATAGTATCTATTTTCAAATTAGTTATTGCTTTCCCAGGTCTTATGTTGCCCTGTCCTTTACAGGGCTGGACTTACCTTTTTTCCATCACTATTTAAAGGAGTCAGAACAATCAAGTACCATGCCTGTGTGAAATCATACTTATTCTAGCACAACTAGGTACTCAGGAGCACGGACAGAGTCTGATTTGGAAAGTGCCTCATAAAAATCTAATCAGAGACTGGCAAGGGATTCTCACAGATGAACAGTATTAAGACATTAATCTGAGTTCACTCCCAAAATGTAGTTGAAAACTTCACTGTGGTAAGTCACCTGGGGAAAAAGTGTATTGAGGTACTTGTCACAAGTAGGAAAGCACTCATGCCAGCATCTCTTTATGAATAAAGACATTTTTCACAGTATTAGCAAGCAACAGTAAGAGAAGGTCTTATCACGGTATCCCTCTCCTATCTTTCAAAGGGATGTGACTGTTATCATACAGTCTTCTTACTCTCACATGCATGTCACCTCCAGAGACTTTCTTTTCCAATATCTCTAGAATCTAGGAGGTTACAATATCTCTAGGATACGAAAGGGTCCAGAACTATAGGTTACTATTGTTCAGCCCAGTGGACCTGAAGCCAGAAAATCTGATTCCAGTCCTTCTTCCTAAGTTACTATGTTTTGACTTTTGGCAACAAGCTACTTAGCCCTTCTGAGCCTCAGTTTCATCATCTGTAAAATGGGAATAACACCTCCAAGCACTCAGGATGGTTGTGGGTTTAAAATGAGATCACAGCTTAAAGCTACTTTGTGCACTGGGATATATTAAATCATTTTGAGGCAATCTAATTGGGTTTGCTATTAGTCTGTCTGTTCCCTGATATACTTTTGTTGCAGGGAATTAGAACAGATTTTTTTTAAAAAATGAAGAGCCTCTCAAATGGGCATTAAACAGAGGTGGTTTGGTTTAGAGATCTACTTGGAATACGGCAAAATTCAGTGTTTGCAAACCAAAGTGAAACTTGTTTGCTACACTGCCTTTCCTTTTCAATTCCACACCCAAACCATCAGCACTGGCTTATAAGCCCTAATTAGTGTCGTTGGAGAGCAGAGTGGTTCCATACTGCCATTGATTAGAATGAGATTCAATTATCAGATGAAGGTTTATTAAAGTGTGTGTTTCTAGCTAGCTGGCTTCTCACCACCCAGCAATGTGCCCTCAGGGAGAAACACTGCCCCTGGCAGCATGAAAGACCATCTTAACTTCTTATGTACATGGGGGCTGAGCGCAATTTCTGTCTGGCATGGGAAAAGTCCAGAAGGAAAACACTGAAAGGAAATGAGTTTTCAGGTGGGAGAATGACAGTGTGACAGGGGTACAATTTCTTGCCTTGAATGAAGGAACAAAGCACCAATTCCTTCCGAGTTGCAGGTGACCCCTACCTCTGATGGAGGATAAGAAAGTAATTGCTCTCCTCTGCCATGGAATGGACCCTTCATTTTGAAACCAGGCTGGTCTGCTGATTGGTTCTGCTAAGTAACTCTGAAGAGACCCATTTGTTTAGCACTATGTGTAATTTTAAAGGAAAGGATGTGTCAGCAGCCAGGAGGAGAGTCAAATGAGGTCACTGGTGAAATAGCGGGAGAAATCTGCTGGAGCCTCTGCCTTTTTTTCTATTCCATCTTCACTGACCTTTGCACCAGAAAACTGATGCACCAACAAAATGGAACCTTCATTTTCTCATTCCCTGAATGACCAGGCCATCTCCCCAGTGCCTCCAGAAATGGATCTTCATTTCTCTATTGGTGGGGACACCACATTTAACCCTTAATGTTAAGGCAGTTTTCACCTGCAGAGCTTCCATCAGTATAAGCTGGTTATATCATAGAAGCCTTGGATGTTCAAAAATCCCATCTCTGATACACTGTTTCTTTCTGTGGATGGTGGAATAACTGCCACCCTTACAGAAGTTGGGGGATATAGGCAGATATTTTTGAAATTCTAAACATGACAATCCAAGAAAGTGATTGAGCACTGCCTTTTTACCTATAGGTTACCTTCAAACATAAATTAGTTTATGCTCTGAAAAGGTACTTGATGTTTCAATGTCAACTGAATCTGATTTCACTTAAAAAACAGCAATTTAGTAAATGTTACAGCTTTAACTTTGATACTAACATTTTTGTGTGAGAAAAAAAATCCTAAAAGAAACTGCAAATAGTGAACTTCATCATTTCCTTCTCAGCAATTCCAGAATATTAAAATGTACCCCATCATGGTCACGATCACAATCACTTTATATTAGAATTCTCTTGTGTAAGCTTTCTTCCCATCAGTTTAGTGAGAATCTGTGGCCAAAGGCCCTCCCTATTCATATCAGTTTTCCAGGGTTCCAGCAGAAGTTTGGTATATGGCAAGCACTTTAAAAATTTGAATTGAATAGGTGTATATTGAACAGTGTATGAGTTTTCAGAATATGAGCAAATGAATTAAACAGGAAACTGAAGTTACCACTCACCTATTTTTGTTCATATATAACAGCCTTATACTTTTTCGTACAAAACCCTTGTCTTCTTATTCCCTGCCTATTATTTATTGCTTCTGGTTATCAGCTTATGGGGCACTTCAATGTGGAGGTTTTGATAGGTCTCACTGACTCCAGCATTCCTGAGCCACTTAAAAGGGCTTAGAGGGGAAGACGGAAAGTCTTTCTTGGTTGTTTTATTTTTCTCAGGGAATATTAACCAGAAGCATATATAGAGATTCACAATTTCCTTTGTTATTTGTTTGCTTCTCTGTGGCATCTGATCTGTTTCAACATTGGCTGGACCGTGTGGCTTTCAAAAATAAATTGTCAAATGTTTGAGCATGGAAATACCCCCAAGATCAGGACTGTGTGAATTCTGTGTGTACTCTGTATGGAATCCACTTGGTCTTTTTGGAAGGCAAAACAGAGACATAAAAAAAGAGATTGGTATATAAGATGTCATTGGCAAGAGTCAAATCCAGCATCTATGACTTGGCAAGATTGACATAATCTTTCTGGACCCCCCTTTCTTCCTCTATAAAGTGGAGATAATACCTTGTTTGGGAAGATTATGTAAAAATTTAATGTTACAATGTCAATAAATTCATTCATTTCTTTATTCAGCAATGTCGGTGTTTAGAATGTTCTGGGCTTTTTTTTTTTCTTTGTAAGCAAAAACAAGCCCAGAAACTGCTTCTGTACGGCTTATGCTCTAGTTTTTCTAGAAAAAAAAACAAAATCATTCAAATACTTTATAGTTACAACCTAATACATGTTCTGGAGAAAAGAACTGGATTCTATGAGGACATTGACTTTTCCCATAAAACAGTCTCCAAGGAGTGTGACCTGGATGACATGGCATAGCAGACCCTTTTGCCTTAATCCAAGATGAGCTGTGAATAATGAAGAGAAACTTTCCAGATGAAGGAAGAGTGAGGAAAATATTTCAGGCAAAGAGACCAGCAAGGCCTAAGGCCCCAGGGTGGCAGCATGTGGGGGAGGGGTTGGAAATGAATGAGAAATATGGCAAGAGAGAGCTGAGGGGGTATGGACTGGTGAAAAATAAGATTGAAGAGCTAGGCAGAAGCCAGTCTTTTAAACCCTGTAGACCATACTAAATTTTTAGCCTTTATATCAAGACCTGTAACTCCCTTTCAAATGTACTGACACTATATTTCCTAGTTTTAAATAGAAACAGAAAAGCGTTTCTTGAATCATGTCTAATGTGATTGCTCAACCCAACTGGATGATCTACAGCCCAACCTTTCCATTCTGAGCCCTGGTCTCTAGGATACTGTTAGTGTGGTCACCCAAGGTAGCATGTTCTAGTTCTTTTAGAATCCCAGGATTGGAAAGGATGACCACCGACCACTACCAGGTGTCCTTATGCCTGATGGGAATGTGCTGAACATCAGAGGACTGTCCTATCATACAGATTTCCTGAACTCAGAGTTTCTTTCTCTGCCATTTAGCGCCTTCTCCACATTGCTCCATCTTGGATAGAGATGTTCCATGGGTCACAAGCAGGACACATGGAAAGGGTGAAAGAATAAAGAGGGATTAAGGGGGTTAAAAAAATAGAAAGAAAAAAACACACAAAACATTGAAACTAAGGCATTAGCATAATTGTTCTTCCAAATCCAGTTAGCCACCAAATCTAAAGGATTCTATCATTATTATATTTTCTTAAATGCTCCCTCCTGTCCATCCCCACTGTCATTACCTTGGATCAGGCTCTCATTCTTTTCACTTATTTCTGTGATAGAACATTGACCCCTGTGTTACTCAGGCCAACTCATATTCCTTCTGTTGTCAGACCAGTCTTCTTTAAGTATAAAACTGGATCTGGTCACTCCTCTATCTAATACTCTTGAACAGCTCCCTTATAAAATGTGTGGCATTTAGTACATGGTCTTATGCTGGTAGATCTATACAATGGGATGCTCAGATGGTTTCCATTCTGTGGCGTGGACAAGACAGGCATTCCCAGTACACTGGACCTTTTCTTTCTTCGTGCCAAACACTAGTGGGTTGTGGTATGGTGGTGGAGAATTGCTGCTCCAGCTCATGGGATCAACTGAATAAATCATATTTCATCTTAAGGAGGGTGACTGATACCACAACTGTACTAGGAATTGTGCTAAACACTTTGCATGCCATACTTTATTCAGTCCTCATGACCAAGCTTTGAAAATGGTGTCATCATCCTTATTTTATACATACAGAAACTGAGATTCAGGGTATTATTTAAACTTCCCAGTCAGTAAGTGGCACAGTTTGAAGTTAGACACAGACAGGAAATCACCAGAACACACACTCTCAACCACTGTTATATAATTCCATGTCCTAATTGTTTTCTTCTTTTCTTATAGACAAAAGTTAATGAGTAAAAATCAAACTGGGATTTTAAGCTATATAATCATATCTGTTTGTCCAAATTCACAGAAACTATTCCCAGTTTTTTTTTTTTCCTAAATGCAAGGTTATTTGGCCTGAATTAAGGTAGCTATCACTAGATCCTTGAAAACTTTGTGTTATACTGAAATACCACTTAAAAATGCCTGTAATAACAGGATCTAAAATTCAGCCGTGACCTAGCCAAGGATCAGGTTCTCAAAGCCTCTTGATTGGTTTGCATCATTCTGAAAGAATCTGGAGTTAATGCTCCTGCCCCATCCTCCCGCCCACCCTCCCAGACCAATCTCACCAGCCCTTTGAGATTTTGCTAAAAGCCCAACACACTGTCTTCCAGGAGCATTATCATATGGTCTTAGTAACAAGAACCGAATAAAAATGGACACATTACACAGCCCTGGTTCCTCCAACAGTGATTGGAAATAGATCAAAAGAGCTAAGGCACTAACTCAACCAGCCATTCCATCATCAGCTTGTCTCAGGGTAGTAATAAACTTCTTGGTCTGCTAAATTTATGGAGTAGAAGTGCAAGCATGGCCTCCCAGCGGTACCCATGGCTTTGATCAGGTCAATAACAGTGGTCAGGAGGTCTGCATGCTGACCATTATAAGCACCAACGTGGACTCTCACCAATGTGCTGTCATTAGCAATTGCTTCCACATTAGTTTCTTAGCTGGAAAGATAAATCAGGCTGCCTAAGGAAGGGATTTTATATGAGAGTGCATGAGAATGTTTCCTATGTAGAAGTGTAAGATTAAGGGTTTAACTCCAAAATATTCTCTACATTTATACACTCCACTAGCTTAGCCAGCAACTCTGGACCATGAAAGAGCTAGCATGGTACAGCCATGAGTCACCTTCTCATCTGACTGAAGGTATGACCTCTACCTTTGCAAGGGAAATTGTGCCCTGTGCTGCAATGGGCAAAAAACTTCCATATTATATGATTTATGCAATTAATAAGCTTAGATGTGCTAGTTGCACTCTGTGTTTACAATGGATATAATATAATTGACTTTGTAGCAAATTTGAAAGGTAAGTTGTATTGGTCCTTGAAGGATCATGCTTGCTCTGCCACTGGACCTATGCAGGCACCATTTCATCTACCTTGGCCATTGTTGCTCTCTTCATGGTGTAGTTAACTCTTACTCTTCCTTCAAATGGCAATTCAGGAACATTTCCTCAGGGAAGCCTTCTCAGACCTTGCTGAGTAAATTTCCATCTCTCATTTCCACCCCATATGGGTGCTCACTTCAGTGTAAATAAATATATTTGGTGACTCTTGGATTCATGTCTGTGTCTGTCTCTAAGCTGGTACCTCCATGAGGGTCAGAAACTTGGTGCTTTGGCTCACTGTTATACCCTCAGTACTGAGCACAGTCTTCAGCTGACAGTAGGAAAACAAAAGCTATTGTAGCCAAGAATGTAATGAGAAAAAATACTTTAAAAACTAAGAAAGATATATATCTTTTTAAAATATGCAAAGAGAATTACTCATCTTAAATTCTAAAAGCATTCGTTTATTCGTTCATTTCTTTCAACAAATATTTTTCAGTCTTCCACTATTTTCCAGCTTTTCCTAAGACCTGGATCTACAATGGTAAATATAAATAATCTTAAAAAAAAATCTCTTTCTCGTTTTCTTTTGTTCTCTGACAGAAATAACACTATGTATTTATTCAGTAAAAATAGAATGGTATAAATCCTTGCCCTCTATTTATATATCAGTGCTTGGTGGCAACCTTTATGTTTGTTGCCTCTAAGAGTATAGGAAATTAATGCTTGGAAAGGGATGTTTTACAATACTCAAAACTCCAGAAACAATTTCCTTTGGAAGGAACTTCTGGCTTTATAATTGATTATCAGGATATGTGACTTCTAGATTTATTTTTACAAAAACATAAAAACATAAAATGAAAAAAGTCCACCTTCTGTGTAGACTAAGAATGATGTATTTTAAATGGCTTTATTTTTTTAATGTTAGGTAGAAATTTCCTCTTTCATGGGATCAGATCCTTCGGAAACCACTGCCAGACAGTGGTTGGTTATATTATAAGGAAAATAAACATGTGCTAGTGAAAAATGAGGTATTTAGGTATTCAATGTATATGTGTTTTTCTTGTATATGATGTGTTAGCATATCACAGAGAACTGTCTGCGTGTCAGGAAAAACTTGGAATTCTCTCAGCAGCGTGTTGAGTAAAGGCCAAACATAATAAAGTACATCTGGCTTGCTTTCCAGAGAGATCTAAGAAATTAATTTTTCTGCAAATTAGAACCAATTTGTATTGAACTCCTCTATAAAAGCAAGTTAAGATTGACCATAGGTAGCTTTTACTCACATGATTTTTATTGGCCACTTGCTTGTTTAGGGGAAATAGAGAAACAGGGCAGCACATCTCTAATAAGAGTTCATTGAGTTTGCACACCTTTAAACAAGAGCAAGATCTACCAGTTGGCAGTATAGTAAAGTAATCATACATTCCAGCTTGGAACATTCACTCATGAACAAAAATAGCTCTACATAAGACCGTAAATATGAAACAGTTGTATGCAGTTCAACCATAAGCCGCATCTGCTTAAAATTTTAGTAAGACACATAGAATGGCATTCATTTCACATTTGTTCAACAGGCGGATCATTAATACTATAGCTTGAATGGCCTAGATCAGAGGATCTCACAGTGTGGCCCCTGAACCAGCAACATTAACATCACATGAGAAATTGTTAGAAATGCAAATTCTAGACCCCATCCCAAACCTATTGAATCAGAAACACTAGGGGTAAGGTCCAGAGATCTTGTCTTAAATGCCCCTCCTAATGAGTGTTCCTAACTGCCTTCCAGTGAGTACCCTTGAGAATGGGTACTGTCCTAGATTCAGGTAAATGGAGTTCAGCCCTAGCTCAGTGTGTCACTTTAATTCTTTGCTTCCCCCCTTTCTTCACTTCTAAATAAAGACATATTAAACCACCTCTAGATTTATTAGGGATGCATGTAATAGAAAAAGCACAGTCAGACAGAGTTGGCTTCAACGTCTGAATTTCCCCCTCGTTACCACATGGCTTTGGGTTAACAATAATGAAAACTGATTTTATTGAGCATTTACTAGGTGCGAAACCCTATGCCAAGTGCATTATCTTTATCTTTGTCTCAGTTTGTCCTCATAAAAAATACTCTAATATTGTCCCATTTTATAATTTAATTTCTGAGATATAGAGAGGTTTTATAAATTGCATAACTGGAATTAATACATGTATTAAACTTACTCAAGAGCCCTCCTCAGACTGTACTAGTTAGGAGTAATCCTTCTCTAGATATAAGACTTCTATAATCCTGAATAACGTGGCATAATATGACCAACCTCATAGAAAATTAGTGAGTCAAATGGGAAGAGCTAGATATCTGACACACTGCAGCTACTCAAATACAAATTCCTCTCTTCTTTCCACTCTTCAAGCATAATATTCCATGATATTATATGAAATATATATAAATTAAAAGGATGGTTAAGCAAAAATTTAGAAATTTTACCTCTATTTTATTTTTAGTTTTTGAAATATTTATTCTGCTACACTTTACAAATTCAGGTGTTCTTGAAGAGGCAGAAGGGATCTTATCCTTACTGACTGAGAGGATTGTGGGGGACACACCCTAAGTTGGCTGCCAACGCTCCCTGTCTCCTGATACTATGCCCTCTCCTTGAGTATGGGTGAGAATTCTGACTTGCTTCTAACCAATAGAACATGGCACAGTTGATGTGATATCACTTCTATGATTACATTATATAGGATTATACCTTTTGGGACTTCCCTGGTGCTCCAGTGGTTAGGACTCCACATCCACTGCAACGGCACGGGGTTCGATCCCTGGTCAGGGAACTAAGATCCCACGTGCTGCAAGGTTTGCCCAAAAATAAAAAATAAAATAAAATAAAATAAAAATGTAAGATGTCCTTGTTACATTAAAAAAAAATTATACCTTTTATCTTTCTGTCATACTCTCCCTATAGATGCTCTCCTTTAATGGCTGTTGATCGAGCAAGCTGCCATGCTGTCAACTTCCCTATATTGCAAAGAACTGAGAGTGGCGTTCAGCTGACAGCCAAGAAGGAACTGAGGCCCTTGGTCCAACAGCCCACAGAGGACTGAATCCTGCCAACAATCACTTGGAAGCAGATTCTTCCTCAGCTGAGCTTTCAAATGATACCTCAAGCCTGACTGTCACCTTCATTGGAGTTTGGTGAGACATCCTGGAGCAGAAGATCCAGGTAAGCCATGCCCTGATTCTTTATTCACAGAAACAGTGATGGAATGCATGTGCGATATTTATCTTAAACCTCTAAGTTTGCTATGTAGCAATATATAATACAAAGATTAAATGGTTTCAGCTCTGGGCCATTAAGTCCCTATGTTTTGTGCTGCTTTCTCAAAGTGCTTGAAATCAGAATAAATTTAGATAAAAAGTTAGTGACATTCTATAGCACTAAAATAAAGACAGTGTTCTCTAGATATGGCAGGGAAAGCTTATAGAAGAATAGAAGCTGCTAAAAGGATAACCACAGAGCCAAGCAGGTGCTCTCCCAATAGAAATCTAATGAGCCTTTTCCGGGACTGCAATTTTTCACCTGTCCTCAAAGGTCTGGGTTAGGTATCCTCTCCTCTGGAAAGCTGTCCCAGGGAACTCCATTCTGAAGTGACCCTCTTCTGTGCTCCCACATAACCTGACTCCACTTCTTTGATTGTATTCCCATCTCCCTCATTTCATCCACTGGACACTGAGTAATTTATATTTGTCTCCTTTCTTAGGGTGCTCTTCCAGCTCTCCTCTTGCCCCTCTCTAACTTTATTCTTCATGTGAAATTCCATATATTCCCAACTTGTGATTACCATATGCAAACTAAAGGGAAAAAATGGAATATATTGGCTCTTTCAATGAAACAGTCCAATAAGTGGTGCTGGTGTCAGTGACAGCTAGTTCCAGTTGATCAAACTGTGGTGTCAGATCTCATTGTCCTTGTATCTTCCTCCTCTTTCTCCCATTTGTTCTCCTCCCCTTTTATCAACTTTTTTTCTTCTCCTTCTTGCCCTCTCTCTCACTTTTTACCCCTACCTGGTTTCGCTTTCCTTTCTGCTGTCTTCCTCAAGAAAGGTTTCCCATGGAGCTCAATGATGTTTCCATTAACTCCGTGCTTACTGCATCCTTCCAGCTAAGCTTATCTTGCCTAGCATTCTAAACTATCCTATAAGGGGTTTGCTGTGTCCCTAGTTATATTGTGGGACCACCCCTCAGTGAATCATTTTGGCCAGTCTTGGTAAAGCCTCTACATTGGTCACTTTGAGTCACGTGGCTGATTAGCTCACCAGAACCACAAAGAGTGATATAAAGGAAATTTCAAAATGGAAGCATTTCAGGACAGACTGAAAAGTAGCAGATGACCATTAAGCACTAGTTTTTACTTTTTACTTTTTACATAAGTGAAAACCCCTCCAGTTCCCGGTTCAGCCTCATCTCCCCTTTGACGTCTCCTGTGTGCTCATGTCCCTACATCCTCTGGCTTTCAGCGTTTATGAAATAATCTGCCCCCCATCCACTTAAGAATGTCGTGAGTTGTCTAGAACCTCATTCCATGGTAAACTAACCCCTTCCTCCCAGCTCTTTCAAAAAAATACATCTCCAATTATTTTAACTTTAAATGACTTTAAAAGCTTAATTCCTTGAGCTGGACCCTAAAGATTTCATCTGATTCTCTCCAGTGGAGGCTGCTCACTCTTCCCATGCTATGTTACTGTACAGAATTACTTGTGATTTCCCACATGGCTTTCCATGGTCCTGTCTCTGCCTGTGCTTCCTTCTCCTTCCAGACTGCCCTTTCTTGCCAGTCCTTCAAAGGCCAGCCAATGTTAGTATCCTCTCCTCTAGTAAACTGTCCCGGTAAACTCTGTTCTAAATTTCGACACTCTTTGGTGCTTCCATGTGACCTGACTTCCCTCATTAGACTGATTGTGTTTCTGTCACCCTTTCAGAAGCAGTGAGCTTCAAGAGAACAGGCACTGTATCTTTTTCTCCTTAGGCTTTAAAATTAACAGAGTGTATTGCCCATAGTAGGCATGCAAATGTTAGCTAGGTTAATGAATCCATAGTCACATTTAATCTGCACCATGACCCTGTGTGACTGATGATATATATATATATATATATGTATATATATATATGTATATATATATGTATAACATTTTATTCTATATTATAAAACAATACATACTCACTACAAAAAATTTGGAGAATACATAATCATACAAAGTATAAGGTAAAATCAGCTTATACTCTTACTGTGCAGAGATAATCACTGTTATCATTTTGGTGCATTTCTTTCTAACCATTCTGTTTGCATTAGAAAAGCAAAAAAGATTGCAGTTATGTACTGTACATTTCCCAGGCTTGTTTTCCATCACTCTCCCTTATGCAGTACGGGGTCCAACCTCAACCTTCTTCTGCTTCCATCCTTTTGAAAACGCTAGTCCTCCTGTATAATGCACCCACTCTTCCTCCGCTTGCAGCACATTCCTCTGGGTTCTCTCAGTCAATAACTCGATTTCTATTCCCTTTGTGACTCTTTCTCTGAGACCCTCAAGTTGAGTTATTTATTACTTCCCTGTGCTGGTCCACTACCTGGCACATGTATCTCTTGTAACATTTAGACCTTTTAAGTATGTGCTCGTTGGATGTTTTACCCATTCAACACAGCACCTCACCTTTGCCTCTTCTCCCACTCTGTTCCTTCTTGGCCCTTCCCATCCTCATTCTTCACTTGTAATTTGACATACGTTATACAATCAGAATGTGATTACAAACTGAATGAACCATGCCATGAGCTTTTAGTCCTGTATCTGATACAGATGAGCAAAGAGAGGCATATGTAAGTTACATCAATTGCCCAAGGACACACTGGTACGCTGCTTTCATTTTCTGGAAGGAGAAAAAAAATCAATAGTCTGCAGTGTCTTTCAAATAAATTAAACACACATGAACCAGTTTTACATCTGGAGTGGGTATTTGCAATATTGATGCTTCAAAATGAAATTGAGTGTTACCCATCACCAGAATGTCTTAACACCAATGAGTTAATACTTCCCATCAACCGTGAGCAGCAGCTGAACATTCCCTGAAAATTGGCTTCATTTCAGTGGCAGCTCTTCCAGGCACCAACTCATTTCATAACATAGAGGCCATGCAGAGTGGGTTGCATCACTGGCCAGGAGTGCTAGTCTGCTTAAGACTGACAAAGGAGCAAAGGAGAAGAGAGCTCTTGTCTGACAGAAATTTTGTTTAAATTGTTCCTCTCTCCCTCCTCCTCCCCCTCCTCCTGACTTCTCATTGCTGAACTGTGATTGCACCATCTTCTCCTTGAGGAAGACAGGGAAATAAAAGCACTCACTTGTGTAGATAAAGAGCATGTGCTCCCCAAAGTCATTCCAGCAATGCACAATAGAGCTTGCTGCAAACACAAGACCAACGCGATCCATCGACAAAGAACATCGTCCAGATGCTGCCTTCTGTGCTTTTGGGTTGTTTTCTTGTTTGTTCATTTGAGAAAATGACACTGCAATAAAGAAGAACAAGAGGTACATGGGTTTTGCTCACCCAGTGATAACCAATATATAATTGTAAATGAATTTCCCTGAAAGCAACTGGAGAGAGATTATACAGTTGTGGGAGGAGAGAGAAGGCACACACTGACAGAGCCCATTATTAGAACCTGAGGGCTCAATGCTGCATTTCCTATTCTGACAGGGTATCATTTTAACCCACTAGCAGAAGTAAACTCCTTGGAATGATCTGTAGTGTCAATTCAGGTCATCTGTTAACTCTGTCAATGATGTTTATTGTCTGCTGTAAACACAGGTGGGAATGCCCAGGAGCATTCCATTAATACGGTCACTTAGTGCTACTGTAGTTGTTTCCAACTATGGGTCCAAGAGAGTTCTTTCAGATTGTGCTTCAAAGGGATCTGGCTAAAACCAGGAATATTCCCCTCCTACCCCTGACATGCAACATAAAATAAAATGAGTGACAAAAATGGCAATTCAAAATCGCCATGGTTAGTTTCTCTAACTAGTACCTAGGAGCTAGGAATGATATACTAGTGTTTTTCAAATTTTGGATTGCCAAACCCATACCCCTTATTTCTGAATCTAATACTTTTCCAATGATGCAGATGTTGCTGGTTCAGGACCCCATCTTGAGAAACACTGCTCTATATCATTTCCCATAAAACATTTCTACAACATGTGAACAGTGACAGCAAATGTTACCTTGCTCATAGACTTCCCTTTCCATCATTTTTTTTCTTCAGTAATTGGAACATCATGCAGGGAAATAAAACTTAAGTATAATATTTGCCTAGTTAGCTCACCCATTCCTAGACATAACTTCTCAGGACTCAGTAAAAAATTATATGGTTTAATTATAGTTAGCAAGGTAGACTGAGCATTGTTACATTCGTTTGCTCACATGACCATTTAGTTGTTTATTCAATACATAGTCTTATATTTGTCATAGTCAGATCCTGTGCTAGGGACTGGGTAGACAAAGATGAGAAAGGCATAAACAGTGCTGTTAGGGGATCAAAATCGAGAGGGGAAATCAAGCAAATATGAAACTATCAGCTATGATTGCACAATGATGGCAGCAAGTACAAAGGAGCTCTACTTCCAACCAGGCTGGAAAGACGGTCAGGAAATACTTCAAGAGTAGCTGATATCTGTGCTGTCTTGGAGGGGATGGAAGCCTGTGAATCTGATGGATACAGTGCTTGGTTCCCAGAAGGATGATAATGCTAGAGATGAAGGAGTTTTGTTTTTTTTTTTTGTTTTTTAACAAGGGCCCTGCTGTGGTGCTAATGAAGAGGTTAAGAGCACCTGCCTTAGGGATCGGCCTTGTGAGTTCGAATCTTGACTTGGTCACTTGATACCTGCGTGACTTTAGTGAGTCACTCAATTTCCCTGAGTCCCATTTTTTTAATTTGTAATATGTGGATAATAATAATGTTTGGATTGTGTTGAGGATAAAATTCAAGATAAGGCATTTAAAGTCCCTAGTATACCGACTAACCTGTACATAGACAGTACTCTCTAAATAGGAGTGGAAATGTTAATGAATAGCGAATGAATTAAACACAGCAAGTTATAACCCTACACTGATGGGAAGAACTTGAAAGGTGAGATGTGCTATCAGGGCTAGAAAATGAATTTTTACAGCAGCCTTCCTCATTGTACTCCTAGAATATCTATACATTTTATTTGCAAACTAATGGTTCTATACAGTCCTCTGAATATTTATTGAAATTTTGGTCTGAAAAGAGAACAGAAGAAAATTTCATCCAGCCCTTTCAATGTAAATAGGAGTAACCTGAGGCCCAGGAAATGTCGACGGCTTGGGCAGCAGCCATTTTCAATAGGCCATAGTCTTCTTAAAGACCTGAGTCACATTTACTCACTCTGTAATCCTAGTTCTTAACACAAACCTCAGACACAGAAGGTAGCACATTACTCATTCATGAGTACTGAATGAATGAACAATTCAAGGTTTGGGGGTTTTTTGTTTGTTCTTTAAATTTTTATGGCTCACATAGTCAAAAATGCAATCCACCTGAAGCACATATCTAAGACAATGATAAAACTTATGATATGTAAAGAGATCACATATATTAAAATTCTTTGTTCATTATGCACACTTTTAATTCTTTAATGCAGCTTCAAAGATTCCTGCATAAAAAGCCTTCTGTCTACAGTTTTATTTAAATCACTGGTTTACAGTTAAACCCCGTGGCAGGATGAAATATTCCTAATGTTTTCTGCATATTTTTTTCTCTAAGAGCACTAAGAAACAGTTGCAGAATCATTCTTTATTGAATGAATAAATGTGGTTGGCTCTGCTTTCTTCAGTATTGCCCTTATCTTACCATTCCTGACATAGAACCCATGGCATTCATGACATGTTATTGGCCTTAAAACGGGCTCACCATTGAAAGGAAATACATGCCTATCAAGATCAAAACATATCTAGAGCCTCAAGCTCTCTCCTAACTATGTTCTCTTTCTACTCTATGCTTCCCTCATATTTTCAGACTTGAGGATCATTTCATATGATCTTTGTCAATAAGAGATGGCCTGTAAACTGACACCATCCTTAAATTAAACAATAATGGTCTCTCATTTTAAGGGAAATTTGAGAATTTTTCTCAACATTTTTTCAACCATAAGTTGATACCATTGGAGTCAAGATGTTCCTTTGACAGTAGAAAACTCATTTTGCATGCATGTTATAATGCTTTTGATTTTGCAAGGGCCTGTTGTGATATATGATAATTTTTGTAAGACTTTGGTCTGCTTTGAATTCAGTTGATAAGAAAAGTATAAAAGATTTGGACAAGCATGTACCAGGGTTTTGCATCATTTTCCCAGTGTACAGCCACCCAGTTGGCATGTTCTTAAGTGAGACACTAATCTCTTTCAGCCCCACCATTAACTGAGGCCAGTTTTGATTCAATGATAAGGATGAACTTCCCAATATTTCACCTGATGAAAATGGAATCTTCAGCCCCTGGGTGCCCAGAATCAAGATTCTGGGGCTCTAGAGTATTGTGAAAATATTTCACACGTCTTGGTGTTTATCATTATGTTCTATGTGGTGAAATTTTTATAAGTAGGTAGATAGAGTGAAAGGATAAAATAGGTCAAAAAAAGCAAAGCTCTGTGAGGGACAGTAAAAGGATTTTAAATTAGAATTTGGTAATTTTATTAATTTTGTAAATGGAAAAGTAAGTGCCTATGTCTTAATACATTCAATCAAAATTATCTAATGCTATCCTTTGCTGCTGCAGTTAGTGATGGAGTCTCCTTTTTGTGGGTAAGCATAACAGCCATTAATTTTAATGAGAGTAACATTTGTTTTTTTTTTTTTTAAATGTGGGAATTGGTTGCAATGAGTATGCTGAAAACTTGCACTGGCCTGAACTGAGTGATAAAAGCATCATCTTCCAGGTCAACAGTGCACTAATCAGGAGGACTCTGTATACAAGGATGCTATAAACAGTGATTACCAAGGAGTTATTAAGTCAATAAGCAAACCCCTAATTTATAAATGAGTAACATTGACACTAAACAACAGGTCAACTCTCATAGTCTCCAGTATTTCAAAGCCTGCCATTATTCCCATAAGGAGAGGCATACCTCATTTTGTATAGCAATAGAAAGGAAGAATTATTTTGTAATTTGAGTAACAGCATAAAAATATCCTTTCCCCTAATGAGAGGATAGCATACTCTTTGGTCTTTTTCATTTTGGCCTTCCCCTCACACCATGGTGTCCAGTACACTGTCCATCTACTTTGATTCCAAACATCTAAGGTGGTGCCAGGAACAAGCATTTTAACAAGCACTTCAGAGGGATTGAATGCAAGTTTCCAAGACTCTAGGTTATAAACAATACTTCCAGTCGTGCCAGAATTTTATCTTTAAAATGCAAACTTGATCTACATCTCTCCCTCCACCCTATCCACCCCCAACTCTTCACCACCCACAATTCTTCAGGATAAAAATTGACAAACAAATCCTAATATCAGAGGTTATAAATTGGAGGTGGGCAGGTCAAGAGGTGGACAGTTGGTTTGTTCTACACATTAAATAAAAATTTTAATATGTTGTCAATATTTTAAAGTTAGAGATTTCACAGAAAGCAACAGATTGAAAGCTGTTCTCTAAATTATTGCAACATGGCTTGCCCAGGTTAAGGACAGTTCTCTTCAAGTGGAACCCACCTTATCCATTAGTCCCAATCACTTCTTCTCAATGATAGCAATCTGTCTTGCTAGCTATGACCTGATGGGACACCTAAGATATTTGAAATTTTGGGAACACCCCCCCCCGCCACCTACAAAATCCTTTCCCTCCTCCCGTAAAACACCTCCTTTAATGCTGACACAGAAATTTGGCCTCTAGCCAAAACATGTTGTATTTTTTTTCTCAAACATGTTTTGCTGTTGTTCAGTTTTTGACTCTGTGCTTTTGAATAGGTTTTGCATTGAACACCGAGCCTCCATGATCGTATCCAGGGTAAACTTACTTTTCCCTTAAAATTCAAACCAGAGATGATACAATTTAGAGTAGTGTGCATTGTTTCCTCGTTAACTTCCTATTACCATCTCTTACTAGTATTTAAGTCCATTCTTTAAGTACATTTGCTTACTTTAAAATGCTAAACTTTGAACTTTACAGAGTGAGGACCTAATTTAATTGTATCTCTCATACCTAACCTCAAGACAGGAGCATGGTAGTTAACACATAAATGTTGACTATAGTTGGATGGATGTCAACAATATAAACATGCTTGCTGGTAGCTGTAGTTTCTATGAGCTACCTTCTTTATTATTATATTTAATATGGTCTTTAAGAGTTGTAGAAATAAGTTTTAATCAGTGGTGAGAAAACAGAAATTAAGGTAAGAAAGTAACTTTGTCTAGTTTGCTAGTTATTCACCTCATCCAGACACTTACTCATGGAAACAAAATTGCAACCGGCTATATGAAGAAACTGTAGTGTATTTATATTATCCACCATGTGAGGGACAAAGAACAGAGATGCAGGATCTAGGAGAATGAGTGGCACAAATTAGGTTCTCAAAAAATATTTGTTGAATAATTGAATGAGTGGATACATAAATGAATGAATTTGAAGATGATTGTGATTCCAGACTTCAGGGAACTTATGCACTAGTGAGGACATGATTAGGGTTACCATCTCCAATTGTGCCAACTATGAAAAGGTGCCGTCCTTTGGTGCAGATAAATCATATAATGTAACCTCTTCAGGCAGATAAATTGTAAAACATGCTTCTTATTGAACTAATTAGATCCAGTCCCATGACAAGCAGCATTGACTAATAACTAGGACTGCATTTGAACATTCACTCACTTGTCTTAGGATCCAGCTACAAGTCTTAGGTTGTCTTAGGGCACAACCTCTATTGCTGTATGTAGTGGCCCTATGTGTTCATAAAAAACAACTGATGCTAATATTCTGTGATGAGCACAAGAAATTAAGTGTGGCTCAGAGGACAATTAGAGCTTAGATGAGGGTCTCTCTATGGAGACCAAGTTGTCAGTGAAGCTGCAGAGG